>NC_081156.1:28885704-29567133 GCF_012432095.1 Onychostoma macrolepis | reverse complement strand
ATCACTTCAATAGCTTGACAGTTTTTGCATTTCAAAACACCTCTACTAGAGTTTTAAATGAGATAATGTCACAAATGGTGCTCAGATTTGGCCAGATGTCAAAAGCTGCAATAAAAGTCTGAGATTTCAACATAAACACAAACATTTGTCAACAAATTATTCCAAAATCTCCTTGAGCTATGTTGTCTACTATAGTTTTATAGCTCTATACTCTAAGGCCCAGTTTACATCTGGTATTAAGATCCATATCAGTTGTTCTGATCATTCAGCCAAAACTACTTGTTTACACCTGGCAGGAACTTGCATCTCAAATGCATCTCAAATGTGTCTCCTGTGACCACTTGTGAGTGGATTTCTAGGAGAGGCTCTTTTGAATTTGGAACTTTACATATCACTATACAACAAATGTTTCAAAATAAAATAAAAGTAATCACCCCATTGCTTCCAAAAATATTTACCAACTGAAATGATAATGTGAAATCTTGTTTCAGTGCACATAACTGGACATGATGATTGAACCTTGTTGATTGACAAGTGAGTAGGCATTGCTTCATTGCTGTCCAGAATATCAGGATGCATTAATGTTTACCAATTAATGTCACATGCGTTTCTTATTTTTGAATGTTTTGAATCCAAATCTGATCACTAGGGCTGGGTGTTAAGACAAATTTCATGATTTGATTCAATTTTGATTCACAAGCTTTTGATTCAATTTTGATTCAGTTCTGATCTTGATTGAATGTGATTCGATAATGAATCATTTGGATATATAGGTATATATCAGGTACACGTCAATATATATATATATATATATCTTTAAATCTCTCTTAACTTATGCTATAAACTATACAAAAACAAAAAAAAAGTTTACTAAAGTGATGCATAAACAAACATTTAACCTGCACATGAGACAGTTTTTATAATACTTTATAAAACTTATTGTAATAACTTTTTAATGACATAATTATGTTTATACTCTAGATTTATTGGATGGGAGGTGAGGCGCATTATAAATAAAGTTTCATTAAGTACACATCAACTGAAAACAGCATAAATCAATTCCTTGGATTTAAGAATCGGTATTGTTTTTTTTTTTTAATGAGAATTGATTAAAATCGAGAAATTAATATCTTCATCCTAGCCTTACTGATCAAAACATATTTTACATTTATGACTGGATCACCCGAATGGATTTAAAAATATTTAAAAATCAGGCATAAATGGGGTATTCATTATACTGAAAACTATGTTGAGTCAATGAGATGCCTTATTCATGAAACACAAACGATTTTCTGTGTAAAGCATTCATAAATCATTTGTTTAAAAAAAATAAGCCATTGAATTGAATCCAATAATTTATTCAAGAATGGTTATGCAAATTATTTAGATAAAAATCTGTTTTGCTTGGGTTTGATGATTAAAATCCAATGACACTCCAATTACATATATATAAGAACTCCATTAAGTCTCCTAAACTTTAAAAGAGCAATGTCTGAGCAACGAAACTTTCCTCAGGGTAGAGCCTCTACAAGCAATCCACTCCTGTTTTGAGATATCGCCACAGAAACTCGTGAAATTGATGAATCCAAACACTAATCTGAAGTTAGATAAAGTTTTTAATAACTTTGTCAGCTAATATCATTTAATCAATATACTCTCTAATGAGCTGGATGCTTATTGTAGTTGGAGCCAATTCAGAAGCAGGATGTGTTTTGAGTGAAAGAGTCTCTTCTCCAGTTTGAATTACGGGCTGAGCGTTTGACAGCTTTGGGTGCAAGAGGCTCATTAGCTTCTCGCCTGACTAATAAACCCAATGCAGAACAAATGCAATATTAATACTGCCAGTCTATTCTCTCCCTATCATTTACATACACTCCTGGAAGTGTTCGCCGCACCTCTACAAATTATTAATGCACCGATTCTGCAGCTCTCTGTGGACACAGGACTTTAATGACTTGCTCTGTGCTTTGGTGGATTTGAACCGAGACAAACCGTGTCTCAGAAGATGATCTTCATGGAACTCTCTGCGTTTAGTTGGAGGGATTATATAGGGAAGCTGTCTGTCTCTGCTGAATAAGAGGAGTTTATGAGCAGGTACGAGTGAGAACAGGAAGATCCACAGGCACAGAGAGCCGTGGCAACTATACTTTTGGCTGAGGCATTATGGGATGTTCATTATTTCTACTAGTTTGTTTACAGCAGATTATTCTTGAGGCTTAAAATAAAGTCTTACATACTATTCCAAATTGTCCTCTACCAGTCAACTGATGAATGCGACAATTTTTGGGAAATGACCAACAGAATAAAATTGTGCCATATGACTAAAGCTGTAACACACTATTCCATTGGCATTATTACACATGCATGACTGTTTAACCGTTGTTTTGAAGTGCCTTACACCATGAACATTTTTAAGATGTTAAGCGGTTATAAACTTGACACAGCTTCTGTTAGCATATCAATGTGGGTGTAAAAATGAAAGAAAAAGTGTTCACAATATCTTTCCTCTGCTACAAAATTTCAAAACCTCACCTCTGTGTTCAGTGGTCTTGTTCAACACGTGCCATTTCTTGTGGCTCACGTGATTTTGTCATAATTGTGAATCGCTAACTGCAGTTTTACAAATGCATATTTTGCTAATGAGCTGGCCTGGCTGGGCTGTAACGTGCAACAGTAGTGCCAACTGTTGTTTGCTTTAGCCTACCGTTTATACCATGGTACATCCAAAGCGATTAAAAAATACAGTCTACTGCACAAACTGTATGGCAGATGAGTGCTTCTATTGTAAACAGCTTAAATGATTACAATGGGAGTAATTTAGGCTCTGTCTAATGTAAACGGTTTAATTGCAAGTTGTTTATGGCATTTTTTTTTGCCAAGCAAAGTCACATCTTGGCATATAGAATTCATTTTATGTTAAGTCACATTTTTTTCCAGGATTCTTTGAGGAAAAGAATATTCAAAAGAACAGTGTTTATTTGATATAGAAATATTTTGTGACATTTTAAATATCAATTAATGTGTCTTGGCTTGAGTTTAATGTAAATTGTGTTAAATTACCAAATTTACAATAAAACTAAATACTGGAATACTGGATTGTGAAAGAAAAGTAAACTACATTAGTACATTTTCGTATATATTTTTAACATGTAAAACATTTCTAGGTTGAATTTCCAGCCAAAACAGGTCATGATATACACCGATACCATCAAATAAAATTATCATACTGCACAATAAGATTTTCATCACACCAAACAGAACACATAGTCTACTTGCTTCAGCATTATGAAATAATTATTATATAAAATAGGTGTTCGGCCCTTGAGGCTGAGGCTGTTTTGTGGCCCCTAAGCTTTCCAAAGTAGCCCAGCTCTAGCTGTTTTTGAAAGCCTCCTAAATCATTACAGCTGTACAGTGCCATCTAATCAGCCAGCCAGATCCCAGGATTCTGATATAATAATATTAATAAAAAATACAATCTTCTTCATATTCCAAGCATCTTTTTTGTCTTTTGCCCAAGGACTCAAATAATTACCAAGGGGCTACAGCGGGCAGCCATCTCGCATATCAGCTCTGATTGTAAATATTTCATTACAGGAAGACGTGTAGAGTGCTTTAGGCTAACTCATGAAGTGACAGGCCTAGTGAGGCCACACCATCAATAAAAGCTGAATTTTTTATTATGAACGCACAATGATGTGGCGCAAGGGACCGTGGGCTTGACAGACTCTGGAGGTCCAGCTGATACTGTAAAACATGATTAACACTGTATCCAGCAAAATTATTTTCGCTGAGTTATAAATGCATTTTTTATTTTTATTTTTAAGTACAGAGTCTACGTATGCATATTTGTCCTCTATCAGATTGTGCTTAAATAGTTCAATATGGTGAAATCAAAATAAAACCAAACCAGTTTGTACGGTCCTAATTACACTTAAAAGTACTTTTCGTAAAGGCTATTATAAAAGTTACATTGCTCTTTTTAAATGCTTCCTACTTCCTTGTGTTTGAGACACGTTACCTAGTAATCGTTTCTGAAACATCAATAACCCATTACTCGTGAGCAGTCGAATATCCTTTGAAAAGCCCTGTTGAACCAAATAAGAGGAAATTTTGTATTCTACTGCTCTCATCCAAACTGTATGTATAATTAAAAGCTCCTGCAAGCAGGTCTTGGTGTCTCTCGTTAATCAATTAAAAGCAAATTAGTGTCTGTACTTAATGAATCCCTGCCACGGAAATGTGGTAGGTGTTGAAAAATATAATAAATAAGAATGGGTAAAGTAATAGAAGAAGTGAGAGGTGAGAAGAAAAGGTAAAAATTAGATGCAGAGTGTCTGTCTACTGACGTGTCTGAGAGAGAGAGATTGCTATTATATTCTGTTTTATTTCCATTATTTTGTAAGTGGTGCTTGCTAGGGCACAATAAATGGGCGACTTGCATTAAAAAGGATCACATCTAGGGATCAGAATATCATAGAAATCTTGGTGTAGGCTCTTTCGACTCAAGCGAAATTAGCAAACATTCAGGCTGTGTCCACATTAATATGGATACATTTGAAAATGCATCCTTTCTCAATGTTTAGGCCTTTTGTTCAACGCTTTTGTCTCGCAAAAATTTAGCTTTTTGGAGATGCTCTCCCAAGTAGGTAAATTTGAAACTACGTTCAGAGCAAGCTGCAAATTCTCAAAGAACTGGCCGAGGTGAGGCTGCTCTCGGCGGGTTCGCGAGTACTGAATCCCCGTCCTAGAGCTCACATCTCCAAAAACATCGAAGCAAATTTTAAAATAGACATTATCTTTATGAACACACTGCATATTTGAAGTCTAAACAATTACATTGTTGCCTGAAAAAAAACTACAGTATTATTTATAAAATTAGTGAATTTGGGTGTTCCGCTATGATACTCTCTTTGAGAAAAATTACAAACGGAGTGAAACAAACAGTGAAGCGTTTGGAGTTGTTATCAGTAGAATATCACACTCCTGGAAAAGGCTCTCAGCCAATCAGATTCGAGGACCAGAAAGAACTGTTGTATATGCACTGTATATAAAACATACATTAAATATATCATATATTTTAATTATATCATATTTATTTTATTTTCTCCTTATTTTTTCTGTTGTATAGAACTGTACATCAAGCACTTTGCGTGCTTTGACAGTATTGTAATTGTCAACAATCATGCCAATAAAGCTTTGTACTCTAAGATAAAGTGATAAATATCAGCAGAAAAGCAGTGAGAGAAATGGCCTTAGACCAATACCACATTTCCTATTTCTTTTGATTCAAAGTGAAAATCAAAATAAAAGAGTATGTTTTTATTCAGCACCATCTGTCCTGTTCCACACATCCTTGTCTTACCCTCCCCCGTCTCTCTCTGTCTCTCTGTGCTGAGATATCACTGATATTGAAGGCCAGATGAGACCATGAAGCAGTCTGATATACAGTCAATGGTGTTTGGTGTATCACAGGAAATTAGCTGTGCAGGAGTTTTGTCCTATAGCAGATCAGAGAACGACAGGAAAGAACATGCATGACTGACAGACAAACAAGAATGAAAGACAGTCTGCTGTCTGTCCTATTCCTGTTTGACCACCTCACCTCCTCTTTCGCTCTCTCTGAATCTCTCTCACTGAATCATTTGCATTTTCATACCTCAGAAATATAACGGATGGCAATTTCAGGTAAAGGTCACAATAAAATCAACCTGCTGTATCTCCACATATCAGTGTCTTCCAGGATAAATGCCCCTCGCTCTGCTGCCTGCAGCTATTGCATTCGGGGTCCATGCTAACCAGGTAAACCTTAACCCCTTGGTTGCTGCACTGTGTTTCACTTCACTGACTTCTGGTTCTGTTTAGGTTAGGATGCTGCTGACTATGAAGACAGTAGATAACAAGGCAGTGCACTTGGTTCTGGAACAGAAACATGGTTTCAAGAGCTGGTGAGTGATTGAGATGAAGTACCAGCATTACACTGTGGATGTGTGTGTGAATGGTATTCAGTCTTCAGCCTCTGAGTGACAGCTGCTGTGCAGAAAGACAAGCCAGAGCTGATGCTGTTAGTGCCATGACACTGGGAAATAGCAGCATTTGAAAGAACATAAAATGCAAATATATATTGCAAACTTCATACTGTATATTTTATATATATACACATAAATAAAATTTGCAATATATATTTGCATTTTATGTTCTTACAAATACTGCAACTATTTCACAAAAAAATAACTCATTTCTCCACAGCACACAACACAGAATTGAGAATACATCATTCTTTTTAATATGTGGCTCTAGTATCGCTAGCAAAGCATCAAACTGAGCCACTGACATCCTGAAGTAAACTTTGAATCGCCTGTGATACCCGCTGCTCCTTAATAAGGAGTGGGAACTCTCCTTTCTTTTTCCAATATTTCTTTTAAATTTCTCTTTTTAAGAAGTGAGAGGACAACAAAATCATGCTCACTGCTTGAAGACTCCATTTAGTACTGTTTTACAATTTTTTTTCGCAACGGATGAATTAATACGCATCGAACTCAGTGTGCAAGGTTTCTGTCAAGGTTTCATGATGACTTTTTAGGATGATGAATACGAAAAAAGCATACGAAAATTTCGGACTCAGGGGAAGTTTACACAACAACTTTTTCAGCCAAAACTTCAGTAAACTTTTTATGCATTTTGCCTGTTTGTTTACACGACAATGGCATTTTGGAGACTGAAAACGCATATTTCAAAGTGCAAGTTTTTGAAAACGCCACCGTTATCGTTTCTGTGTAAACACCGAATACTGGAATCTTTGAAAACAGTGACGTCATGCATGTGCATAGTACGTGTTAGGTATGTAGACATGCGCAGTACGTGTCGATTTTAAAGGCAAGCGCGAACAAACATACACAACAACGGCGGAGTATATGGTAGTGTTGTTGCTGCTGAAGAGTTTGCTAAAGCTTCTTCAGCAAAGTGTGGATTTACTTCACCAATATTACAACCAACAGTGGAGATGCATAATATGCATCATATAATCATAACTTCCCTGCAGGTAATGTTTACTAACAAGGTGACAGTGCCAACTACTGGTCTGGCATACGCAATACAGTGTTTTTGGCCGATATGTGTATACGCGAATCATTTTGAAATCATTGTCGTGTATACGTAGCCTCAGTGTGCAATGACCTTTAAATTATAAGAAATATTATAAAGACCCACCATTCCTGACCAGTCCAGCAAAGTGTATATAATTGTTCACTGACAAAACATCCACAATAATATAAGGAAATATAAATGTATTATTTATGTATTTGTGTATTTAACTTGGTTGGAAAAATTTAGTGTAGTTGTGTAGTTACAGCATCCACCAGCAGGGGCGACCTGACAAATGCAAATCAGTCAAACCTTGACCCCCTTGGACCAATTGACCCTTTACATAGACCCCTCCCCCCACCCTTATTTATTGTTATCTCACGCCACACATCAGTGTAAAATATACATTGAGGTGCAAAGAGGACACTAACAACACTCCGACAGACAAGACAGAGCAGGTTACTTCTGGTATGAAACAAAGTCTTAGCTTTCAAATTTTGTCTTTTTTTAAGAAATAAAAAAACTAAAATACAATTTTGTGGCTCTTTAATGTGTTGTGACAGATCACTGTAGTGTCTCAGTTCAAGCGGCACATGAACGGATCATCTTTTCATATTTACTAGTTAAAGCACGAAATAAACATGAATGAACATTAGCAGATATTTTATTTAAAAAGTGAAAAGACATCATTACACACCATTTTTCAAGTTTAGAGTTTATCTACTCTCCTGTCTAATTTGTTTGTCAGACAAAATGCCGTATTCAGTGTAATGATTGGTCAAATCGCCTGTCAATCATGCTCCCTGCGAAAGGTCAATTAGAGACAATGTCTAGACTGCTTTTGTCCTCATTTCATGTTAACTGCAACTGTACGCAGGGGTGGACTTAACCAATAGGCGAGGTAAGCCGCCGCTTAGGGCCCCGGGGGAATCAGGGGGCCCCGTCTGATATTCGCGAAACATATTTGGCAAATGCACCGGTATGTATTTGTGTTACGGAGAGCGTCAAATGTTCACTCGCCACTCAAAACGGCGAGTTTTGGTCAAGTGCGGAGTTCTGCAAGCTTGTGAATCCTCTCATTATAACAACGTGTAGATAAGATGTAAATAAGAGATTCATTGTGCAGAGAGCTTATTAACGGAACGTCGTGAGATCGCGATGAACTGGAGTGACAGCTTTTAGTGATTACAGACGGAGCGCTCTTTGAGCGCATTCTACGCTGTTATGACTGTCTCAGAACAGTTATATTCACCTCAGTAAAGAAATGATTGTGTTTCAAGTCAATTTTATTTGTCTTGATGTTTCAAAATGACTCTCTTGTGTGTTTTTCCTAGGCATTCCAGCGCGAACAATAAATGCAAATGAACTATAAACTAAAAACTCGTATAAATGCACAAATGCAATGACTGGAGATTTTCGCTCCATAGATTACATTTTCGATTTGTTTCTTGGCAAACCCTATCATATGCCTTAAGAACACTTGGAATATGGAACGAGTTGCATAATTTTTATGACATTTTAATCCTTTTTGGAAAAAGATTGAAGAAGTTTACAATTCAAAGTGCAAGCATTTTTTTTTTTTTTTTTGTTATCCGAAAAAAATAAGGTAGCTTAATATGGCTTTAGAACAGCATCAGGTTGACTAATTATTTAGGCTACTTAAGTTGTGAAGGGGTAATAGTTACAATAAATAATAGTTATAGCTATAATGAGAGAGAGCTAGCGAGCAAAATGAGGGTTATGCGTAAAAGAGCATTATAGTTATTTTGTTGGGGCCCTGTACCTGAAATTTGCTTAGGGCCCCCAAATCACTAAGTCCGCCCCTGACTGTACCACTTATCCTATTTCAATGAGCTCTTCTTAGTGCATTGCCAGTCCCTTTGAGACTGTATGACATCTATAAGTGTTGAAGCAGATTGTTTGTAGGCTACATCAAAAATGCAGCTTAGACTGGAAATGAAAGAACGGCTTTCATTAAAATTGCCTTCCCGCTCCGTTTGTCTCTCAATGTGTGAAACACTCTAGCTTTTGAAAATCAGGTCTTTGGTGCACAGTAATTGTTCGGACTGGTTAGCTGTATGAAAATAAGCGATCAGTTTTGTATCTTTGATTTGGTGGCAGCCGCGGCATTACTCGTTCATTTGCGCTCATCTTCGAAGCGACAATAGAGGAAATTGGTGAACAGATTGATGTCAACAGGGGACACATTTTTTAAAAAAACCAACAAACCACAGGAAGATGTGCCAAATCAATTCAGAAATATTGCTTCATTTCATTCTCTCGCTTGTCAGAGTCTCACACCTTGTTTTTATGACTGATTTACATGACTCTTGCATCATTGACGCACGGTGGGCGCGCACTGAATATGATGCCGATAATAATCGAGCCAATGGCCTGTGAATGACAATAGCAAAAGATGGACTGTGATCAGAGAGATTTTCCCTGTTTGTTATGGAATCCGTGTGCCGTAGGCTGATTTTCAAACGGCATACTGCGGGCTCCATCTGCCAGAGAGACAAAAGGACTGGCACCATTTTCGTTCTCCGGTCGGGCTGTTAACTTGTCACGGGCAAAGCTGTCTCACAGAAACAAGACGACGAAGGGGGAGAAAAAACAGCCTCCAACAGTGTTAAAAGCAATTACAGGTAGAGGAGATCTCAGAAAAGGGCGCCTAAGATGATAACAGTTCAGTTTATGCTACATTTGACGTGCGTGTGTGGGATTGCGATTTAATTTAAAGCTTTCTGATGGCTTGTTCTTCCAGCAGGGTTCACGGTGTTTAGATGATGTTCCCACGCTAAGTGCTTGCATATTAATGTCGGGTATAAAAGTGCAGGAGAACTGAGGAAGATGTCAGAGCCACATTGAAGGCCTTGTGTAGAGGAAGCTATGGAAAAATTCTAAATCCTTCAGGTGGGTGACAAATTAGCTGATATCTTGAATGTATTCATTACATTTTAGCTTATGGAGTTGTATGTGTTTTCATTACGAATGTGTGGGAGAA
Source organism: Onychostoma macrolepis (assembly GCF_012432095.1). Classification (NCBI taxonomy): domain Eukaryota; kingdom Metazoa; phylum Chordata; class Actinopteri; order Cypriniformes; family Cyprinidae; genus Onychostoma; species Onychostoma macrolepis. Next base: position 29,557,046 of record NC_081156.1, on the reverse strand, counting down.
TATAAATGCGTTTATGTGCATTCATAAAATGGCCTGAAACAAATCAGCTTTAACACATCCAGCTTCACCACAATTGCAAATGTCAATGCGTTCCAAAATGTGTTAGAACAGGTACATCAAGTACACATAGCCTTCTCAGCATCAGCGTTATTGAGTGAACTGTCTTCTTGTACAGTCACTTCTTGCTTTCAAGACAATGTGAAATGTCATGACAGAACAACAGGTTTCATCTGGGTTATTGGCACGGACATTTGAAGGTAACTCTATCGCCACCTTGGGGATAGTCACCAGCCCATTACATTACGGGAACATTTAATATAGTGCTACAGGGATGACATATTTTTGTAGGCCAATAAAGTAAGCAAATGTGTGTCTTTTTAGCACTTCCAGTTCTGTCGTCTTTAAATCGATGGAGCAATGGAGTAATGATGCTGAAAATTCAGCTTTGCTATCAGAGGAATAAATTAAATTTTAAAATATATTATTTTCACTGCAAAAAAATGCTTTTCTTACTTAGATTTTTCTTACTTAGACAAAATATCTAAAAATTCTTAAATCAAGAAGGATTTTCTAAACAAGTAAAATAATCTGCCAATGGGGTAAGCAAAATAATCTTACTTCAAACAGAAACCAAGATTATTTTGCTTACCCCACTGGCAGATTATTTAGCTTGTTTCAAGCAAAAACTCACTTAATTGTGACTTGTTTAGAAAATCTTTCTTGATTTTAGAAATTTTAGATATTTTGGCTGGAAACAAGACAAAAAAAAATCTAAGTAAGAAAAGCATTTTTTTGCAGTGTTGAATTATAATAATATTTTAGTTTTTACCGTTTTTACTGAATTTTTGATCAAATAAATGCAGCCTTGGTGAGCACAAGAGATGTCTTTCAAAACCATTAAAAAATCTAACTGACTCCAAACTTTTAAATGGTAGTCCATGTATATACAACAAAAAAGAAAAAGGTATAGTCAAGTATTCTGTGGATGCATATTTGTGCAGACCATGATTCTGTCCTAAAGGAGAGAAAGACAGAGAGAAAAAGTGAAGTCAGAAAGAGAGAGGGAGGTGTGAGAGATCTGGCTGTTGTTCAAGAAATATTAGAGTTTAGGAGTGTTGACTCATTTACATCAGAACAAAACAGACAGCAGCTTGACAGCAAGAAAGGGACATCTGCCCTCATATGTAGACGGATATTTCCCTCTGCGAGCACAGACTTCAGTCAGACAGAAATGAGGTTCTGTTTTCATGTGTCTCGGTGGGGGTGGAGGAGTTTTCATCCAACAGAAGTGTGATTATGTCACCAAAACTTCTGATATTACTTTTGCTTATTGAGTTCTGTTTCATATGAACGCTTAAATGAGCTGTTATGCCCCTTTCCCTGATCAAAGTTTGACTCACCACAAAATCAACATGAAGTTTTATCAAACCTCAGGAGTACAGAAACATACATTCACCATCTCCTCCCCCTCTTTTTAATAAGGCAAATAAACCACAGAACACAGTCAATCAATCAAACATAAAATAAAGAACAAAACATCCACCCATTGTAGCTTTTTAAAGCTCTCAGGTACTATGGAACCGTGTTAGCTAAACAAAATGAGTATTACCATACAGACTCCCCTCATCCATCATGGATGTCTCATCCAATCAGAGAGCAGGATCTCAAATTGATCTGCCTTTAGAAATTTCACTTTCTCTCTTTGTGTTTCACTTTTACTCAGGGCTCTATTAGTCCACTAAATTACGCATCAGTTTTGCATTGCCAGAGGTTACCGATACCAGCGCATAATAGGTATTCAAAAGAAAAGTGAGGAGCAAATGAAGAAAGCTAAGCTTACATGGTTGATTCCATCTCATCAGCTGGTCCAAACTTGGATGATCAGATGGAAGGCCAGCCGAGAGATAGATCTTGTTTCAACCTGGTAAATATTGAAAAAGACAGTTAGAGATGGTAGACCACATTGTAAAAGCAAAACAGCTAAAAAATAAATAAAAAAACAAACAAATAAATACATATATACATAAAACATAGGGGGAAAAGGGGACAGTTATAAGAACAGGAAAAATATCAGGGGTTATCAAAGCTTTAATGACAAAGACACCATATAATGACATTTATTAAACCCATTTATATATTGTAAAAATGGTATAAAATGTGATTTTTAATACTGTTAATTAAAAATTACAGTATTTGGTAACACTTTATTTTAGGGTCTCTTAACTAGATGCTTATTAGCATGCATATTACTAGAATATTAGCCATTTATTAGTACTAATTAAGCACATATTAATGCCTTATTCTACATGACCTTATTCTACATACCTAATCCTACCTAATACCTAAACTTAACAACTACCTTATTAACTATTAATAAGCTGCAAATTAGGAATTTATTGAGGGAAAAGTCGTAGTTAGTGTTCCCTATTCTAAAGTGTTACCCAGTATTTAATAGGCTTACAAAAAACAAAAACAAAAAACAAAGAAATAGTTACACTAACAGGAAAAATAAAAATATCAGGAGTTAACGTCTCAGTGACGAGGACCACCATATGTAATGATATTTTTACATATTTAATAACATTCATATTGTGTAAAGAATTTATAAAAATGTGATTATTAATACTTATTATTTTAAAAATTATATAATTGGTTCATAAAAAAAACAGTACAATTGGCTTTCAACCATCCCCCAGTTTGAAAACCACTGCATTATAAAATGTTTATTCCCTTCAAATGTTTGTGTGTTTCTGCATTAAAACTGGGCATTTATGTGTTTTATTCAACATAATTCTTTGCTTATGCATCTACACCTACATGCTACGCATTGTGATTGATAAACATCAGCCATGTTTTGATCACCAGCTCATTTGATTTGCGTCGCCTCTGGCGACCTATGCAACAGATCGATTGTATGTAGGCCTATGTGACTTCAAAAGTATAAACACCCCCTCATAAAACTGACACGTTAGTTTGATGTGTGACACCTCTGTCATCCTCGCTGACTGATGTCTTTCATCACACACACCTCTCTCTGCTCAAGCTCTGATATCCACATCCTGTTTTCATATTGAACCTGTCTTAACAGATCCCTTTGATGGATGACGCCAAATAAAACGGATAGAGTTCAGCGCCGGCTCACTTTGCGAGTTAGATTCATCCCTACTCCGTTTCCTCTAATTAAGCCGAAGGAAATATTAAACGCGCCTCTTTTGACTTGACAGAGAGTAAACAGCTTGTGTTTGTTAATAGCGGCTTGTTAAAATTCTGCATGGGTGGATTATCAACTTCAACAAAGCGCTGCTGGACAGCAAGTTGTTACCACTCCATGCGCCACATGCAGCTTCACCGGCCCATCGTTTTTTATTTGTTTTACTAATATGTCGTCAATATGCAGAGACACACGGCATTTGAGCAATCTGTAAAGCCGTCGGATAATCCCCCGAATCATCAGTACCAAATACCGTCACCTACCGCAGCTGCATGTGTTTACAGAATTGGCAACATGCTAAGGCAAGAGAGTGTAAATGTATATTTTCAGCCAGATCATGGACGGATTTGCATGAACTAATCTGGGTCTTTTTTACATACACACATACATATTGAACAAATCTGATTGTGTTCAGTCCCTGATGTGACTGTTTTGGTCATTGCCACTTAGAAGAAAGTTCAAAGTCCAAATCATTGTCCACAAGCCTTTGATTACAAGCTGCTTGCTTAGAGTATAAATGTCCAAATCAATCATTTGTTAGCTTGACGGACAGTCATTGCGCTAACCAAGAGGTCTGAGAAATACACACTCTCAGACTCATCAAAAGCTCTTTAAAATTTAATGTGCAGTTTTGCCAAAGCTAATGATTTCAGCTTGTCATTTTGTTTCCAAAGACAGAGCCAGACAGAAACGGACTCTGTGTAATGGCTCGGTCTCTTTTCCCGCCGTTTGAAAGCAGCTGTCATGTTCTATTTACATTTCAAACTGACCGGTAGCTGTCTTATTACAGAGTGATCAGGTCATAGGTTGCTTTACTTTTAACTAAGCTGACAAAAATCTAAAAATTGATCTTGACTGAGCTATTTGAGTAATGAGTTGGGAAACACGTTTATTAAAAAATAATAATTGTACAAAATGTATTTATTTATTTGAGTTGCAAATAAGTTTAGAAAAAATATTGTCTTCATAAAATCTCAAATATATTTAATTTATTTATTTAAAATAGATACTTTTGTTCAGCAAGGACACATTCAATTGATCAAAATTCCTTTTAAGCTTTCTATTCATCAAAGAATCCTGAAAAAAATAAATGTTTTCAAGCAGCACAACTATTTTTAACAAATAATAAGATAAAAAATATGTTTTGAGCAGCAAATCAGCCTATAAGAATGATTTCTAAAGGACCACGTGATACTGAAGACTGAAGTAATGATGCTGGAAATTCAGCTTTGCATCACAGGAATAAATCACATTTTACAATATATTCAAACAGAGAATAGTTATTTTAAATTGTGACAATATTTTACTATGTTGTTTTTACTGCATTCTATGATTAAATAAATGCAGCCTTGGTGAGCAAGAAAAACTTCTTTCAAAAACATCACATATTATGTACAGTATATATAATATCTTATGAAGGTATTATGAATCTGCACCTGTGATCACAAACTCATCATCTAAGTTTGCAGGAGTTTCCTGGTTTGACAGTCATGACGCAGCGCACCTGTCTATGACACAAGTGTCGGTTCGAGCCCTCAGGTCACGAACTGGCTGAGAAGAGGCTTAGGTTGTCATCTATGTCACCTGTGCGGAGCTGGGTCAAACGTGATGCTCCTGTGATGGGAGACAGAAGGATCAGTGTAAATCTCTGAATCACGATTATCTAAAACTCAGGGCTGAAGAGTCATACTCAAATCTGTTGACTTTCATCTGCTGTGAAAAGCTCCCTGCTCGTGTCCCGTCTTTCTCTGCGTGTTGATCGACAGGTGCGTGCTTGGCAGGGTCAGGAGGTTGAGGCGGTCCAGGTGTGGGTTCAGCGATGCATGTGCTCCTGAGAGAGTTCATGCTCGGTCTTTCAGAGGCTACCAAGGCTAAAACACCACTCCAGCCTTTGCTTTGCTGTTTGTTGACCGTTTACAATATGTACATATATATACAGTGGGGCAAAAAAGTATTTAGTCAGCCACCAATTGTGCAAGTTCTCCCACTTAAAAAGATGAGAGAGGCCTGTAATTTTCATCATAGGTATACCTCAACTATGAGAGACAAAATGAGAAAAAAAAAATCCAGAAAATCACATTGTAGGATTTGTAAAGAATTTATTTGCAAATTATGGTGGAAAATAAGTATTTGGTCAATAACAAAATTTCATCTCAATACTTTGTTATATACCCTTTGTTGGCAATGACAGAGGTCAAACGTTTTCTGTAAGTCTTCACAAGGTTTTCACACACTGTTGCTGGTATTTTGGCCCATTCCTCCATGCAGATCTCCTCTAGAGCAGTAATGTTTTGGGGCTGTCGCTGGGCACAGACTTTCAAGATTTTCGATGGGGTTGAGATCTGGAGACTGGCTAGGCCACTCCAGGACCTTGAAATGCTTCTTACGAAGCCACTCCTTCGTTGCCCGGGCAGTGTGTTTGGGATCATTGTCATGATCAAGACCCAGCCACGTTTCATCTTCAGTGCCCTTGCTGATGGAAGGAGGTTTTCACTCAAAATCTCACGATACATGGCCCCATTCATTCTTTCGTTTACACGGATCAGTCGTCCTGGTCCCTTTGCAGAAAAACAGCCCCAAAGCATGATGTTTCCACCCCCATGCTTCACAGTAGGTATGGTGTTCTTTGGATGCAACTCAGCATTCTTTCTCCTCCAAACACGACAAGTTGAGTTTTTACCAAAAAGTTCTATTTTGGTTTCATCTGACCATATGACATTCTCCCAATCCTCTTCCAAATGCTCTCTAGCAAACTTCAGACGGGCCTGGACATGTTCTGGCTTAAGCAGGGGGACACGTCTGGCACTGCAGGATTTGAGTCCCCGGCGGCGCAGTGTGTTACTGATGGTAGCCTTTGTTACTTTGGTCCCAGCTCTCTGCAGGTCATTCACTAGGTCCCCCCGTGTGGTTCTGGGATTTTTGCTCACAGTTCTTGTGATCATTTTGACCCCACGGGGTGAGATCTTGCGTGGAGCCCCAGATCGAGGGAGATTGTCATTGGTCTTGTATGTCTTCCATTTTCTAATAATTGCTCCCACAGTTGATTTCTTCACACCAAGCTGCTTACCTATTGCAGATTCAGTCTTCCCAGCCTGGTGCAGGTCTACAATTTTGTTTCTGGTGTCCTTTGACAGCTCTTTGGTCTTGGCCATGGTGGAGTTTGGAGTTGGACTGTTTGAGGTTGTGGACAGGTGTCTTTTATACTGATAACGAGTTCAAACAGATGCCATTAATACAGGTAACGAGTGGAGGACAGAGGAGCATCTTAAAGAAGAAGTTACAGGTCTGTGAGAGCCAGAAATCTTGCTTGTTTGTAGGTGACCAAATACTTATTTTACCGAGGAATTTACCAATTAATTCTTTAAAAATCCTACAATGTGATTTTCTGGATTTTTTTTTTCTCATTTTGTCTCTCATAGTTGAGGTATACCTATGATGAAAATTACAGGCCTCTCTAATCTTTTTAAGTGGGAGAACTTGCACAATTGGTGGCTGACTAAATACTTTTTGCCCCACTGTATATATATATATATATATATATATATATATATATACTGTATATATATATATATATATATATACATTTTTTTCCTTCAACATCAAACTCTCCACCACTATCCCCTTGATGTTTTCCATTCCTCGCAATCCTCTTATCTGTGAAGAAACATTTTAATATGGAAGACATTAGAAAACCACAGACGATTACAGAATCAATTAAATAAGAGGAGCATTTTTAATTAGCAGTAGGTATGGTTATGTGCACTAATTTGTCAATCAAAATGAATCCAATCTGCATATGAACCCTAAACATTGGTACATATTTTTCTGAAGCGTTTTTAGGCAAATATTTAGTAAATAATCAGTGTCATCCACTACCCCGTTCATAAGACATAAAATGTAAATAAACAAATGCATATTTGTATTACGTAAAATGTATGTAAACGTATCGTATGCATCACAGCACTGCACATGTGCACAAGGCATATTTGATTTCCATTCGAGAAAATAGTCAGATTCAAGGGTTTACATGCTTTTTTCCCGTTGATCAGATTATTTCAGGTCTACACCAGCCCTTTCAATTTGATTGAAATTTCATCTGAATCAAGCCCAGTTGGCTCAGTGAAGGCTTTTCTGTCCAACTGAGCCATCAATCAATCCTATTAAAAAATGATTTGGGAGCATGTAAACATTAAAGGGATAGTTCAGATTCAGAATGTTGGTAACCAAACAGTTGACAGTGGCCACTGACTTTGCATTTTTTAGTTCACTACAGAAGTCAGTGGCTACCGTCAAATGTTTGGTTACTCATGCACATTCTTTAAAAATACCTTCTTTTGTATTCAATAGAATAAAAAAAAATAATGCAGGTTTAGAATGACATGAGAGTGTGTAAATGATGACATAATTTGCTAACACTTTATTTCGATAGTCCACTTTAGACATTCTACTAACAGTAAGTAACTTTGCAACTACTTGTCAACTAGCAGTCATTAGAGTATTAGTAGACTGTCTGCTTAATATCTTCTAACACTTTATATTGATGGGTCCACAACATACAACATACTGACTATGAGAAACTTTGCAAGTTTGTCAACTTATTCTACTAACCCTAAACCTACCCAACTGAGAGTTAGCAGACATGTAGCTGCAAATTAATGCGAATTAGTTGACATGTAGTTACAAAGTTACGTATAGTTAGTAAATAAAATAAAGTGTAAGCCATAATTTTCATTTTTGGGTGAACTATAGCTTTAATGGTGTTTGGGAGAAAACGTTATGCAATGAAATTACTTTAACAAATAATAATAGTAAAGCAATTCATCCAAGTTACTTAAAATCAAATGCAACTGAATAACTTAATTGTTTATGTTAAAGAAACAGAATTATATTTAGAAATATAATTATGTAAACATTGTTGGAGATGTTTATGAAAATATTATAAGAGATGTTATAGTACATATGTGTTTCAGCCCAGATTTTTTATGCATATTTATTAAAATAACTATTTTTCATCACTAATTATTGATTAAATAATTATGTATGTGTATTTATTTGTTTATTTTGTAAACATTTCACATTGGGTGATATTTCCTGTGATTATGTTGTGAGTAAATACATTTATGCTGTATTAAAAAGCACTGTGGTATGGCCTATAGCCTATGTATGCAGACAATGCCTGGGGGATAAACACTAAAAAAAAGATTAGTTACTTTTTATAAAGAGTAACGCCATATTTCATTGCATTACTTTTAAAAGTAACGTTCCCCACACTTAATTAGTGAACTTAAAACTCCCATTCCCATCAGCGCAGCGACAGACCCGGCGAGGCACCTTAAAGCGAGACCTTGCCAGAGTTGATCATATTCTTTAGTGCATTGTATGACTGACATTTTCCTCGAAGCTCCTTGTCACAGCTTTTTTTTCAGGTATGTGTGAGACTCTCTTTATTAGGTTGGAGGGGTATTAAAATCCTTGACACAACCCGAAGAGGAGAGAGGGGACAGAGTGGAAGGGGAAAAGCGCCCCTCATTTGTGAAACGTCACAGACCTGAGACTGAGAAAGATCAGAAAGGGCCCTTTGGGCAGATTAAAAATTCATGATCTCTTCTGAAGCAGAGAGACAGAAGAGAAACCGAATGCGGTTGTGGAGAACGCTGACTCTTCGGCTGAAATGGAGCGTGCCTTTCATCAGTTCTAATGAAGACCCAGAGGGAGAAAGAGAGAGACTTAAGGGTTTGGGACATTCCTACATATCAACATAGAGCTGTTGAGCTGAAGCAATCATCAAGTATTTGAGTCCAGTGCTGTGCTGGCTTCCCGTCTGTCTCCATCGCTTCCTGAGCTCACATTCTAAGGCTCTGCTCCAAGCCTGTCTACTGTCTACACAGGCTGCTTCCTTCTAAGGCAGCATCCTGACTGATTTGAAATGCTCTACGTGGAAAATAACTTGCATGGAAAATAAATTGCGCCCCTAATGAAAAGTGCACAAGAGCCTCACAGTTGATATTATGTCATATCATTAGCATATTGCTAAGTCAAAGGTATAGTTCACCCAAAAATTCTGAATACTCATCTTTCATTTTTCTGTGGAACACAAAAGATATTGTGAAGAATGTTTCAGGTGTTTTAGCCCATGCAACGAAACTCAGTGGGGTCCAAAATGACACTGGACCTCAGTGACTTTAATTGTATGGAAGAAAAAAAAAAAAAAACATTTTTGAAAATATTTTCTTTTGTGTCCCACAAAAGTCAGGATTTTTTATTTTTGGGTAAACTGTCCCTTATGAGCACACAAAAATGCTGTGTAAAACAGTCATTTCATTTAAGTTTAGACAATGTTATACTAAGTAGAATACTGAATAAAAGTAAAAACTGACAATGTTCTTGACTAGATAAGATTTTCACTTAGCTAACAGTGCATTCTGAGGACGCCTTATACATGGAATGTGTATGTGATGCTGCCTTACAAGATATTATATTTTACAATAAAGCATAATTTAGCTGCTTAATGCCTAAAAATGTTGTCTTTGGATTAGCGTTTATAAGTTTGTGCTTGGTAAGATGTTCAATGTTTTCAAAAGTCACATGATCCTTCAGTAATCATTCTACAATTCTGATTTGGTGTCCAAGAAACATTTCTTATTATGATCAATGTTGAAAACAGTTGTGCTGCTTAATAATTTTGTATAATTGTGTATATATACATTTTTTTCAGGATTCTTTAACAAATAGAAAGATATAGAATAGGTATAGAAATCATTTGTTACATTATAAATGTCTTTAATGTCTCTTTTGATCAATTTAATACTTTCTTGTTGAATAAAACTAATTTCTTTCAAAAAAAAAAAAAAAATCACAAAATCTGCATAAAACATTTCCATCTACTTTGATGTGAGATCATAAACAGCCACTTACCGCACCTCATCTGATGGCTTTCATTTCATTCTTCCCGTCAGCGATGATGAGGACTGAGACTCATGCTTAAGTCTTTCCATTAGGAACGGCTGGCCAAACATGTCTGCTCTTTTCCACATCTATCTACTCCCTCTATAAGAATGTTAAGTTGTGACTTGGCACCTAAAACTGTGGAGGAAAAAAAAGTGTCAAGAGCAACTCAAGAGGAATTGAACTTCCTTTACTGTCCACTGAACATTTACATTGCGATTCTGGTTCTGTATATTTTGAACATGGTAAACATTTTGAATTTTTGTATGTATGTCATACATTATAAAACTCTAAATGACATTTAGTTGTCAATGCAAACATATGAACTCAAAAACCAATGCTTGCTGACTGGCAATGATGCCAGTTGCTACAGTATTTAATGTGACTAAATAAAATCGATGATAACATACATAATCTAAATGACGAGATAAAAAAAGAAATTGAAACTTGTGACTATGGGTTGTTTTTTTTTTTTTGTTTTTTTTTTACAATATATGTTCTACCCTCACTATATGCATGTTAGCACATCAAAGAACTTCAAAAACAGATACATTTTTGTTTGTAATTGTCTTAATGACTTTCATATTGTATCTAAAACTGGAAATAAAAAGGAAATTGAAATTATACACTGTATGCAATGATATAATGGGATTTTTAAACAAGTATGTGCTATATGTATAGCATATTAGGTGTTATTTCTCATGGCTGATGTTTTGAATGTACAGAAACAGCCTCTAAACACAGGGATGTTTGGTTGACTCTTCTCTAGTAACTATGGACTATAACTAACAACACTATGCTGTAACCTTCATCCTTCCCTTGCGTTTTGTAACAAATCTTTCCCTCTCGGGTCTTTTTTTTGGGGGGCCAGAAAGCTTATATTGATCCATCTATATATATATATTTTTTTTTTTTTCGCTTAATATTTATGTTTATATAGGTTTTTTTTTTTTTAATGATTTTTTGGTGATTTTTATTTAATAAAATTTTTATTTACCTTGTCTACTTTAATCATGTGTGTTATAATGTGTCTCTATGTGTGTGCGTGTACCATGTATGTGTTTGTGTGTGTGCTTGTGTGTAGGAGGAGGGTATGTGAGTGTTTTCTGCCTTGAAATGAATTTCTTCATTTGAATATAAATTTTGTCTGGATTGTGTCAGATTTTGTATTTTTTTAAAAAAATCAAATAAAAATGTTTTTTTTTCGACATTCCATTCTTTCCTATGGTGTGTCAAATTGACCCGCAAGGGAAGGATGTTACTTTTTTTACACCCCCATAAAGTCCTTGAACCCACTCAATTTTTTATGTGTGATCCATGTTCAAGTGTGACAAAATTAAATAAAAAAATTAAAACTGCATTTTTTTTCAACATTACATTAATTCCTATGGTCGGGTCAAAATGACTCGTAAAGGAAGGATTTGTACATTTTTTTAATTACAGCTACATAAATCCTCAAATCCATTCATTTTTTTTTTTTTTTCCTGTGTGTTCCAAATTCAATTGGAACAAAAGTCACAAAGTCTTGTATTTATAACAATTACAATTTTACAATTAAAAAAAAAAAAAAAAAAGGATGGGAGGGAAGGATGAAGGTTAAACAGGAAGGCGCAGATAGTTCAAGAGGACTAACAGTACAGATCTATGTTGTCATCTGTTTAATTGTCTGCCTTTATTACTCTGCAGCTGGTCACATTTTTCCAGCAGAAAAACAATCAGGCTGCCAAGAGCGGAGACAGCAGTCCCTTCTGTGACAACCTCTTCCATTCCTCCACTGAGACACAGACATGTGTGGGAGAAGAAGAAGAGCGGAATAATAAACCAGTGGACACCCGCCTGTCAAAAGCCATCACACAAACAGGAGCCGGGCGCCTCTGTTTTGGATCAGCAGACGAGTCAAAGAGCACGTGTCCCCCGAGACACACTCAAACCCCCCCCCGTTGCAGCACCCACACAGTCTGAAAGAGCCACACAGGCTCTTAGAGAAGAGACGGAAGCGCACCAATCATAAAATAATAACACAGTAAACGGCTTTATTACATTTTGTCAGGCGCATTTAATGTTTGACCTTTAGCAGTTAGTGATGTGTTTCTTGAAATCTAATAACAAAGGAAGGAAACTACTTTACGCTGCCTACACAGAGTAGTTTCAACAGCCGCCACAAATACAAGCAGAGTTTATGAATTAGTGCATGATCTCTCGGTGTCCCAAACCATTATATCCGCCCCACTATTTTAGAAATTACTGCATTCCACCCACACTTTCAGAGCTCATTTACTTAGGATTATTTTGTTCAGCTGTGAAGGAAAAACGGCAACAACAAAACAAATTAGTACACCGAAAAATGCAAATTGTCATCATTTACTCACCCTCACATCATGCCAAACCTGTATGACTTTCTGTATCCTGCGGAACACAAAAGAAGATATTCGGAAAAAGTTGAGGTCAAAATGATTTTGAAACATACAGTGCTCATGTTTATTCAACTAAGTCAAAGCCTTTTGGAAAATCTATTTGTGGCGGTCAGTTTTGATATTGTGGCGGGTGCCACAAATAAATCAAATGTATTGGAAACACTGTCTAAGTCTCATAATTTAAGTGTAAATTCTGAAGATTACATCATTGTCCAGTATTGTACTGTCAGCAATTTATAAAAATGTTTTCATAATTGTAACATACATATTTACATAATTATTCAGGTGCATGTGTAATAACTTGCGAAAACATGACGCTACAGCAGCACTTCTTCTTTGTCGTCGTCTTGTATAATGCACTCAACCAAGCGTTCTAACCATAGACATATAAAATACCTAGACGCCTCATTGGCCGCTTTGAGCCGTTGCTGCCATAGTACGTCAATGCGTCCGCCATGTTTGTGAGGGCAAGAGTCAAGACTGCTTTAAAAACAAGTGGAGGTAAGCGGGGGAGCTGCGTTTTTGTGGGTTTTTTTCGAGATAAAAACATGATAACGTTTACATTTATCAACCGATTTCAGTGGTTTGTGATCTACATGGAGGAGTTAAAAATAACTCTGCCTCCAGTTATTTAGTTAGGCTTGGAAAATTATTAATTTTCTTAAGAAATTGTGAAAGCTCACACTCATGTTGATTTGGTTGATTTTTTCGGTTAACAATTCTAATACGAATGTAGTATAACTGTGACATATACATGTAATGTAATTTTAATGTACTATATATGAAATTAAGTTGTTTCATTGCTTTCTCTGTCTTCAACCCCAACATTTTAGCTTTTCTCGTGCTTCAGGTCAGAACACAGCTCATTCCCTTTCAATAGGGGGTCAAAAAGTGACACACTGGTCGTCTGCTTTTTATTTTCACAGCACTCTATACAGAAACTCCACAACGAACAATAACAAATGTAACTGATAATTTTTATGGATCCAGTAAAACTTACAGTTACAGTGGTAAACTAATATGCACTGATATAGAACACAGTAAAAATGATATGTAATATTAAAAAAGTATATGTATTACAAGTTGTAGTAAAGTGAATAATATAAAAAGCGAGTACAACAGCACAATAACATAAGTGATATAATAGATTTATAATAGCACAAATTATATGTGTAATACCACAGACATATCACCCTGCAGCCCAAGACTGGTTGCCCACTGAAGCTAAGCAGAGTTGAGCCTGGTCAGTACCTGGATGAGAGACCTCCTGGGAAAACTATGTTGCTGTTGGAAGAGGTGTTAGTGAGGCCAGCAGGGGGTGCTCACCCTGCAGTCTGTGTGGGTCCTAATGCCCCAGTATAGTGACGGGGACACTGTACTGGCAAAAAGCACCGTCTTACGGATGAGACGTTAAACTGAGGCCCTGACTCTCTGTGGTCATTAAAAATCCCATGGCACTTCTCGTAAAGAATAGGGTGTAACCCCGGTGTCCTGGCCAAATTCCCTCCACTGGCCCTTATCTGTCATGGCCTCCCAGTAATCCCCATCCACTTGATTGGCTCTACAAGTCTCTCTCCTCTCCACCTGTAGCTGGTGTGTGGTGAGCGCACTGGCGCCGTTGTCCTGTGGCTGCCGTCGCATCATCCAAGTGGATGCTGCACACTGGTGCTGGTTGAGGAGAGACCCCCCCACATGATTGTAAAGCGCTTTGGGTGTACAGCAATAAACAATAAAGCGCTATATAAATGCATCATTCATAATAAATTATAAAGTCAATTAAATAATTGTGACAAGTACAGTTTTATAATGGTATTTGTGTAATAATTATTAGACAAAGTAAGACACAACTAATGACAAGCAAAGAATTGTGGTCATGAATTGTGTTTAATTAATGAGCTCCTTGAGTATTATATATATATATATTAGTTGTGACGACAAAACCTGACTAATAGAGACTAATTCTCCACTGCTTCCCTCAAGATTTTCCTACATTTTATAATGGGGTTTTTCAATTAATGAGTAAAATAATGTAAACAGCTTGATGATGCTTGACATTTTGCTCTACAATGCAAATTACACACATCCATGCAGAAAACACACATTTTGAAACAGTTGTTTATTTTTTAATATATGTTACTGCATAGGAATGTTTGGGGTGTGAGTGTGTGCAGTTTACAACAAAATGTCAAAGTATAGTTATGTTTAACACAGACCAGAATATGACATGCTCCCCCCCAAAAAAACTTTCTTTTAATCAAAATTAATAATCATTATTACAACATAAAGAGCAATAGTCAACAATGATTTTGTCATGATATTGCAGCTTCACTCACCAAGGAGTTCCTGTGTTTCTCATTTCTAGGCTATTTACATTATGCGGTTTTTCTGTAAATGCACATACAGTTCAGCATTAAACAGCCTGTGTAAATCATTTTAAATGCAGTCTATAGTATTGTGATTGACTGAAGAAACTGGTTATTTTTAAATATTTGACAAAAACGACAGAAACATTTAATAAGGTAATTATATTAAATCACATTGTTATAAAAACTACCCTTACAAAGGTTAAAAAATGCTCCTGGAAGTCTGTTCCGAGAGAGAGAGAGAGAGGTTTGAATATGATCAGGGTTATTCTGGCCATTCATTCAGGGCTATTCTGGGTTTTAACTAGTGCAAATACAACATTAGGCTGTGGAAGTATAGCCGTTCGTTGTAGTTCTTGAGAAGGGATTTTTTTTTTTTTAAACGAAATATCTCCCTTTGGAGTGGAATTTGAGATTTGTAACTTTGTAGATCTTTTTTATGCCCAAACACACTACACACTGACTAAAATTCAAAAAGTAAAAAAGCATAATAGGACCCCTTTAATAATTATGATTCTTTTAAGTTTTTCAAAGAAGTGTCTAGTGTCTACATTTAATACAATTGATTAAAAACAAATGTAAAAAAAATATTACATTATATTATATTATATTATATTAAAAGCTTGGAATAATTAAGATAATTTTTTTACCTTAAGATTATTTTTCATTTTCTTACATAAGTCTCTTATGTTTACCACAGCTGCATTTATTTTATCAGAAATAAATACAGTAAAACTGTAATATTATGAAAAATAATACAATGTAAAACAACTATTTTCTCTTTCAGCATATTTTATATATTAATTTAAAATGATAAATATAATTTATTCTTTTGATGGCAAAGCTGAATTTTCAGCAGCCATTACTCCAGTCTTCAGTGTCACATGATCCTTCAGAAATAATTCTAATATTCAGATTATTATGCTGATGAATATATGCAGTATATAAAACAATTGTTTTTATTCTAGAAATATATATATATATATATATATATATATATATATATAGCAAATATTTCCTTATATTAAAGGAGACGACAATTAATAGAAATGTTAACATATTTCTCTGTATGTAGGCCTATTAGGAGAAAACTGCTGATTAACATTGGAGAGGAAAGAACGTCTTGTCATTTTATCCTGTTATACCTGGTTGGGATGGGGTATCAGGTTGAAGATGTTGTGGGCCATCTGCTGCACTCTGAGGCTCGAGTGCGTCTAACAGTGGCTGGTATAACAGCAGCTGAGCACAACATAGCGAGAAAGTGAATCAGTGAAATGGTGAGATCTTTAGCACCTGAGTGACAGGTCTGGATTAAGTTCTCTGAGGCAGCCATCTGAGGGAATGAACCGCAGCCCGCCTCACCGCCCAAGAGAAGAAAAAACGGCGAGCTGTTGCTGCAGGCTGATGAATGCTGGACTTTAACCCTCTTTAGCTTACAGTGGACAGAAGGCTGATATATCCCATTACAGTTCAGACTCACTCGATCCTCTTTCTCACAATTAACCCTTTCAATTACAGATTCAAATTTTGCCTCTTGATGTTTTGCCATTGTCTAGAGTACACAAAAGTATAAATATATAATTATTACATATACAAAAAGTAATAAGAATTGTTTATAAATCTGTTGTCAACAAAAGAGACGCTTATCAAAACAGCAGTTTCCTTACAGTTTGCTGCCAAAATAAAAGCCCTATGGTTTAATGCTCTGGCTAGCTCTATGGTTGACAAAAAAACCACCCAAAAAACAAAAAAACTGCAATAATAATAATATTATTAATAATAGTAATATAAATACTATTTAGATGTTTTTCTCCGTTTGGTTCTGCCTGTTTTTAAATAAAAAATAAATTGCCGGCAAATAAATAAATGAATGAACGAATGAATGATGGTAGGCTACATTTTCTACATTTTCAAATTCATTGCAGTGTTATATGTTTAAGCCCCGAGTGTGTGTGTGTGTGTGTGTGTGTGTCTGAAATTTACCAGTTTAATCAAATCCTGATGTAAATCACCATACTGTAGATGCACATAGCCTATAACATCTCTGGATTACCTGGTAGATTGTGGGCGGAGCCAAGTTTTGATCGAATGTGTTGATTCCTATGATTTTTAACAGATGTCTGTCTTTTCTTCAGCATTGTTCAGTGATGTGTTAATGGCTTTGTTCCTAAGCAGATTAAGAGTCACTCAAATCCACCACCAGAGGAGACACTAGAGCCCTTTATATGTGGTTCCAGACTGGTTTTACATAGCTGGTGAAGCTGGTTGACCAAGCTGCTTAAGCTTGTCAAGAAGCGCACAACATATGCAGGGATCTGGAAGGACAAAGTGCGATTGTTCTGAGCGGCCAAGGGTCAGGTTACAAGACCGCTCTAATCTCACGGGTCCATCTTTGTGATGATGTCAGTGAGTTGAGCGGGGAGAACATCACCGCAGAGGTCTCGATGAGGGGTGACAGTCGAGACATGTACGTCTGACCATGGCTCTTCTCTGGCTTTCCTTGTAAAGGGGGAAGAAAAAAACAAAGGAGAATTTTGTTGAGGTCTAATTAGCTAAGCTGAAGAAGGCCCTCGTCTGCGCAGCTCTCACATTTTCCACCTCATTTTCTGTGGGAAAATATTTATTGATTTTTGGAGAAGAAACAGAAAGGAAGCCGGGATGGGAGCACGCTCGGTGCGGGATTAGTAGCAGTCGGGGGTCTGCGTGTGAGATGGCCCCCCTCCTCGCCGCCCAGGGAGATCTGCCAATTAGAGACCTTGATCCCTTGCCCATCATCGTCGACTTCTCTCCCACCCTGGTTTGGTTTGACGTTCAGCCATGCCAAATCTGTTTTTCTGCTCAGCAGAGGGTGAAGGCACAAGGCTTTCTATTAAAAAGTAATCAATACGTAAACTCCTTTATTGTTTGCGCTGGCAGACTGGCAAACAAATAAACAGATGATAATGCTTCGACAGTCGAATAAGAGCTCATTTGTTCATTATTAAAATAGCTAAAATCCATGTGCCGAGAGCCAAATATTTGGCCACTTTTCGTGCGGTTTACAAACTGAGATAATCCCTCATGCTCTTGTTTACTGCTAAACGATCGCTGGGCGTACGTTGCACAAAGCCGCCTCGTTCTTTGCGTCACCTGATGTAAAGTGTAGGCTGATTTTTAATCAGGACTATTCCATGTGTGTCGGCGCTGGAATCAGAAAGCTGTCGCTTTGGCTTTGTCTCTCGGTAATCACTTATTTTCTCAATGACAAACGACAGGCCACGCTGTGCCAACTGCCACCATATTCCCCAGGAGACAACAGGAAAAAATGGCCGAGCAGCCTCTCGTCCTCCCTCTCTCTCTCTCTCTCTCGGCAGTATTCTGCAGTAAATTACATTGCCGACCTGCAAGTGCCAACTTCTCCCCTGAAATGATTATTTCTACCTCACAGAAGATTGCTTTAGTAATTATACGTATCATAATTAAATTTCATCAAATCCTGTGAGAGCACAAATCTCATTCACCCAGGTTTAGAGTTTTAGCTCTTGCGTTGAAAGGAAGGGGACTCTTCATACGCCATTGTATATGCATTTAGTTTTGCGATTCTTCCCTGTGACATGTGAGTAACAGAGCATTAAGACTGATTTAAACTTCATATAATCTTCATTTAAAAATTTAAGTTGATTCGTTTTATTTCTGCGAAACAGTTCAAATTGTGACAGTGAATCGATTCAAAGCTTTGATTCAGTGATTCCTTTGATTCAAATAAATATATAAAAATGTTTTAGTAAAAATATATGAGTATAGGTGAAAGTTGCTTTTTACTTTTTACTTTGTATTGTATAATTAAATCACTACTCCATGTGTTCATTTACTTAAAATCCTCCCTTCATTCTAATGAAGATTTTTATTATTCTGAAAAACAAAGAGTATCGCTGAAATAATGGTTCCCCTGATGATGAAAATAACAAATAAATAACAGTCAGTCATTAATTTTAAGCCAATTCAGTGCAAATATAGTACATAAAGCCCGTTTCCATCATAGGAACTTTCCCCAGGAACTAGGGAACCAGGATCTAAATAAAATTCTGGGTAAAAATTTGGCAATCTGGGTAGTACTTTTTCAAAGGTCCGGAACTTGGTTGAGTTCACACAGCATTGTATTTCAACCACCTCATTCATAATCATCCACATAATTTTAAAAATAATACTGTTATTGTGTCATGAAATGTAGTTTTAAATGTATTTCAGGCAAGAATGTAGTTGTTTAAAATTCAAAACTGCGGTTTATTTATAAAGACAGCGCTTTTTGAAAATGTGCTTTGTCAATTTCTAGACAATCACCAGGCACTTAGTGCTCACGGAGCCTCAACTCGGCTAGTCCTTCTGACATTTGCGTGAGTTCTGCGGGCTCACGGTGTGTACGGCGTTGGATGACGCCACTGTGAAGTCTTTGTTCTGGATTGGGGCCAATTACCATCACCCCGTGGACCTCCCAGGCACCACTGGACTAAGCTGGAGGGAAGGGATCCTTCGGTGTCTGGAGAGCGTCCGGCCCCAATCCAGAACCGTCTCGCCGTTAAGTCCATCAGCTGTTCCCCAGTCAAGCCCGCCTCCTGAGTCCCCTGACCCACCATGGCCTCCTGGGTCCCCTGATCTACCATGGCTCCCTGAGCTGCCAGCTCCGCCATGGCCTCCTGAGTCCCCTGAACCGCCATGGCCTCCTGAGTTCCCTGATCCGCCATGGTCTCCGGAAAGGCCAGCTCTGCCATGGCTTCCTGATCCACCCTGGCGCCCGCCTTCTGGGAGGGGGGCGATCTGTCATGTGCTTGAGTTCCTGTTTGTCCATATTTGGTTTTGTTCCTGTCCTCATTATCAGTTAGTCACCTGTTCCTTGTTAATTCCCTCGTTTAGTTCGCTTCTTAAGCTCTGTTCTGTTGAGTTTCCCTTGTCCAGTGTTATTCGTCTATTCAGTGTGCTGTGAGTGTGTTTCCCCGTATCTTGGATTATTAAATACTGTTCTGTTTGATATCTCCTGCGTCTCCGTGCTCCTTTCACTCCTACACTACAGTCATTGTGACATATACTCAAAATGATAACTGAATTTATAAAAATTACCCCATTCAAAAGTTTACATACCCTTGAATCTTAATGCTATGTGTCATTTCATGGATGATTCACAACTGTTTTTGTATTTTGTGATAGTTGCTCATGAGTCCCTTTCCCTTGTTTGTCCTGAGCAGCCTGCCGTTCTTCAGAAAAATCCTCCAGCTCCAGCTCATTCTTTGGTTTTACAGCATTTTCTGCATATTTGAACCCTTTCCAACATTGACTGTATGATTTTGAAATCCATCTTTGAGGACAATTGAGGGACTCATGCATAACTATTACAAAAGGTGAAAACATGTACTGATGCTCAAGAAGGCCGCACAATGCATTAAGAGATGGAGGGTGTAATAGTATAAGCTAGTATAATAGTTTAAGTATACAGGTGCATCTCAATAAATTAGAATGTCGTGGAAATGTTCATTTATTTCAGTAATTCAACTCAAATTGTGAAACTCGTGTATTAAATAAATTCAATGCACACAGACTGAAGTAGTTTAAGTCTTTGGTTCTTTTAATTGTGATGATTTTGGCTCACATTTAACAAAAACCCACCAATTCACTATCTCAACAAATTAGAATATGGTGACATGCCAATCAGCTAATCAACTCAAAACACCTACAAAGGTTTCCTGAGCCTTCAAAATGGTCTACACAATCATGGGGAAGACTGCTGATCTGACAGTTGTCCAGAAGACGATCATTGACACCCTTCACAAGGAGGGTAAGCCACAAACATTCATTGCCAAAGAAGCTGGCTGTTCTGTACAGAGTGCTGTATCCAAGCAGATGGATATTTAGGATATTTTAAGGAAAAAGTGAGGAAGAAAAAGATGCACAACCATCCGAGAGAACCGCAGCCTTATGAGGATTGTCAAGCAAAATCAAATTCAAGAATTTGGGTGAACTTCACAAGGAATGGACTGAGGCTGGGGTCAAGGCATCAAGAGCCACCACACACAGACGTGTCAAGGAATTTGGCTACAGCTGTCGTATTCCTCTTGTTAAGCCACTCCTGAACCACAGACGACGTCAGAGGCGTCTTACCTGGGCTAAGGAGAAGAAGAACTGGACTGTTGCCCAGTGGTCCCAATTCCTCTTTTCAGATGAGAGCAAGTTTTGTATTTCATTTGGAAACCAAGGTCCTAGAGTCTGGAGGAAGGGTGGTGAAGCTTATAGCCCAAGTTGCTTGAAGTCCAGTGTTAAGTTTCCACAGTCTGTGATGATTTGGGGTGCAATGTCATCTGCTGGTGTTGGTCCATTGTGTTTTTGAAAACCAAAGTCACTGCACCCGTTTACCAAGACATTTTGGAGCACTTCATGCTTCCTTCTGCTGACCAGCTTTTTAAAGATGCTGATTTCATTTTCCAGCAGGATTTGGCACCTGCCCACACTGCCAAAAGCACCAAAAGTTGGTTAAATGACCGTGGTGTTGGTGTGCTTGACTGGCCAGCAAACTCACCAGACCTGAACCCCATAGAGAATCTATGGGGTATTGTCAAGAGGAAAATGAGAAACAAGAGACCAAAAAATGCAGATGACCTGAAGGCCTCTGTCAAAGAAACCTGGGCTTCCATACCACCTCAGCAGTGCCACAAACTGATCACCTCCATGCCACGCCGAATTGAGGCAGTAATTAAAGCAAAAGGAGCCCCTACCAAATATTGAGTACATATACAGTAAATGAACATACTTTCCAGAAGGCCAACAATTCACTAAAAATGTTTAATTTGTTGAGATAGTGAATTGGTGGGTTTTTGTTAAATGTGAGCCAAAATCATCACAATTAAAAGAACCAAAGACTTAAAGTACTTCAGTCTGTGTGCATTGAATTTATTTAATACGCGAGTTTCACAATTTGAGTTGAATTACTGAAATAAATGAACTTTTCCACAACATTCTAATTTATTGAGATGCACCTGTATATACTTAAAAAGGATGTGTTAAAAACCTCTGTGTCTAGTTAAGGACAACACATTTTGTATCACTTTTAACTCAACCATGTGTTATTCCTACAAATTGTCTGCACACTAATGTGTTATAGTTACACAGTCTGTGTCAATTATATACTCAAAATGACACAAAACGTGTCAAATAGTCAACACAAAAAATTTGTTAAAAATTAACACATCCTTTTTGAGAGTGATACTGTATCTACAGTAGTATTGTTGTATTACACACATGAAAAAAAGCCTGTAAAACAAGATAAAATGAAAATCTGAATATAAAATATGAGATATTAAAAGCAGAGGCTAGGAAATCCCTTCCATCCCCAATCAAATCATACACTGGTGATGCTTATAATATGTATATATTATATAAATGTATATGTAGCCCTATAGGTATCAACCAGCCTTTTACTGTATATTTATAATATAATATAAACATGACTTACATCAGTTGTCTCAGGTGTTAAAACCGGCATTGTTGAGCATAATCGGCACAATCATCACTGTAAACTTGGGATCTTCAGTTCTATGTGAACAGCTACATCATATGATTCTGTGCTAATCCACTGACTAAACAAGATTAAACAGGATTTGGCTGGATAAATCTGGGCTATTCTCTTATTTCCAGAGGTGTAGTAATCACTTAAGCCACAGCAAATAAACGGTGAGGAAAACAAGCAAACAAACAAACAAACAGGAAGTGAAGGTCAGAGTGGCTGCCCTGTTTCTCTAACGGCACTGGGTACCGAAACAGACTACACTCGCAGTCATGTGCATGCTGGGATGGATAATTACGGAGTCGCAGTCTGATGATTAAAATCATGATGAGGTTTCAGGCAGGAGGCAACAAACTCAGGAGCGAAGTGGTCTACGGTAAACATACTCGCACAATTATATACTCCAATTGCATGATACTGCACAAATACAGATATACAATAATAGATACACTGCACACAATTAGTCAACAGTGGGAAGTAAACAGACCAAAGTGCACACTCAGACAAATGCATTCAACTGAGAACATTTACTGGGCATGACACTTTGCATAATTTTTATTAAAAGTGCACATTTGCTCTATTCACTCTATAGCTTTATAGATTTGTGACAAGATGAATTGGTTTCTCTTGGTGAAACTGTCCTATCTTGATTTTGTACCTCATTTTAGTTTTCCTATGTATGAAATTTCTTTTTGCATATCTGTAGAATTACAAAAAAATGTGTACCTGATGTTTTTATTTCTTTAAACATTAACATCTTTACATAAAAATACATTTTATGTATATTTCATATTGTTTATCACATGCACTTAAATACTTTGCTCTTTTGACTTATATTTTATGTTTCTGTCTCTTCAATTAACTGGAAGCAAGGGTTAAACTCACTTCACATCACTTTTATTTTACAGAATCTGTCATCAAGAATCAAGGACGAACCCAGATTTTAAAGGACTTTTTTTCTGCATCATGTTTGTATTCTATTCTATTCATTTCTTATTTTTTTAAATTGCTTGATATACTCATCTATCTCATCTCTCTCAAACCCACAAGTAAAGAAACTTATTAAAAGGCAAACATATTTTAAAAGATTTTGTTTCTCATCAGAATACAAGCAGATTCCTCTAAACTCAGATATACCGAGTTTTACTTCACTTAAAACCCAGACAGCACTGGCTTAATGCAAGGAATATTATTCACATATGTGTCGCCACATGGAGATGGAAACCCTGAGGCATTTTAGATAAACTTCTCATTGTAAAAGTTACTGGAAGGCACACAAGTTACAGCAGATGTTTCCATAAGCTGATGGTTTGTGTGTCTTTGATTTGAATTGTGCATGTCACAGCACAGGAGATCAATTTAATTAAAACCAACTTTGAAAGTTTGGAGATTGTTTAAAAAGCCCTGAAGTTTTATAAGAAGGTTTACAAGACAGACATACAGAGAGACACATATAGATAGATAGATAGATAGATAGATAGATAGATAGATAGATAGATAGATAGATAGATAGATAGATAGATAGATAGATAGATAGATAGATAGATAGATAGATAGATAGATAGATAGATAGATAGATAGAACAACTGACGGATGGATGAAGGGAAAGAGAGATGGATGGATGGATTCATGGATGGATGGATGGAAAAAATTATGGATGGATGAAAGGACAGAGAGACGATGGATGAACAGACAGAGATGGATGGATGGATGGATGGATGGATGGATGGATGGAGAGAGAAATGGATGGATCGATGGAAAAAATGACGGATGGATGAAGGGACAGAGAGATGGATGGATGAACGGAGAGAGAGATGGATGGATGGATGGAAAAAATTAAGGATAGATGAAGGGAAAGAGACATGGAGATGGATTGATGGATGGATGGATGGATGAAACAATGGACAGACAGAATGGATGGTTGGAACAAACAATGGATGGATGAAGGGACAGAGAGATGGATGGATGGATGGATGAACGGAGAGAGAGATGGATGGATGGATGAAACAATGGACTGACAGAATGGATGGTTGGAACAAACAATGGATGGATGAAGGGACAGAGAGATGGATGGATGGATGGATGAACGGAGAGAGAGATGGATGGATGGATGAAACAATGGACTGACAGAATGGATGGTTGGAACAAACAATGGATGGATGAAGGGACAGAGATGGATGGATGGATGGATGGATGGATGAACGGACAGAGAGATGAATGGATGAACAGACATAGAGATGGATGGATCAATATCCTCTTCCTCTCATTTCAGTTCAACTTGAAATTGAACTGAAATTGAAATCGGTGGCCAATTCCATTCAAATTCACACTCATGAACTAAAAGTAAGACCAGAAACGGCCAGCTTAGACCGGCTAACTATCAAAAGCTAGTTTTAGCTGGATTCTCCAGTAGGACCAAACAAACAAACAAACATTCACATACACGCTCATGTTGGGCTCTTTCCAGTAAACAGTGAAGCTCTCAAATGTCTGAAAACACAAACACGTATCTGATACACCTACAGGCTTCCACCTACTCAAATCTGTCTCTCTCACTCTCACTCTCACACACTCACACACACACACATTCGTAGAGTTCGCTCAAACGCATTAGTGCTGGAGTTGGGCCAGATCCGGCAGCTGTACGTGAGCTGCGGGGAGAAGCTCGCCGGGATAGTAGAAGCATTTTAAAGCCACATTAAACCCAGCACTCCAAAACACATCCATATTCAAAGAGCCTCTCTGCCAAACACTCTGCATATTGCTATTAATAATACCCTTAAAGGCTGTTAAAAACACTCTGGATATTACAGGGGCCACGGTAAACATGTCACCACGCCACCGTTTCCCAGACTGCCTCTGAGCTACAGGGGCTCAAGGAGGACAAAAGAGACGCACTGTGGATTCTGATGAGAGGCTTCTACCTGCTTATTACGCATCACCCGCTGTGGCCAATCAGAGCGCAGGAGCTAGAATACGCTGAGAGGAACAATGGGCCCCCGGACAGACACACGGCTCCATCCATCAGAACATCTATTAGGTATGGCTCTATTACGGCCTTTCCTGCGTATCATCATTTTTTTCTGTTTGTTTGTTCTTTATTTTTACCTCAATCTGTGCTATCTCTGGCTTTCTTCTCTTTCTTTGTCTCGCTCCCTTTTTCATTCCATCAATCTCTCGCTCTTTGGTGATGGCGTGCTGAGAGGCAATCCTCTTCGGCGGGTGATTGCCCTGTGAATATTTATAGATGCAGACAGAGAAAAAGGGGCCTCTATAGTGAACAGTTGTTTAGATTCCAGTATGGATCCTCTGAAAAATACAAAGCATTTGATCAAATGCATCTCATACAGTAAATATCTTAAAGGGTTGCTGTACTTATGCTTGAGTTCTGAGGTCAGTTGATATTTGAGAACAGCCCAGACACAGTGTGATAAAATATTGTAATACACTTTATGATAAATGTTGAAAAGGTACATCTGCAAGGTGTTATTTACATTAAAGGGATAGTTGTTAATCTTCCATATTTTGAAGTACATACTGTTATAAAACAAGCAGCTTTGTGCATGGTTGGGGGTGAGATGTTCCAGAAAAGTCAGAAATGGAAACATAATGTTCTTCAAAATATGGTAGCTTAATAGGTTTTTGCCCCTTTTAGTTTTCTGTAGTCCATGAGCATTGTAAAATCATCTTATTAATTTCTTTAAAAGTTTTGAGTTAAGGCCATTAAAATGAGTTTTAATGAAGAAGAAAAAAAAAACATATAGCACTGGATTTTGTCACATTTGTAAGGTCCATGGCATTGCTTCTTAATGAAAGCACTGTGCAAAACCACAAATGTCCAGGCTTGTGTCTTAAAAAAAATTGTAAATTCCCTAGAAACTTCTGTATATTCTGTTTTGTTTATGTCTGTGATATTTGCCAAGGTATACAAGTAAATGAACCAAATTCAACACTTTCCTCTTATATATTATTTCTGTGTTGAGCCAAACGGAACGCAGAGGCTTTAAATTTCTTCTTTTTTTTTCTTGTGGCTGAATAAACAACATGTACCAAACAATATGCAAAATAATGAAAATTTGTGGCTTATTTACCAGTACTCTAAATTATTTTATTGGTGACAAAAATCACCAGACATTAAAAACATAGTAATATAATAATGATGAATAGATAGATAGATAGATAGATAGATAGATAGATATCATACAAATTACATACAGGTTAATAAGGCTTTTTTTTAAAGAAATTATACAGCAATGACACATTAAATTGTCATGTGCAATCTTACTGACACTAAACTTTTGAATGGCTCAAGCCCAGAAACATAAAACTGGCCCGTTTTTGTCATTATAAGATACTCCATATTAATTACTTGTTTTATTTAAAATAAATATCAGAGACCTAATGCCTATGGCCATATCACAGCCTTTTTTAATATTCAGTAAAACAGCACTGCTGTTCCTGTTATAGGCTACTGCTTAATCAAGCTTTTATTTTTAAATGTAACATGTAGACTTGTTAACCATGACCTGTATGGTCAATTAAGTGCATGGAATGTGTTCAAGAGCTCTTTGTATATAACTACTAAATTTGCATTCAAAATATCAGGAGTCATTTGTTGTTTATTTAAAGAGAGGGAAAAAAAAACGCAAAGTGGCATACCTGTTCCGTCACATTTCATATTTGTGCATGATATGAATGCATTTAGAGGAACAGCATTCAGATGACCTTTACGCAACCGTATGACTTTATGAATTCTTTAAAAAATCCTGATGGAAGTTTCTCTAAACCCCTATTGGGATGCAGAGGCATGCTGTTTATTTCCATTGAAAATCTAATGCAGCGCAGAACTCAGGCAGAGTTAAGCTGTCTACAGGCCCTGCACAAGATACACACAGCTTACCGGTGGATGTTTAAAATGCACCCTGAGAAATGACTTGGAAAGCCAGTGCTATGAAGCTAAAACGCTTCTTAAAAGGTATTTGCATGCAATCATTTCTCTACACACATCACACTGACTTATCAATAATGCTGTTTCAAGCTTGCTTTCTAGTAAAACACATTGCACGTCTTACTTGCCTATGTAATTATACTCTGTGTATTTCTTGCATTTTGTTTGTTTTTGAATCTATTCTGCACTTTCCTAAAGTATTAGTTCACCCAAAAATAAACATTTGTATTCACCCTCAGACACTCCAAGATATAGATGGTTTTATTTTAATAGATTTGGAGAAATGTAGAATTGCATCACTTGCTCACCAATGTATCCTCTGCGGTGAATGGGTGCCGTCAAAATGGGAATCCGAACAACTGATAAAAACATCACAATAATCCACAAGTAATCCACAGCACTCCAGTTCATCAGTTAACATCTTGTCAAGTGAAAAGCTGCATGCTTGAAAAAAAAAAAAAACATAATTAAGGCATTTAACTTTAAACTGTCGCTTCTGCACAAAATGTAAGCCCATAATCCATAATAATGCTTCCTCCAGTGAAAAATGCCATCCCCTGTTCTGTCCTCTTACATCAAAATCTATCGACCGAAAACGGTTTTGGACTGTTTTTCTTGTAAGCGGTGCTTGACCTGTGCATATTTTTCTCCTAATTCACACTCATATTTTAACCTGAGGCCATAGTTTGAAGTTAAAAACACATTATTGATGGATTTTTTTCTTTCTTACAAACATGCAGCTTTTCACTTCTCAAGATTAACAGATGGACTGGAGTAGTGTGGCTTACTTGTGGATTATTGTTATGTTTTTAGCAGTTGTTTGGACTCTCATTCTGACGGCACCCATTCACTGCAGAGGATCCATTGGTGAGCAAGTGATGTAATGCTGAATTTCTCCAAATCTCTTCTGATGAAGAAACAAACTCATACACATCTTGGATGGCCTGAGTGTGACTACATTTTCAGCAAATTTTAATTTTGGGGTGAATACTTATATGAAATGGTGTATAAAAAGGGATCAAAATTGTAGTTATCTAGACTCCAATATTTTGTGAAAATCATTCAGGAATGGTTATCCTTTCTGGTTGTATACTATATATAATAATACTATACCTGTATATAATTCAATGTATTATGCAATATAAACATAGTACACTGTATTCATTTATAATTTGGTCCAGACCAAACTAAATCAAATAAACTGAATAGCCATCCCTGAAAGCCTCGTGAAAATGGTTCTTGTGTTTTTTGGTTCTTGTTTGGACCCGTTTAAGAATCTGTTTGTTTTTATTCACAAATACAGAGGTTTTATCTGCTCCACTGAATCAATAAAGGAGACATTACAAGTCAAGTCTCTCCAGAACACACACACTCTCACAAACACTCTCCAACGCCATTAATTATCTGTCAGCGAGTATCTTACGTATTCTCTCCCAGCCCTCACAAACACAATTCCCTCCACTTTAATTATATCAATAAAGATAACATATCAATTTAAACAAATGTTTGGGAGAGTGAGCCATGTGGAGAATTATCCATATAAATAGCCATTAAAAATGCATAACTGTCAATTATTGCTCTTGTAGAGTCGCAATTATGCAGTCTCGGTGACCTTGCATCGGTCTTTTCCATTAGGAAGACCTCTCTGAGAAATGAAGTGTCATGTTCCATACGGGGCTCGATCCCATCGGATAATGAAATAAAAGGAAGAGAGGAATAAACACGTCTCTAATGAATGCCCTGAGAACTTGGATGGGAGACTGAAAGAGAAGTTGTGCATGATGGGAAAGAGGTCAGCACATGTGGACACAAGCTCATTTGATGTGCAATTCATGTTTGAAATGATCGTTTTACAGGGCTAGACACTGTTCTTGAAATTTTAAAGCCAAAATATTAAATAGATAAACTAGGGCTGTCAACTGATCTTTTCATTATTGTGGCAGATTTTACATTTTAAAAAGTGGTTTAGAAGTTTAGAAGTATATTGGGCTTTACTGGCATATACATGAACCTTAGTCTATCACTGGCCCACAACAACCTATTTTACAATCAAATTGGTTTGTCCAGGGTAAATTTAGGACACAAATATATACTTTAAGGACGTGTGTGAATGCAGACACAAGTATAACTGATTCAGTGTTGAAAGAACATTGGAGACATAATGAACATAATGGTGATGCAAAAACATTTGAACTGCTACACTGGTAGAAGAATTTCTCACAAAAGGTGCATGATTAAAGGCAACAGTTATTTAACTGTAAAAACAAGTTAGACACAAAGTTAAAAAGGTTGCAGACAGATGTGTAAACAGACACTGCCATGATTAAATAATTTTTTTATTGCATTCTTATAATTATTTAATAATAATTATTATAATATTTTAATTAATTATATTTAATATTTTATTTTATTATAATACGTTTTATTTTATAATTATTTTATTTATTTTTGCTGTAGCACAAATGGTGCATGTGATTTTTAAAAAAAGAAGACGACTTACAGTTTGATCCTTTTTTTCGTGCTAAATTTATGTTGAGCTTCAGGATGTCAATTTATCTTAGTTTATCAATTTATCATTTAGTGTTATTGATTATTATTAGTAGTAATGAATTTTACTTTTTATACTACTACTAATTGATAAGTAACAATGAATAACACTAAATGCATGCATTAAAATTACATTATTATAATTTTTTTTTATTTCATTTTTTTTTATTTATGTTTGCTGTTGCACAAATGATGCATGTATTTTTTTTAAAGACGATGATGACTTGCAATTTTTTCATGATAATTTTATGCTGATCTTAGGATATCAATTTATCTTAGTTTATCACTTTATCATTTAGTGTTATTAATTATTATAAGTAGTAATACATTATTATTCTCATTGTTGTTCTTATTGTTATCCTTATTATATAACTACTAATAATTAATATCTAATACAAAATGAACCACTAAAGCAAGCATTAAATCGACATCACTAAAATAAACTAAATTAGCATCAAAAAGTAAAATACTGCAAGCATGTATCATTAGTGCAACAGCTAAAATAAAATAAAAATTTGGGCACAGTGTGAAATGGAAGAACTCAAACTCTGTGCTGAACTCCATAGAGATAAAACTGATTCCATTATCTCATCAACCGGACGAACTCAAAGAACACCCCTTAAAGGGAAACACACATCATGTCTCATATCAGAATCACCATCTTTCACTTTATATGTTTGTTGCAACAATCACACATATACATTCAAAAATCGTTGAACAATCTAACCCCAAACTCTTCCAGACAACACTGTCACTTCTTAATTATTTGATAAACTACGTTGTTTTGGCAGCAATAATTACTAAAGCAGAGCATCGCTGGACAACTACATGAATTTAATGCCTCGTTAGTCAAATTATTACTCTAAAAATGTGTTCCTCGCTATCTCTTTCAGCCGCCATGGTACTTGGTAAGCACACCGCTGTTGTTTTGCAGACTCGAGGGTCTCGAGAACGTCTGTAAACTCCTAACAGCCCTCGCAAACACACTCCCTTTACAACAGCAGCGGAGCGGCTGCACGTTTGACCCGCGGCTGTGCCTCATTATCAAGAGCTCTCTCCGGATGAAGATATCACTCGCTCGACTTCAGCTTTTCCAAGGTCTTTATTGAGTGCATTTCAGTACAATAGTTCTCATAAAGTTACAGTTTCAAACTCTGACATACTCATCACAAGAAACGAGTGTTAACTATACAGCCTCGGTGAGGTGAGGGGGGCTTTCCTTCGTTCGCTATCTACAAAACAGTACGAGCTAGTATCCATGCCATGCTAGTAATATCAACAGACTCTCGAACCCTTTGACTCTCTGGCTTTTAGTCTCGGTTGCCTAAAGTACAGCTCCAACACTTTAACATGAAAGTGTCGTTTGAAACGCGCAAAAGCAGAAAGTACGATACAAAACACGGGCTCGTTCCTACCGGCGGTGTCAGACGACGCTTTTGTTTGTTCCAAACGCGCTTTTTGTTTGCGCTAGTGAAGTCTGAGCCGTGCTAGTGAACACATGCACCGCTCAGACTTCAGTTGGCACGGGAACAGCATCGCCGCTGATCCGCTGCCAAACGCTCACCAGACTCCACAATGTGTCGACACTCCAGGCAAAGAGCGATAAAATTAGACTCAAATCATTTCCGTTCATCCTCTCACTCCCTGCCTGTTCCCTCAACCCTCCGAGAGGAGGAGGAAGAGGAGGATACCCTTGCAAGAGATGAAGATTATCCTCGATTGAGTTGTCGGACATGTGCAAAACGAGAGGTTAAAATAAGAAAAAGAGAGACACATTCACAATAGAAACAATAGTGTTCATGTACATATTCAAATACAAATCATATACTACATCTGTATGGTTGTGCGTATGAGTTATGATGAAGCTTCAATCTGTCTATGCAGATGGTGAAGCGCTGCCATGTGTTTTACTCTATATAGTGATAGATGGATGGATACATTGACCAGGATGATTATTTGTCCCTTTTGCATGTACACATGACCGATTAACAGAAATAGCATTCCAAAATCTAAAGCTTTTCACTGGACAAAAGTTTGAGGTCTGTAAGATTTTTAAATCATTTTAAAATAAGTCTCTTATGCTAACCATGGGCCAGATTTACCAGCGTAAACCGTCTTTTGGCATTAAAATAGTAGGCTACTGTCAGGGTTTACTAAAGTCGCGCAGTGAAGAATTAGTGCTGAAAAGGTGTGAACACAGGTTTTTTTTGTTTTGTTTTTTGCGCCTGACCTTTTTATAGAATATGCATTTGTAGGAGTTTCCCTTTCAGATGCAAAATTTATTGGAGGAGAGTATTAAATTTAACCACGCAATGCGATTTACTAATGTTTGCGCTCATCAAATTACTGGTATTTGTGCCATTATTTAGTGCCCAAAAAAAGCATGTCTTAAAGCAGGCGATAATTTGCACTGGTCATTATGGAAATGATCTGGCTGGGTCTGTGTTCTTTAATGTGCGCATTGTTAGTAAATCACCCGCAGAAATTTCCCCTCAGCACTACTATGGAAATGTGCTCTAACGCTAATTTGCCCTGTTTAATAAATCTGGCCCCAAGCCTGCATTCATTTGATCAAAAATACAGTAAAATTAAATTATTATTGTGAATAATTATTATAATTAAAAATTTGAATATATTTTAAAATGTAATTTATTCCTGTGATGGAAATGTTTCTTATTATTATCATTGCTGAAGACATTGTTCTGCTATTTTTGTGGAAACATAATACTTTTACTTCCAAAAGATTGATATATAATTTACTGTCACTTTTGGTCATTTAAATGCATCCTTGCTGTATAACAGTATTCATTTCTTCAAAAATATACATATATATCTTAGCGACCCCGAACTTTTGAACTGTTGTATATATTGGGGAGATGTCAATATCATTTTTTTTCCCTGTTTAATAAGCCTTTAAGTTATGATGAATAATATACATGATCAGTTAAAAAAAAACAACAACAACAAAAAACACTCTACCCTGTTCTAGATATTGGCATTTTCCATTTTCCAAAACCCATATTGGTCAACCACTGTTATACTATAAGCCCTCTCTCAACAAATCACACCTGGAAGTCAACATGAAATACCATTTGCATTTGCAACCCATTGCACTTCAATATGCGGTAATTACAAGTGAAACAGAATATGATGATGTGACTTAATTTTAACCACCATGATTGGACTGTGAAAAGAATAGAGAATAACTCATGTGGTTGGAGGGGAGAAGTTGAAAGAATTATGTCGTTAGAAAGAAAATAGGGTCAATTGAAATTTAATTTCATGCTGACTTAATACTCTGATCTCTAATGTCTGTCTATTTCTTTTTTCTTTATTCCCCATTTCTCCTCATTTCCTTCTCAATCCTGCACTTTCTGCTGTCTCTCGCTCTTGTTTTCTCTTTCATTCTCTGATTCGCTCCAGCTCATTCATCACTCTCCTCGGTCTGTGTGCTGTACCCGCAGGTATCCCAGCATGCTCCGCCCTCCCCAGCGTATCCACGGCGTTGAGCGCAAGTCAGCCATTTTTCAGATGGGCCATACGGCAGGACGCCGGACAGCTTGGTTACGCCCCGCCGCGAACGAGCTGGAAACGGGCCACGGCGACGATACTTTATGATCATTAATTGAGCTGCCTTTAAGCAGAGGCAGAGGGGAAGACATCTTCATCTCACACTAACACTTTTATAGAGCCAGACATTATCGCTACTATCATCGTATGGAGGAACAGGTTCACTTTCTACAATGTAATACAGCTGAGGTGTGTGTGTGCATGCACAAAAAGAATATGCCTCTTGGCAGAAGCTGTAAAAGTGTGTCATCCTTAACAAAGAGCCAATACGCTCTTTGGTTGCCATGGTGAAATTCATTGTAGCCAATTAGGTGCAACACCTTGGGTATATCTGCTTGATGGATTGTGTGTGTGTGTTGCTCTTAGAGAATAACCATAAACCATGAGTCTCATTAACTTACAGGCAATGTAGCAGCTTATTCATTACACACACATTTACATCAGGCAAATGAATGGTACAGCTGCTAACCTCTACAAACCATTATGTTTCAAATCTTACAGTACATTGGGGTCCTTTAATGTTAAACCTTATGAGATCCTGTGGAGATGCTTTTAGCCATTATGACCCCAAAAGCTGGAACATTTTACCAGTTACTTTTATATTTATTCAACACTTTATTATCCAAAGCAACTTATAAATGAGGAATGCTGCAAGTAACGTATTTGCAGCACACAAAGAATAGGTAAGCTCCCAATCATTCATATTTTTATTATTATTACTTTTAAATTGGCTTTTGAGTAGTTTAGGTCTCTTTAAGTAACTACATTGATTTTTTTTTTTTAACATTTAAATTCACTTTTTATTTATTTATTATTTTTCGCTTCTAGTTCATTTTTTATCTTACTATTTTAAAAAAAATGTTAGTTTAGTTATTGGTCACGTCACAATAATAATATTAATAATAATAATAATAATATTTTATTATTATTATTATCATTATCAATCATCTGATTCTATTTCTCCATGGCAACCAAAAAGGAACAGCCCAAAGCCATCAACAGACCGTGTGTGTGTGTGTGTGTGTTACCCAGTGCTTAACTGACTGCTTAAGTAGAATGTGCTCAATGGGGTGGCGTTAGGCATCTGTTCATGAAGGGTCACACAGATGTTCAGTCCAGACACACACAAATAAATGGAGAGCTGATGACACGAAAGAACATGTACCGCATTTAGCAATGTCATCGAGAAGCATCTGGAGCCGAGAGAGTGACTCGGCCTGATAAAAGTGGTGAAGGGCAGCGGTTTCGCGAGTCTCTTCATTTCCTGTCTGCGACCTTTCCGTTGGCTTATCATGTAAACACGTGCTTGGAAACAGATTAGCGGTTTTAAAGACCCTGTAAGACCAACATTAGTACAGCTTATTAACAGTGGAACTACATTTAAATGTACTAGCTAGTTTAGGCGGTGACGACGCACCTTCCCAACGCTAGTCGACGCATTCAAACACTCTGACACGAAACTAACAAGAACAACTAGAAGTAGAAGAAGAAGAGGTGGAAGAAAGAAAAGCTGTACACGTAAGTGCTCATCAGCGTGGAAACACCTACAATAAACACTGTTAAGTGGCCTGAATGCGTAGCTTTTTTCACCTAAAGTATATCTTTTTAACGCTAGTTTATACACAACTAACTGATATTTACACAACATCGACAGAGTCAGAGTTCATCCCAGATTGTTCTCGTGGCGTCGCGCTGACGTAAGCGAGTTCATGTCCTGCAGAATCGGAGGTTCTTGTCCAACGCGCAACATTGCCAAAAATGCAAGCGGAAGAAGAGGGTATTTACATACAGGTCCGTTACACTTCACCTTCAATATGAAGGTTTACTCTGAAGATATACTCGTATTTATTTAAAGATATACATCATTTACGCTCGTATGGCCTAGGGATGGGACGCAGGCATACAGTATGTCCTTTGGCAACGTCAGCCATAACGAGATTGACAGGTAGTGTAAGAGGGAAGCAGTGACGATAGAAGGTTTATAGTGGAAAAAAACGGAAAAAAAGAAGAACGAAAGAACCTTGTAGAAAATGATGCAAGACGTCTCGGAATCTGAGCAGTCACTGTGATTTCTGGATAAGCATCGTAAAGGTAATTAATGATGAGAAGAGGACAAAAAGAGTCCGCTTCTTCGGTTTTCCCTGTAAATGTAGCCCGAAGAGACAAATGGCTGATGGGTTAACAGACGTCCTGTGAGTCCCGGCGGTCCTGTTCTGATCTGGTCTGTTGGATATGGGATAATGGTTCCTTTCCTGAAGCACGTTCTCAGATCAGGATGATAGTCTCTATTCTGGCGCGCTCCGATGGGATTGGGCTCACCCGCTGGTAATTCTTCCGCAAGCTGCCCGGCCCGTCGTCCGGCGCCCCCTGTAGTCATGCCAGCGCTGTGCCTGTCTGGCACTGAGACATCTGCAGGTGCATGGACTGAATGCTGTTGAGGATTTTCTTCTGATGGCCGGCTAGAGTCACACCTATCCTCAACAGGTCCCTGCAATCACAAGAAAAACACGTAGCTACAGTTAATACTGGACACACATTCAAACGCCGATTCAAATAGCTCTATAATGTTACAAATGTACAATGAGACAAAAGTCGTAGTTAATGGTTTGTTAATAGCTAGAATTGGACCTTAAAATAAAGTGTGACCATAATAATAATAAGGTTGATCACCTTGCTATTACACATCTGCCTGTTGTCAATGTCCATCATTATAATCCATACTAACAAACATGGTTTATTTTTTATTCTAAAAGTAGTAAAAACTAAAATCCACTAAAAGCATTTTGCCAAATGGTGCAGGAAAACCTTCACTCCCTTTGCAACTCTTGACAAGCACTTTTTCCTGTTAGTAGAGTAACGGTCAGCTCATCAAAAGGCCAAGTAAGATCAAGACATGTCTGCTACAGCAAGTGGTTTTCAGGGACTGTTTCATTGCTTCCTTTAAATTACAAAGACAAGAGAGCAACTCTGAATAAACGCACAATTTACTCCGCTATCCTCTGAGAGGAGGCTTTATTCTGAATGAGAACAACCTGTACTATCAATATACGAACCATTCAAACAACACAGAGAGAGAGAGAGAGAGAGAAACAGTTCAGAGCCCCTACAGGTTTAGATGTGAGAGCAAACAGCATTGACACATGAAAGCTGCTTGCATTTAACTTCCTGTTTATGCGTGGGCTCATACTTATGTTGCTAATTAAGCACAGACCCTCTCTGTGAGCGGCGGCTACATTAATCAGAGCGTCAGAGACGCTACACCTCACAGTACGCTTCCCGCCACGAACAAAACACCAAGGAGACGTGTTTCAAACATCATCAACAGCATATCCACCTGTTCTCTCGAAAGCGACTTAAGTCAAAACACATGCGCACATACCTTAGCGATTCATGCTAATCCTACTGTATGGTTTAGAAATCGATATATTAAACAAGTTTGCTGAGATATCTGGCCACCTGGCATTCAGTGATCAATGACTGTCTGGAAATCTGAAACCAGCTTTAATCACTCTTCACACAGACACAACAAACTAACTCACCAAGCATTAGACATCATCTGAAATAAACCAATAATATGACAGGACGGCTGAATAAGACGCATAATTGTTGTAAACATAACGATTTTTGAAATGGATGTTGTTAACAGTGTTCTCTATGAAAGTAAAAAATACACAGGAAACTAAGAGATGAAGTTTAACATAGGAAATTAAGTTGCAAATATGAGGTCAAATCGGAATCGCACATAGATCTGGCGGACGGGTTGGAGACGGGTTTGCCCTCTCTCCACCTGCAATCCCCAGATCTAGCAGACCCCACCGTGTTCCAGCTCCTCATATAGGGAGCGTCACTTCTCGTACTCCCCAGTATGTTGGAGTCAGATTGGCGCTCCCGGGCCGAGGCCTTCTAGCAGAAGGCGGATCTGCGGGCCGTCATTGTCGCTGGATAGTCTTTGGCTAAAACATCCTGCTGCCTATGGCCCAGGACTTACACGGTGTCCGTCTCTCCTCAGTGCCCTCAGGAGATCGGTCTGCCAACCCTGCCACGTACGGTGTTCCAGGGCGCAACGATCTCCAGCGAGCATACATCTCAGTTTCTTCCGCCCGGAAACGTAGCGGAGCTGAGATGCTCGCCACCCCTTCGGGGGTCTCTAGAGCAGCTAGTTTGGTTTTCTCCTGCCGGTGTGCCGTTCCAGGATACCGAACTAGCCGCTCTGATTATACCAGAGGCCAGTCTCCAGAGACTGGTTCCCTTAGTAAGCACCTGGCGGTGTGGGAGCCCCTGCCAAGCGTGTCTCATTGGGTCCTGTGTTGCAGGCTCTGGTTCTACCAGTCTAGTCTTCCTAGAAAATGACACGAGTCTGAGGACAGTCACTTCAATAGGAGACTTCGGCTGAGGCAGTCCTGGTCCCCACGAAAGAGATTCCGGGTTCTACAGCTGGTACTTCATAGTTCCCAAGAAAGATGGAGGGTTGGCGTTCCATTTTAGATCTGCATCAGTTGAACCGCTCAGTCAGCAGACTGAAGTTCAAGATGCTCAAACAGGTCGTGGCTCAGATCAGGTCCGAGGACGGGTTTGTCACGATCGATCTAAAAGACGCATACTTCCATATCTCCATCCTTCCCACTCACAGGGAGTTCCTGAGGTTTGCTTTCGAGGGCGAAGCTCACCAATATTGGGTTCTTCCCTTCGGCCTAGCACTCACTCCACACTTTTACAAAGTGTGTGGATGCTGCGTTAGCTCCGTTGCGGCTACAAGGCATCCGCATATCCACTTTGGTTGATTCTCGCTCAATCAGAGCAGATGGCGGCTCAATATCGAGATGTTGTTCTTGCTCACATGAAAGTGTTGGGGTTAAGACTGAACGCCAAGAAGAGTGTGCTTTCTCCATTACAGAGAATCACTTATCTTGGTATGGTGTGGGATTCGACCACGATGCAGGCACGTGTGTCCCCTGCTCGGATCGAATCGATCCTCACGGCAGTCAGGAGAGTGAAAGAAGGCCAGTCACTCAACAGCGGTGGCTCAAGACCAAGGGGTTCTCCCCAAGGGAAATGCTTCACATGATCAAGGTCACGTGGTGGTGCCTTTGTGCCTTAGACATGTGGAGACATCCTTGGTTCTTGTCTCAGGGCCCGGTGCTGGGAGCTCCGTGTCGCTGCGTACGCTAGCGACGGACGCGTCCCTCACCCTGCCCGCGGTCTGTGGAGTACTCGCCATCTCATGTGGCACATCAACTGCCTGGAGATGCTGGCGGTGTTTCACAGAAACACTTTCTCCTAGACCTAAGAGATCACCGTTGTTGGTGCGATAGCACCGAATACACAGAGGTGGTCTCTTACATCAACCACCGAGGAGGTCTGCGTTCACGCCCCCTGTACCAGATCCTTGCGTGGTCCTAGGACAAACTCCTCTCGCTGAGAGCAGTTCACATGACTGGGCATCTCAGTGTGGGAGCAGACATCCCGTCAAGGCAGGGGCTGAGGCCCGGGTAATGGATGCTTCACCCCAAGGGTTTGGAGAGTGTTTGGCCAGGCTCAGGTGGACCTCTTCGCGACTCAGGTAAGTACACAGCGCATGTCCCCTCTGGTACTCTCTAAATTCATCCAGCTCCACTGGGGCTGGATGCCATGGTACAGACGTGGCCGAGGCTTCGTCTGTACGTTTTTCCCCGATCGTTCTGCTCCCGGGAGTTCTGGCGAGAGTGCGCTGGGACGAGGTCAGTCTACTTCTGGTAGCACCGTTCAGGCCCTGATTTCTCTCCTCGAAGGCTCTCCATGGGAGATTACCGTCAGGAGGGATCTCCTCTCACAAGCGGGGGTCTGTCACCCCCGCCCGGAGCTTTGGAAGTTGTAGGTGTGGCCCCCGAGGTTGTTGAGACCTTCCTCTAGTCCAGAGCTCCCTCAACGAGGAAACTATACGCCTTGAAGTGGAACTTTTCACTTCCTGGTGCGGAGACCGCCAGCTCGACCCAGCCAACTGCCCGATTGGTACAGTTCTGGAGTTTGTGCGGGCCTGTTCCTCTGCAGGGTTAACCCACTCCACCCTGAGGGTTTACGTGGCGGCTATACCGGCCTACCGCGCCCTTCTCGGTGACCTTCAGTGGGTAGACACCCCCTAGTACATGTTTCCTCCAGAGGCTGAGGCCTCCGGCCAGAGAGCGTTTGCTATGTGGTGGATCAGGATGCTATTCCATAGCCTCGAGTCCTCTGCTCTCCCCTCTTGGGGATCAAGACTCACTCTTCAGAAGTTGGCCTTCGGGACGCAGGCCCCGCTCACCTTAGCCACCTGTGGCCTTTTTTCTCTTGCCCTAGCTGTGCTCCATCCACACTAGGCAGGGATTTGTCAGTCTGGCGGCATGGAAATCTCGTTCCCCTAGCGTTCTTGGACGCAGCTCGAGTTCCTGAAGAGGAACGCCTTAGGTTACGTATGTAACCCCAGTTCCTCGAGGGAACGAGACGCTGCGTCTCGAAGCCATACTTCTGGCATCCCTACAAGCGGTTGCTTCATTCCTGAAGCTGACGCCGGTTCCACCGCATGTGCTTTTATGCTTCCTGGCCATTACGTCACCCGCCGTGACGTCTCGCCCATCCTTTGGACACATTACATTTGTATCAGAGCGCAGTCACGCTGGAGGCGTTCCCCTAGTGTTCTTGGACGCAGCGTCTTGTTCCCTCGAGGAACTGGGTTACATACGTAACCTAGGGCGTTTTAACAGCAGCGTAAAGCTTTAGTAACAATGATAAAAGCCTAACAAATAGAAGAACCTTAGAAACTGTGTTAGAAACAATGCTTTAGACACTTCCAAGCTGATTTGGTTGGTTTATGAGTTGGACAACCAGCTTATTTAGAAACTCAATTGTAATTTATGTGGTTTATTAGTTGATTAGTCAGCTTTTGGGGCCAAGTTTGAGCTGATACAGTAGATTATGTTGGGTCAGCCTGGAAAGAACCACATTCCATAATGGCTTGGACTGGCTGACCAGCTTGACCGTCTAATGCAAGTATGGCCTTTTTAAAGAACTTAATTGACAATAATGAAACCCCAATGATGAGAAGTTGTAGAAATGATTTAGAAAAATACACTTAAAGAGTTCACACTCACTCTGAAGTCATCTGGGTGACCAGCTGTAGGGATGTGAAGCCAGAGTTGAGGAAGTTGTCTCTGTACTGAGACATCTTGACGGCGGCCAGCCAGTCCTCTACAGAACTAAAGGTGGTGAAGTCTGGGATGGACCTGTCCAACAACGGCTGGGACGGACTGAAGGAAGAGAGCAAGAGAGAGTGAGATGCAGGGGGAAAGAGGAGTTACATCACTCAACCTTGGGTGTCAAGGTTATTCTCTTTGTAGGGACCACCAAACTCATTTTTCCCAGAAAGAAAACAGCTTCATAAGTGGACTAAAAAATGTCTAGTTTAGTATGAAAACATGCTAAATGTTTAGGGTTTGTGAATTTTTAAATATATTTTTGTGATGGCAAAGCTGAATTTTCAGCATCATTACTCAAGTCTTCGGTGTCACATGATCCTTCATAATTCATTCTAATAAGCTGATTTGCTGCTCAAGAAACAGTTCTTATTATTGTCAATGCTGAAAACAGTTATGCAGCTTAACATTGTGTTAAACAAGATACATTTTCTTTCAGGATTCTTTGATGAATAGAAAGTTCAAAAGAACAACAGTAGAAATACATATTTTGTAACAATTTAAAAGTCCTTGATATAAAAATATGAATTTATTTTAAAAAGACCCCAATTTTTAGCATAAATAAAGGTTTCCACCATAGTAAAGAAACAAAATGTGTGTATAATGAGTTGGTTTGACTCACATAGTAGGTATACTGGCGACTGCTTTAAGGCTGGTGGGGTTGCGGATGAGTTTGTCCAGCGTATTGACGATATCCGTGAAGCGTGGCCGAGCGTTCCGATCTTTCTGCCAGCAGTCGAGCATCAGCTGGTGGAGAGCAGTGGGACAGTCCATGGGGGGCGGCAGCCTGTAATCCTGCTCTATAGCATTGATCACCTACACACACACACACACACACACACACACAGATATTGTTGTCATTCATTGCTTTGTTGTCATTTCTGGAGGAAGTATCTGATTCTTAAACTCTTTCTGGAGTCTTTTAGTGGAGTAAGGTACAAAGCTGTCAATGGGACCGTCCTCTAAGATACAAAATCTAAAAGGTACATCTTTGTGCCTTATTTACCACCAAATGGTACTTTAAAAGTACATATTAGAACCTAAAGTATACAAATTAGCACCTTCCGAAAGGGTACCACCCAAGTGACAGTGACGTGCAAATTTTATGGATAAAAACACTAAATAAATCAGTCTTAAGTAATAAATGATTACTCACTCAGAAAGGGTCACTGAACAAATCAGCGAGCAAATCTTCTGCATGAACAAATCTTTTAGCGAATAAATAAGTGGTCAAACCTAACTGAATCTTCTAGAGAATTCAAAAGATTTGAATCACTGAATCAAAACCCCTGTCAGTAGAGAAAACACATTGTGAGAAACTGGCTTTGAGTGCTTTAGCAATAAGAAGTAAATAATACCATTAAAAAAAAAAGATTCAAAAGCACACAATATTGATTCATCACACATAAATTGCCACATTTCTCAGTTTTGTTGCATAGACACCGCAACATAAAAAACAAACAACCCATGTACATCATTAATCTTTAAACGTGATCTGTTGTTCTACCCTCTTCAAAAACTGGACTTTCTTCCCATATTCCTCTCTCTCTGATTCTCTCTGACACAAGCAAACATCAAATGAACAAACACATGCACTGTCTAGCCTCTGCATACCAATCTAGAGCTCTGCTTCGCACAAACATGAATCTAAATATTTGAGGGTCAATACTCTCTGCTCCCTCCACGCCTGCCGTTTTTCTCCTAAACTGATTCCACAGGACCGCGGTGAGATGTGGGCACTCAGCGCTGCAGATGTCCTGCTGTTTCATTATGCTGATATGATCTTTTTATGGAAATTTGGGACTGGATGATCATTAAAAACTCTAGAAGATCAGATAATGAAGTGTGTGATAGGCCGAAGAAACATTATCCAACTCCTCCACTACTTTACCTTTGGCACTTCTGTGTCAGAGAGTATAACATGGGAGCTCTATTGCTTTGTTTTTGGTGCATGTCACAAGATGTGACACATGTTACACATTTTGTAAAACAGAATCAGCTTTACAGTCTGAGTCCTTCATACGATGCTTTTCATGAATATTTAACTACAGAATTTTCAAATACAACATAAGAAATTAAGTCGGTCAAGCATGATAATCAACACCTCTTTTGAGCAATGGAGACAATCTTTGAAAAAAGAATGTATGCACAGAGAATATACAGAAAGTTGTACATTAATTTCTTTAATTTATTTTCTTTGATATGAATGTACTGAATCACTGAATGCTCAAATTGTTTCTTACAGTTGTGAGTTCGGCAGTCATTACAGTCACAAGTTCCTCAGGGTTCGTTCTGCATCTCTGATGTGTTAACTGGATGCTAAAAGGATTGGGGAATTTATGTTTTCATTGGCAGAATTTTCCAAAAATCCCCAGAGAGCCTAGAATGAGTCTGCTATATTCACAATTCGAACTGAAAAAAAAACTTTTGTCTGCTCTGAAACACAGATGCTGGGAGATTTGAATGCAGAAAGACTCTGAGGCAGGTACTGTAGATTCAGAGGAAAGACGGTAAGACTCAAAGTAGTGAGCCTTAGAGCCAAAGAGAAATTCAGAGGTAAAGCCAAAGGGTGTTTGGTGCTTTATAGTTAATCATACACTTTATATACATCATGAATGCATTGCAAAGCTTTACACTCTCAAAAGCTGATACAAAAGCTGTCCCTAGGGTGGTACCCTTTCAAAAGTTACTGAAATGTACCATTTAGGTACTAATATGAATCTGTATGGTAATAATATGCACCCATTAAGGGTATATATGGTACAAATGTGTACCTTTTGAAAAGTTACCACCTCATGGAAAGCTTTTGCTCTTGTACAGGTTCACATTTCATATATGTATAATTCCATACAAAGATGATTATGCTCAACGGCATGGGTTCATTTCAGTTGTAAGTGGGTTTTATCCCACTTTATTATATTATATTAATGTTTTATTAATAATAACAACAGTGATAAAAATGATATAATATATAATAGTTTAGCATATTACAGAATAGTATATATTGTTTTATTCAGTTTACTCAGGACTAGTGTGACTCAAAGCCAGTGATAGACAGTCATACTCTGTTTTGTGAAAAAGGAAACTTACATCTTGGTTGCTCATGTCCCAATAGGGCCTCTCGCCAAAAGACATCACCTCCCACATGACGATACCGTAACTCCAGACGTCACTAGCAGAAGTGAACTTCCTGTACGCGATAGCTTCCGGCGAGGTCCATCTCACAGGGATCTTTCCACCCTGAGGAAACAAACAAAAAATGACAGTTCAGACTGG
Source organism: Onychostoma macrolepis (assembly GCF_012432095.1). NCBI lineage: Eukaryota > Metazoa > Chordata > Actinopteri > Cypriniformes > Cyprinidae > Onychostoma > Onychostoma macrolepis. The sequence continues at coordinate 29,513,039 of NC_081156.1, read as the reverse complement.
TGTGTTAGAAGTGATAGGATTCTGTCATATGGATTGATTTCGGTCATACGAATCCATGTGACTCATTTATGTACACATAACCATTCAACAGCAAAATCTATCACTTTCACATGGACGGCTGGGAAGTATGCTGTTTGAACAAAACAAACAAGCAACGGGAACATATCGACTCACTGAGCTCTACATCCATCGCAACTATAAATATTTGCAAACAATGGGATGCATTTGCATTTTTTAAAATTCAGCACAACTGAATTCAATTATTTTTGCTTTGCAAAACACCATAAAAAACCTCTTTCCAATTCTTTCAAGAGTGTATGTGTTTCTGAGGTGGGCCTGGTCTCGTCCATGGAGCGTGTCTGTCTGTAATTGGTCTACCTGAGGCTGGATTTGTGTGTCTCACTGATTAAAATTGACAGCAGTTTATTTTAAGATTCACCTCACACACACACACATACACACACAAACAATGACAAAACTGGTTTGAGATCCACATGCTTTATGTTCCAGTCTAATGATGTCAATTAGTTCAGTCCTGCCTCTGACGTCAACCAGACGAAAACTAAAATGACAGGAAAAGCTGAGCAGCATATAGTCATCCTGGACGTGTGCCTTAAAATTAGTGTGTTTAGGCTAAAAAGTGACAGTAATGAAACTAAAACTTTTACATTTTCTAAAGAAAATGTACTCTAAGTGATGTTTACCCATGTAAAACGTCCAATGCCATGATGTTAGGGTCTCTTTCCATGCAGTCAATGTGTCCTAAACTGTTTTCAGCAAGTTGCTATGTGGTTGCTACATTGTTGCTTATTGTACGCATTCCGGTTTTTAGAAATGACTTTGTTCCCTTCTTTAATGTACGTTTAGGGAATATTCCAGTAGCCACCAGATTTACACTTTCTAAATGACAGTTTAATGAAGCTTCTGAATGAAAAATAAACATGAAATATTTCAGCGAGTTGCAGAAGAGGTAAATAAAGAATAACATACAGAATACAGAGTTAACTGCACAATATATCACGGACAACTATTTCAACCTGATTCAAATGACTGTGAATGATGTCACTGCTTGTGGGCGGGGCGTTTTAAATGAAAAACTGCAGCCGCTCAGTGTCCTTATAGACAGAAAACGAAAACATTTTAGTAAATATAAGGAGAACAACAAGATTACAGAATCGCAGACCTCTTTCTCTGTCCATTTTTTTATTATTATTAAGTTTGGTGACAAAACAGTGGTCAGGGAAGGACAGATGCCTGCTGGGAGTTTGCGTCACTCTTAGAATCGTTCCATTCCACCTCTTTAACCCTCAGTTCTCTCTTTAGTCCCCTATATCCTTCCTGCTTTTTTCTTTATCCATCCATCTATCACTGTATTTTTTGCAACCCATTGCATCTGCTGTGGGTAAATATGAAGCAGAAAACCATGAAAGAGAAGAAAGAGAGAGAAGGATCTTTAGGGTCTTTCTTGTTGGAATTTTCTAATTTTGGTTTAAACAGAATTTAGACATGAAAGGGCTTCAAAACAAGCACACCATCCTTGTATATGAACTCAATATTCACTTTCAATATTCCTATAATAATTCTGCAGCAACTCAGTCAGGATTATCAGTCAGAGATTTATACACCACCACATCAAAATCAGATTTTCTTTGCTCTTTTCATATAAAAGAATTTGACGTAGTGCAAACAATATACAGTAAATACAAAGCAAAAATTCCAGCCCACCCAAGACCATATACTGAAACTAAGCTGCAAAAATGGGTCATTCAGAAATCATCACGCTTTTAACACGCAATACACGCAAGGTGCCCTGTGTTGTGTTTACAAATCTGTCAGTCACAAAACCTGGCATTTTTCAACAGCGAGCGCAATGACATTCAAAACCACATTAACAAATGACCTCTCATGTTCAGATATCATAGGTGGATTCAACAGTTTTCCCACCATGATGAACAATACTGTTAAGAACTACAGTACAAGGCAGTCAGCCAATCACAAAATATATCATTTTCAATGTCTTAAAGCCACAGTAGCAAAAAATACCAAAAAGGCAAGTGTAACTTAAGTAAAGTTACGACTAACTTTATAAATGGACTTCAGGGAAAATAACATGCTTCAGAATATAAACAGAAATGATTTTTATCAAATGCAAAATATATAACAAATGAGGGATTTGATGACCCTTTCTGCTTGGATTTTCTCCTGACCTTTGTGTTCAGTGACTTGAAAGACTCAATTTCATCTTCATCGATTCTAATATAAGATGGAATAAACCTACATACTACCAGTGTCATATAGGTCACCTTCACTGACTGCTATCTGTGACGAGAGGCCTGTCACCATAGAGACAGGGCACATAGACACTGACTTCAGCTTAGTGACAATTACTTTTACATTGAACCCATGTAGTGTGAACATAACAGAACTGAACTAGTAATGGTTAATGCTAAAGTGGCAATGCCTTACACCTATAATAGACTGTTTGAAGTGTGGTTACAAAAAAATGGGGGGAAAATAAAATGTAAATTTTAAAATTTAAGATAAAATAAAATAATAGCAGCTGAATCACTGAAACATGAAACATTTGGTCAAACACAATAATGTGGTTTATCATTCATTCAGCATTTAAAAAATAGACCCATACGTCTCTCTGATGCTCCACTGTCTGTCACTATTTCCAAGCTGCAGTCTGAAAGAACAATGAAGATCTGTCTCACATGCTCACAGCAAACAACACTTGAACAACTGCAGAAGAAAGACACACCACTAGTGTTTAATGTCCCAAACACAAACAATCTGCATCGGAAATATGCTGGCATGAGGCAAGACGATAGTGGCATATATTTAGAACTGAAAAACTGCATATTAGAAAGACTGAAAGAGACAGGAGACTCTCTGTCTGTCAATACTTTACATTACTTACAAGAAACTTGCAGACTGATGAAAAAAACAACAACATGTAATTTAATGTAATGTGAAAATATAGACGAGTAACATGATATAAGATTTCTCATAGCTTGATACCCATGCCACACTGATGTCAGCAAACCAATAATGCTACAAATTGAATACTAGATCACCTTGTCTAACTGCTTTTAAATTATAACCCATGGCCATTCGGTTTCTCTGTGGGCCTCACAGTTCTAATTTGCCTATATCTCCTTCACTTACTTGAATTTCAAATTCCAGTCCAATTTGTGCTGCATTAACATCAGCAGGCAAATCAGACGTCAGGGGAGGTGGTTCAGATAGCAGCAGGCTAACCGTGCGTCGCTAACCTTTCGCCCCCTCTTCCCGGTCCCGTACTGCCCTGCCACCGCCCAGACGCCCGACGGGGACAGCACAAATTAAACCACGCTCACCTAATCCTTTATTATCCTTTCCTTCCAATTTCCCATCCAGGATTTTTAATATTAGATTATGACCTTGTCTTTCATAACCAGGTTAAGTATTCTTTTTTTTTTCTTGATTCGAACGCTCTTTCTTTTCCTTTGAGAGTTCTTGGTGCTTAAATGAAAGAGCACTTGTTCACCACTGTGAGGTTTTCAAGTCCGTCACATGGAGCTGCAGGTCGAAGGTCAGATAGCATGTTTAAATAATGACAGCTGAGGACGGCGGTGTGGTAAAGTGTTGCTAACACCGTTCCTCTGTTTGATACCCGCAGTAACTTGCTAACCAATCTGCTCACATTTTACAAGAGAGGCAAGAGTCAAGGTTGCATAAACCTATGAAATTGAGACTGAATTGACAGTTTAAATTCACTAAAATAAACCATGTTAAATGTTGCAGTCTAAATAACATACTAAAAAAGGCAGACAACACTATTACTATTGCTCAAAAATCATATACTTTTAAGGTTATAGGTATAACCTGACCTCACCTCTTGTACTATAGACATAAAGATTTCCAAAGGGAACAAAAAATCTTTTCCAAGTGATAAAGTGGATGGAATTTAAAAAAAAAAAAAAAAAAAAAAAAATATATATATATATATATATATATATATATATATATATATATATATATATATATTCATTTTCTTCAGAAAAATATAAAATCTATTTTTACCCCACAATTCTAACAAAAACCGTCTTGCTTGGCATAAATTAAAGCATGCATCACCCTTCATTCAGAATTAATCTGGCTCTGTAATAATGACCTTGAGAATTTTCAGCTAAATGTTGTTGTAGACTATTAGGATTGCTCAAAACGAGCTGTTGTGATATCAGGAAAGATTAAGCGTAAAAAGAGCACACATGTTCATCTCAGCTGCACTGCACAGAGGACTGCCACACACACACACACACACACACACATACAGACGGGGAATGTAATAACTGATGGGCTTATACTGGTTTAACTACCTGTGACACTTGACATTTATCAGACTACATCAAACACACACACACACACACACACGCGCACACACACACACAGAGATGCATTTCTCCTCATTTGTCCTTCCTAAAATGTAATTTGGGTGAACAGACTGTACATGTACTAAATCTGATAGTGCATTCTCTTTTCCACTGGCTTTAGCCTCATAATGTTTACCCATAAAGGTCTGTGACAACAAAAATATTTGAAAGGCATATTCAAAGTTTTATTTGAGACCTTTAGTAGCAAATATACAGGATATCACTGAGTGCGCCTGAATATTTCACATTGTTCTCAGGGTTATGCTCCACCCACTTGATGCTGTGAGAAATGAGAAGCTTATATCTCAAATTCATTTTGTTTAAAGGAAAACGCCACCGGTTTTCCATATTCTAATATGTTCTTCCCTCAACTTAGACGAGTTGATACGTACCTCTCCTTAGGTCGAAGTGCTGCGACGTGCTCACTTGAGCGATGATATTACTGCGCCGAGGTCGAAGTGCTGCGAAGTGCTCTTCCGCCATACATTATAGTTATCACTTTTTATCCGCTTAGAAAATCGCCACGTTTTATTTTGTGTCACCAGACTTACTCGTGTAACTACTCATGTAACCATCTTTAAATAGGGAAAACATGGAAGTGTTTGGTGGCTTCTAAATTCATCCCTGTTTGGATCCTAAGGAATGAATGGTGCTAAGCTAAACGCTAACATAGTTGTGCCGTGCGCTAGAGCGATTAAGTGCACGCACTGAGACGGGAGAGGTACGTATCAACTCGACTAAGTTGAGGGAAGAACATATTAGAATATGGAAAACCGGTGGCGTTTTCCTTTAACAGCATCCATATGTTGATTAAATTTGACATTTTAATGTAATAATTTTAAAGGAATAATTTACCCAAAAATGAAAATTCTGTCATTAATTACTCACTCTCATGTCGTTCCAAATACATAAGACCTTCGTTCATCTTCGTAACACAAATTAAGATATTTTGGATGAAATCCAAGAGCTTTCTGACCCTCCATAGACAGCAAGGGAACTACAATGGTCAAGGCAAAGAAATGTAGTAAGGACATCATTAAAATATTCCATGTGACATCAGTGGTTCAACTGTAATTTTAAGAAGCTAAGAGAATACCTTTTTCTTGCAAAGAAAACAAAAATATTAACTTTATTCAACGTTTTCTTCTTTTTCCGGGTCAGTCAGCCACCATTCACGAGAGTACCATGATGCATGTGTGTGCATTCCTCTGCTTGTCCTTACAATTCCTTACTATGTTTCTGTGCCCTGATCGTGCCCTTACGAAAAAGAAGTTTATGCAAGTGTGCTATTAGTATACTTCTTTTAAACCAAAAAAATCGGGAAGTATACTTTTAGTCTACTTTTTATGTACTTCTCAGAAATATTCTTAAAATGACATTTCAGTATACTTGACTTATACTTTCGAAAAAGTCTAAATATATTTGTGCTCCTAGAATCTGTGTTTTCATTGTTACATGGTAGGGGGCGCAAGTACACATCTTCAGTACAGCATTTCCCAAAAAAAACACAAGTGAAGAAGAAACCGAACCAACAGATGCTTCCACATGTAATCTAACACGATCATCAGACATTAAACATCATCAAAACTGTGTAAAGTTATGGAATAAAATGTTGACCAATGAAGAGGTAATAATGACTGTCAAGCTTTGGGGTGTTGATCGACTCTCATTCTGAATCCAATTCAGTCTTTTTCAGCTATTTGTTCAAAATGTTATTTATTTTCTATTTATGAAATTTACCCAAGTGTTTAAAAAAAGAATGCATGAAGCTAGAATAAAATGTTTTTTGTTTACAAGCAGATACCCTGTTCTTTCTTTGGATGTTTTGTATGTTCAGATATTCATATGACAAAATACTGTATATACAAATGAATACCTACATAGGGACATAGTAGTATACTTAAAGTATGATGTAAAGTTCCCTTAAAGAAAACTTACGGTATACTTGCAGTATAAAACTACTAAACTAGTAGTTTACTGAGACTATACTTCAAAATTTACTAAAAATGCTACTACAAGTATTTAATTAGTAAACTATCAGTAGGCTATATCTATAAGTTCACTTTTAGTATAGTTGCAGTACAAGCTAAAACCTTTGATGTAAACTGGTTGTGTACACAAAGTTTACCCACTGTTATACTTAAAGTATACTTAAAAGTATACTTTTATATACTAGAAAGTGGGCCAATTTAGTCCCAAGGAGTATTGAAATAGTACGCTTACTAGACTGATATTTGTATATTTACTGTAGTATAAGTATACTTACAAATACACTTGAACTTTACTGAAGTACACTTAAAAAAATAAACTTGAAGGATACTACTTTGGTAAGGGTATCTATGCAGGGTCAGAAAGCTCTCAGATTTCCTTACAAATTTCTTAATTTGTGTTCTGAAGATGAGCGAAGGTCTTACAGGTTTGGAACGACATTAGGGTGAGTAATTAATGACAGTATTTTTCTTTTTTTGTGTGAACTATCCCTTTAAGAATTCCACATTTTTATCACTCCATGTATTCCTTAGGAATTTAACCCATGAGCTTGCCCCTGCTTGAGCTACATGAATGACAGTATTGCCAACAATGATCCAGCAAAACCAGACAAGTGCATGATGGTCAGATGGATTCTTCATGTCTCAGGCTGGTTCACACTGCCCTAACAAACCAAGCTGGGCAATGTGAACTAATTTAACACAGTTCTTGGCCAGAATAAGCTGTAATGTGAGCCAGTCTTGATGCCGACAGTCTGGATGTACTAGACTATACAATTGCAGAAGATGCTACAGGACATCAGACTTCAACACCTGTTACTGAGAAGACAAGTAAGGGAAAACTGAAGGAATTGAAATGGTGAATAAACAGAGGAAAGAGAGAATGAGCATGTCACATTCCACACTCCGGCACGCCAAATCGCAATCCTCGGATGGGAAAGGAAGAGGAAGAGGGAAACAGAAAGTGACAGAGAGGAGGGTGGCAGGGCGAGGGGGTGTCACACATTCAGATCCCACCTCAGTGTAAATAGTTTTATTTTCCATTTGCAGCACACAGCCACTGCACTTGTCATGCTGACAGCGAGAGGGAAATCTGTGTTCATGCTGGGAAAGTGAGGGACATTTCTTTATTTTCACTCCCTTCTCTGTGTCATCTCCTCCAAGCCCAAGAATCCTCCAGTTTCGGGTGAGAAACTCTCTGGGTAGAGTTTGTGTGTGTTTTAGCACAAGATTGTTATCTTCAAGTTAGACATAGAACATAAATCAGCTGAAAACAAATTTAAAAAGCAAAATGTCAGAGTGACAGACAGACGGACAGGCAGACGTACTTACAAATGTCTCGTCCTCAGAGTCCAGATTGTAATCTGGCTGTACTGCGTGTCCAGACTGAACGACTGAATGTTACTGAGCTGTTTGGGTATTCAATTATTCTATGCATCGATGGACCAACAGACAGACAGATGGAAGGATAGAATGACAGAAGATAGATAGATAGATAGATAGGTAGATAGGTAAGACTAGTAAACATAGCCCATCAAAAGCTGACAAGTGAAGAAAAACGGCAAAAACCCGGGGGGTAATTAAATCCTCTCTCTATCAGTAAGGAAGACAGCAAAGTCACATCAGTATCACACCCCTGTTCACACATTTGCCGCATATTCCTGTCAATCAACAGTCACCGCAGGACATCCTGTTTGTGAATGGCGGCTGCCTTTGGGGCTTAATGAGCTTTCACACATTTTAAGAGAGACAAAATGTTAGCTAAATATTCCCTGTCTGTCGTCTCGTCTCCTTATCATCCGCCTCACATCTCTGCTCACCAGCACTGAGGAGCCACCCGAGTGTAAAAGATGAAATTGTTTGCTTACAATGCATGGGACATTTCTATGAGAAGTCTGAAGTGAATTTAAAGCGCGTTCAATAAAGGATGTGACCCAGGGCTGTTTCTCTCCAATGCGGAGGAAACAGTTGACCCTGCTAAAAGTGCGACTGTCAATGCGACCAGAGCCTCGGAAACCGGCCTGAATACAGAAATCATGACAGGGTCAGATAAGACGGAACAAGACAATGAATTATCAGTAAACCCAGATAATTATGAACGCGGCGAATCCGCGGCACCAAAAATATCACAGTGCTCTGAATAGAGTCTTTAAGGAGGCAGGAGAAAATAGTATTTCATATTAATATTAAAGATCTGCAGCACAGGAGGGCTAATGATGCCCTGGATGCCTATTAATGATACATAATAGAGAATTCTGAAAGTCTGAGCGCTCCATTTGGGAGGCAGGCTATTGGAAGTCCAGTCACTTGGCTGTGTTCAATCACATACAGAATTTAAATGCAGTTTCTCCAGGAAATGGACATGTCCTGACAGGACATGTCAGGACAGTTTCTTTCTGGAGACATTTTGGGGAATAAAAGACAAAAGCAGACAAGAATGAGAAAATAAAACCAAAGCGAGGGGCAATTACAAACGCTCAGTACCTGCCTTTTCAATTACCTCAAGCAACAGTGCAAAACATGGCACCTATTGGCTCCTGTTAAAATGAGGTGGTGAGCCTGACGTGCCTGGGCAAAGTCTTACCAGTGAGCTGGTGTAGGTGGGGTCAGAGGTGTCTTCCTGCAGATAACGGGACAGGCCGAAATCCGACACCTTGCACACGAGGTTGCTGTTGACCAGGATGTTGCGGGCGGCCAGGTCTCGGTGGACGTAATTCATCTCCGACAGGTACTTCATGCCAGCGGCAATTCCCCTCAGCATCCCCACCAACTGGATCACTGTGAACTGCCCATCATTTTGCTGCCACAAGAAAACACAAATATCACATGATGTTCTTCAGTATGTCAAACCTCAACCGAAGGAGCTCCTGGTGTTTAGCTGTAAACACATTTTTGGTTATACAGTATCTGGTCACAGTTTTTCTCAGTCGCTTTGGGGCATTTCTCAGATCAGAAATGACATTTTCAAAACTTCTTGTTCAGCCTCCACATCATCTAGTCACTTGTGTACATCATAAAAGCAGTTTTTCATTCTTTTGAAAATGCATTGCTTTGCAAATGCAACTGATTATGTACATTTGCCTGTGGTTTCCTATATTTTCAGTTGCTAATGTCATATTGCTCAAAATGTATTATACAGTTCTCTGTGCTATAGTCTTTCCCCTCAAAACATCTAGTCATTAGTTCATCGTATAAGTCATTAGATGCAAAATGGTTGATCTAGTTGTCAAACTGTCTACACATTTTCTTAGACTTTTTGAAAATTTGTCATGAATTGTGCAAGTGAATCTTGACTTTCACTAATGAAGAGAATATAGATCAACCAATTATATGCCAGTTCTCTGAAATAGCTCAAAGGTGTATCTCATGAACCTTCAATTGGAAAGCATATATAGACAGAGGCCAACACAAGAGTTACAAATTCTGACGATGGATGAACATCCAAAAAACGATCAGGGTCAACAGACGAAGGATGCGTGGTGGAAGGGTATAGAGGCAAAACAGAGGAAGAAGCAGAAGAGGCCAAAGACAGAGGCGCATATCAGATGAAATAAGGGCCACTATTGTGGACCATGTTGTCAATCATGGCCTTACAATGGCTGAAGGGTGCAGCTAAGTATTGGGAGATCGACCATATCCTCAATAATTCAAACATTTCGAAACTGTCTCTTTCAATCAACATCCCACATACAGTAATGTGTAAATTTGTACTTTTGAAAGGATATATGGCATACATAAGAAGCGCAGCCTTCTGCATTTCAATACAGTAACTGTCATCCAAACTGTTGCCATAGTTTGCATCAGGTAATACTAACAGAGTGCACTTTTTATATTGACAACATGACATTTTGACATCTTGTTTGTGAACAATGACACAAGGACTTTTCATTCTGTTGGCACTGATATGTTCATTGACATAAATACTTACTTTTGAGAGATGAACTAAAGATTTTGAGTAAGTTACAGGCTTTTGCAGGAAATCCGTTGTGTGGTGCTGTTTGTACGAATTGTTTTGAGAAATGCACATACTTCTTTGCAAATATTAAGGATGATTCGAGAAATGCACCAAAGTGATGTTGAAAAACTTTCCACTTAACTCCATTTCAAAAACATTAACATGATTTTTCAAAGCAAGACATGCTCCAGGATACATGATTGACAGATTTGAATTGTAAGTGCCTTTAAAATTCAGATTAAAAAAAAAAGTATCAAAACATAATTACAGATATGATAGATAGAATAATAAAATGATCAACAGCTAGAATGATACACAGAATGCCAGCTAGAACGACAGATAAAATGATAGATAGAAATGACAGAACATCAGAACAATAATTAGATGGAACGAAAGATAGAATAATAGAACACTTGAACAGCAGAATGATAAAAAAGGTAGACAGAATGACAGTATGATAGAACAATAGAATGATAGATAGACAGATAGAATGATAGAACGTCAGATAGATTAATAGAACAATAAATAGAATGATAGAATGACTGAATAGATAGATAGATAGATAGATAGATAGATCAAACCAATCACATCAGCCAAACCAATCGTAATCTGACATCCCACAGACTCACATCTACTAGAAGCTCTAGTATGAAATAGTCCAGAGTCTGGAGGTTCTCCATACACTGCTGCTTTATCTCCACTGTACCATTGATCCAGCTGCAGTCGACTCTCTTTGCAATTAGCGTGAAATCAAACAGCTGCATGTAGCTCTGAGACATGAATGTCCTTTAATCTTTTAGAAACAAATTAATTAATAAAATGATCGTTTCATACAGAGGCAGACCCTTCAATAATTTAAACTAAACAGCAGCACGGATTAAATATCTTGTGCATGTGCATGACTATAAAAGAGACATTGATTTTCCTTTTTGTGCAGCATTTGTGTTTAACGCTCTTCATCAGTAGCTGTCTAAAACGTGTTTACAGCACACAGTGGGAGACCTTACAGTTCCTTCGAAACTTCTGTACACAGGCGCCATGTTGCACAAGTGAAAGCTTTGAACCGAACGCATGATAACAAACAGGGGTGGGGGAGTGGATCGATGGCGACGCTACTCGGATGTGGTGGATTTCTAAGCCAACTTCAAAGAGCCCCTTTATTGCGGCACCAGATCAAAGCTAGGGAGAACCAATCCATGAGATTGAAAAAAATGGGCTGAACATCGATTAAGCAGCGTATTTCTCCACACCAGAGGGAAAGAATGAAACAGACAGAGAGAGAGAGAGACAGAGGGTGCTTGTTTTGGATGTTGCACTTACCCTAAGGAAGGAGTCAAGCGCCCCGTTCTCCATGAACTCTGTGACGATCATGACCGGTCGGCTCTTGGTGACCACACCCTCCAGGCGGATGATGTTGGGGTGGTCAAACTGCCCCATGATTGACGCCTCGGACAGGAAGTCACGTCTCTGCTTCTCAGAATAGCCTGCTTTCAGTGTTTTGATGGCAACGTAGATCTCTCGTTTTCCAGGCAGTTTCAGTCGACCTTTATACACCTCCCCGAACTCTCCTGAGGCACACAAAGAAGAGGAATGAGTGAAAGACCCTTAAAACCATCAAAAAACAATGATGCTTCTACTGCTGAACAACAGCTACAGTACAGAGGGAAGTTCTGAATCTCTCCAGTGTTATGTCTTATTAATGGGTGATGCTTTTAGGATATCTGAGAAGTTTTGGCTAGATTGCATGTGGGGATAGAATGGCAGCGGTGAAAAAAGCAAGCTCGAATTTTGATGGATACGAATGTCTACGACCTGTTTAGAGGTGAGAATCAAGAAATAAGAGAAGATTAGATTCCCAAGAGTCAATTAAAGAAAGCCAGATTTTTAAGAACTTGGATTTTTTTGGATAAAAGTGACTGCTAATTTACAAAACAAAACAAAACAAAACAAAACAAAACAAAACAAAACAAAACAAAACAAAACAAAACAAAACAAAACAAAACAAAACAAAACAAAACAAAACAAAACAAAACAAAACAAAACAAAACAAAAACAAATTTGCCAGTCCAAGTTTATTCTGATGTTACATAACATTTAGCAACTAAAAAAGCCCTAAAAGTCCCAAAGTATGAATGCAAAGTTTTCAGATATCAAACTGTGAGTATAAAATGCATATTAAAGCTGGTGTGTGCAACTTTTCCAATGTAAATTATACCGTTTACAGTGTTCAGACAGCAAGTAATTTCAAAACATTGTGACAATCACAATGCCAACTTTCTAAGCATGGTTCAATCAGTTGCATTAACTTGTGTCTGGACTACAATTAGCCCTAGAGTATTTTATAATAATAATAATAATAATAATTAAAAAAAAAGTTCAGATGTGGTCAAGATGTGGTAGCTTAACCGTGAAGGATCTGCGCTATTCACACAAAATTGCAGATTAAGTAAAGTGGATATAATTCAGGAATGAATCACTGGGGTCAGTCTGACCTTCAGTATATCACCAACCCCAGGTTGCATAATAGAGCCTCTTTCCACAATAAACTCACTGGAAGCAAAACCAATCTTGATTATATTTGTGTGCCCCCAGAAGTGTTCTAAAATCAATAAAGCTTGAGATAAAATGGGCAAAAATAGTAAAGGATAGAATAAAGAGAAACTTTGCCAACTTTGACTTGAGTTTTACTGCTAAGGTTGAGAGTATTTGTTGTGATCTGTGTGAAATCCATATGAGGTGCATCAGTGGATTAACTTGAGCTGTCTGAAGCAGAGCAGACTGTGAGTCATAACGCGTCTCCACCGCGACTCGCCAAGAAGACGAGTAGAAGGGCACAGACCCTCAGGATGCTGTGTTGTGTCCTACTAGTGTTTGTGAGGAAATGTAGACGTATAAAAGGGCATATTAAAGTTCAGAGAGGTATATGTGCTTCAAATCTGTCTGAGAGAGATGGCTGTGTAACTGTGTGTTCGTGGTCTGTTTATGCTGTTTATTTTCAAGCTTTTGCCCATATAAGTTTTAAGCATCCATGCATTAACGTGCATGTAGAAAAATCAGCAATGAACAAGCAACGCACCTGCCCCGATAACTTCTTCAATCTTGACAGTGGAGACGTCTATTTCCTTGGCGAATTCTCTGACGGCTTCATTAGGATCTTCATAGGTGAAGGGGTCGATGTAGATCTTCATCCCCGGAGAGCCTGGCAGGGTCGGGCAGCCCATGGGTGTGTGGCAGTTGGACAGATCTGGCCTCAAAGTGAGTTCTAGAACACAACCAAATTCCACAAATCACTGAAACGCTCTTTTGCGTGGCGTTATTAACAGTTTTCATTTCAATGCACATTATGGTAAATCTATTTTATGATTTAAACGAAAGCAGGTCAAGTCTAAGCACGTTATTATAAACCATTTTTGTTTTAATGCATTTATCGAAGTAGTAAATAAACAAATCCAATATGAGTGGTTAAACAAGAGGCAATCTAAAACAGAGTGGATTTATCTGAAATATGAAAATGATTACTGCACCCATCGCCTGATGCTGATGACATCAATAGTTTCTCATAAAACACTGAAATAAATAGGGTTGTGAATTGATTTAAATAAAAATACAGAGGCCAAACGATTTTCATGGCATTCAATTCTGTTAACGGTTCTGCATCTGGAATATTGTACTAAAACAACAATGAATTGTAAGCTTGAAAAGCATGCATAAGTGAAGCACTAAAAGTAGTCCACACTAATAATTTTGCACATTTTATGATGCACTAATTCCACTTCGAAGCTTGGAAATTTCAGTACACTTTCATTTTAATTATATGGAAAAACATTATCCAAAAGTTTCCTATTGTTTTTGATGGAAAAAAGAAAGTCATAGCACTAATAAATCAAACTGGCATTTTGATATAATGACAGAATAAGTCAAGAGCACAGTTTTCTATATACACTAAATTAAATAATAATATTAAAAAAAAACACTTAAAAATACATTGTGTGTGTGTATGTATTTAAGAATGAACATTGTGTTAGAACATTTTTAAATAATTATACACTGTACTACTTTGTATTATAATAATGTAATATTTTGTATTATTTGTTTATTATAGTATTATACTGCAGGTTTTTTGTAATTATTGTTTGTGCAATTGTTATGTGGAAGTGAAATCTGAAACAGAACTGAGTCTTTAATTTCCAAACCCTAGAAATAAATCTAACCTCTATTGCTAGCCATTACAGTGTTTATTCTCTATCCTTTTTTTCCCCCTTTAAAAACATTATGGATTCATAGTGACTATGACATCATTAAACAGCAGCGGCAACACAAGACAGTTGCAGTGAATCTCTCTCTCCCTCTCTCTGCTTCTCCAATAGAGCCGAATCAAATTCTCTTCTGCCTTTATCCCCCACAGGACCTCATAAACAGATAACGCAGACACGCTATCAAACTGCTCTTCATGGCGGAAGATGAAACTTCATGTGTAAACATCAGTATGTGTGTGTGTGTGTATGTGTGTGTGTGTGTGTGTGAGAGAGAGAGCAAGAGAGGATGCAGAAAGTAATCTCAGAGAATCAGAGAGAACCAGCAACCCACACAAATAAACCAAACATTAAACAAGCTCTAAAAGGAGGTGTTTAACTCTGCTGCCCAATAAGAAGAGACCCAAAAGCAGGTGTGGAAGCTGATGCAATCACACTGAAAGACACAGGCAAGAGTCGCTAAAGTCTGCTTCAGAAGAGGTGAACGCTGACTCGGACGCTGGAGGGTGGAGAGACCGGGGTATGTCACCCATCGTGACAGGAAGACCAAGAGACATTCAAGACTTCTGGCACAATAATAACCCATCCAGCACTCACTTTACTGACAGCCCTAGACTTCAGACAGCAGTGTGAAATGAACCAAAATTCACCCAATTTAGTCTTAATAAATTGTAAAGATTTTTAAGTGTGATTCAGTGCAAATATAAAAAAGTTGGTTTTCATGATCTTTCATCAAAATATAACAACTTTTATGACTGCTGAAATGACTTTTCTGCTTTTATTTTGTTGCCATGTGCACTTGAAAAATAATATTAATAAATAAAATAACCATCAAATCTCAATAGATGCTGTAAAATCAAGCCCCATCCTACATTGTTTTTTGCCTAATATGTGTCTCATGTTGACTTTAATGGGTCATATCTAGAGAGTGGTTAGAAATCAAATGTTTTATTTAATTTTATATGTTATTTAATTTTATATATTATTTAATTTAATTTTATTTCATTTCATTTTAATTTATTTTAATAAACAAGCTTGATCCATTATGAAAACATGGGTAAAGTGTATCATTACAATAATATTTATTTATTTAGAATATGTATAGTACAGTATATCTATCTATCTATCTATCTATCTGTCTGTCTATCCATTCATCCAACAAAATAGCTTATTTGATTTTTGTTTTCATTTTATTTTAATTTATTTGTTTTGTTTTATTGTAACAAACAAGTTTGATCCACTATGAAAACATGGGTAAAGTAAAATTATCAGTAAAATAATTTATATATATTTAATCCTTTAGAATATCACCCATTCATCCAGCAAAATAACTTGTTTTTTAAATGTTTTTTAAATTTTTAAATAAATTATTATTAAAATAAAGAGATGCAATTCTATGTTCTTCAGTGTGTTTAGCACCTACAGCTCTGCAGATCCTTCAAAAGGATCATAGCATTATAAATGAATGGCTGAAGTTTATTTTTAACAAGGTCCCTAGTCATTTCAAAGCTTTACTAACATTTTAAGTGGACATCAGGGGGGAAAAAATATAAAAGGAATCTATGATATGAACCCTTTAACCTGAAAAAAGCCATGCAGGTTTGTTGAATTATTCATTTCAAACACACATGCACAAACCTACAGAGTGCTTTAATTTTAGAAACGTGGCTTTCCTCATCAATAACTCAAATGGCAAACAGTTTATCTCCCCTTGTCCTCTAGAGTAATGCATCGTAACAGCTCCACTCGTTTCTTATGGCTGAGAAAGGGAAATAAAAATATATATGTTAATATTTCATAGCCACTTGATCCGTGCGTGCCTGGAACACCAACTGCTCTGCCACTACACTGAACCCCTGTCCCGCAGGAGAGAGAGAACTCAGAGATAGACCAGAATGCATCACTTCCACCCAGGGCAGCAGGACACTGAGTGCGGGAGTCTGGAGAGGGACGGAACAACACAAACTTCTGGCCAAGCCCCTGAGAACAAACACTTGGTCGGTCTTGGATTCAAGTACACCATTGTTTGTGATTATTTATTAATAGAAAACACCCAGCCATGTCACAAAACTTAAAATAACAATTACCTTTCCATCCTTCCATCCATCCACATGACAAAATAACTGATTTTATTATTATTATTTTTAATTATTTTAAATAAATTAACCAAATTATCATTAACATTATTTTACAATAATTTTAGTTAATAGTTTTGAATATGTATATCCTTCTATCTGACAAAATAACTATTTTAAATCAATTAATACAATTAAATTATCATTAAAAATTATGTATGTATGTACACTACCAGTCAAAAGTGAACAGTTCAGAAAAGTGAACAGCAACAGAACAGAAGTCTCTTCTGCTCACCAAGCCTGCATTTATTTGATCCAGAGAACAGTAAAAAAAATAAATAAATAATAATAAAAAAATTCTATATGAAACAAAAATTGTTTTCTATATGAATATATTTTAAAATGTAAGTTATTCCTGTGATTTCAAAGCTGAATTTTTAGCATCATTACTCCAGCCACGTGATCCTTCAGGTTTCTATGATGAATAGAAAGTTCAGAAGAACAGCATTTATCTGAAATATAAATCTTTTGTAACATTATAAATATCTTTATCAACACTTTTGATCGATTTAAAGCATCATCGGATCAAATTGAATCATGAAATTTGTGTCAAAACCCAGCCCTACTATCTATCTATCTATCTATCTATCTATCTATCTATCTATCTATCTATCTATCTTATCGTTTTATCATTCTAGATGTCTATCATCCATCCATCCATCCATCATTCTATCTAGTTCTGTCGTTCTGTTGTTCTCTCTAGTTCTATTATTATATTCTTTCATTCTATGTAACTAATATTCTATCCACTGCCATCTATCCATCCATCCAACAAAGTAACTTATTCTTTGTTAAACAATTATTAAAATTCAATTATCATGACAATTATTTATGTTTATTAAATAATTTTGAATATTTATCCTTTTTATCTCTATATTGAGATGTTGCATTAAACACTTTATATTACACTGAGCAGCTATATAAATTGAAATATAACATTTACATAGAATTCATATGTTATATAAACTCCAGGAGGTCATTAGTTTACTGTAGTCTTTCCCATCCACTATCTCTTCTTATTTTGAATGTTGTTAATCTTTCTTTGAGAACAGGAGCATCTTAATACACCGCTTGCACACGGCAGACGTCCGACCCCTGGCCCATGTAATCGCATTGTTTCTGAGCTTTGAAAGAACAGCTGTCTCTGATGCGTCCTGATACATGAAAGGATCTGTCTCAGGTTAAGAAGCTTTGAGAATATCAGCCCATTTGTGCTCTTATGCGGAGTGTCTGACACTGTGTAAGCATATTTAGATCAGATTAGTTGCATCTCGCTGATCTCTCAGGTAGAAGATGCTTTTTTTTTTCTCTCTCTCCCTGGTATTAAAAAGCCATGCGTTATGAGGCGTACTCCATTATGACCCTGCCACATTACGGCTGCCTCACTATTGCAAGGCTCTATTACACTTTAAATCAATATTTTACACAAAACCATATTTCCATTTTATGTTCAGCATTCATTTTTCTCCATTCACAGCAATTTAAGTCTTTCAGCTCCTTAGGGTGCTCATTATAGAGAGAGAGAGTGGTGGGCGTTTCATTTCTAACCAGGTTCCAGCTTAGTGACTAGCACAACAGCACTGGTTGTGACTCAGCAAAATAAAGGTACAGAAATAGCTTTGACAAAACAGACAAAAAGGGAAATTTAAGACAACATGGAGCTTACAATTTCACACAGACTCATATAGCTGCCTGTGCAAGCACAGTAATGCTGCTATTACATGGGAAAAAAGATTATAACAAAAAACTTGTGTGCTACCATTACACTTCAGCATATAATTAAGCTGTTTACAAAATAAATATAACCAGATAGATGGATGGATGGGATGGATGGAATGATGGACAGACTGAAAGAACGACAAAAGGAAAAATGGATAGAATTGAGTGACAGAAGGATGGTCGATAGAACATTGAGATGTCTGAATCAAAGATAGAAGTATAGAATGATAAAATAGAATGATGGATAAATGGACGAATGATAGAACGATAGACAGAATGATAGAACGATAGAACGATAGACAGAATGATAGAACGATAGATATATAGATAGATAGATAGATAGATAGAACGATAGATAGATAGATAGATAGATAGATAGAGAGAGAGAGAGAGAGAGAGCGAGAGAGAGAGATAGAGA
Source organism: Onychostoma macrolepis (assembly GCF_012432095.1). NCBI lineage: Eukaryota > Metazoa > Chordata > Actinopteri > Cypriniformes > Cyprinidae > Onychostoma > Onychostoma macrolepis. The sequence goes on along the minus strand of NC_081156.1, from coordinate 29,494,153 downwards.
GATAGATGATAGATAGATCAGTTCAGAATTCAAAGTTCAAAATTTTGGATTTCTTTGATTTATTTTCTTTAATTTGCAAATTACATATAATTTTACATATTTAGGGACAGTCGTGGCCTAATGGTTAGAGAGTTGGACTTGCAACCCAAAGGTCACGGGTTTGAATCTCAGGTCCGGCAGGGATTTTGTTATTGGGGGGGAGTGATTGTCCAGTGCTCTCTCCACCCTCAATACCACGACTGAGGTGAGACCCTTGAGCAAGGCACTGAACCCCCAACTGCGCCGCAGCATTGGCTGCCTACTGTTATGTGTGTGTGTACTTGGATGGGTTAAATGCAGAGCACAAATTCCAAGTATGGGACACCATCCTTTGCTTTCCTTTTATATTAAAATATTAATTATTAATATATTCAAGTATTTACATACTATTATTGATAACTAGTAAAAAATAAATATATTTTTTAATATTTGTTTTATTTGCAATGTTGTATAATGCATTGAGCTGCTATATAAATTAAATTTACATTGAATGATAATGTATATTATGCATTTTGTGTTATATAAACTCCAGGGTCCACAAGTTTACGGCATTGTTTCCTGTTGTGAAATATGTTTGAATACACTTACACAGTCATCCAAAAACACAGAAGCAGAAGTTATTATTCAATATGAGGTCACTTTTCTTCATTTTAATTTAAGCCATTGTCAATAACTAAATTGATAATTAAGAAACTGTTAACTATCTGAAGCATTTCCTATATAAAATATAATTTTACAATACTAACAATAACTGTAGATTTTTTTTTTTTTTATTATTATTTTTGTACAAACTACGATTACATTTTTGGTAAAGAGAATCTGTCCTTGGCGCTGGAGGTAACTGTTTAATGTCCTGCTGGAATAAGTTTGAAGTCCTGATGAAGTTAACTTCTGTACGCAGACACCAACTCCACACTTCCTTAAAAAACTTTTAATAATGCTAATGTTGGGAAACCCAAGAATGGCTGTGACATTTTCGCCAATTATATTCATAGTAGAGTGTCCTTCACTTTGTTTTAGCTCATATGCATTGACATTCAAGACGGAATAAATTCTGATACAGTAATTATCCGAATATTTCTCCTGACAACGAGATCATGTTCTCACAGTCTCTGCTCTCTTTTCTTCTTTCTAAATTGTCTGTTTGATGTGTGAGTCTGGCTGTCACATCATTTGTTTACTTTTTCGTCTGCACTTATGTTAATTAAATTTAGCTTCACAGATCGCCCACCGAATCCTCGGAGAGGTTGCTTACAAGGAGACAGAGAAAGAGAGAGAGTTCTCACTTCCTAATGAGCCTGAAGCTTCTCGCAGGGCTACGGGATGCATACGGGTAGGAAGCTTTTTAGTGTCAGCTTCTCAAAAGTGCACAGGCCTGAAGCGATCCCTCGTTCCTTTCCTCCGTTACACCGCATCCCGCGGCATTTCCTGTAACCTCACATCTCTCGCCTTGTTTTCCTATATGTTTGCTTTCTCTTTCATTAAAAACCCATTTCAGGACGGGTTTGCCCCAGAGGAAGAGGCGGAGCTGAGTGTAAAACAAAGATGTCCAGCGTCAACGGTCTCAATAGTATAAGGGGTTTGCTCACCTCTTCCGGTGCTGTAGTGCTGGAGTTTGTCACTGTACACGGCCTCCTTATTGTAAGCTCGTTTCCTTTGAAGGAAAGAGGGGGAGAGAAAATAAAATTAAGAAATACATAATTCTGTCATAAAATTCTAGATGGCGCAGCTGATTGGTTCCTTTTCACATCACATCACTTTCAAGTGCGTTTCAGAAACCATCCACCTTCCCCAGCTCCACCTGTATAGATCTGCTATGGGATAACTTCATGTATGTTATATATGGGGGTTATTTCATATAGGTTATATGTGCAGCACAGCATTGCTCGGCTGGCTGAAATATATTGGAACAGAGTCTGTATTATAAAGTCATGTTATGAGTTTCTGACAAGGAAGTAAAATCTAGTCCAAATCACAGTTTATTCTGGCATAGAACAGTCAGAGACTCTCTAACTGACATGTCAAGCGACCAATCACAGTTTGTTGTGATTTTGTGTGTAATGTAGGGGTGTTGTAGTCAATATTTGATACCACAATAATAGAAAAAGTCTTTCAAAGGCTTTGTGATCTAAATTTCTGTCTGACCAAAAGTAAAGTTACAAGACAAAACTTCTTGTCGGGTTTGTTTGGATATTGTTGTGTCTGGTGGTTTGTAAAGGCCTTTTGTGATCCAATTCCTTTTATTTTTGGATTAAAAGCTTGAATTGCGTACTGTTTACAGGAATTGCATCACCTCACCCATCATTAACGTTACCCTACAGCAAAGAACCGACTCAGATACAGACCAATTTATCAGTATGAGATTGTGTTTTGAGGAGAGCTAGTGTCTATCTTCCAACCAATGAGATTTGAAATATGGCATGAACAAATCACTGAAAAAAAAAAAGAAAGTTCTATGGTGTTCAATATTAAATGTTTACAACGGTAATAAAATGCTAGAAAAGTAAATAAACTTACATTGATAATCAATATATACTTAACTTACAATATAACTTACATTATATAATCAATATATAATTAAAATATGTACTATTTATGATTAATATGTACTAAAATAATTTAATACTAAACATATAAAAATAGTACTGTTCAAAAGTTCGGGGGTCAATAAATATTTGTTATGCTTTTATTCAGCCAGGATGCATTAAATTGATCAAAAGTGATAGTAAAGACAATCATAACGTTACAAAATATTTCCTTTTCAAATAAATGCTAATATATATAATATATAAAATGTCTGATGAAGGCCTTGATAACAGCCACAACATCATTTTAATTAATAAAGTTTTGACCTCTTCAAAAGTGAGTGCTGCACCTTTTTCTACTGACATGGCTTTTTGATTTTTGGTTTGACCTCATCTTTCGTTGGTAGAGCACCTCTTTTCAATAGTTTTAATATATATAATAATAATGTTTCTTGAAAATTCAGCTTTACTATCATAAAAAATAAACTACATTTTAAAATATATAAAAACAGAAAACAGTTTTCACAATATTACTGTTCTACCCTTTTTTTCCAGACCTCCAACTTTTGAATAGTAGAGTATATAATTTATAACATGCTACAGATTTTAGATTAAATATCTGATTTGTCAATGTTTCTGTTTATACCACTGACCAAATTATCGATACATATTTGTAGATGGCTCCAATATTACATTTCACATTCACTTTAAGTAATAGCATGAACCAGGAACACATTCAGCTAGTCTTCTAGGCTTTTCATCTTCGCAAACACATGCAGCAGTCACACGTCCGGTTCCATAATGGCCAACTCACCTGCTACAGACTATAGATATGGCCACCAGAGACACAATGAAGACCACTCCAGCCGCGGCTGAGCCCGCAATCAGTGGCAACTGCTCCCTCAGCTCTGATTTATAGTCGTCTAGACAGAGAGAGACAGGATGCATTAGGCTACAGAAATAACTGAAATGGCTGCTGCCTATAGAGATGAAACAGGGGATGAAAGAACGTAAACAAAACATTTCAAGAGAAGCCATTCAGGGAAGTGTTTCATGGACTGCATGAATAGGAGATTGAAAGAGAGAGGGGGGGGGGGGCACAAAGATGTACGGAAGAAGACAAGAATACAGATTTAAGAACTGTGAGGAGGTGTGAGCTTTGAATGAAATGGAGGAGAAGGGAGAGAGAGAGAGGGGGGATAATAGAGTGATACAAGGATACAAAAGGAAGAGCTAAAACACGGTGGTCAGGTAATACTAATGCCTAGCACTGACAGATGTCAACTGAGAAAGAAAGATAGAAAAGGACAGATGGAATGAAAGGAGGGAAGGAAAACACTTAAGGTACACAGCCGAATGACAGCGACTAGTGAAGTGTGTGTGAGTGATGTGTGCGGCCCATCAGCACAGCTAATCCCACCGTCACAGTCTAAAAACAACAAAGACGAGGATGGAATGTCTTTTGTCAATGTTCAAATACAGACAAACCCTTGACCGCCTCACGCATATACAGGAGAACAAACATTGTGTGGTTTGAGGAAGCTATTTGAGATTGTAGCATGCTAAGCTACAAGCTAATCATAATTTTAAGCAGCCGATTGAAGTCATGCTACTCCAGAAAAACAAACAAACAAACAAAACAAAAAAAGTTAGTTACAGTATAAATTATCAAAATGTGGTCAGCTACACATAGCTGTGTAAACATACAAGAAGAATTAGAGAGAAAGAGTAGGCTATCAGAAACAACGAGAAAGCTGGCTCTGGGAAGAAACAAGAGGTAGTATGAGTGAAAGAGACTGATATACATCATTATGGAGGCCTGTTTACACCTGGTCATTTCATGCGTTTTCGCTGATCGGATATCTATCTGATTTGTTAAAACATTTCCTTTTACACTTGGGCACATAAATGTGTCTTCGCAAAACGGATATAAATCCTTTCTTCAATTCCCGCACTTTATGCAAATTTAACGGAGTTCACGTCAATTAAAGAAATATATGCGCTTCATTTTATTCATTATCAGCTAATTTCAATATGAGAGACCGCAACAGGAGAGAGCGCGACATCAGCACTGGAAAGATAGGTTAGTCTCACTACTTTTAATGAAGATGATTGTGTGTTGCGTCTCTGCGACTCACTTTCAGTTTCATTCGCGGCAGTTTGCGTGTCGGCTTGCTGAAGGGATACTCAGCTACTCATCCGCGGTGATGCTTGTTGCATTAGCGCTGTCATATCTGACTATAACATGCCATATAGCCTATAAAACGCTATCGCACGTTTATTATTTTTATATTTTGGGAGGAGTAAAATTAGCGTATGTGGTTTCAACAACCAGATGCATTTACACTTGTCCAGTTTCGTCTGGAATGCGGCCCAGACCACCTCCTGAAGTGGTTTGAGCGATCGGATTTGCATCTGGTCTTTTCACGATCGGATAGCTATCGGATCAGAAAAAAACACATGAAGTCCAAAGTGACTTACAGTGCATTCAGGCTATACATTTTTTTTTTATCAGTATGTGTGTTCCCTGGGAATTGATCCCATGACCTTTTGCGCTGCTAACACAATGCTCTACCACTGAGTATTTGCTGTGACTCAGTATGGCTCAGATATGTTTCCACCCATATCATGTGCATTTTTTTGTGAATGAAGGTGTATTAAAATGTTGCATATGTGTGTAAGTGTGTGTGTCATAGCACACTAGATTTTAAACAATCACACTCGTGGTCGTTTTTAGCATGCTGGCTAAATCCATAATGGCCAACAGGAAGTAGAGCAGTCTCTGTGTGTACTGGGCTTAAACACACCTCATTTAACAGAATCATTTCTTCGTCATTACACCTGGCTGTCAAAATAAGAGAGAGAGACAGACTCCAGGGAGAGCATGTGTTGTGCTTCTAGAGAAGGTGTGTGCATGAGGTGGACTTCTCTCCCCCGTGATTGGTGCTAATTGTCGTAACGAATGTCGTGCCATGGCAGAATGCCAGTGGATGTACCCGTTAGCTGGCGCAGAGCGAACTCGCGCACTAATTACTTTAGTGAGTATGATGGCACGGATACGCCTGCACACACACACATGGGGAGTTTTGTCTTCATCAGTGTGACATCATTGTGTTCTGTCTGTATTCTCCATTTCATCTGTGTTAGTGAATACTATATTTCAACACGGCATGATGAAGAGTATGTGTAAGTGTGCATGTCTGTTTGTTTGTTGAGTGCATGCATACTGACATGGCTAAGTGCATTTACATGATTGATTTGTTTGTGTATTGCATACATGTTTGTATGATTTGCATGACTTTGTGTTTCAGTTTTTTGTGCATGCATGTGTTGCAAATACACACACCTAAAGCTTGCAACACATACACATCGATGCATAAGCACACAAACTATTCAATCATTCAAATCACATAGAAGCACATGCATACAACACACATGCAAATACATAACAACATGAAATGCATGCATGCAACAAACAATGAAAATGAAACAAATCAGTGATGCAAATCATACCCACATGCATGCAACAAATTCAAAATAAAGCCATGCCAAATAAAGCCATGCAAATACAAAACACATTGCACGTTTAGCAAACAAGCAGCACATCATGCAACAATCGGCCAAAACCGAAACACAAGTCAATCATGCAAATCACACACATACAAAAAAAACAAAAACAAATATATAATTCAAAAATCACACATACAAACACACATGCAACAAATCTGCAAATCAGCCATGCCATGCAAATACATACACCAAATATGCAACAAACACACATGCACCCAGTAAATATGCAACAATCAGTCATGCAAACCGCACCCATGTGCATATAACAAATATGCAAATCAGCCATGCAAATACACACACTGAACATGCAACAAACATGCAATGCATTCATACACAATTACCAAACAACAAACATCCAAGTCTGAAACACACAATCATTCAAATAATACACATGCAATCAACAAAACATAAACATACGAAACAACCAATCACACATGTACACTCAAATGCACTCAGCAAATAAACATGCAGCACATGCATGCAAAATACATTCAAATCAGCCATGCACATTTTTAGTGTGTGCATTTGCATAGCTGATTTGCAATTTGTTGATTTGTTACATGCACATGTCTAAGTGATTTCACAACATGGTTAACTTAAGTGCGTTTGTGTGTTTGTTGCATGTATTGCATGTTTGTGGTGTGTGTGCCATGAATATCCTCATATCTTGTTGCTCAAATAGTAAAGCATGGTGCCAGCAATGCCAAGGTCATGGGTTTGAATCTCAGAGAATGCATTAACTGATAATATGTATACCTTGAATACAGTGTAATATGCATTAGATATGCAAAATGCATAAATGCAGATATAAAGCAAAAATGCATTAATTATAGTCAAGAAAGAATATGTATCACACTGTCTAACAACAGGGCCATGTTCACACATTAGACCTGTGTCTCTTTGTGTGTGTGTCCCAGATTGCCAGAGCAGTTCAGTTATATTTACACCAGTGTGACAGCAAAGACAAGGAGGGTTGTGTAAAAGCCTAAAAAATGAATGTGCGAGTGAGCTGGACAGGTAAAGTGTGTGTGTTTGTGTGTGAAGCCCCAGGAACTAGCCAGCTGCCTGGCGGATGTCTTTCTGTCCTGTAGAGTCCAGTCCCCCTGGCATCCACAGTGTGTTTGTCCCTGGCACAGTCATCAGGCAGGACATGCTAGACTACAGATACAGAGCCATTAATCAAACCCATGAGAGAGACAGAGGTTACGAGTGTGTGTGTGTGTGTGTATGTGTGTGTGTGAGAGAGAGAGAGAGAGAGAGAGAGAGGTTTCTTGTTGTCCATTTTAAAGTTTGCAAAGGCCTAAATTTCCACACACACACACACACAAACAAAAAAGAATAATACAAAAAAAAAAAAGACAAAAAAGGAAAAAGAATGGACTCAGAAAATATCAAATGAACCTCAGATGAAAAACTGAAATTTTCCCTTGCGTGTGTGTGTTTAACCACTAATGAATGAAATGAGCCCTAAGACACAATAAACACATCCACTCACTTCCGCTGAGAGAGAGTCAAAGAGAAAAAACAAACAGAGAGAAAGAGAGCATTAAAAGAATGAGAAAGCTGGCTGGGAGGAACAAATAAGAAAAAAACTGATAAAAAGAGATAGATAGATAGATAGATAGATAGATAGATATATAGATAGATAGATAGATAGATAGATAGATAGATAGATAGATAGATAGATAGATAGATAGATAGAAATAATGGTGGATAGAATGAAAGACAAAACAACAGATAAAATGACAGAACAATAAATAGAGAATAGAATGACTGAACTATAGAAAGAACAACAGAACAATACAACGATAGACAGAATGATAGATAAATGGATGGAGAGAGAGCAAGAATGATAGACAGAACGACAAGAACAATAGATAGAACGATAGATAGATAGAACGATAGATAGAACGATAGATAGATAGATAGAACGATAGATAGATAGATAGATCGATCGATCGATCGATCGATCGATAGATAGATAGATAGATAGATAGATAGATGGACAACATCATTCTCTAATCAATGAGCTAAGCATTCTGGGAAAGCTTGAATGCCACACATGGTCCTGATGAAAAATCATTGAGCTAAGCAGTTTGTCTGGAAAACAGTCAAACACACACACACACACACACAAACACACACATAACCTGTCTATGACACAGAGTGATGATCAGCCAAACTTGGAATCTACTGAGCACAAAAATGGAACAGTGAAGCATTTGTTTCGACAACTCTAAATAAATCTGCTCAAGAAACAAGATCATTCGGATCCAAAGAGTGCCTCCACACACACACAAACACGCGCAGGCGTTGGCGTTGGCGTGGGGGTTCATACCATCTGTGAGGGTTTGGAAGCACATTTTGCTGCTGTATTTGCCGAAACCAGCAACCGTCCTGGCGCGAACCTGCATCACGTACATGGTGCCCGGCCGTAATCCATCCACACGAGCCGTGTTCGTCTGACTCCTCACCTGCGTGGAGTTCACCTCAGACAGCTCCTGCCAGACAAAGAGAGATTTAGTTGATTTTTTTTTTTTTTTTTAATTATAGATTTCATTACAGCAGACCTCCATTTTAATGTTGAAAGAGAAAAATGAGAGCTTGTTAATATCTCATTAGTTTCTCCTAGACTGCAATGAGACCAAATGTCTCCATCATCGTCCATCAGAGAATTCCGAGTGAAGAGAGCGAATTTGTCTGATTGAGAGTTTTTTGAAAAGATCTCAACATCTTTGTCCCAAACTGTGCTCAGGTACCAAAAAGTCACAATCTTTCAAAAACCAAATTATCTGAGCTACAGTATCTAACAGTATCTGAGACAAAGTTGCTAATCAAACAAACTTTATCTGAGACCTCCAATAAATAGAACCTCTGACCAAAAAACGCTTTCCTTTTTTGGGGAGGAAAAAATCTTGGTTTAGCAAAATGAGCCTCTTTGAAGAGCTGCAGACAAGCACTGATGCCATCAGAAAGGACATTTAGCAGTAGACGAGACGGTAATGTGTTAGTGATGAGATCTCTCTTACTAAACTCCATCAACACCTCGCCAACTCAGAGTGAGAAAGTGTGTTTATGTGTGTAGAGAGAAAGTGGTTGACTATAATTGGCTAAATAATTAATCGCTATCATAACCATCTTTGATGTTAATTATTACATTAGAGTGAGTTTTTTCCTTTTAATATTTAAATGTTTCTATTCTATTTGATTCTATTCTATAGCAATGCAGTGATTTAAAGCACCTGCATGTAGTTGTGTGTATTTTTGTGAATTTGGACCCTCCTACAGTTAAGTGAGTGGAATTTACTGTGGTAAACATATCACTGTCGTACATTTAAGTGAATTGCTGTACATGTGCATTTGTTGCTGCCGTAAAACAATCCATCGCTTTCACAGAATTTCACATCCGTTAAAACTAGAAGTCAGTGTACCATTTTGAAACTGACATTTAAAAGTAAACACTTAAAACAGCAACTTTCAAGTCAACATGACATTAAAATGGACCTTATTTACTTTCCTAATACTTTTCAAGCTCCAATCAGTTTCTGATAGATAAAATCAGATGTCAGAATCAGATCGCTTCTCATTGAATACGTCGTCTCTTTTGAACATACAATCACATTATGTAAGTAAAATGTGTTGTAAACAACGTTTCATGTTAACCTTTAAAAACCGGCCTTCTTTGTACTTCAAAAAATAAGAAAACAGAAAGCTTCCTTTTAATTTGGAAGAGATGAAAGGCAAAGAATACTTTGAGAAATACAGAAAAAACTAAGTCAAAATAAAACAAAAACAAAACAGAACTACTTCACACACGAGAAAAACGGATTGGCCTGTCAGTTCATGTCTCTGAGCAGGACTGATGAGGTTTCATTGGATTTTAGTTTGCACTCATCAGTCGGCTTACATGAAAATGTGCTGTGGTATACAATAAAACACTGAAAAGATAAAAGTAAATCAGGATGAGGTGTCGTGTGTGAAACAGGTTCATTTCAAGTGTAGTCTGTTATAAAATGCAACAGATTTATTTTCTTATATTGATGCCATAATGTCTGAGGAGCTTAGAGTTGAAAATACTCATTTGCATTTAACATATAGAAATATTGTTTAGATTTTTGTATTTTTCACACTTATTAATGTGCAATAGTCATTAAAAATATTATTATTATTATTATTATACAAGTTTTAAAATGCATATACAGTACACATGCACGTGTATAAGTATAAAGGATAAGTATAAATATTTACATATTTACAAATTGTTCTTACATAGCCTGCCTGATATAGTCTATATATGATATATGTCATATTAGTTTGTGTCTCTGTTTTGTGTTTGTGTTGTAAGCAAACGTACCTATATATATATATATATATATATATATATATATATATATATACAGTGGGGCAAACAAGTATTTAGTCAGCCACCAGTTGTGCAAGTTCTCCCACTTAAAAAGATGAGAGAGGCCTGTAATTTTCATCATAGGTATACCTCAACTATGAGAGACAAAATGAGAAAAAAAAAAATCCAGAAAATCACACTGTAGGATTTTTAAAGAATTAATTGGTAAATTCCTCGGTAAAATAAGTATTTGGTCACCTACAAACAAGCAAGATTTCTGGGTTTCACTTTATTTTGATGGTTCCTTTAACACATTCTGTTGACTATAAGTAACATTGCACCTACATTTCTACCAACTCTCATTAGATTGTTAGTAGTGTATTAGTTGACTGGTAGGGTTAGGGTTGGAATAAGTTGACATGTAGTTGCAAAGTTACTTACAGTCAGTAGAGTGTCTGTTGAGAGACCATCACAATAAAGAGTTAACAGATATAAAGCAGACAGTCTACTAATAATCTAATGAGAGTTTGTTGACATGTAGTTGCAACATTACTTAGTGTCAACAGAATGTTCAAAAGGGACCATCAAAATAAAGTGTTACCGATTTCTGGCTCTCACAGACCTGTAACTTCTTCTTTAAGAGGCTTCTTTGTCCTCCACTCGTTACCTGTATTAATGGCATCTGTTTGAACTTGTTATCAGTATAAAAGACACCTGTCCACAACCTCAAACAGTCCAACTCCAAACTCCACCATGGCCAAGACCAAAGAGCTGTCAAAGGACACCAGAAACAAAATTGTAGACCTGCACCAGGCTGGGAAGACTGAATCTGCAATAGGTAAGCAGCTTGGTGTGAAGAAATCAACTGTGGGAGCAATTATTAGAAAATGGAAGACATACAAGACCACTGATAATCTCCCTCGATCTGGGGCTCCACGCAAGATCTCACCCCGTGGGGTCAAAATGATCACAAGAACTGTGAGCAAAATCCCAGAACCACATGGGGGGACCTAGCGAATGACCTGCAGAGAGCTGAGACCAAAGTAACAAAGGCCTCAAATCCTGCAGTGCCAGACGTGTCCCCCTGCTTAAGTCAGTACATGTCCGGCCCGTCTGAAGTTTGCTAGAGAGCATTTGGATGATCCAGAAGAGGATTGGGAGAATGTCATATGGTCAGATGAAACCAAAATAGAACTTTTTTGGTAAAAACTCAACTTGTCGTGTTTGGAGGAGAAAGAATGCTGAGTTGCATCCAAAGAACACCATACCTACTGTGAAGCATGGGGGTGGAAACATCATGCTTTGGGGCTGTTTTTCTGCAAAGGGACCAGGACGACTGATCCGTGTAAACGAAAGAAAGAATGGGGCCATGTATCGTGAGATTTTGAGTGAAAACCTCCTTCCATCAGCAAGGGCACTGAAGATGAAACGTGGCTGGGTCTTTCAGCATGACAATGATCCCAAACACACCACCCGGGCAACGAAGGAGTGGCTTCGTAAGAAGCATTTCAAGGTCCTGGAGTGGCCTAGCCAGTCTCCAGATCTCAACCCCATCGAAAATCTTTGGAGTCCGTGTTGCCCAGCGACAGCCCCAAAACATTACTGCTCTAGAGGAGATCTGCATGGAGGAATGGGCCAAAATACCAGCAACAGTGTGTGAAAACCTTGTGAAGACTTACAGAAAACGTTTGACCTCTGTCATTGCCAACAAAGGGTTTATAACAAAGTATTGAGATGAAATTTTGTTATTGACCAAATACTTATTTTCCACCATAATTTGCAAATAAATTCTTTAAAAATCCTACAATGTGATTGTCTCTCATAGTTGAGGTATACCTATGATGACAATTACAGGCCTCTCTCATCTTTTTAAGTGGGAGAACTTGCACAATTGGCGGCTGACTAAATACTTTTTTGCCCCACTGTATATATATATAGCAGAAAGGTATTTTGGGAGTGAGAAAAAGAGACAGATATAGTAAAGCCTCAAATAGAGAAGAGAGAGATTTGCTACAACATTCAATTTAGTTTTCAAGGTCTCATCAAAATTCACAGCAGTGCGATGCTGAAAGCCCACGCTACACACAAAAACCCCTACTGTGATGGCCGAAGGCGAAATCTGTTTCTTAACAACTGCAACATAATAATAATAATCAGGGAAAAAAATAACAGTGATATTAATAATTCAGGTTGAGAATGTGCATGAGTGACATGTGAAGGGGCAGGAGGGTTTGGCGTGTTGTCTGTAATTTATGAAACAAGACAGTATGTCTAAATATGTGTCATCCTTATGGTGGTGAATGAGAAGAAATGAAAATATTTTGCACCTGACATCACCTCAGCCATAAAACAAGCGTGAAGGGCACTAGAGCACTGAGATATAAATAATGAAGGACTCTCACAAACACATGATCATGACCTCACCACTGGGCCATAAATAAATAAAAACAGCGAGTGACATTTAGGGAATCAGACACACAATATTTGTGCTTTGTGCTGATATTTGTGCTGATGGAATCTGCCCTTCTTCTTTTTTTAATTAAACATTGTAAAAAATACAACTTTCAAAAAGTTCTACTAACCGATGTAAAAAAAGTAGCCTGAACAAATCATTTTTAGTAGAAGTCAGTTAAATTTTTTTGTCTGAACTGAACAAAAATACTCTAAACATGTCGCTAGCAAAAGTTCCCTGTCGATATTTCACTCGTACTAAGACGCTTGTATGGGAAAAACTCCTTTTTTCCTCTTCAACTGAAGCCTTTTCAATCATGCAGTGAAACTGCACATCCATTGGTTCATGCAGTGTTTCGCCGCCGCATCTCAGATTTCTTCTCTTCAGCGACGAAGATTCTATCCCCTGCCGCCATCCGGTGAATATCTAAAAGAGCCTCACAAAAAGAGCAAATTCGGCATTGTTTCAAATGCCGCGCCGTCATTGTAAGACGTGCAGTGGCTGATGACGTGTCAATGCTTGGGGTAATCCCATGCGGACGCTGCGCTCAGTGGGCCTGACTGCTCGCGAGCGTTTCAGTCTTGCCTCTCTGCACTCTCGGATAGCTTTCTTTTCAGAGAGCAACTCCGCCCCTCACGCCCTCCCGTTTTCTTCCTCCCAGGGACCTGCGAGGAAGAAACAGCGGGCAGAGGAGTTGAACGGTGCCCGCGTGCCTCGCCGTCACCACAGAGAGAGGATTTGCCTGTCCTCTTCACCCAACCCGATCAGCATCCCTCTGCGGCCTACGAGCGACATGATCTCGTTCGGTGCGAGCGACGACGATGAGGAGCTCGTCCGTATCATGACAAAGGCTGTCAGTGAGCTCGGGCTCGAGTGGTCTCCGCCTCCGGAGCCGTCTTGCAGCAGGCTGGACGAGTGGTTTCTCCCGGGGCGCCAGCAAGCCCCCCGCCAACGCTCGTCCCCCTTCTTCCCGGAAGTCCACGACGAGCTCACTAAATCGTGGCGCGCCCCTTACTCGTCTCGCATTAGACCTTCTGCTTCCTCCGCCCTCACCTCCGTTGAAGGCTCCGAAGAGAAGGGATACGAGCACCTGCCCCCTCTGGATGAGTCCGTGGCCGCGCATCTCTGCCCGCCCACGGCGATCGGATGGAAGGCGAGGGCAAACCATCCGTCCAAGCCGTGCAGAGCCACGTCTGCACTTGCTGGACGTGCCTACTCGGCTGCTGGCCAAGATGCTCGCCAGAGAGGAGGCCAGTCTCGATGCGGCTTCACTCAGGGACCTGAGGAGCGCAATGCACCTGGCCCTGCGCGCCACCAAATCCACCGCCCAGGCCATCAGGCGGTCTATGTCCAGCTTGGTGGTGTTGGAACGCCATCTGTGGCTCACCCTGACGGAGATGAAGGAGGCGGATAACGCCCTTCCTCAACGCTCCAGTCTCAGCCAGCAGCCTGTTCGGGCCGATGGTGGAGGGCTTCGCGGAGCGATTTACAGAGACCCAGAAGTCGTCTCAAGCGATGCGACACTTCCTTCTGAAACACTCCAGTTCCTCTGCTGCTGCCAGTCGCCCCAAGCCTGCGCCGACTCAGCAGCCCGCCAAGCCAATGTCAGCCACTCCCGAACCCCGGCCCCCTAAGGATCGGCAGGATAGAGGACGTTCCCGCTCTGCGAGACGTTACCCTCTCCTGAAGCGCCAAGGACCCCGCCCCAAGATAGCCCTGGATCCTGCACCTCAGAAGTCCTCCTGAAGAGCCAGACAGAAAGAGGAGGGGCCCGAGTCTTGCTACCACCGGACCACCCCGCAAGTAGCCTCTAATGTGCCTCTTGTCGCCCCGCTTAGCGCTGGTTGCAGAGGGAAGTATGTTATTTGTTCCCCAAGGGCCCTCTCTAGCACCCGGCTGTCCAACCGCTGTGATAGCGGACAAAATAAAACACAAGTTAGGTCAACTTTTTTTATTTATTTTTTTACGGTGAAGGAATAGTTCACCCAAAAATGAAAATTAGCTGACAGGCCATCCAAGTTGTAGATGAGTTTTTATAGAAGAGATTTGTAGAAATTCAGTGTTACATCCCTTGCTCCCCAATGGATCCTCTGCAGTGAATGGGTGCCGTCAGAATAAGAGTACAAACAGCTGATAAAAACATCACAATAATCCACAAATAATCCATGTGACTCCAGTCAGTCCCCCAATTAACATCCTGTGAAGTGAAAAGCTGCATATTTGTAAGAAATGAATCCATGATTAAGGCATTGTAACTTTAAATCATTGCCTCTGACCAAAATATAAGCCCATAATCCATAATGACGCTTCCACCAGTGAAAAAGTCCATCACCTGTTGTCCTCTCACATCAAAATCCACCGACATTTGTTTACAACTGTCATGGACTTCAAAATTGATTTCAAAATCAATTATTTTATTGCAGAAAGATGTTATGGATAGAGGACTCATATTTTAGTCAGAAGCAATTGTTTGAAGTTAAAAGCACATTAATCATGGATTTGTTTCAAGATAACTGATGGACTGGAGTGTTGTGGATTACTTATGGATTGTTGTGATGTGTTCATCAGCTGTTTAGACTCTCATTCTGACGGCGCCCATTCACTGCAGAGGATCCATTGGTGAGCAAGTGATGTACTGCAAAATTTCTCCAATCTGCTCCTATGAAGAAACAAACTCATCTACATCTTGGATGGACTGAGGGTAGGTAATTTTTCAGCAAATTTGTGCGCCATATAATATTATAATACTATATATTATATAGAGATTATGAGTATTCTGAAGTCACATGATCAATTTGTGAGAGGGACCAGACTGAAATTAATATCGATATTTGCTGAATTATAAGACTGCAAGATTTCTTTGGGTGAACTAGACCTTTAAAACCATAAACTGTTACTCAAAAAAAGTGTTTTCTACTTAATTTGCATACTCCATTACCTCTGGGGGTTTATTAACCCATAGTAATGAAATGTTGAACTTTACATTCTTTGTGATTGTCCTCGCTTAGTGCACAGATTACAATCTGCCTTAAAACCTGTCAGAAATGCTGCTGTTCTGGAGATTAAAAAAGCACAGTGCTGAGTGACACAAATTAACACGATTTCAAAATAAATAAATAAACAGCTCTTCATAATGAGCAGAACAAACAATCTCAGATTCTGTTTGTGATTTCTTAAATACTCTCACGTCTTATCAAGGCTGTCTTTGAATGTGGCCAAACTATTTATTTTGAAAGAAACTGATAAATGCTCAGTGTGAATATGTTCAGAATACTAGCATACCACATTTCACATACTGTGCTTACACTCTTAAAAATAAAGGTTCCAAAAGAGTTTTCACACCGATGTTCCCCAGGTTCCCCAAACAACCTTTCAGTGAACAATTCTTATAATAATATATATATATATATATATATATATATATATATATATAATTTTTATTTTTTCTTAGTAACCTTTTGTGTAATGGCAAGGTACTATGGATGCAATGAAGAACCTTTATTTTTTTAGGAGTGTAGCATACTGTACAGTGCCTATGGACCTTTAAAAACAGTATGTGAAACAGTACTGTTCAGCTATTTTATTTTGCATCTAATTTTGTGTAGAAAATCTTAACTGTTGGAATTCTGATCAAATGATTAAAATACTTTTTAATAATTGTATTACAAACATTTTAACAATATTTTATTATTATAATATTAAGATACTTTTTAATTATAGATTTAATGTTTAGTGTTTGCCTGTGAGGCACTTTACTTCACATATAGATCTGGCTACTGTTCCCCCAGCAGTCAATTCCTCTCTGGGAGCGGCCCTCTCCCGCTGTCAGTCAAATGGGGATTATGGGAAGTCCCTCCCCACCTTTACCATCTCAAGATGGTGTTGAAAGTAGGCGGAGCTTGTGGCAGACGGCCAATATGAGTGCTGCCAGGGCAGACAGACATGGTTCTCAGCAGGTCCTCAGTGAGCAGTGGGTCTGTTTTGGCAGAAGGCAGGTGTCACTGCCATAGACCAGCAAAGCAATCTGTCCTGCTGAAGGGAGTCGCCTGTCCTACACACACACACACACACACACACTTACACACATGATCACACAAACAGGGGGACGGGGCTGGTGTCAAATCAGTCCTTCTGTTAATGGACCATGGACCACATACACACCCCATCTCAAACATCCTTCAGTGAACATGGTACGGCTGGCCGTGGCAAAGCGCCACTTCCCCCAACTGGGTGGCACATGCCACCTCTGCTTGCAGGATGGCAACACCACCTGGTAAGAGCTACAGAACACAAAGACTGCACTGGGGAAGATTACTTATAGATAGCATAACTACATTACTGCTAAGCTGATTCACTGATTTGATATGTTTTTAATTTGGGCATTTATCACTCTTTTTGCTATCACTGAATAAAACATTGGTTTAGGATTTACTTTGAAACTATTTCCATCTCGAAATTGTAAGTAATGAGTAAATAGTATAGCATTTTACAAATAATTATAAAGAAAAGTGTTGAATTAAACACATTTCTGAAATTGTATTTTCTTGTAAAATACAACTAAGTAATCTTTGTTTTATTTACATCTTTGAAAAATAATTTTTGTAGTGATTTATATTACACAAGGCTGTGTTTATGAGTTTTTTTTTTTTTTTTACTATTCAAATGTTAAAACAACAGTGTGATTTGAATCGAGCTACATCACTAGTCATGTTATATGTTTAGGTTAAACTGAAGAAAAAAAAAAAATCACATGATTCATATAATTCATATGTTTTTGATTTACTAAAAATAACTGGTTCATAAGAGTCATTTGTTTGTGAATCAGACTACACTGGTTGCATGTACATTTTTGATTCATTACATAGAACAAGTTCATAAGAATAATTTGTCTGTGAATCAGATTACACTGGTTGCATATGTTTTTGATTAATTAAATAGAACCAGTTCATAAGAGTCATTTGTTTGTGAATCAGACTACACTGGTTGCATGTACATTTTTGATTATTACATAGAACAAGTTCATAAGAATAATTTGTTTGTGAATCAGACTTCACTGCTTCCACTGTACGTTTTTGATTCATTAAACAGAACTGGCTCATAAGAGTAATTTGTTTGTGAATCAGATTACACTGGTTGCATATGTTTTTGATTAATTAAATAGAACCAGTTCATAAGAGCCATTTATTTGTGAATCAGACTACATTGCATTGTATATTTTTGAGTCATTAAATATAACCAGTTCATTAAAATATTTTGTTTGTGAATTGGACTACACTGCTTGCACTGTACATTTGGGGATTCATTAAATATAATTGGTTCATAAGATCATGTGTTTGTGAATTGGACTACACTGGTTGAAATGTACAATTTTGATTCACTAAAAATATCTGTGTCATAGCAGTCACTTGTGAATCGGATTACAATGATTGCATTATATGTTTCTGATCCATGAATATAACTAGTTCACCAAAAATAATTTGTTTGTGAATTGGACTACACTGGTTGAAATGTATGGTTTTGATTCATTAAATAGTATTGGTTCATAAGAATAATTTGTTCGTGAATCAGATTATTGCGTTGCATGTTTCTCATTCACTATAAGCAACTAGTCATTTGTTCATGAGTCAGAAGACATTGTGCATGCTGTACACTTTTGATTCAATAAAAGAAACTGTTTATGAAAGACTTTTGTTCATGAATCTTGTTTGTTGCACTGTACATTTCTTTTAAAAGATTTTTTTTTTTTCAGATCTTAAACTACACATTTACAGTACTAAGCATATTTCTGTGAATCCTGTGCAAAATGGCATTAAGATGAATGGGAATGCTAACAGGTATTACAGACCTCACTGGTTACCCAGAGCACTGTTCTTAAGATTCTTTGATGGTACTGTATGTGTTGAGCTATGGGTTCAACTCTGTATTCCGTGCAGCATGGAGAGATCGCCGAGATTGAATTCATTCAACTGAAACAAAACCTTGTATTGGCCTTGTGTACGGTTTCATATCTTTGTAATAACAGCATCGCTTTCGTACTGACGGCTGGGTTTCACGTCCTGCTACGCACGCCACATAATGTTGATAGCTTCAGAGAAATATTTAGCTGCAATCACACAAAAGGAAGAAGGGAATGGGGAGGAAAATTCTCAAAATTTCTCACACCTGTGCAAGGGGGACACAAATGCTCGATTTAATCGAGTAGAAGAGCTCGAGAAATGCGTTCTAATATGCTAAATTACATGATCATACTGCCTGTTAAATAAACCATCTTAGCTCATCTAAAGTGAGCTAGTGTGTGTTATTAATCTGCAGTAGTGTTGTTCTACAGGAAAGAGAGAGAGAAATTGTGGAGCCATGAGGCAATACTCATTCTTCGGCTCGCAAAGTGAGATACATGAGATGATTTCAGAGCCAACAGTGAGTTGAAAGATCAACAAACCCCAAAAAGCTACAGGGGAAACAAAAACATCACAAATGCTTCCATTACACAGTTAAACAAGTTAAAGTTTAGGCCTAAGTTTAAAATAACTTAAATAGTAGTTTATAATAATAATAATTATAATAATTTTAAATAGTAGCTTATTTTCGATAAGCATAAGAAAACTATATAAATTATAATTATATACCCAATAATATACTGTACACCTTTAATATACCGTTTTATTATTCAACATTGTTGTTTTTTAGTCACTTATTTGTATGGTGGGGAACAAAATTGTCTTAAAACACAATTAAACCTTTAGGAACTTTATTAGAAAACAGAATTAGCTAGAGCTGTTACACATACATACAATTAGCCCATGCATGTGCTGAAGTTGAGTAGCAAATATGACAAGTTAACAGATCTCTCACAAAAGCTATAGAGAAGCTATAGTGAAGAAAGAGTTTTATTGTTTTAGAAAGTCTAAGGCTGCATGAAGATTTCCAGGTCGTTAAAAATTCCTAGAGACGCAGCTGGCAGCCTTATTATTTCTTAACGTAAAATGTGTTGCACCAGAAAACCTTTGAGGGTGTTGAAGAAAAAGCACAATATCATAAAATGTTTGATTACAATAACTGAGGAAAAACTGCAATGTACTGCCAAAGACTTGAAAGATGACCCGATGAAAGGAGGAATAACATTTTAATGCGGTGTATAAAGCTGCCTGCACACTAGACGATTTTAAGGCCGATTTGCACCCCCAAATGATCGGGGGGTGTGGCCCGATTCACGGCTTGTCGCAAGCGGATTTTTTGTCCAAAAAAATCCTCTATTGTGTGGTGTCATTACGATTATTTATCTGCTCCCGATCGAGACGGAGCATCGCCGAACTCAAATCGGGCTGCCTCTGACGTGATACCCGCGATAGCCAATGAAAGCGAGTAAGCGTCACCTACCGGATGTTGTGTGCTTCTATAGCTGAAACTTGGCAGCCACAAACATGCCATGAAAGCAGAGAACATCACCCATATTCTTTTCTATACTTTGTTTTTCACTGTGAAACAGAACGTGCGCCAGGAGAGCCAGCTGACAAAGCTGATTGTCCTCTATTTGTTTTTCTTCTCTAGTCATGTTTGATCTCACGAGTGTCACTTGCATCACGTGTCACTGTGAAATCTTTCCTACAATCTTCAAGTGTGTGGTCTCATGGTCTGGTCTAATCATCTAGTCAGTGTGTGCATTCAGAGGATTATAAGGCTAAAAATCGGTTGAACTGTCTTAATGTCTGTGGTCTCCCATGGTTTTAAAATCTTTTAAAAGATTTTTTTTCAGATCTTAAACTACACATTTACAGTACTAAGCATATTTCTGTGAATCCTGTGCAAAATGGCATTAAGATGAATGGGAATGCTAACAGGTATTACAGACCTCACTGGTTACCCAGAGCACTGTTCTTAAGATTCTTTGATGGTACTGTATGTGTTGAGCTATGGGTTCAACTCTGTATTCCGTGCAGCATGGAGAGATCGCCGAGATTGAATTCATTCAACTGAAACAAAACCTTGTATTGGCCTTGTGTACGGTTTCATATCTTTGTAATAACAGCATCGCTTTCGTACTGACGGCTGGGTTTCACGTCCTGCTACGCACGCCACATAATGTTGATAGCTTCAGAGAAATATTTAGCTGCAATCACACAAAAGGAAGAAGGGAATGGGGAGGAAAATTCTCAAAATTTCTCACACCTGTGCAAGGGGGACACAAATGCTCGATTTAATCGAGTAGAAGAGCTCGAGAAATGCGTTCTAATATGCTAAATTACATGATCATACTGCCTGTTAAATAAACCATCTTAGCTCATCTAAAGTGAGCTAGTGTGTGTTATTAATCTGCAGTAGTGTTGTTCTACAGGAAAGAGAGAGAGAAATTGTGGAGCCATGAGGCAATACTCATTCTTCGGCTCGCAAAGTGAGATACATGAGATGATTTCAGAGCCAACAGTGAGTTGAAAGATCAACAAACCCCAAAAAGCTACAGGGGAAACAAAAACATCACAAATGCTTCCATTACACAGTTAAACAAGTTAAAGTTTAGGCCTAAGTTTAAAATAACTTAAATAGTAGTTTATAATAATAATAATTATAATAATTTTAAATAGTAGCTTATTTTCGATAAGCATAAGAAAACTATATAAATTATAATTATATACCCAATAATATACTGTACACCTTTAATATACCGTTTTATTATTCAACATTGTTGTTTTTTAGTCACTTATTTGTATGGTGGGGAACAAAATTGTCTTAAAACACAATTAAACCTTTAGGAACTTTATTAGAAAACAGAATTAGCTAGAGCTGTTACACATACATACAATTAGCCCATGCATGTGCTGAAGTTGAGTAGCAAATATGACAAGTTAACAGATCTCTCACAAAAGCTATAGAGAAGCTATAGTGAAGAAAGAGTTTTATTGTTTTAGAAAGTCTAAGGCTGCATGAAGATTTCCAGGTCGTTAAAAATTCCTAGAGACGCAGCTGGCAGCCTTATTATTTCTTAACGTAAAATGTGTTGCACCAGAAAACCTTTGAGGGTGTTGAAGAAAAAGCACAATATCATAAAATGTTTGATTACAATAACTGAGGAAAAACTGCAATGTACTGCCAAAGACTTGAAAGATGACCCGATGAAAGGAGGAATAACATTTTAATGCGGTGTATAAAGCTGCCTGCACACTAGACGATTTTAAGGCCGATTTGCACCCCCAAATGATCGGGGGGTGTGGCCCGATTCACGGCTTGTCGCAAGCGGATTTTTTGTCCAAAAAAATCCTCTATTGTGTGGTGTCATTACGATTATTTATCTGCTCCCGATCGAGACGGAGCATCGCCGAACTCAAATCGGGCTGCCTCTGACGTGATACCCGCGATAGCCAATGAAAGCGAGTAAGCGTCACCTACCGGATGTTGTGTGCTTCTATAGCTGAAACTTGGCAGCCACAAACATGCCATGAAAGCAGAGAACATCACCCATATTCTTTTCTATACTTTGTTTTTCACTGTGAAACAGAACGTGCGCCAGGAGAGCCAGCTGACAAAGCTGATTGTCCTCTATTTGTTTTTCTTCTCTAGTCATGTTTGATCTCACGAGTGTCACTTGCATCACGTGTCACTGTGAAATCTTTCCTACAATCTTCAAGTGTGTGGTCTCATGGTCTGGTCTAATCATCTAGTCAGTGTGTGCATTCAGAGGATTATAAGGCTAAAAATCGGTTGAACTGTCTTAATGTCTGTGGTCTCCCATGGTTTTAAAATCGTTTAAGATTTGAAAATCGTCTAGTGTGCAGCCAGCTTTAGAAGAACACAAGACAAGTACAGCTTTCATGTTGGGGCATCTTGCTGAATGCCACTCTTGACCAAGAAGAACCTAAAAGGCAGACTTGAACATGTTAAAATTCATTTGGATAGACCTGTGGAGCTCTGGAAGAATGTTTTATGGAGTGATGAGACCCAACCATGAATCAGCGGTATGTCTGGTCCAAATTTTGGCAAGAATTGTGATGCCTTTGGTGCAAAGACTGAAGATGATCAATGGACTTTCTTGCAGGACAATCATCCCAAAGTATGCATCCAAATATGCTTATGCTTGGTTCAGGGTTTGGTCGTAGAATGTTCTTGAGTGGCCTGTTAAGTCTCCAGAGTTAATTCTCGTTGAAAATATTTTGTTGAATTTGAAGAAAGCAGTGGCAATGTGAAAGCCAGAGATTGTCAGTGATCTGAAAGCTTTTTCAGGCGAGGAATGGGCCAAGATTGCAGTAGAGAGGTGACAGAAGCTTTACAAGTAGTATATATATATATATTTTAAGTTATTTGCTATAATCAAGAAATTCATTCATTACACGAATCAAAATGGAAGTAATTCTGTTGAGACAAAACTAGATCACTTTAATGAATTACTTGTTGATTATAAGCATTCATTTCGTTGTGTCAAATAATCATTTGTAAAGTATAAAGAGCGCAGTCTAGTTTTGTCGTGACTAGCTTACTTCCATTATAAATCAACAAATCTGTTTACAAAGTGTGTGGTAGAATTGGGAGGGATGTAACTGTATGTGTCGCTCGCTCTCAGTGTAGACAGTGCAGATGAGAGAGAGAGCGAGAGAGAGAGAGAGAGAGAGAGAGAGAGGAAATGGAAAAGCGGCAGCAAACACAGGAGAAATGCAGAGCGCTGTAGGCAGAGATCAAACAGCGTACGTGGGCTTTTATGGATTATGATTTTGCCGTGCGTGGGCTTGTTATTATGGAGCGTTCTATTAGAGAAATGTAATATTGTAGTATTGTTTATGAAGACTAATGTTGGCATGTTAACTGAGAGACATTCTGAATGAAGCATAATGTATTTTTAAAGATGCCAATATGAGATGACTCATAATCCTCTACCTCTGGGCTAAAACACACACACGTTTGTTTTTGTGAAAAGTGGGGACATCCCATAGGCGTAATGGTTTTTATACTGTACAAACTGTATGTGCTATTTCCCTACACCAACCCTACACCTAAACCTACCCCTTACAGGAAACTTTGTGCTATTTCAGTACACTCCATTCTGTGTGATTTATAAGCGTTTGGAAAAGTGGGGACATGGGGTAATGTCCTGAAAATTACCTTCTCCTTGTAATACCTGTCTTACCCTTGTCATTATACAAATTTATGTCCTCATTTTCACAAAAACGCATGAGCACACACACACACACACAAACAAACACATGTCTGTAACCAAACACACACACACACACACACACACACGTGCAGCTTCTTATTGCAGTTAATGGAGGCCTTGACCTTTTAAAAGCAAGTTATCTTCTGTGTCATGAAACTCTGAGAGATAGAGATCAGAGAAAAGGGCCAGAGAGAGTGAATGAGAAAGAGAAAGAGAGAGAGAGAGAGAGAGAGAGAGAGAGGTGGGGAGTGGATTATAATTATAGACCCAATCTAAAGTCTACTTGTCACATCTGAGAAATGAAAATGATGTCTTTCTTTCATTCTTCATTAATTTTTCCAACATTTTTTCATTGTTAATCTCACTGTTCTGTCTTTTTTGGGGGAATTTCGAGCCTTCATGGAAATGTATTTCATAAGTCTTATCACCATTCTTATGAAAACTGTCACACTGATTGTAAATTAGGGCTGTCAGTTATTTGACATTTTTTTAGCAAAAATACTTGCTATGCTATGGCAATTAACTAATTAATCAAATCAATCACAATTATAATATTTGATGAAACAATGATGAATTCATAGACATTGCATTATTGTGACAGATGAGCAACAGACATCAAAAAAGTGACTTTAAACATCAACAAATCAGGGGATCATTATATATATATATATATATATATAATTGCTAATGCATTTCCACAACTTCAAAGAAGTTCAAGCAACACATTGAATTAAACATGAAATATTGAAGTAGAAAAACTGAAATAGCATTTTACTCGTAAAACGTACTCCATTTAAGTTCTATTTAAGTGATTTCTATTTAAGTGATTTCTTGATTCAACAGGTCTGGCAGTAATCAGGCCTGGGTTTGGCTAGTGAAATTTAACTCAGCTTTCTAAAATAATTTGGTTAATCACAGTTCTTTCATGATTTAATAGGAGGGGGTAATTATTTTTTCACGTAGGGCCAGGTAGCTTTGGACAGCTTTTTTCCCTTAATAAATAAAATCATCATTTAAAAACTGCATTTTGTATTTACTTGCATTATCTTTGTGTAATATAAAAATTTGTTTGATGATCTGAATCTTTTAAGTGTGACAAATATGCAAAAATTTAAAAATCAGGAAGGGGCCGACACTTTTTCACACCACTGTATATATATACAGTGAGGAAAATAAGTATTTGAACACCCTGCTATTTTGCAAGTTCTCCCACTTAGAAATCATGGAGGGTCTGAAATTGTCATCGAGGTGCATGTCCACTGTGAGAGACATAATCTAAAAAAATCCAGAAATCACAATGTATGATTTTTAACTATTTATTTGTATGATACAGCTGCAAATAAGTATTTGAACACCTGTCTATCAGCTAGAATTCTGACCCTCAAAGACCTGTTAGTCTGCCTTTAAAATGTCCACCTCCACTCCATTTATTATCCTAAATTAGATGCACCTGTTTGAGGTCGTTAGCTGCATAAAGACACCTGTCCACCCCATACAATCAGTAAGAATCCAACTACTAACATGGCTAAGACCAAAGAGCTGTCCAAAGACACTAGAGACAAAATTGTACACCTCCACAAGGCTGGAAAGGGCTACGGGAAATTGCCAAGCAGCTTGGTGAAAAAGGTCCACTGTTGGAGCAATCATTAGAAAATGGAAGAAGCTAAACATGACTGTCAAACTCCTTCGGACTGGGGCTCCATGCAAGATCTCACCTCGTGGGGTCTCAATGATCCTAAGAAAGGTGAGAAATCAGCCCAGAACTACACGGGAGGAGCTGGTCAATGACCTGAAAAGAGCTGGGACCACCGCTTCCAAGGTTACTGTTGGTAATACACTAAGACGCCATGGTTTGAAATCATGCATGGCACGGAAGGTTCCCCTGCTTAAACCAGCACATGTCCAGCCCGACTTAAGTTTGCCAATGACCATTTGGATGATCCAGAGGAGTCATGGGAGAAAGTCATGTGGTCAGATGAGACCAAAATAGAACTTTTTCCACTAAACGTGTTTGGAGGAAGAAGAATGATGAGTACCATCCCAAGAACACCATCCCTACTGTGAAGCATGGGGTGGTAGCATCATGCTTTGGGGTGTTTTTCTGCACATGGGACAGGGCGACTGCACTGTATTAAGGAGAGGATGACCGGGGCCATGTATTGCGAGATTTTGGGAACAACCTCCTTCCCTCAGTTAGAGCATTGAAGATGGGTCGAGGCTGGGTCTTCCAACATGACAATGACCAAGCACACAGCCAGGATAACCAAGGAGTGGCTCTGTAAGAAGCATATCAAGGTTCTGGCGTGGCCTAGCCAGTCTCCAGACCTAAACCCAATAGAGAATCTTTGAGGGAGCTCAAACTCCGTGTTTCTCAGCGACAGGCCAGAAACCTGACTGATCTAGAGAAGATCTGTGTGGAGGAGTGGGACAAAATCCCTCCTGCAGTGTGTGCAAACCTGGTGAAAACTACAGGAAACGTTTGACCTCTGTAATTGCAAACAAAGGCTACTGTTCCAAATATTAACATTGATTTTCTCAGGTGTTCAAATACTTATTTGCAGCTGTATCATACAAATAAATAGTTAAAAATCATACATTGTGATTTCTGGATTTTTTTTTAGATTATGTCTCTCACAGTGGACATGCACCTACGATGACAATTTCAGACCACTCCATGATTTCTAAGTGAGAGAACTTGCAAAATAGCAGGGTGTTCAAATACTTATTTTCCTCACTGTATATATATTAAAATGACAAGAAAACTAATTATTATTGGAGTATGCTATCAAAATTTCAGATTTATCAGATTTACACTCCTTGTTTTAGCTGGTTTTGGCTCACTGCGAGAGGGCTAAAGCTGACGGTTGTGCAGGGGTTGGCTGTGACCCTCAGCTTTTAGATCACCAGCACAGATGACCTGGGTGAGAAGAAAGAGCATGCAGGTGCCTGATCTCAAAGCATTAGAAGGGTTCCGGGTTAGAGAGCTGCATTGTACTGCAGTAAATAACCCTCAGAATATGATGGCGACAGTGGAAACGTCTTTTCCTAGAGGCTTTTAGAGAGTGTTTTATGCAAGCGATGATTTTAATAGCCCGGTCACATTCAACTAATGGCACTACTCGGATGCACCCGGCATTTTTATGAGATTGCAACTTACTGTCCCATATCTGTTTGCAAATGCCGGACAGAGTCTTAGAGTTCAGTGTGGTTGATTTTAGACCTCACAGACTTCATTTTACCGGTGCACACTACAGCATTTAGGAGAGCACAGGAAGTGTGGCAGCACGGGGCCAGAGCTTCGGCGGTTCTCCATTAGCCTTGATGATTGAGGTTAGAGACTCGTGAACCCTTGTCCCAGAAAACTACCACTACATCTATAAGGGTCCAGGCAGTTATCTCAGCCAGTATGGGAGATGCAGCGTAGCCTTCTGCGTTACTGGAAGTGACAGCTTCTGCTAGTAATTGACAGCCATGTTGTAGCAGCCTGCAGCTCTTTTGAAGGAAGTCGGGAAGCTCTGTGGAGTGTCTCGGCAAAGGTGAGATACAGAAGCCCCTCCAGGGACTTGTGAGCAAGTACAGCCAGACACGGTTATAGTGGAGAATTTTGTTTAAACTGGTGGTACTCAGAAGGTTTTGCTTCAGATTTAGAATAGATTAACAATGGATTATCAAGTGACAAGGAAAAACTATATCGTGATGTTTAATGTAATCTTGTTGGTATCATAGTTTTGCTGGTGTTTTCTGTTATTATTAATGTTGTTATTGTTCTTCTTTTCTTGCTTTTGTTGTTTGTTATTGTCAACAACAACAATAGTTATTGTTGTTGTCGTTTACAATATTATTAGATTACAATATTTTTGATAAACATTTTTAAATATCAAAAATGGAAAGTATTCTCCTTCCTTTAAAACATCAATATTTATCAAATAATAACAATAACAATAATAATAATAATGTTGAATTATGTTATATTATAATAAATATGTAATATTATTATTGCTATTATTATTATTATATTGCAATGACCTATTTTTAAATACCAAAAATGGAAAATATTATCTTCTTTAAATATATAAATAATATTTATAATATATTTATTATAAATTATATATTTAAAGTATATATTGTTATAAAGGTGTTATCATCATCATCATCATCAGATTGCAATATAATTGATAAACCTATTTTTAAATACTAAAAATATAATTTTTCTTTAAAAGTTATTATTTTTCTTTCAAATGACAATATTTATATAGAAACAAAACAGTAATAGAAACAAAACAATGTAAGATCCAAAACAATGCATTTATAAAATCATTATTAAATAAAATAACAACATACACTGGAAGAATTTAATTCTATAACAAAAATAATATGTTTTAAAATTAATAAATAATTTATGTATGTATTATTTTTTTCTTTCTGTTTCCTGTCCATGACCCCATCAGCAGTCAGTTTAGGGTTGTGATCCACCAGTTGACAACCACTGGTTTAGATTACGTTTCTGAAAACCGATAACCAGCCAAGTTACGCGAAACTAATGAACAGGGCTGTAGCAACCTGTACGTTTGCTGAACATTTAGATAAGAAAAGCAATCGTATGTCTGCTTTACTCAACATTTACAAGTACAGAGAACATGTGTTTGCAGAATCTACATAACCAAAGACAATCTGCAGATAAAACTCCCCCGTTTCGCTAATTCAGAGTCCCTGTGCATGTATAACGTTACATGGATCTCATTTGCCAAGTCTAAACTAAGTCACGCACATTCATATTGGCTTTGCGGCTGCTAAAACGTGAGTCGGAGCGCCTTTCTGATGCGGTACAACATAATCACATACAGCTGTGGAACTCGATCGCGTGGCTGGACGGCTTCAATCAGGGCTGAAACTTTAAAT
Source organism: Onychostoma macrolepis (assembly GCF_012432095.1). NCBI lineage: Eukaryota > Metazoa > Chordata > Actinopteri > Cypriniformes > Cyprinidae > Onychostoma > Onychostoma macrolepis. Next base: position 29,465,186 of record NC_081156.1, on the reverse strand, counting down.
CTTACCCACAGTTCTCTCCTGCAGTGCCGCATTTTTATATTTATGCAGATTTAGCCACCAAATTTGATCTCATGCCTGAAAAATGGACTCAGGTTGTCATGGTGGCTTAGAGAATAAGCATCTGCCAGTCCTGCTGTCAAGCAAACCATAAAAAGACCCTCGGGCGGAATGGCGCTGATCTCATCTTGACGGATGCAGTGCAGGGAGATCGACTCGAGCTAGTGTAATGGATTCACACGTATGACTCCTTCACCAGGTGCTCTTTTTCATTATTTATAATCTGACAGATGACCACATTCCTAGTCCTTTTTTAACTGTAGCTTTATAGTTTTACAGCTGAAGTGTGTCATTTCTGTACCATGAACTTCACCAAACACAATTTGTAAATTTGATTCCTCAAACTGGTATATAAGCTTGTATTGGATTACTAGATAATAGGCCACACCCATTCTGCGTCTCAGTGAACCAATCAGAGACCAGTCATACTTACAAAAAGTTAAATGTAAGTTTGTTAAATAAAGAATAAGAATAATAATTAATCAAATACATATTTATGTTCAAAACAGCAATCGAAATCATTAATAAAAATAAAAATATGAAAGCTGTATAAAGGATATTTTAGGATAGGATAATATTTGTCTGAGATACAACTATATGAAAATCTGGAATCTAAGGGTGCAAACAAAATCAAAATATTGAGAAAATCGCCCTTAAAGTTGTCCAAATGAAGTTCTTAGCAATGCATATTACAAATAAAAAAATAAGTTTTGATATATTTACGGTAGAAAATTTACAAAATATTTTCATGGAACATGATCTTTACTTAATATCCTAAAGTTTTTGGCATAAAAGAAAAAAATCTATAATTTTGACCCATACAATGTATTGTTGGCTATTCCTACAAATATAACCATGCGACTTAAGACTTAAGACATATTTTGATGATGATAAATTATAAAATTATTCATAGAATACAATATATGGGAAGCATTTACTTCTGTTGAAATAATAATAATAATAATAATAGTAGTAGTAGTTATTTTTATTCTTTTTAGTTCAATTTTCTTTCCCCTCCCATCTGTGACCCCATAAAAAAAAAGATAAAAAAAAAAAAAGATCTGTGTTAAATTTTTTGGTTGTGAAAAACCATTTGAAAATTTTTGCATAAGCAATTAAAGAAAAAACACTTCATCCCAAATCATACTTAAAAATCTATATATATATATATATAGGTACCAATATTTCAAATATATTTGGTTTCTTCAAGTAGAACTGATCTCTGATTGGTTCATTGCATTGCAGAGTGGGTGTGGCCTGTAATCAATCCAATACAAGCTCATAATTTGTAAACTCTGTGAAAGCCACTTTTCCATCATCACACTGCTTCTTTACACCCTCTCCTAATCAAAACCATGTAAACAACCTTTTAAAAACCTGTTATAAAAGCAGTATTTCAAATATATTTGTAAAACACAAACAAAATTGTAATTATAAGCTGTCAAAAAGCAGATGAGGTTGAAGCACCGCAAACAAGCATTGTAACGTGCTTCCCACATCGCTCATGTTTTCATGCCCAAAAGAAAGCCGCATTAATGATATTTTCTGTACGGTGTCTGATTCTGAAGTACCTTTCTCCTTCTCGCCTGTTTTATAAATCAGCATATGATTACACGACATGCATATTTATAAGGAAATAAGTGCTGCACTTGTGCTATTTGCATTTGAGTAAACTATTGTCGAGAGGAGAGAATTATCCCGGATATAGATATTATTATCCACGAGCTTTTGATTAAACCAATTTTCATAAAGCAGCTCATTTATCTCACCAAACATCATTGCAGAAAAGACAATAGTCAAAGATTTGTCCTCCAGAGAAATATGCGGTTCAATGTTCGCAGACTTCAGTCATTACACGAAACACAAAGTCAGTGCATGTGTTCACAAATTTCGGTTTCTACTAATCAGTGCTGGGTGGAACAACTTGCAAAATATGCTTTCAATTAACAACGCTTAATTTCAACTAGAAAAAAAATAAAAAATAAAAAATAATCCAAAAAAAGGTTTGTTAAAAATGAGTGTGCTTTCTTTGATTTGGCTGATAATTGAGGTTGCACGATGTATTGCATATTCATTGTATATTTGCAATGCTTTTGCTGGTGATGTCAAATTAAGCAATACTGTGCATATCACAATGATTGTAAAGCACTTTCGTTAGGCCATTATGTTCTACAATAATTAATATTAATAAAAATGAATAATATATACACACACGTATACAGTACTGTTCAAAAGTTTGTGGTCAGTGCATTTTTCATTTTTTTTAAACTTTTTTTACACTTTTACTCCGCAAAGACACATTTAACTGATCAAAAGTAACAGTGAAAACATTTATAATGTTACAAGATATATGTTTCAAATAAAAAAAGAATAATAAACAATAGAGCACTAACTCAGCATATTAGAATGATTTCTGAAGGATCGTCTGACACTGAGAACTGGAGTATTTGGGGTAAAATAAAATAAAAGAGTACTGTTTGACTGTTCGGTCTAATTAATTAGTATAACCATTCCTTGCAATCTAAAATAATCAACATATTAATAATTAGAAACAGATTACTTCACTCTAAACCTGACTTCTTATCGACATTTCTCAAAGGCACCGCAGAAAAGCTGATCTTGAATAGCCGGTGTATTTGATAAAAACATCAGAAAGGCTGTCATTTGAATGACAGCGATGTGTAGAACATTACTACAGCCCTTCATAATGTACAGACAGCTTTGAATATACCAATCTGTCTGGAAATGTATGGAGGGTTGGAAAATATAGTGTGTGAAAGTGTTTTTATCAGACCTTGGCCGAATACATGATGCCAGTCAGCCAGGTGGAGATATATATATATATATATATATATATATATATATATATGACGACAATATTTCAAAGGAACATCAGATGGGGAATATAGGCATAACTGCTGGCGAGAGCATGTATATGTGCGTTATTTTGTGTGTGCTCTGCCATGATGTCTCTAAAAGGGGTGATGGCTGTGGAGCTTGTGTGTGTGTGTGTGTGTGTGTGTGTGTGTGTGTGTGGCGGTAGGGGAGGCTCTGGAATCATTAGGTGTAATTGGTGTGAGAGGGTCTGTGTTTCAGTATCTCTCTGCAGGAACCGGCCAGCGAAACAACTGAATCCCACCACCTCCCCGCCAATGCTGTCGCCTAGCAACCCACTGTACCTCACTTCCTCATCATGACATCACAAAGGGGTCTGTGGGTTCACTGCACTAATAAAACATCCACAATCCATTTTACTTTTATAATGTGACATTTCAGATAAAAAAAAAAAAAAAAACATAATCAGACCTGTCCCTAACCTTAAACATATCCCAGCTCAATAGCAACAAAAGTGTTTTGCAGTTCAACATGAACACAACAGACCCTTTTCACAAGATTGTGCTGATGCATTTCAATGGTCATTAGCATCGTAAATCCTTTTAAAGTTTTTTATTTTTATTTTATTAAATATATATATATATATATATATATATATATATATTAGTGCTGTCAATCGATTAAAAAAAATAACTAATTAATCGCATGTTTTTTTCTGAAAGTAACCACGATTAATCCCACCTAACATTAAACTTTTTAAATATACTTTTATATTGCAATAATTTCACATTCAATCTTCAAATTAATGTAGAAACTACATTAAATAAATTTGTGGTTGTCTCCCATTCACTGCTATAGCACCCAGCTATGACAACTTCCACTGCTGAGAAACCCAGAAATGTGAAAAAGGTCCAAAATATATTGTACCTAATAATTCATTTTTTACGCACAGTACATAGGAGTAAGTTAAAGATACCTAATATTAAGTGGGACTACATATTTCTTTCTTTTAAATAGTGCCTTTAAAGGTAGCTTTTCATAAAATAAAATAAAAAAATTAATAATCATCATAATAATAAAGCTTTTCATAAAAAGGCAATTTTTAAAAATAAAAACAACAATACAAAATATAATAATTATTATTATTATTATTTCTATAAGTCTTTTGGGACAGTTCTTTGAATTAACTGAAACATAGCGAATCACTCTGAATCAAACTTTTGAATAATCAAACTTATATTGCTCTCAGTTTCAATCTTAATTGCTAATTATTTGAAGTGAAAAAGGCAATAAATACATTTTATTAAATATATACTGGCCATATTTGTTTCTGAAGGATCATGTGACACTGAATACTGGACTAATGGCTGCTGAATATACAGTATAGTCAAACAGAAAAGTTATTTTAAATTGTAATAATATTGCTGATTTTGCATGAAATAAATGCAGCCTTGTTGAGCATAAGAGATGTCTTTCAAAAACATAAACGAAGAAAAACTTAAAAAACTCATTATTTCAAACTTTTGGCTGCCTGTGTACATTATTGCCCCATCCTTGTTCATTGCTGTAACCACCACATTTAAGAAGATGCATCTCTAATATTGAATATTTAGTTAAATTCCTATTGATTATGGAACAACCTACTAGCAAGCAGTCATATTTTAGAGTCGTGGGCTTTAACAGCATTATCAACCAATGGCATCTCTCAGATTTGAGAAGTGTGTTATGGTCTTTGGATAAAAGCATCTGCCAAATTCATAAATGTTGGAACAGAACATTTCCAAGTCGACAAAATCAAAGCCACCTTTAACTAATTCACTGAAATGAATCAATTCTACAATGTAGTGAACCTTTGAATCACACTTTCTTCCATTTGACCCAGTTGCATCCTGCATTAAAAGTGTTAAAATGAAAGTCAACATATGAAGAACATTCAATAAACCTTGAGGAAGAATCCAAACAAAAGAGCAGTAAGTAGTTTTCCTCCAATGCAGCAAACGCACATCTTACCTTCTCATAGTAGCGCAGCTCGTAATCGAGAATAATTCCATTGGGCTGTTCAGGCTGTGGCCATGACAACGTGATGCTTTTCATCGTCGAACTGACCTGATGCATTATGGGAACAATGGACGGAGCTGCAAAAGAGAGAGAGAAACCAAGTTTAAAAAAATCATTCCAAACAGCCATCTTCCCTGCTGTGTGTACTTAGCTAGTGAATTGATCTCCCACTTTCAAAAATGAAGCACACACACACACACACACACACACACACAGTATGATGAAAGAGTCAGATGACAGGGTGATTGGAGTTGTTTAATAGCTTCGTGAGAATGTGCCCTTTGCAATGGAAGCCCATTTCTCAGTTCAAGCGCTCTGATTGGCTACAGTGTGTTTCTGGCCTCTCCGTCTTTAAGGAAGACACACCTGAGTGAACATGCACAGCCTCTAAATTAACCCACTGCCCGTTTCATTCCTCTCTCTCTCTCCCTCATTTCCTCCTGTTCTTCTTTGCTTCGTCAAAGTCATACTACTTTACGTTCAGCTGTTGTAACATCACACACAGCCTGTTTTCACGGGTGAATAGACTGAGGCGAGCATACGGATGTCACACAAGCTACTACTACACACACATACACACTCGCACCTGCGAAATTACACACACATGAATGGTCGCACACATTTACTCATCAAAAGCAGACAAACCATTTTCTATTACTTTATCTCTCTCTCTCACACACACATACATACTGGAAAAATTCCTCCAAGCCTGCAGAGATATTGTGCATTAAAGAAAGAAATTAAGACTGTTAAATTAAGATTCTTAAAACAAAAATTATCCTCACCATTATACATTTATGAAAAAACAAAAACAACAACAACAGATTATTAAAAAATAATAATAATTAACATAAATATTAAATATTATAAAATTAAATAAAAAATATAATATAAATAACACAAATATTTTTATATAATATAAATTGATTTTAATAGTATAAATGATTTATATTCTATCCATCTATCTATAAACAATTACAAATTGTAAATATTCTCAAATTAGAATATTTATAAAATATAAAGACATATATGTATCTATATAAAATTGTGAATAAGACACCCTTATATGAACATTCAACACAAATGCACTCAGGCTATTAATACAATATCTTTTCCAGAATTCTCAGTCTGTCTCTACACGTCATCCAGACTTCCATCTTATGCTTTTAAAATGGTGACTCAAGCAAAGTGTCACCCTGCTCCGAACCATGGCCTTTGAGTCCTTCTCTCTCGCTCTCTCGTTCATGCTCTGTTGCCCGTCTTTGCTCCACATTAGCAATTACTGGCAGTGTGCCCCCTCTCTCTCTCTCTCTCTCTCACACACACACACACACACACACACACAAATACACATAGCTGCAGAGAGGCTGAGAGAGTTGAAATTGCTTTTCTGCAGTTTTTGTATCTCCATGTTGGGAGAGGATCCACCTTCTAAGCACGCACGCACACACACACACACACACACAGCAGTTATTTACCATTCCACACATTGTGTAGCAATACAGAGATTACCAGCCTGACTGGTGTGTGAGAGAGAACTTTGTGATCAATTTTTAATTTTCTTATCTAAAGAACAGCAGAAGCTCCAATCCCCTTCCTTATAAATCCACACACACACACACACACACACACGCTGACTCTTCCTGCTATTTTTCCTGTACACCCACTGCCACATTTTACATATTTAGAAAATAATAATAATAATAATAATAAATAGTAATTAAAATGACAACAACCATTAATAATAATCAACATAATATATTTAATAAAACAAAGTACAAATTAAGTAAAATAATAATTTCAATTAGTAAAATTATAAAGCATAAATATAATAATTCATACATTGTATTAATATAATATTACTATGTATGATCACTGAATGGCTATATAGAATCAATAAATCAATCAAAAAAAAATCAATACATAAATACATTTGTTTGTTTGTTTGAAGATAGAACATGATCAGAAACAATCTGACTGGATTAAAATCATTCCTTTGGTTGGTGTTCATGCATTTAGTCATTTATTGGTTTGCTTCAGGGAAACTTACGAGTAAATGTCTGATCTAATACTTCTCAAAGCCTGAATATTTATTACACCGTGCTGGTTGAATGTGTGTTTGCGTTTATCGTGTGTCTCGATTAAAAAAAACTCAGGGAGGTTTTCCAGCAGTTTCCTCCTCTCAGCTGGCAGGAACTCCATCCTGACAAAGATTTGTGACTCTTCTCATCTCATCACGCTCTTTCCCCTTCAACTCATCTCTCAGCATCCACATTTCTTCCTCTCTTCTACTTTTCAGCCTCTGGTCCTCAACAGGACGACTGCTTCAACATTAATCACAGTCACACTCCCTGCCAAACACACAAAAGCGAGACAAAGCAAGAAAGACAAGAGAGCAAGATACGGCAGATGAATTCTAAACAACAGTTTCTTGAGCCAGACAACTACTGCACCGCTCTCCACTGGTCTCTGCGCTTTCACACCACATTTACTAATACTGACACAAAAATCACGGTTTATTTTGAGTTTGAATCATAAGCTTGCAATTCGATTCAGTTCCAATCTTGATTTGGTACTGATTCAATTGGATATATCAGGTACAGTATAAGTCAGTTTCTCTCTCAACTAATGCTGTGAACTATACTGGGAACCATGTATATTGGTACATTATTAATATATTACATTATTATAATACTACTGCGGTCATTAATTGACTTTTCTGAGGTAAATGTAACATTATGTGACATTGTTTAAAATCTGTTTTATTGACATCTTTTCACTGCTAAATCATTGAATTAGTGATTACATAAGACATGATATATTTCTGCAAGTTGTGGTGTATCTTTCAACACACCTTCTGATGTTGGTTCATGTTCATTTTGTGCAATAACTAGTAGTAAAGATGAAGAAATGATCGATTTATGTGCCACTTAAACTGAGGTAAATAGTATTTATTATGAGAATTTCATAATGAAATTGGCAGAGCTTCAAAGCTTTGACTTTATTTCATATCAAAAGTGCAAAGCTTATTGTGGTTTTTTGGATGCTAGGTGCACTACAAATAATGTTTATTGTAGTGAAGCATCAAATTAAACAGCATAAACTAAAAGATCAATAAGAATCAATATTCGTTCATCAAAATAAAAATCTAAGAAATCAGTATTTTCAACTTTTCAGCCATAGTATTTACATTGAAAATTGTATTAGATATCCATCAGGAACTCATTGGCCATAAAAAGTAGGTGTTACTTTACAAAACGGTTGCACATGCTCCATCAGTCTGAACATGATGCTTTTGCACTTTCCCGTGACCGTAAACAAACAAATGCGCACACACAATACATATACACCCAGCGCGAGAAAGAGAGTGTCTTGAAGAGATTGATAGGGTGTGACTGTCATCCAGACACTGATAGTATGTACTAGACCCATAAAACCCGCCTGAGTGACAGCTGAATACAACTCACCCCGCACCTCAATCCCTTCTTTTCTGTTTCACTGTCTCCATCTCTCTTTCTCTCCTCAAGCATACTCATTATTTTCTGTACCTCATATCCTTGCCCTCTGCCAACACAATATCAAATTCTACAAACATAAATGCAATAAAGAACAATATTAACCAAAACGCATAGCGTCAGCGGTTCGTTCTGCATTTGGTGATGATGTTTACAGCATGTCTGCTGTGGTTAGTTGATGCAAATCGAATATAGAGGATCTGTTTCTGTTTATGGCTGTGCTGCCCTTACTATTGAATAAAGTGAGTCTTATAGCAATTACAGCACAGAGCAACTTTCAAAATTCATTTATGCCGCACTTGATCGGAGATTTATTGATCTCCTGTGTGATTGTCTCTTGTTTATATGGATGGATTCAAACCTCTCTTCTCCAGCTGGTTTATGTTGTGTTCTTCTCCAGCTGGTTTATGTTGTGTTCTTCTCCTGAGTTTATTGTAGTGGCTCATGGGAACAGTGTTTGCTGGTAATTGGTTTTGTAACCACTGGTCTATGAGCTTGGTCTCAACGGGGCGATTGCGGTTTGTGCTTTGAACGAGACAGATTAAGAGAGAGTAGCCTTATAGAAAAGTACTGTGGTGGTATACAATGGTATTAAAGCAAATACCCATAATTATTTTTAAAACAATCTCTATCTATCTATCTATCTATCTATCTATCTATCTATCTATCTATCTATCTATCTATCTATCTATCTATCGATACATACATACATCACATGGCAGATTCATACAAGTGTTGGGAGTGCAATGAATAAAAAAAATAATAATACAGATGAAACATTGCTGATAGTCTTCAGCTTCCTGTTTGGTGCATCATGGGGATAAAGTACAGCAGTTTTGAAAAAAGTGTCTGAAATGGAATTGCTTATAAAGTTAGGAGGAACAAGCCATCACACGAAATGACTGCTGACAATCCGGTTTCCTAAAGCAGAGAAAAAGACGTTATTTCGAAATAAACAACAATAAACCTACAGTACAGGAGGCTGGAAAGCAGCTTTAAGTCTCCAAATGGCTAGTGCTTGAAAACAACAAACACTCCCACGCTCTTTCAGCACAAACATTATCAAATGTCCTGTTTTCACAGAGTGCCGGAGAGATTTACAGACGTGCTCGCTTCTCTAAATGGACGTTTACCATTCCTCTGACCCCGGAGGGCTGGCAGACAGGAGACAATGACTGAAATGAATCATTATGTCTTACAGAGTTTAGGGAAACAACCAAATTAGACTCAGAGATAATTTAAAAGCATTAAAGTTTTCTCAGGTTTATGGGAAATTAGTATCTACTGTTTACATACTGAAGTCCAATACACTTCATAATTGAATAATAAGGTACATTTACAACCCATTAAGCATAAAATATAGAAAATACAAAAGTTCCTTTTAGTGTCACAGTGGATCTTGTACTCAATGTTCTCTATAATCCTATAAAACATAATTCAGAAAAGCTCAATAGTAAGTTTCTAGGCAAAAGACAAAAATTTCAATGAATAATGACCTACATTTTAGTATTAAATATTGTATAGCTTCAGAAGCTTTGGAACATAATGTACAACTCATGTTGGACTAGTTTTATGGCACTTTCTTGTTCTTTTTCAAGCTTCAGAGCCACTGGTCACCACATGCTTCAATTGTTTGGAGTAACATGAGGTTAAGTCGATGATTTATCTAAATAATTACCATTTTTAATCTAGAACGGAGTACTCAAGCTAAAGGAACAGTGTGTCCTTCATCTAGCTTTGTGTCCAGTCGGGGACAGGCTTGGAATACACTTTTAAATCAGCCATATCGATGAGGGAATCACCAGACACACAGTCCAGATGCCAGTCTGGGAGTTTAATAACCCTTCAGAGCCGCAGGGCCGGCGGTCACAGGTTTTATATCCTCTACTCTTTGCCCATGATTTTTGTCTTTCTATCCCTCTCTTCCTAACAGAAGAAGTAGCTGTTTATATCTATTTTATTTTATTTTATTTTTTTATTTTTTATTTTATCGTCGGTCTAAAATAAAAAAAGACAAATTACATACCATAATAAAATAAAGTAGGATCCAAAAATCTGACAAAACTTCATAAAATGCTTTGTAAACTATTTTATATTAAAATATAATATTGTAAAAGGTAAAAATAATATTAAATGTAATCATTTAAATATAATTTAGAATATGCAAAATATTAAAAAAAATAATAAAGCAAATAATAATAAAGTGTGTATATATTCAACACTTAAGCCTCATTCAGATCAGAACAATCTTTTCAACAGCCGTGATTTATAGATTTAAAAAAAAAAAAAATCTATAACTGCAGTAACAATCCCCCAGTGTACCATACATTTTTAAAAACCACTTTCACAACCCGGTTAATTCATTAGTTTATCTCTCCGAGCAGGAAATGAGAGACTACATACAGTGATACACATTGATTAGTCTGTCATATGTCCTTAGCAATTATTTCTAATTGACACTGACTCCAAAAACACATGAAATGTAATATTAAGATGAATGTACAGACTGCAAGATAAGATGGCGCCCAGGCAGCTGGAGTATTTACCGGTGTTCCCAGCAGCCATTTGTGAGTTTTGTGAGGACACCATGAGGACGAGTTTCTTCACTCTAGCAGTGGAAACAAGGACATTGCGCTTTTGCATTGCACACAAGCTTTTTAAAAGTTGACAAATAGCAACCTACAGACTATATAATGTGCAATAACTACACCCTCCATGCATCTGAAAGGTCAGCCTCTACTCCCACCCCACCTGTCCTGCCGTATGTGCCCAGACCAATAGCACCAAATGCAGTTTGTAAATGCCAAACACTCGCTGGGTGTTTTCTTCTCCAAACCACTGAACCCATCGAGAAACACAAGGCGCCTCCGGGTGAATAAAGAGCCCAGTTCAGCGCTTGACCTGTTACGCTGAAAATAACCACAGTCGCCATCACGACCCCGGTGACATTTTTCAGTTCAATCACTGTGGGAATATTTTGGCCTGCATTTTTTTTTTCCTTTTTCTCTTAAAAACTGTAATATTGTGAGACGTTATAACAATTTAAAATAACCGTTTTCTATTTTAATATACTTTAAAAAATAATTTATTCCTGTTATGCAAAGCTGAATTTTCATCAGCAATTACTCCAGACATTTTTTTCGGTCTTCAGTGTCACATGATCCACATGAAATTAGCTGGAAATTATATTATCAATGTTTTGCTGCTTAATGTATATATATATAATCTGTGATATTTTTTTCAGGATTATTTGATGAACATACAGTTTATAAGAACAGCATATATTTGAAAAAAAAAAGATAAAAATGTACTGACCCCAAACTTGAACGGCAGAGTATATTGTTACAAGTTTTCTATTTTGAATAAATGCTGTTCTTTTTAACGTTTTAAAAAATAAAATAAAATATTAATTCCAATACTTTATAAACCTAAATGAAGATGCAAGACAAATTTGTTTACTTTTAATTAAAAAAATAATTGTTTAATGTTTTTAAAAATAAAGAAATTGCTTTAAAAATGAAAGAAAAGAACATGTTAGTCTCTGCACCTGTATTACATCCCAGGTATATATGAAAGTATAATCACAGCAACCAATGTATGATGTGTTCGAGAAACCTGTTTGAAAACAGTCATTTTGTAATTTCACTAAAGGCAAGAAATCAAACACCTCACCTTTAAGATTCATTTACTCTTTGTTCTAAAATTTTGAACACTCTCTTCATCAAAATCGTACTGTTTTCCCCAGTCTCTGAAATCCAGCTGAGATACAGAGCTGTTCTACTAAACCACCGAACTGTGCTTTTTCAATCCAACTCTACTGAAAACTCTTTCACTCAGCTTTTAAGGATAAAATTAAAACCTGATTGAGCTTTAATTAATTAAACCTATTTTAAATGTCTTTAGTCTCCTAACCTCCCCAGGACTGAGCATCTGCATTCCTGTTTTCTGTCTCTTTCCACCCCCAATGGGCATTTCCATCAGGTACAAGCAGAACACAATTACCGCTTACCTCCGAGACCCCTTCACACGGGAAGGGCCCATTAACGGCAAAAGACTCATTACGGTCTTCAAAACGATAACAATGGAGGAGAGCGCGGCTCTTTAGCATCTATCTGTCAAGAGCACCATTTAAGTGTCGCACATACACGCCCAGCGGCGGCCATTAGAACCGCCTGTTAATCAGCTCTATTTACCTCGCGTTCTGCTCTTGTACATTTAGGAGAAGAAGGAAAACTCGGCAGGTGTCTGATTCCGTGTTATGATCTTTTTGTTTGTTTGCTCCAACTCCCAGCGTCATGAGAGGAGCGATTACAAGACACTCTGCTGCAGATCGTGTGCAGTCATGTCTGAACCGCTGCTCAACGACTCAGTTCAGCTGGAAACAAGCATCGCGCTGGAGCACCAATTACACCAATTAACTCCAATTAGACTGGATCAAAACAAGCAAACTAACAGGTGATCCAGACAGGACTAATCACAGTTTAAGAGGAAATAGTTGCAAAACAAAGCGAAACAGAGACACCGAGTACTGAAAAACTCACTCGAAAATGCAACAGCCAAGAAAAAAAAAACACCATGTTGAAGAAATAGTTGGCCAAAAATGAAAAGTCTTTCATCATTTACTCACTTTCATGTCGTTCCAAACCTGTATGACTTACTTTCTTCTGTAGAACACAAACAACTGGTTGTTTTTCTCAATGGAACTGCATTGAATGGACACTAAACCAACACAAAAAAGATCCTAAAAGTATCCACATGGCTCATGAACCACATGTCTTGAATCCATACGACAGCTTTATATGAGGAAATTTACATTTATTTGCTACTAATCGTCCCAAATCATTCTGACCATTTTTTTTGTGAATTGCTGAAATGATTTGACTCAACAAACTGATTCATTCACAAAACAAACTTTGCTACATCTGGGGAGAATAATCATATTTTTTGTAAATAATGACTGGAATTGTGGAATGAATTCTTAATACAAAGATACTGAATGGCTACCGAATGAACCACTTTTATGATATGTTTATGGTGTTCTGAGTAGTTGTTAAAGACAGAAAGATTCAGGAAAACAGCATGAAAATAGTCCACAGAAGAAAGGAAACCAAACAGGTTTGTAACAAAGTGAGCGAGTTAAGGATTGTTAACACCAAGGACAATAACTATAACAATAACAATATAAATAACAATAACCAGTTGTACCAATAACGATAATAACACAGATCAATTATATTGTTAGCATTACTTTCAGTATGTTTTTCTTGCTTTTTTCCATCAGAATCCAAAAGCTTTAGCATTTAAAGCAGCAGATGGCATAACTGCAATGCATGATTATAATAAACTGAACTGAACTAGTTATCATTATAGGTATCTTTATAGTTATCGTTCTTGGTGTGAATGGGCCTTAAGTGATGACAGAATCAGAATTATTCTTGCAATAATAATTTCCCACAATCTCCCCCACCAAGCTTTTCTATATCATTACAAAACACAAAAACAAATCCCAGACTTGATTTAAATGATTTAATTGATCAACAAACCAACAGCAGGTCCCTTGATGAACACTTTCATCATCAGCATGCCTCTAGACCATGAAGCATCATGGGAGGAAAACAAAAATATTACAAACACCAACAATATTCCATGTCCTGTTATTTCCAGGCAGCTGAATCTTAGATATCTGTCCTTACTTTAAAACATAAGAGCAAAAATCAGCCTCAAATCCAGAAAGGAAGCTTCTAATCTACAGAGAGCAACAGAACAGAAGAGCTATGTTAAGATATCGCTGCTGGCAGGTTTGTACTGCATTTGGCTTCTAACCGACTGCTTCAGACTCTACGGAGTCTTCACACATCCAAACAAACCCAAACACATTCGTTCTTCTCCTTTTCCTCAAGAGACAGAGGGAGACACTTTGTTTTTATGCTACAACAATATCCTTCCTAAACGTGTTTATTTATAAGTATGCTACAGCCTGTATCACTATTAATTTTGCTCATACTTAGTGATAGTTCACCCCAAAAGGAATAAATTATTTTGAAGTACAACACTAGACCCCGTTGACTTATATTTAACTTTTTACATTTTATTATTATTTTTAATATTATATTTTTATTTTTTCATGTGTATACTTTTTCTGGAACTTTGGCAGCTAAATACTTGGAAGTTGCATTTTTATATTGGATATTATTATGATTTAAAAAAAAGGTTTCTTGTACTGTATAAATTTCCATTGAAGGTATAGTTAGAAGGGATTGTTCAAATATAAAAATTAAAAAATAAAATAAAATAAAAATAAAAAAACATATTTTGAGGAAAAGAGATATTTTTAAATAAATAAATAAACATAAATAAATACATAAATAAGTTCTGTACATAAAATGAATGTCATCCAATATTGTTTGGACCCCACTGACTTTATTTGCATGAAGAGGGGAAATAATAACTAGAGATTCTAATATTGTATTGGGATAGACTCTTTTAACCTGAATGTGTTAAAAACACCCCGAAAACTTTAGAAACCACACAGGAAGTGCTTCAGCATGAGTGAGTACCACTCTACTGAAAAGTCTTGTTAAATTTTCACTTGTGTTGTGTAAAAACCAAACGAACAAAAGAGACGAAACACTGCCGAACACTGAAACTTAAATTGTTCTCATAGCTGGGACTGAACGTTTCCACAGTTTGAGGATGAAAATCTCCCCCACACGTTAAATTATCCACAAGCGTTGACTTTGATCCGGGAGGGGGCCGCAATGGAAGCCGCTAAATTCTCAGCGCTACAGTTTTGGGTGCCCTCGTTTCAGGGCTGAATGTATTAAGGAATAGTGACACGATCAAGGCTGTTTTTCATACTGGTCTCGCTGATAAAGATGAAAGCGTTGAACCAGACGAATGCGTCCCGGCGAGATCCGCACAAACTTTTAACATACCAACTGCTGTGATGCTTCTGTAGAGCTTTTCAGTGAAAGCAGGAAATTGAGATGACAGGGGAAGTGAAGGAGGTGGAGAAAGATGGAAAAAGATGGGCTGGCCTCAAAAAACTGAAAGAGGAGCTCTCAAGGAAATGATGAGGACGCATATCTTTTAGCGCAGGTCACATTAGGTGATGTTTTCAATTTTGACTTCCTGCACAGTCCAGCGAGCAGCTCTAAATGTTGAAACTGAACACTTCGCTCTTCTAATATCAACCCATCAGTGATATTGAGGCCAAACGACCACTTGGAGCCTTTTTAACATGAATGAAACGAGAAACTAGATTGGTGAAGGTAATGAAAATGTAATAAAAGTAGAAATATAACTGGTCAAAATGCATGTAAGTATGTGACAGAACATAAAACGGAGAAAAACAGTCTGGAACAATGGTATTGGTTAAACAAAAACAAAAAAAAAAGATTGGTAAAACATATCACATTAGTCAAAATAAACGTTCTGAATGTCTTTGTATATATAATATAATATACAGTATATAAAATAAAATAAAAATCATACATATAGATAAAAAAACACTCTATTAGTAAGGATTACTGTATAAAACATATTACTATATAAACATTAATTAAATAAAAATAATAAAACAGCATAATTTATGATAAGAGAAGTTGATGCTGAAGGGAACTTTTAATTTTTTTCTTTTTTTTATTAAAGATAACAATATTACTATATAGTATTAATAAATACTATTATTAAAGATTACTATGTAAAATATCACAATAGCATATTGCAATAACAAAAAACACCCGTCACTGTCAACGTTTCCTTTTAAATTTTCACTGGTAGAAAAATCTTAACTAGCTTGTACCAGTAACATTAGTCATAGCTAAACATGGAATGTAAACTGGTGTAAACTGGTTCTTCATCAGCAGGGTTTTTCTGTTGCTGTGGATTGTATTGATTGCATAAGCTTGTTTAATCAAGCATAATCTTATCATAAAGTAACCACTCACCAGCCTGGTTGGTTGTGATGTCTATGGAGACGTGCTGGGCAGGATACGGGCTCTTGTTGGTGACGCCGTTGACCGCCTGGATCTCAAAGGTGTAGAGAGTGTGTGCCAGCAGGTTACTGATGAAGACTCTGGATTCGGTCAGTCCCAGCTGCCGGGGCTGAAACTCCACATTATCGTCACAATGAGAGCAGGAACGACGGTCTGCCTGGCATTTCTTACAAATAATATTATACACGACATCATCACGGCCGCCCGTCTCGCGTGGAGAGTGCCACTCCAGAGTCACGGAGGTCTCGTTCACAATGGAGATGACGTTTCTCGGTCCAGAAGGAACACCTGATGAGAAAGTATGAAGACACGTGAGATTCACTAAGCAAACTATGAAAACGATGCTGCTAAAGAAATGATAACAGCAAGGATAACATTTGCATTTGTCTAGGCTCTTTAAATTACATTACTGTAATTACAGTGCTGTAATTACAAGTCTTACAATGGCTTTTTATTAAATTACACTTTTTACACTTGAATAATAGAAAATGACTCTTTTTAGATTCATTTTTTGAGTTGAAAAACTAATGCCTTTAGAAGACATATAATTGCATGATATGCTTACCGCAGTGAAATAATTAAAGCATGAGGAAATGTATACAAGAATGAGAGCACTTTTCTTTCATGAGTAAATGAAAATCATTTTAGTATTTTCATTCTCCTCTTAAAGGAATAGTTCACCCTGAAATTAACTTCTGCTATAATTTAGTCAGCTTCATGTCACTGCAAACCCTTATGACTTTCTGTCCTCCACTGAACACAAAAGGTGAAATTTAAGAAAGGTGTACTGGTAATGCTTGTTCATGCGATTACAAAGAATGGAGACTGGAGCTTTCAAGCTTCAAAAAACAAACAAAAGCATAATGAAAAAATTATCCTATACAAGTTATAAACTGTAGCTAAATTTTCCAAGGTTTCTGAAGTCATATGATAGCTTTGTATGACAAACAGACTAAAATTTCAATCACCATTTTTAACTGATTAGCTACTTGGATGACTGAATCAAATAAAGTTGAACTGAAGAACAGAATGTGTTTGATTCGTGAGTGCATGGATCACTTGAACGGAATCAGCCGACTCTGAGAAGATCAGACTTGGGTGATTCACAAATCATTTTTGCTTCTCTCAAACTGCCAAGATTTATGAAAAAGGCCTAAATCTGGTCTGCATGAACCGCTTTTTAATCCACTTCTTTTGTGCTTCATGAAATAAATTAAATTCATAAAGGTTTGGAATGACATGATGGTAAGTAATTTCTTAAGGATCATGTGAGACTGAAGACTGGAGTAATGGCTGATGAAAATTCAGCTTTGCATCACAGAAATAAAATATATTTTAAAGTATATTAAAATAGAAAACCACTATTTTAAATTAAAATAATATTTCACAATATTGCTATTTTTTCTGTATTTGTGATCAAATAAATACCACCTTGAGCATAAAAGTTTTCTTAAAAAGCATTAAAAATCTTACTGATACCGAGTTTTTGAACCGTCTCTCAGCTATTAATGTTTCAATTCAGCTGTCAACAGCTGTTGATATTTGACAGTAAATCTTTTCCATGTGGTTAAAGTTCAAATACACATTTTCTACTCGACTTCTAGAAAGTCTTACAGAATGGAGCTGTGTTGTGCGTTTCCTTTAAGCTGCGGTCTCAGTCCCAGAGCAATGTGTAACTGTTTATAATTACCATGCAGAGTGGTGGCCCCCGAGCGGCCGTACATCAGCCCACTAACTCAACACGGAGAGCTGCTTTTCATCGCCAGTCAGAATAAGGGATAAAAACAAGGTTTTAGTAAAGACTCTTTATCTCAACCTCCTGGATTCATTCCCATACATTCGCTTTCCCACTACAGAGCTGCAGGGAAAAACCATATTGTGTTTCTGATAAAGCAATGACTTCCCCCAGCGTGCAGAACATCCGGCCAGGAACTGAGGATTTACAGATCACGGAAAGGTTGTGATGTTAACTATAGACCGCAACAGAACCAGACGAGAGCCAGGAAAAACTCTGGAATGAATATTCAGGTTTGATTTTCGTGAGCAGCCACTTCCAAGAGAGCATTTGAGTGAGTTCTCCTTGAAACATCAAACCTGGCCAGGAGACGTTCCAGCTCTTGAAGCAAGAGAAGAATGATTTCACTCAGACCGAGACACAATGAGCTATTGTGAAGGCAGGGCCTTGTGGGATAGATCAGGGGCTACTGGGACCCTAAACTGGGAGCGCCGATGACAGAACTGACCTCGAACTCTGGTGACCCTGATGATTAGCCAATCAGGAGGAGAAGGCTTAAACTTGAACAGAAGACTTCTGACAGCTACACACATACACACACAAATGTATATGTATGTGTATGTGTGTGTGTGTGTGTGTGTTTGTACTTGTTTATGCTACATTGTGGGGACCCACAAGTATAATAAAACCTGAAATCTATGAAATTTATGACATAGCCCCACGAGGTGAAAAATTATGAAAAATATTAAATGATGTTCATCTGAAAGTGTAACAGTGCAAACAGGTTTTCTGCAAGGGGTAGATTTAGGGTTAGGGTTGGGTTAGGGGATAAAAAAAATATCCTTTGGTCAGTATAAAAGTAATAGAAGTCTATGGAAAGTCCCCACAATCCACAGAAACAAACATGTGTGTGCGTATGAATGGATGGATGGATAGACAGATGTGTGGATATGACAGAGAGAACGATAGAACAGTAGATAGACCAACCGATAGATAGACAGACAGACAGATATATAGATAGATAGATAGATAGATAGATAGATAGATAGATAGATAGATAGATAGATAGATAGATAGATAGATAGATAGACAACAAAATTAAAGCTGACAAAATAAAATAAAGCTGACAAAACAAAAGTAAAATAACTAAAAAAAAAAAAAACTAATACATAAAGACAAAAAAGGTTTTCAAATTATGTCCCAAATTTGGGAGGTAGCAACAATGTCAAACCCCACAGAAAGTGGGGAGAAAAATAAAGCTGCTAATAAAATTTTATATTTGACTTCCTGATGTTAAAGGGTTAGTTCACCCAAAAATGAAAATTAGCCTGTGTTTTACTCACTGTTGAGGCATCCTAGGTGTATACCCATGCATTTTTGTAAGAATATCCATATTTCAAACGTAATAACTCCTTTTTTCTCACTTCCGCTGACTGTGGTAAGCGTTCAGGCGTATGACGTTGGCGTTGCGTGATTAGTGACAAACACGGAGAGAGAACAAAACAAAATGCTGCTCACAAATTAGAAGCACAAAATGAGGATTTGTAAAGATAAATGTCGGAGGATTTCGATATAAGCCAAGAGAAGACTGGTTTTCCTTTGCTAAAGCAAGGAAACTTTGCTTCCTTTATACAAACTCCTGTATACAAACTCGAGACTAGCATATCTCAGAGGCGCATCCGTCAGAAGGGCTTGCACATATAACAGTCAGCGGAAGTGAGAGAAAAGTGTTTATTACATTTGAAATAGAGATATCTTTCATACAAAAATGCATAGATTAGCTACAGGAGGCCTTTATTCATGCCCCGGAGCCATGTGAGGCACATTTTATTATGGATGCGCACACTTTATTTAACATCTCTTGAACTGTTGTACAAAAACACCCGCTGACTGCAATGATAGTACTTAGAAGTGCCAGGACAATTTTTAATACAACCCGTTCTGAAAGCAGAAAGTCATATAGGAGTCAGGATTATGGACGTGTCTGTGTGCGTTTTGCTCCCTGTGACCCAGTTTCTGTCTCCCCTTGATTGTTGATTTGATCCCAAGTGTGTCTTAGTTCCCTCGTTATCCTGAGTTTAAAAGTCCCAGTCCATCCGGTTCATGTTTGTCAGGTCTACTCGTTGTCTATGTGTGTTCTCCAAATTCCTTGTGTGGATTATTCTCCTGTGATTCCTGGAATTTAAAGCCTGTTATATGTTTACTCGTGCCTCCCGTGTTCTCCCTGAACAGCGTAGCGTGACAATAGACCCCTCGAGGGTGAGTGTAAAAAAGGCTAATTTTCATTTTTGGGTCAACTAACCCTTTAATGGTCAACATTTTCAAATTGTTCCATTCACTTTTTACACTGAAAAAAAAAAAAAGGAGAACAAAAATTCCTCAGTCGCAGGCTGTATTTTCTGCCCTATTCAGGAAACAGTGCCACAGATATTTTCAAAAGGTCCGTGAGGGTTCATAAAGCAGCAGCTCTTTCTGCTCTGTTAGCAGAGAGTGTTTCATTCAGACAGTGAGCTGGTCACTATCCAAACAGCGAGGCTTTGCTTACACCACAGTTAACACCCAAAGCACTGTTTGATTAGGTGCTACGGCAGCAAAGATGTCTTACTCACTATATCTCACAGTCAGGCTTAAGAAAGGCAGAGGGGGAAAAGGCAGAGAGCAAGAGATGGGAGGAGAAAAAGAGCAAGTGAAAAAAGAGGAGGTGGGCCATATCTGGAACTAGGCCAGAAGATGTGTGTGAAGAGAATGAGGCCATGAGATACAGCCAGCTCTAACACAATTAGCCGGTTCCCAGAGGAAATCCATACACACTAAGAGCAACTTCACTACATACACACACGCAAACAGCACTATAACTGACAGCATATGCACAACTGCACTCATACTGTATGTGTGTGTGCGTTCTCGAAGAAAGACCACTATTGCAGGACGACATTTTGCATATGATTATTCTGCATTAGAGAATGACACTTGCTGTTCTGTACCGAAGAGGTTGGCCCGGTTCTTACTACATATATTCAGCATCCTCCACAACTAAGCATTTAGAAATAGCCTGTAAAATAGGGAGTTGCCCCACTGTGATAAGCACTAATTTTGTGGGCCCGTTATCACAAATACCTGATTAGTATAATTCCTTTAGTGAACGGGGTGCTAAAACTACACAGACAGTGTGTGCAAATTAATCGCGCTATCAGTGGGTGCAGTCTTGATGAATTTCATTTTATATTGATATAAACTGGCATACTGTATAGTATATACAAACACAATTGCTCAAAAGTTTGTAGCCAAAACGTTTATGTGTAAAATTTTATGTTGAATCAAATTAAATATTTCTTTCTAAAGCTACGTTTTTAATGTCTATTTGACAGTTTTCTCGTTTAATACAATAATAGCTTTAAATTATTATAATTTTTTTTCTTCATACACGCGCGTGCACACACACGTAATTGCTGAAAATTCAGCTTTGCATTACAGGAATAAATTACATTTTACAATATTTTCAAATAGAAAATTTAGTTATTTTAAATTATTATATTGTTTTACAATATTGCTGTTTTTACTGTATTTGTGATTAAATAAATGCAGCCTTGGTGAGCATTTCCTTCAAAAATATTTTAAAAAATCTTAATAAACCCAAATGTTTAAATGGTAGTGTAAACTGGAGAATAAGTCAATGTAATGATTTATTTTATGGCACATTCATTCATTATATAAATATTAGGGCTGTCTAAGTTAATAGCGTGTTAACGCAAGTTCACTTTAAGGCACACATTTTATTAGCACGCGATTAACGCAGCGTGCATTTTCTGTTTGACCCGTGGCCTAGCCCGTAGTTGGAGAAATGGAGATGCACAGTGTTGCCAACTTAGTGACTTTTTTTCACCTCTTCTAGCCACAAATCTTTAGGGTTTACCCAAACCTAACCTTTAGTTTCTGAGACTCGCTGGTACTGCCGCGCGAGGTCTTGCTGTCCCAGCGTGCGCGCACACCTTTCTCTCTCTCTCTCGTTCAGCGAGCGGTGGAGAGGAGCAGCGCTTTCAGTTAAACACAGATATTATGTTGATTCTCTAATTTTACATGCAAGTATAGCCAAAATCACAGCACAGCAATTGTCATTATCTTATGTGTATTTGATTTCATCAGACGACGGCTCGATTATCAGGATTTTTGTGCAGATTATCATATTGAAAGGGAGAGCTGGTTATGTAGCCTAGTCTTAATGGGTCGCGTTTCAGTCACTATTTCATATTCATTCCGTTGTCTGACAACAGAAACAGTAAAATATAACAATGAAAACTGCTTTATTGAGAATTTAGCTGCATCAAAATACAGTATGTGGGCACAGAGAGGCAAACAAATCGAATAATAAATGTACATTTTGCATGTTCAGAAGAGGTAAGCTGCTCTGTCCTGCAAAAATGTAAACCGGTTTGTGTACGTAAATTGCTCAGTGCAAAAAAAGAGAAGTAATGGGAACCTGGTATTTATTTTTTTTAATGCGTCTAATAGACATGAACAAGTTCTTTTGAAAAACATCTATGACCTTTAAAACATGTCTAGTCTTCATGCTCTGTTGACTATGGTTTCAATAATAATAAACATACATTTGCATAAAGCATCCATATTTGTCCATGCCCATGTTGATTAGAGTATTAAAAACTTAAAGTATTAATTTAAGGTACATTTAGAACAAATAAAAATGTGATTAAGTTGTGATTAATCACGAGTTAACTCATGACAATCATGCGATTAATCGCTATTAAATATCTTAATCGATTGACAGCCCTAATAAATATACATTGGCAAATGTTGCTGTTTATTGTTTTGGTGAATTTAATTGATAACTTCTTGTTGAACAGTCTTTTTAATTATTTTTTTTTAAAATTGGCATTTCATTTTTCATCAATCTACATGACAAATTTGACTGAAGAGATTCCTCCATATATATATTAAAGTTTTCTAACATGCTGCCTTTGTTAATAAAATAGAGACACCATCGACTTCTTGCAGTTTCAAGCTCACACGCACACACTGCGTTTGCGACGCTCTCTACAAGATTAAAACCAAATCCTGTGAGTATCAAAGCGTCAGAGATGTGAGGATGAGCGAGCCAGACACACTGAGGACCAGTGACAGACATGAGGAGATTAATCTGGAAATGGACATGTGGATGATAAGGAATCGACTGGCTGCTGCTGCTGCTGCTGATGGATTTATTGCACATTTAACTCTCTCTCGCTCAGACACACTGGCAAGAGGCCAACCAGACGGCTGCTACAACTTCCTGTCTTGGACGATGAGGATAAATCGGTTTTGTTTTACAACACTTAAAACAAAATGCTACACAATATTTAGCATCACAAAAACTGTTTTCAATTTACATAATCCAAAGAATTGGGAGTATACACATGACACTGATTATATATTATAAACTTTGATACTTGTCATTTGAAAAGGATCTTTTATGTGGTAGTTAATAAATTGCTAGTTTTTGACTTTTGTATATTTACTATGTGTTGTAGCTCCCAAAACATAAGTTTAAATGTATTGTAGCCTGTATAATAAGCATGTTTATTAGTAAACGATAGAGAAACAAACTTTTATTTGCCCCTTCTTAAACTGTGAACTCATTTATAAGATAGGACTCAACAGATATGAAATGACATTAATGAGTGAAACAATACTAATGAGAAAGCTAACAGTGCACTACTGCACACTTGCTGAATATATGCTCTATTTATTATTCAGGAACTGAATCCACAACATTTGGAAATTAAAAATATGTACTTATAGTCAAACTTCAGCTAATTCAAAATCTGAGATAAGTCATGTGAACACAATCACACTGTCGGTCAACTGACTTCATGCACCCCCTTAAAATCACTACAATAAATGGCTCAGAAAAGTGAAGATAGGTCTGGGGAAAGCTCTAGCATCATTTGTTTGCAGACGCTTGACTTTTTAGGGCCTGTGTGTGTGTGTGTGTGTGTGCACATCTGTTTATGTGTGCATGATGGTTTGTGGCACTGTGCGACACGCGGGCTGCAGAAGAAAGCATGCGGGAGTGTGTGTTGTGTGTGTACACAGGCTTAAGCTCATAGCAGAATCACAGCGAGTCAGACGTCGCTGGCAGAGGATTAACGGCAGCAAAGCAATTACACTGCTTTACAGTCCTGTTCACCGCACCTGTACACACAACACTGACTCCTGCAGGTCAACCGTCTCTCTGTATGTGCGCGTGTGTGTGTCTACTGGCTCAGAGAAACCACCTTAGTGCTTTTATATATCTAAGTGTGTGTGTGTGTGTGTGTGTGTGCGCATAGGTGTGATTCACATGAACATGAATCTACACTCTTAAAAATAAAGGTTCCAAAAGTGGGTTTTTGCAGTGACTCCATAGAAGAACCATTTTGTGGTTTCCTTAACCACTGAACAGTTCCTAAAATAACTTCTTTTTTTTCTTCTTACACTGCAATTTTTTTCTTATTTAGCATTTACTCCAGAAGAAAAATGACTTGAAATATTACAGCTTGTTTTCTGAAATTTGTTTATCAAAATTAAGTGTGTTTAGAAAAAGTAAGTGTCATCATTTACTCACCCTCACATTGTTCAAAAGCTGACTTTCTTTCTTCTGTTGACCACAAACAAATATATTTTGAAGAATGTGTGTAACCACACAGTTGCTGGTGACCACTGACTTCCACAGTATGGAGAAAAAAACAAATAAATACATAGACAAATATATAAAATACTAAGATGGCTACCACCAACTGTTACTTAAGTCATTTTGCTTTTCAATTACATTTATCTTAATGTTTAGACATTTGTACTGGAAAACAAAGCAAAAACTAACTGAGAAATACTACGTAAGAAAATCTGTTTTATTTATTTTTAATTTTTTTGCGGTGCAATATGAAGAATACTTTACAGATCTAAAGACTTGTTTACTCTATAAAGAACCTTGTTTTTGATGGAAAGGTTCCATAGATGTTAAATGTTCTTTATGGAACCATAAATGCTAATAAATAACCTTAATTTTCTAAGAGTGCATGCTAGATTCAGTTTGCTGTTGAAAATACAATAATGCAGCTAATTATAAAAATAAACTACATAATATCTCTAACCATAAAACCCACTAAAAAGCATTATTTATTTCATGAATTTGTTTACAATTGAGTATGTCCCATGACACCCCTAAAGCCAGGATTTTATCAGATTCAGCTAACTTTTGCAACAATTTTGCACCAAAGGAATAGCTAAATAAACCCACAATCAAACACAGTAGCCAGCGTTCCATATAAGCCTAGACATATTAGTTGCATCGAATCCAGACTGGTCTCTCTTGGCCAGCCAATTCTCAGATAACAAGTTCTGCTCTTGTTTGGCCAAACGAAACTGCTAAATCCAAGAAAGAATGTTTCATCCACACACATACAGTACACACACATATTCTTATATGAGGACAAGCAATAGACTTTTATTGTTTTTATATAAAACTAATTATAATGTCAACAGACTACCCCTTACCCACATCCCCACTGTTCCTCTAAAAAAGATCTGCATGTTTAGAAAAAAACAATAATATTAAATAAACAGACAACAAAAATAACAACAATAATAATAATAATAATGATAATAATAATAATAGTTATTATTATTATTATTATTAAAGATTGTTGCCTGTTTTTTTTTTTTTTTTTTTTTTATAAATACGTTTTAAACAAACAAGCATTTTTTATTTATCAGATTTCCAATGGAGGATGCTTTTGGGCAATCCCAAATAAAGCTTTTATTAGTTTTAGCTCACTTTTGAGGACAATTTTCTTCTCAAAGTACAGCCAAGAAAACTTCCACATACTTCTACGGCAACCAGCGTTCCGTGTAAACCTAGACGCATTAGCTGCATCGAACCCAGACTTGTCGCCAACCAAGCCCCAGATAACAAGTTCTGCTCTTGCTCGGCCAGTCGAAACAGCTAAATCCAAGAGAGAATGCACTATCTACACGCGCACACAAACGCCAGAACAGAGCTGGTCGCCACATAGCTCCTGGAAAATTAATCTTGAGAATTGTGCTGTCCGGCTTCCTCCAATTAACCAGTGAGCTGTCAGCCATCAACACACAACTCACACAATAACTCACACACTCCCAGCAGACATTTCTGAGGAAATAATTTAAGTTCTGATGGAGGCTTGAGGCGATTCAGACCAGTCCCGCAGAGAGAACCACGAGCCCCCAGAGAGAGAGAGAAAGGAGTACAGTGAGTCCAAGACTGAGACAGCCGTCCACTCAACCCCCTGAGGAGCTGAAAGAAGGGACAAAAAGTGCTAGAAATGGAAGAGATGGTGTTTTCTTCTCACTGAGGTTGAGATGATGTCATTCGGTACATGACAGATTCCTGTGAAGTCTTTCTCTCAGCAATCCATCAGCATGCTAATCAGACTGGTTTTCCTTGTTATATATATATATATATATATATATATATATATATATATATATATATATATATTAAGTCTCCTATAACTGCTAGACACTCCGTAAGCAATTTCAAGCAGCATTACATAGAGCAATAGTCATTTTGAATAATTTTCTCACTGCCTGAGACACTAAAATGACCAGGTGCTAGCACAGGCCTTCCTCAGAGCAGGTGTTGGGCTAAATCGCAAATTGCCATCTGTATATGTTTCACTGAACGCCATTTTAGACTCTAAATGGTGAATTAAAATGCTGAGAGGGCTTTCAAATACAACGTGCGCCACCTCGGCAGCTCTTCAGGACAGCAAACTCAAAAAGCCACTTTTATAGTGCTGCCACATAGTCCTTCGATTCAGCATTAAGGTACGAGAGACCATGTAATGTTGTATATACAGTCACAAATAATGCAACTGTAGAGCTTTAATACTATAATTAATATAGAGAATATTTTTCAAATGCCTATTGATTTATAGTGACTACACTAAAACATAATTTTTTGAAGTTGTGGAAAAATAAATAAATTTAATATAGTTTGTTTTGTTTGTTTTTGTTTTTTTAATAAAAAATGCTATATTATTTAGATATATATATACATACACACAGGTGCTGGTCATATAATTAGAATATCATCAAAAAGTTGATTTATTTCACTAATTCCATTCAAAAAGTGAAACTTGTATATTATATTCATTCTAGGGGTGTCCCCGACTAAGGATTTTCATAGTCGAATCGGAATTTTCGAATCATGCCGATAGTCGACTGATAGTCGAATCATATGTTTGGGGGCGGGGCAAAATACATTACCAAGAGTCAAGTCAGACATTCAACAGTCATAAATACACAAGGAAAATGTGTAACGGACGCCCATATACAAAACGTATTTACATTTGAGTTTCAATTAATGACCATCCCTAAAGAAAAAATTCCGGTTATCTCTTGTTCTTTGAAACCACATTAATGGGGAAGACTGCTGACTTGGCAATGATCCAGAAGATGAACATTGATGCCCTTCACAAAGAGGGTAAATCACAGAGGGTCATTACTGAAAGGTGTGGCTGTTTACAGAGTGCTGTATCAAAGCATATTAAATGCAAAGTTGACTGGAAGGAAGAATTTGGGTAGGAAAAGGTGCACAAGCAACAGGGATGACCGCAAGCTTGAGAATACTGTCAAGCAAAGCTGATTCAAACACTTGTGAGAGCTTCACAAGGAGTGGACTGAAGCTGGAGTCAGTGCATCAAGAGTCACCACGCTCAGACGTCTTCAGGAAAAGGGCTACCAAGCCACTTCTGAACCAGAGACAACGTCAGAAGCATCTTAACTGGGCTGTGGAGAAAAAGAACTGACTGTTGCTCAGTGGTCCAAAGTCCTCTTTTCAGATGAAAGTCAATTTTGCATTTCATTTGGAAATCAAGGTCCCAGAGTCTGGAGGAAGAGTGGGGAGGCACAGAATCCATGTTGCTTGAAGTTCAGTGTGAAGTTTCCACAGTCTGTGATGATTTGGGCTGCCATGTCATCTGCTGGTGTTGGTTCACTGTGTTTTCTGAAGTCCACAGTCAACGCAGCCATCTACCAGGAGATTTTAGAGCACTTCATGCTTCCTGCTGCTGACCAACTTTATGGAGATGCAGATTTCATTTTCCAACAGCACTTGGCACCTGCACACAGTGCCAAAGCAATCAGTATCTGGTTTAAGCACCATGGTATCCCTGTTCTTAATTGGCCAGCAAACTCGCCTGACCTTAACCCCATAGAAAATCGATGTGGTATTGTGAAGAGGAAGATGCGATATGCCAGACCCAACAATGCAGAAGAGCTGAAGGCCACTATCAGAGCAACCTGGGCTCTCATAACACCTGAGCAGTGCCACAGACTGATCGACTCCATGCCACGCCGCATTGCTGCAGTAATTCAGGCAAAAGGAGCCCCAACTAAGTACTGAGTGCTGTACATGCTCATACTTTTCATGTTCATACTTTTCAGTTGGCCAAGATTTCTAAAAATCCTTTCTTTGTATTGGTCTTAAGTAATATTCTAATTTTCTGTGATACTGAATTTGGGATTTTCCTTAGTTGTCAGTTATAATCATCAAAATTAAAAGAAATAAACATTTGAAATATATCAGTCTGTGTGTAATGAATGAATATAATATACAAGTTTCACTTTTGAATGGAATTAGTGAAATAAATCAACTTTTGATGATATTCTAATTATATGACCAGCACCTGTATATATGTATGTATATATGTATGTATATATATATATATATATATATATATATATATATATATATATTACCAGCAAAATGTATCGGTGTATAATAATCTATATATATCATATATATATCAAAATAATATAGCATTATTCATTAAAAACAAAACAAACAAACAAGAAAAAAAAAAAAACATTTGTAAGAACTGTGACTGAAAGTATTTAGCATTAAGCTCCAATAATGTGATTTGCATAAATATTTTACAATTAATTCTGAGAGAGATAAAGATTCCAAAAATAAATATTCCAGATTGTAACTCAGGTAAATAATGAGTAAACAAGTAATGACCCAGCAGCATTTAAAAAAAAATAGGAATGAAAATATTTCAGCATGTTCAAAGTTTTTGGAAACAAATAAACATATTAATGCAGGTGCCCAAGAATAAACTTTCTCTGGGGCACTGAATTTCTGACTGAAGATTTGGGAAAACTATTGCTCAAATTATACATGAGAAATGTAATGTTAATTGCAGCGCTTTAGGTAAGTGTGTGTGTGTGTGTGTGTGTGTGTGTGTGCGTGTAAACAGCAGTCTTGTAAGCCTCACAGCCTCTTAGTAATGGATTCAATTTGTTACATGTGAAACAAAAACAGAATGATTTCCTCATGAATGTGAATAAAGAGACAAATACTGTAAGAAAGACATGTATGTAAATCCAAGTAATGCAACTAACTATGCGACTGCTTGAATGGGCATGATGTGTCTGGTCAGGTCAGCTCATAAGATCTCATTAGCAGGCTCGGTTTGGTTTGCAACTTTCTGTCGGTGCAGACCTGTGCTCACAAACTGCTTCTGAAACGATGTTATGACCTGACCACTTCAGTTTAATGCTAATGATAATGACAATAACAGTAATATGATGATGATTATAATGACTCACTTGTGCAGGGCATGTCTGGCTGCTCTCCGTCTGCTCTGTAGTAGCCATTCCTGCAGACGCAGATAGTGGCGGCTTCAGATGTGGACCTGCTGTTGGACGGACACTGAAGACACAAACCCGTCCCTTGACTGGACTTGAATGTTCCTGGAGGACAAGCTAAAGAGAAAGAGAAAGCTCGTGTTAGCAAGCCATTTTGTTAACCTCTTGAATTACACCTCATGGCTTCAAACAAACATCTTCAAAATCACAATTTGGAGACCAATTTCATCTGGAATAGTTGCAGCCCTTACGGTTGAACTTGTAGATGAACTTGGCTTTCCTGTTACAGAGAGCTGCAAAATACAATAATAAAACCTTCTTTCTTGGCCAGTGAATCTCATAACATTGTGTTTAATGGATCTGTACAAGAGCAGAACATCTTTCCTTAACATGGTGACTACTGGAACAACATTATAAGTTTCAGGTGTGAGAAACCCATGATGCTCCTATATAACCTTGGGATACACCACGCTATTGTTTTGCAATGCATTGCTAACACTTTGTCTGAAGGAGTCAGTGTCAGTTTACTTCAGACAAAAACTTTGTTCATGAGAGTAAAGCGTGTTTTTGTTCTCATGTTCAGCAAGGTGAGACATTTCCTGTTTGCGAGGCCTGTTTCAAGAGAAATGAAACGGAGCAAAGGAGCTCCCAAGATACGTCAGCCAACCTTATGTCAGCAAACGCAAAGAAAAAGGCAAAGATTGTTTTCTGATTAGACTTGGAGTCACAAGACGCTCCCCTGACTGTTTCTTTTTTTTTTTTTCACGGTTTACAGAGTCAAGGGGGGCGCGTTTTGCATTTGTGTTTTCTATGTAAACATCTCAGGCATGACACAACAACACAAGTAGTTCAACTTCAAAAAAATAAAATAAAAAACTCATCTCTAGACTTCCAGTCCATTCCACTGCCCTTTATCTCCAGTTTTTGCTTAAACATGCCCGCTTAGATTTTAAGCCAAATGGATTTTACATACAAAATGTTTTATGTAAGAAAAGTTGCATGGTCATTTTGTGCATGCCATACCAAAAACGTTACTTTAAGCACATTTAACAAAGCTTGATGGTTAAGCTTGAGAATAAGCACATCAGCATCCAAAACACACCGTATGAGGGTGAAATATTAGGGTCACGCTGGTCTTTCCGTTCAGAGATTCTGAATTACAGCAGAAGGTGGTGAATAAATTCTGCTTGCTTTTCCAGCCCAGGTTTATCTCTCTGAATAAAGAGCTGAGGTGATTCCTGTACTCGTTTATCATTAATTCTGCAGCTATACAAGATGGACACTTTCTGCTGGGTCAGCTGCATGAACGCAGAGATCAGGACTCTGTGTTTCTCTGATGTGATCTGATGAACTGATGAAACACAGTGTTCTACTGCTGACACAGACAAAGAAAATAGAGGCACATTTCATATTGATCCTAAATGAGTAATATGCCACACTATTGCTTTGCTCTGAAGTTTTTAAGGTTACTCTTGCACCAAACTGTTATTTAGAATTAAAATGTTTTGCTACTGTACCTTTAAGAGTTTTAGAACAATCTAGAGACTGTTTCAACACAATATCCAAACATTTGTACATAATACAACCCCTTTAGGTAGCTAAAACCTTTCGTTTTGCTTTGCAGAACATTGAGATCAGCGGACAATGTTTTTTGCGTTCTCGACCAAGAAATATATCATGTCAGCACTTAATACCTTGATTAACTGGCATTATGCCGGTGACAGACGGGATGGACCTGGATGGACCTCTTCCCATTTAGCTCTGATATTTACATACCATGCATATGCATCAAGCTCATGAATATGAATTACGGGGCAAACAAGAGCTATATGGGGAATTTAAGATGTGGGTGTGATTGCCGCACTTATCAATTTACATATAAAGATGGATGAATGAAGGAATGGCAGAAATTAATAAATGGAGGTGTGAGAGAGCGAGGGAGTGTGTCTCTCCTTTAATGAGAGAGGACAGGATAATTCATCCCCCCCTCCATCCATATGAAGGAGTGTGACCTGCGCCGCGTGTGAAATCAAACCTCTGTTCCTGAATATCTGCAGCCTTTGAAAAAATTAATTAGATGCTATACAGCTCATTAAAAGTTTAGAGGGTCGGGTCCACTTTATTACTCTGTTCTTTTATCTATCCATCTACTCACCCGCGGACTTATTCATTTAGTCGTTTCATAAATAAAGGGCGGAGAGAAGATTAGACATATAGGGACAGATAGAGGAAGGGAGAGAAGAAGAGAATTGAAGAAAAGAGTAAGAGTAAGAGTAAGAGGAAAGGAAAGGAAAGGAAAGGAAAGGAAAGGAAAGGAAAGGAAAGGAAGAGGAAGAGGAAGAGGAAGAGGAAGAGGAAGAGGAAGAGGAAGAGGAAAGGAAGATGAAGATGAAGATGAGAGGAAAGGAAGTGGAATTGGAAGAAGAGGAAAGGAAAGGAAAGGAAAGGAAAGGAAAGGAAAGGAAAGGAAAGGAAAGGAAAGGAAAGGAAAGGAAAGGAAAGGAAAGGAAAGGAAAGGAAAGGAAAGGAAAGGAAGAGGAATTAGAAGAAGAAAGAAGAGGAAGAGGAAGAGGAAAGGAAAGGAAGAGGAATTGGAAGAAGAAAGATGAGAAAGAAGAAGAAGAAAGAAGAGGAAAGGAAAGGAAAGGAAGAGGAAAGGAAGATGAATTGGAAGAAAAAAGAAGAGGAAGAGGAAAGGAAGATAGAAAAGAAAAGAAAAGAAAAGAAAAGAAAAGAAAAGAAAAGAAAAGAACAAAGTGATTAGAGGGATACACATATAACAGGAACATTTGGTGCGGAGCCCTGTCACACACACACACACACGCAGCAGAATGTGTGAAGGTGTGGGAGTTTGACGGACAGCTTCTGACCCGGCCCATATGACACACACACAATCACACTCCACTGCCTCACTCATCCCGCACAACGCCACATTCTCAGTTACGAAACAAGCACTGCTTGTCACCACGACAACAAGCACCGAAGCCACGACCTCTGACACCTGCGGCCCACTCACACTCGCCAAAACAACAGACGGGAAACTCCTGTACGTGGATCCTCATGCCAGAAAAAGAAATATCCCAAATTAAACTGCATCTCATAAAATAATTTGCTATAAAACAAAACAATAGCACATTTGCAGTAAAACACTTACAATGAAGTCAATGGAGCGATCATACCAAATGAAAAGAAAGATCACTTAATTATTCATTATTTTAAATAATTCTGTAAAAATAATTTAATAAAATAATTTAAATAAAAAATAATTTCTCATTTTATATTTATTATTCCACTACCATTAAAAATTCTCTTATGCTCAACAAGGCTGCATTTATTTGATTAAAAAAAACAAAAACCAGAAATACTATAAAATATTATTACAATTTAAAGTAACTTTGTTCTATCTTAATATATTTTAAAATGTAATGTATTTCTGTGATGCCAAGCTGAATTCTCAGCATCGTTACTCCAGTCTTCAGTGTCACAAGATCCTTCAGAAATCATTCTAATATGCTAATCTGGTGCTCAAGAAATAATATACAGTAATCAATGTTGAAAACCATTGTGCTGCTTAATATTTATGTGGAAACTATGATACTTTTTTTCCCCAGGATTCTTTGATGAATAAATATAAATCTTTCATATCAAATTACTGCATCCCAACTGAATACAAGTATTCATCTCTTTCAAAAAATAGTGTATATAATCTGTAAAGTTGTTTAAATCACTCTTCTGTCGTGGGACTATTTTTGCTTTTTTTGGCATACTATATTAACAGGGAAGTGCAAATATCCAAATATTGGTTATAAATGCAATCTTTAACAGCTTACAATATGATTGTCATATACTTCAACTTCTCTAGCAATTCAAACTATTACTTCTAATTTGAAGTATAGTATGCTTTCAGAATACCACAGAGCAGGGAATAGGGAAGTACACAAATGTGATTCCATTGGACTTCCATTGTAAGTGTAACTGTAAAAGCGTGATGTGTGTTTGAAATTATTTTACCAGAACATGAGACAGGTTTTAAATTTAGAAGTACGAGGCCTCATTTTACAAGAGCGTTCATTTTAGTAGATTATTGTGTTTGCTGAACCGTCAAACTTGCAGACTCTGGAACGCTGAAAGTGGACCAACATCTGTTGTTAAATACCTGTAGCTGAAAGACACCCCCTGAGGGCGAGCGCTCAAACACAACACACACAACAGCCCAGTGCCTGGCTTCAGGCTTCTGCTGTGGTTTGTCTGAGAAGACCTCCATCTCTGTAGCTGCAGGCGAAGCCTGAGGAGACAACCATGTGATCGAAGCCTAAAAATCGACCACACCAAACAGGCAGTCTGCACATACAGACGCATACCAACAGCTTCACAACAACTTGAGTTATGACATCTCAGATCTTTCATGGACTGTTAACAGTTTACATTGCAAAGAGACCAAACTTGTTTTACCTGACAGAACAATCACAAACATCGTCATACCGTACAAACACATTACTTTGTAATGCACATATAAATCTCACAAGCTACTTCGCTCTCCCCAAAGGTCAAAATACAAGCTTTTGTTGTTTGCTTTTGTTTAGTTAAATTGAGTTGTTTATATAAGTTGTTAAGGTTTAAAGTTGCTACAATTTTCAGGTTGTGGCTAATATTATAGTATAAATAGTATAAATAAAAACTAAAAATGTGCACAAATTAGAACGATAGATAGACAGACAGACAGATAGATAGATAGATAGATAGATAGATAGATAGATAGATAGATCATCATAGGTAGAATGCAAAACTTGTACTTCACAGTCTTGTATAGTGTCTAAAAAAATAATTGTACAAAAATATAAATAAAATACAGAAATTATTTATGACTAAAACTAAAAATTAAAGGGGCAGTAAAAAGTAAGTAAGTAAATAAATAAATAAATAAAAACCACAGTAAATGTGTTGCATGAACGTAACGGTGCTGTGAGACTGTGTATCGTCCCTTAGGCTGCTGTTTACAGTTTAAGCTACTGTTTAATATGGAGCGTCTAGAGCTGAATCAGCTACTGTGAACGACTCACAGTCAACGTGAGAGAGTGTGTGCACGCAAACGCAGTTAAAAATGCGTCTTTATGCCTTTGAAGCACATTCTTAAATCACACACACATAAATAAAACACACTCCCACACGAACCTGCATGTCCACTGGCTTTCTGACACTGCAAAATGCTATTCTCACTGCGACATTTTCCGCTAATTGTCTCGCGCCTGTTGAGCATGACATGAATTAATTCAGGGCCCTTTCTCTCGGTCCCAGGCGCTACAAGGGTCAACTCGGCAAAGAAACGATGACGGAGAGGAACCGAGGACAAGAAACGAGGGAGCGAGGCGTGAAAAAAAAAGCAACGAACAACAAAAGATAGCAAAAAAAAGCACCCGGAATCTGCCGTGGGACTGGGTTTTAATTTGGCATTAACGCTGCAAACTTTTTCTAATTGACCTTGCGCATTAGGAGCACGTGGCTCTGGTGTTAAGCGCATTAATTAGCGCGGGGACATCTCTCCGCAGCATTCCGTCAAAGCAGACACAGAAAGAAAAAAAATCCAGCCAGCTTTTCTGTTCAATCTCAGCCGTGGCGAGAGAAGCCATGTTGCTGAAAGCTGAGATCAGCTGGCACAAAGCCCAGCTCGCAGGCGGACTCATTCAGGCCGGGCTGGGAGGAACGGGCGTTTATTCCTCAAAAGAGCAATAAAGCCATTACAGCGAGCAGGGAAAAGAAACATCGCTCATGCATGGCTGCTGAAACATCAGTCAATAGAGCAGGTTTTGGATTGAGCATGTTTATATGTACTCTTGTGTAGACAGGGACTTTAGCAGTATGAAGCTGGTTTACATAGCAGTTTAGAATCACCCACTTTGACAGAAAGAATATGTAAAACAATCCAGCGCAATTTGATTTCTTACAAAAGCAAAGTGGACAGCAAAGGATATCTTCTCGGTTTGAGTGTAAATGTCAAACAAAACTCTTTATGAGACAGTTTACTCAAAAATTACAAACTGTTTCAAACCTGTATAAGTTTCTTTGTTTTGTTGAACAAAAAAGAAGATATTTTGAAGAATGTTGGTAACCAAATCGTTTTGGCAACAACTGACTTTGAGACATTTCCCTAAATTATTAGGGAGCTTATTTTGTGTTCCACAGAAGAAATAAAGTCAAACCGGTTTGGAACAATATGAGGTTAATTGATGAGTAAATGATGACCAAATTTTTGGGAGAACTATCCCTTATTATGTCTTTCAATAACCATGCATGATTTATCAGTAATTTTCTTTTCTTTTTTATATTAGTAAATATTGAATATTTAATTGTATATTCAAATTTTCTCCATTTTTAATATATTTCATTATTGCTATAATATATTTTAAAATTAATTTTATATTTTTATTTAGTATTTTTAAATGATTTTATTTATTTATTTATTATTTTGTGTGTGTGTGTGTGTGTGTGTGTGTGTGTTGTAGAGTTTTCTTACATTTATTTATACAATTATATTAGCCATCATTATTATTATTTATATAATTCATTAGCCATAACCTGAATTTGTATTTTTTTTTTTTCACCCAAAAATGGAGCGTGTCTACTTTTGAAGATTTGCACATATATACATCATCAGAAACTGAACTGTTTTTAAAAATGTTAGAACTTTTTCAATCTGAAAAAAAGAGCCGATTTTCCAGATTAAGTTTTAACATTGCCA
Source organism: Onychostoma macrolepis (assembly GCF_012432095.1). Lineage (NCBI taxonomy): Eukaryota > Metazoa > Chordata > Actinopteri > Cypriniformes > Cyprinidae > Onychostoma > Onychostoma macrolepis. The sequence goes on along the minus strand of NC_081156.1, from coordinate 29,428,589 downwards.
TTTTTGTTTTTTTTGCATGGGGAAAAAAAATAAATACCAGCTACAACAAATAAAAATAATGAGTAATGTTTAATTTTACTATCTATACCTTCTGTTATATACTAAGGCATAAGACTTTTAATGTCTTTTAAACTATATTACATTCACAAAACATACATCAAAAGGCGATAATGCAAGATTTCTGATCAGTCACTGAATAGATTACCTGCATCCTAACTGCCAAAATCTGCATCAAACCAGCATATCAGATCGCTCCCTGATGCTTTGCGAAGGCTCTTGCCATTTTTGTGTGAAATATGCATCAGACGATCCGCGAACGGTTCGTAGGCGAGTCGTCTGAAGCTGAGACAACTGCTTAGTCAGAGTCCATCGGTGTTAGCTTTATCACCCAGCGATTCCCACACAAATTTCACTAGCCTCTCACAAACAACAAACAAACAAACCAAAGCAAAAGACTTAACCAAAACCCTCTGATCTCAGCCTCACAGAAAACAACCCTCTTTCTTCCTTGAAGTGATGTTTTAATGAGTCCAATTTGAAGTTCAAGGAAACCGTTTGAGTTTTATTGCCTTACAGCCTGTGTAAGTAAAAGGCAATACAACTGCTATGTCTAGATTATAGTTCCGCGATTGTGCTCTCGCACACGTACGTTATTAAAAGCGTGAGACTGCACTTCATACGCCGTAATTGAAAATGGAAATGAATTCTAAAGGAAATAAGCTACATGAGTTTGCATATTCATGTAATAGGGGGTGTAAGGTCGGGGAGGGCAAAGAACATCATGGCCTTTTCCACAGCCGTTTTGATTAACTTCGGTTGAAGGAATATCAAATATCTCACAACACAAGCACTTTACAAAGTGAGTCGCATCCACAGGCAAAACGTTTAGCCTTGCGGGAAATTCTTCATCTGTAATGTTAATGAAAATCATGATCTGCATACATTTGGCCATAAAGAGGGATGGAAGATAAGCTAAATTAAATCTGCAGCTATCAGATGGAGCAGACAGAGCGAGATAGAGAAAGACTGCTGTTGAAGTCAAAAAGGCCGTTCACACCAACAGCGATTACATCGTTCGAGGTCTCTGTACTGTATCGCAATGTGGACTACATTGTCTGCGCTCCCATCGGTAGACGCTGAACTCCGCTCAATGGTGCTGCGTTGCAAACCTCAAAATGAAAGACTTTTGGTAGCTTCATCAATGTGAACGCCTGCGGGCCTATCACAACCGCCTCTAGTGTAAACATTGCATTAGAATAAAATGGGCTTCAAAGAGCCTTGACCTGACAACAGACACGTTATTTGACTCAAATATACATAATAACAACACACACACACACATTTATTTGTGTGGTCTTGGATTGATTTTTTACAATATAATTAAATGACATTCATACATTTTAAGTGTGTCTTCAGCATCCAGATCATTTTTGTATGGCTAACATTTCACTGGGATAACTGAAATCTTTTTTTTTTTTTCCATCCTTGCAACTATACAGAACGTCATTGTGAACTGAATTTTGCCATTCTGTATTTTTCTTTTATTGACAAGTGCTGAAAAAAAGCAAACAGCAGAAAATGAGTGCCTCTTGTAAGATGAACCTTGAATTCAATGTCTATTTTTTCACTCTCTTTCGTGGAACTTGTGGTGGTATCATAAACTTCTATCTATCTATCTATCTATCTATCTATCTATCTATCTATCTATCTATCTATCTATCTATCTATCTATCTATCTATCTATCGTGTGTGTGTGTGTGTGTGTGTGTGTGTATTTGTGTGTTTCTGACTTGCTCTCATTACCTCAGTTTGTTGCTCATGAGAGACAGGGCCTGTCATCAGACACACTCAGGGTCAAAGGTCGTAACCTCTGCTGACTATGAGGCTTGGATGTGACAGTGCCCTTTAAGAGACCACTAATCTGTGTCAGCTTTTCACACAACAGCCTCAGTGTGTGTGTGTGTGTGTGTGTCTGTGTCTGTGTGTGTGTGTGTGTGTGTGAGAGAGAGACAAACAGCCTTAGAGTGCATTTTTGCTCATCTTTGTGCAAAATTGCAAGCTAGTGTGTGTGTGTGTGTGTGTGACCACTCTTGTGTATTTTCATTCTTACCACAGTGTGACAGTGATGTATGGAGCTGACCAGACCAAAGTGAGTTTCACCGTCACAGGCAGAGAGAATGGATTACTGCGAGTGTGCGTGATCAGATGTGAGGAGCCGTCATTACCTCTGCCTGACTTAAAATCCCTTTTCTCAGAATCTAAGCTCTGGTCTAGAGCCGTCATCGCTGCACAGATGCATGTCATTTAATGCACTTCATTTGTTTCCAAACATGCCCTGATGAAAACACGCAAACCACAATCTCAAAGTCTAAATCATCCATTCCATCTGTCAGAGAGTAAAAGCATTAGGCTGCAGCGTGCTTTATATGAACTGACAAGAGCAAATAACTGAACATCCATTCCTTCAAAACCACACACGCACTCAAGCAAAGATCTCGTTTTGCTACAAATGACATGTGAAATTATATTTGGAAAGTAAACAGCTTTTCTCTTATTTTCCATCTGGTTTGCAGTAAAATATTTGAGGGTCCTTAAAAACAGTTTTCAGAGAAAATACCTAGAATTGTGTTCCTGACATAAACCCCCAAAAAGTACTTAGTTTAAGCATAACCCCCCACGTGTGAAGTGTGCACGTGTGTTTGTACCGTACATGTTGTGACTCACAGGACCTGATTGAAAACCTGACAGCCCTCAGCAGGCTGTTGCCACGACAACGCCACAGCTCTCAACTCACTGGCCTCTCCTAACAGTAAGCACTAACAGTTTCACACTTGAAAAAGTCTTCTTGATGACTGAATCCTCTGACACGGTCACTGAAATGCCTCTATTCTGTATTTTCCATTTCATTTTGAGATTAGGATGGACAGAGAGTGAGATATTAGTATTCTAAAGGCCTCCATTGGCAGAGTTGAGAGTTGGCAGGGTGCGACACAGAGCCTGGCAGCACGTTGCTTCATAGAGCGCTCTGACATGAACTCTCTCTCCCTCCAAATTACTCCCTCTCTCTCGGTACTTGAACTCATATATACATGCATTTCAAAAGTATTAAATACACTCTTGTGATAAAAGATAAAATACTATAAAAGTATATTCCAGGTTAAACAAAATCTAAGGTCCAATCACCAGCATTTTGTGGCATAAAGTTGACTCCAAGAAGTCTTTAAAAAAAAAAGGTAAATAAATAAATACATAAATAAAATCTGAGATGTAATTTAGTCATTATTATTATTGTTGTTGTTGTTGTTATTGTTATTTTCTTTCCATTGTTTGTTTGCTGGATTTGTTTGTTGCCAAAATAAAGCTAGATTTTATTGTTACTATTAACAGAACATTAATAGAAAATTAATCACATTGATAAAAAAATGCTTACTAACTTAGAAAAACAATTCTTTAAAAAAATGCTTACTTAATATTACACAATTTCATAACTAACTAACAAACACATAAAACAAGTGTAAAAATAATCAGCTGTACAGCTTGACTTCACCAGTTTGTACAGAAGAATGAATGTAAGTGTTGATATAAAATAAGCTTCACATTTATTTACACTTTCAAATCTTCCAAAAATCAAGCTCTTTCATTTCCATTGTAAGTATACTGAATTGTAGCCTTATTTATTTATTTAGCTTTTTTAAAGGAAAAAAGGGACGAGTCCAAATTATGGTAATCAACGTTACGTACTTAACCCAGATGCAACCAGTGCTATCTAATAACTTTAAGCAACTTTCGCTGGTTCTAGGTATCATCTGTTCTCGCAGTAAAACCTCTGCCTTTACAGTATAAAGATCACACTATCATTTCCAGAAGAAAGAAAAAACTTCATTTTGTCCTTATGCTTCACTAAAAAAAAATGGTTTTCAGTTTATCCCTGAACATACAGAAACATTCCCTCCTCTTGAGCTTATAGGCTCATGCTGCAGCTAATAGACTGGATAGAGAACCATGTTGCTTTACAAAACAAAAGTGTCTGGCTCCATTAATGTTTGTCAAATGAGGGTTAAAATACACACAACAAAGATACATAAACAGAAATCATAGATAAAAAATGATACGGCATGTAAGAGCTGTAGTTTAGTGGTTAGCGCATGTGCTACAATGCGTCGAGCCGTCATGCTCACCTAGGGTGACCAGATGGGACGGTCCTGTGTTTATGAGGCATGACGTGCATCCTGACGGACTTACTGTCAGGATGCCATTTGTCATGATAATTAGTCATGACTTTAGCTTGATTGCTTGAAATATATGTCTTTAATAGACATTTAAGAATGCAATGGGTAGCCTTAAAGGAACAGTTTGCTTAAAAATTAATTCTGTAAACATTTACTCATCCTCATGTTGTTAATGATGAGGCCCATTTCTGCCACAGAATAAAAAAAAAAGGTTTTTATTTTCTTATACTTTTTTATATCTCACAATTCAAATCTCAGAATTTTACTCAGAATTATGAGCTATAAACTCAAAATCGCAAGATAAAACTTAAAATCTTAATTCTGGGTTTATACAAATCTTTTTTTTTTTTTTTTTTAAATACTAAAAGGGTAATTGCAACCTTTCATGTCATAATACATTTTTTTTTCTTGCAACTGTCAGTTTATATCTCACAATTCAGACTTTTCATCTAGTTTATATCTGCAATTCTGTTTATATCTCGCAATTCTTAAAAAAAAAAAAAGAGTCTGAATTGGGATATAAACTCAAAGTCAGAATTTTGAGATAAAAAGTTTAATTTTGTAAGCCTCCTTACGTTACTAACATATTTGACTTAGGTCTTCCACTGAACTCAAAAGGAAACATTATACACAAAGGGCCGGATCTGAACTCGGTTCTACCAGCAATCTACAACATCTTTATCAAGGTCATCTGGTTACCCTGTTCTCACCCAGCAATATGAATTTGACTCTTACTTTTGTCATTTCCTGATAACATTCAATAAAGTGGTAAAATGGGCAAAAATTATTCTAAAAGAGATGTAGCAATTAACCGAGAATGATTTCATAAAGAGGGCCACTCTCTTCCCAAGAATCAGCTCACCGTTACGATCGATCTCTTCCATCTCTGCAGCCCACCTGACCAAAAGAGCTCCAGTGATTATAAGACACTTAGAGTGGCATTGTGAATTTTAAAAGAAACATTCTGACGTCTGAGGTGGTAAAAACCTCGCTCCCACTGTAATGAAACTCGCTTCGGCTATTAGCTTTGTCTTGCTAAGAGCTGGTCTCTCTTTAAGCGCCGCAGCTCATTAACTGCAAGGGAGGGTCGATTAATCCATAACAGTTAACGAAAGATGCTCACGCACGGCCTTCCCTTCCATTTCCTTTAATGTCTGTGTCTCTAACACTTAAAATTCCTGTCATCTATCTCACTCCTGCTCTAAAACACACATGCACTCAAAAGAACTCTACAATATTGTTTCTACACTATCGAAAGTCCTAGCGTACTTAATGTCCATTGCTTTTTTAGGGTAAAATTGCCTATAGAACTGATTGTGCTTCAGAAATCACCCCAAATGACTCTCAACACAATAACTGTCAATAATAATAACCTGGATTCATGCCAATGCTAACATGTTAATGTAAATGGTACAAATCAACTGGTCTGCATGATACAAATTTTAGATTTATAAATATGTACTAATACAGATCTTATTACAGTCTTACCCATAGATGCACCTTAATAATAATAATAATTAAAAAAAAACAATTAAAAAAAAAAAAATATATATATATATATATATGTGAGTGTGTGTGTGTGTGTGTGTGTGTGTGTTGTAAACTGTGCTTCTCAAGGGAAAAAAATGAAAAAAAGAAAAGAAGAAAAGAAAGTGAAAACAGATATTCAAATCATGAAAAATGTATTAAAAATGTATTTCAAGGGCATGCAAATACATTTCCAATCATACAATATATTTTTTGGGTAAATATATTTAGATAGATAGATAGAAGTTCAACGTAAGCGGAGATATCTATCGTCTTTTAAAAATCAGGAAGTTTAATGCCTACAAAAACGACTCCTATGGGAATACAACGAGATACTTCCCAGGTTGCATACGTAACAAACCCATCAAACCCCTCCCTCCGGAACATGCAAAAGAGGGGGCAAGGCCATGTTCTGCAGCTTTGTCGAAGCGGAAGAGTTATAGTGGAGAGTTGTAGCCGTGCCGTCGAAACGGTGTTATTTTCACCCAGCTGTCAGGTCTTCTGTGTTCGGGCTTCCTACGGACGCTGTAGTTCGTCAGCAATGGTTAAAATTTATGTTTGATTATGTTCCTGACAATTACAATCCTAATTCAGCTCTCTGTGCTGCGCATTTTACGGAAGACAGCTTCCAGAATCTACACGAGTTCAATGCTGGATTCACACAGAAACTATTACTAAAACATGGAGCAGTTCCAGCTTTAAAACCAGAGGCAGCAGTTGTTGGGCCACAACCTGTAAGTAAGATTTCATAATTTTAAATGTATTTGCATGTATAATTTCATACATAATGTTTTAGTTTTATCAAGGACGTAAACAAATGCCAACGCTGGCTTTAGTAGCCAGTTAGTTAAATGCTATTTCGTGTGTCTTTGACAAACGCGTACAAACATTTTGGACCCGAATTTGTAATTATGTACTAATTTTGTAAATGTATTTTCCATGTATACTTTATGACGTAATTTTTCGATTTGATCAAGAACGTAAACACAAGCCAACGCTGTTTGGTTATAGTAGCCAGTTAGTTCGATGCTATTTTGTGTGTATAAGACAAACGTGTACAAACTTCAAACAATTATATGTAATCACAACAGCAAACTTCCATTCAGAAACGTTTGTAAGAGCCATGCTTGCGGAAGTTCTGCTTGACTCTCTTCATTACCGCTTTCTGGGTCTGATTCTGGCTCAAACTGATACGGCAATATTGACACCATTATTTACATTTGACCGCAGCGCATGCAGCTGTCGCCCGTGAAGGTAATGGGCGTGACGTTTCCGGACAATGTGCAGTACACAGTTTAGCCAATCACAACACACCGGCCCAACTAACCAATCTGAGCCCATTGCCTGTTTCTGAGGGAGTGGTTTCACAGAATCAGAAAGTCAACCGGTCGTTCAAATGACAGAGGAGAAAGCGGCTTACAATAAAGGTGAAATATATGAAAAATAAGGCGTTTTTCAACAAACGAAACACGAAGATATGTTATATTGCACCCCATAAACACAATCAAGCAAAGAAAAAAAGCAGTAAACCACCCCTTTAATTTTTATTTAATTATATAAATAAACATAATTAATGTTATTAAACCCTAATAATTTATACTGTATGTACAGTACTGTGTGTGTGTGTGTGTGTGTGTATAGACGACAGCAACCATGCACCTTTTACCTTTATCAGTGGCTATCATGACTGAGGGACAAAGTGATGGATTCACTTTACTATAAGAATGTGTGCACTTGCATAAAACAAAGAAAAACAGCAGCTCTAATACAGTATCTTCACTGCGGAGTGATCTTTGCTGTGTGCGCATTGCAAGAAACAAAGCATGCATCGCATTTGTGTTTCAAAGGAAGGGCGGAAAACCACCTCACCCTCAATTACAAACTAATTCAGGAACAATGCTCCAAAGACAGGGCTGGAGGGAGGCGCAGATCCAAAAGATTTCCTATATTTGCAAATATCAGCACTGACAGTCCTCCGTTCCATGTGGAAAGCTCTGTTTCTGTTTGTGTGTGTGTTTGAGCCGCCATAGACGTCGAGGTGCGAGTCTGAACACAAGCTAAAGCGAGCTCACGTCTGTCCCGGCCTAACCAAATAAGCTCTCTCTCCCACCTCATTACCTGCACCGCCCTGTGAGCGCTTCTATTGTGTATGAAGCAGAGGTGATGAAAGCAGGAGTCTAAAAGCGACATGCTTTGCTCGCACAGCTTTATTATGTCTGCCGTTTACCCCCGAGAGAAGCGCCACCGCCAGTCTGAGCAGCACACTTTTTACAGTCGTGTTTGGCGCTGGATTAGTTTATTTGTTTTGACTCTGCTGTCGGTATCTGATGTTGCTGTGCTGTCACGCACAGTTGATTCATCCGGGTGCATGTTGTTTTTACTGCAGACTGGGGTGTGTCGAGATGTTTGTCTGAGGACGGGTGACTTGCAGATGTCAGCTAAACAAACGTCAGTCTGCCATTCTGTGGCGGTGATAAAAGAACAAGATGTTAAACGTTCCTTCAGTTTGTTTCACACAAACCTGCTGGTTATTTACCAAACATCTCTAGATTGTTTTTTTTTTTTTTATGCTAAGGCGTGGATTTTGAATGTTTCCCTGTACATGTTTTGCAAAATGTTTGTTGTTCGTATTCATTATTGCTGGTTATTTCTCTCTAGAACGAACAAACAAACAAACAAACAAACAAATACATATATTTCCAGAAACAATTTTATTTTCAGGTCTGTTTATTAACACTGTGAGAACAGAACAAATGCATTATATACAGTGGTGTGAAAAAGTGTTGGCCCCCTTCCTGATTTTTTAATTTTTTGCATATTTGTCACACTTAAAAGTTTCAGATCATCAAACAAATTTTAATATTACACAAAGACAATGCAAGTAAATACAAAATTCAGTTTTTAAATGATGATTTTATTTATTAAGGGAAAAAAGCTGTCCAAACCTACCTGGCCCTACGTGAAAAATTAATTGCCCCCTCCTATTAAATCATGAAAGAACTGTGATTAACCAAATTATTTTAGAAAGCTGAGTTAAATTTCACTAGCCAAACCCAGGCCTGATTACTGCCAGACCTGTTGAATCAAGAAATCACTTAAATAGAATCTGTCTGACAAAGTGAAGCATGCTTAAAGAGCAACACATCATTCCATGATCTTAAGAAATTCATAAACAGATGAGAAACAAAATAGTTTACATGTATTAGTCTGGAAAGGGTTATATTTCAAATTACATTTCTAAGGCTTTGGGACTCCAGCAAACCATGGTCAGAGCCATTATCCACAAATGGAGAAAACTTGGAACAGTGGTGAACCTTCCCAGGAGTGGCCGGCCTACCAAAATTACTCCAAGAGCACAAAGACGACTCATCCAGGAGGTCATAAAAGAACCCAGAACAACATCTAAAGAACTGCAGGCCTCACTTGCCTCAACTAAGGTCAGTGTTCATGATTCAACAATAAGAAAGAGACTGGGCAAAAACAGCATCCATGGGAGAGTTCCAAGGCAAAAGCCATTGCTGACCAAAAGAACACAAAGGCTCGTCTCACATTTGCAAAAAAATATCTTGATTATCGCCAAGACTTTTGGGCAAATATTCTGTGGACTGATGCGACAAAAGTTGAACTTTTTGGAAGGTGTGTGTCCCGTTACATCTGGCGTAAAACCAACACAGCATTTCATAAAAATAACATCATACCAACAGTCAAACATGGTGGTGGTAGTGTGATGGTCTGAGGCTGCTTTGAAGCTTCAGAACCTGGATGACTTGCCATAATTGATGGAACCATGAATTCTGCACTCTATCAAAAAATCCTGAAGGAGAATGTCCTGCCATGTTGTGACCTCAAGCTCAAGTGCACTTGGGTTCTGCAGCAGGACAATGATTCCAAACACAGCAGCAAGTCCACCTCTGAATGTCTCAAGAAAAACAAAATTAAGGTTTAGGAGTGGCCAAATCAAAGTCTGGACTTAAATCCAATTGAAATGCTGTGGCATGACCTTAAACAGTCCATTCAATGTGGCTGAATTAAAACAATTCTGCAAAGAAGAGTGGGCCAAAATTCCTCCACAGCGATGTGAAAGACTCATTGCCAGTTATCGCAAACACTTGATTGCAGTTGTTGCTGCAAAGGGTGGCACAACCAGTTATTAGGTTTAGGGGGCAAGCACTTTTTCACACAGGGCCATGTGGGTTTGGATTTTGTTTTCCCTTCATAATAAAAAACTTCATTTAAAAACTGCATGTTGTGTTTGCTTGTGTTATCTTTGATTAATATTTAAATGTGTTTGATGATCTGAAACATTAAAGTGTGACAAACATGCAAAAAAATAAAAAAAATCAGGAAGGGGGCCAACACTTTTTCACACCACTGTATATATATATATATATATATATATATATATATATATATATAGCTTTATTAACTTTAATGAATTGATTTGCTTTATTGTTAATTTTAAATAAATAAATACATAATAGATAAACAGATGCATATGATTAAAGGAAATACAGTATATGATTAAACATTGTAGAGAAGCTTCTCATTTGTGCAACTTTTTGCAAACCATACTTAACACTGATATTCTTTACATTTTATTCATTACCTGTTAATGTCTCTGTAGTAAACAAACAAATAAATTAGCAGATGCAAGGATTTGTAAATATAGCATTTCTCTAGTATATTGTCTGCAACATATCCATCATTAATATTCATTACTGTCAGTTACTTTCCAAATGTCTCTAGAATAAACAAATCAAATAAACAGATGCATACATTTACTGAAACAACTGCATATGTTTATTTAAATTAATGCCAGGTTGGCATTCTGATGCGTACATTAAATTTTAAGATGTAAAGCATTACTCTAATATATTTCTTGTGATGCACTCATCAGCAATATTCATTAACACTGCTTAATTCTAGATTAAACAAATAACTAAACAAACAATCATATGCACATTATTTATATAAACAACTATATACAAGATGTAGTTGAGTTTTAATTTCAGGTTTGTTTAAACTCACACTGATTAACGATGCAAAAACCGGCCAATTCAGATCTGTTTGGAAATAAATGGTAATTTATTGTTAGCTTTAATGAAGTATCTAATTAACAGAGCAGCTCAGTATGCAGGATTTTCTCTCTTTGATATTTGAAAGGATGTCGGAATATTTCAATGTGCCAAGCTTTGAAGGTGAGTACACACACACACACACACACACACCTGAGGCCGTGCTGACTTTGGTGACTTTGTCAAAGACTCACAGCCTCTGGCCAAGTGAGGAAGAGGATTAAACCATGTGTGCATCTCTCAAGCGATCCAACAAACGAACGAACTAACAATTAAATAAGGAATAAACCTGTTAATGATAACAAACAGATGGGCAAGGTCAGATACCCGGCTTTCCCGCTTCCTCTTTGTTAGGAGTGCGTTGAGCGCGCCAGCAGTGTCCGATAAGTTCCATATGCCGCATGGCCTTTGATGGCACATCCCGCAGTCTGGAGCTGATAAGGGCCCCTTACATAGACTGGAAACATCTAAACATTGAAAAAGTCCCATCTTAAGCCAAACAACCCAGTTGCTGTCACACTAGATCAGAAAGTCATGGGTACAACAGCAATAGTGCTAGATCACAAGAGACTTGTATGTTCATTCATACTGAACATACACACATTCACATGCACAAAGAGAGACCTGAAAATGACCTAAACATAGTCTCAGAAAGAAATTTATTGCAAGAGATGATCTAAGATTTCTTATCAACTGGACTACAATACTCAATATTTCCTATGTGAGTTGCAATGATGATAAAGCTACAAAGTTTTTAAGAGCACAAATTAAAGTAATAACAATAAAAACATGTATTTTTTAGTTTAATTTTAATTTTTATATATTAAATATATATTATACGTTTTAAAATTATTATTATTATTATTATTAATAATTTAAGATTGTGTTTTTTTTTGTTTTGTTTTTTTGCTTAACTTAATTTTTAGATTGGTAAAATATATAAATATACATATACCATTTGTATAATAATTACAACAACAACACCTAAGGGTCATGTGCACCTTCAGGTACATGATTATTTTCATATTTATAACCTGAGCAAAAAGGTGAATTAAATATTTTTGACACTAATTCACTTCCTAATTTAAAATTGTCATACAATTATTTTATTTTATTGTATTGTATTGTATTGTATTCCCATGATTCACCTGTGAAGTTACTCAAGGTTTATGGCTTGAAGTAATAATTACGCTTTTATGACCACTTTTCCCTCTCTGACCCTTGCAACTAAAAAGGCTGTTTTTGGTGCTGTGTCTCTTCATTAAGCAAATGAAAAACTGCATTTTGCTACACTTACGTATCAACTGCATGTTCATATTCATGTCCAGAATCATTTGCACAGCCCTTTATGAAGACCTTTACAAAATATCTCTAGTTCAACCTGGAAAACCTAATCCAAAAGTTCTGTCAGGACCACTATCATCAAATGATAGACACTTAGCATACAGTTTGGCGGTATGGTTCTGTTCTGGGCAAAAACTCCCTGCCCATCCAGTCATGAATGAGCAGGGAGAGCAGCAATAATAATAACCCCCCAAGGGTTAACATAACTAAGCAGATCATTAATGTACTTAATTGCATTTAGTGTAACACATAACTCAAGATTAGGGAGTCTGATTCAACAGGAATATCAGAAGCCAAGTCCTGACTGTGGCGAAAGGAGGAGTTGGGGATGGAGGAGGGTAATTGCTCCCGAGCAAGCAAAAGCTGCTGAATAATACTGAATAGCGCTTATGTAGGGATGCCTTGATAGGTGTCGTATTCCTATAGGTAGATATAGAGCTTGACTCACGTGACCTGCCAGAACTAACGCTAACACTTAATATAATTCAGGAACCCATAAAATGAAAGACTAAATGTGCTACAAAAAGCTCCTTCTTAAGAGTGCCACTCACACATACTCATACACCTCCTCTTGTAGCGTCGCAGTAGATTATGCCAGTTCCCTCTCAGAAGGGCAATTTCTTCCTGAGAGGCATGTAAGACCCTCTGTCGCCTTGATCCAGTGTAGGTCGACTGGGGTCCTGTGACTCCTCGGCCCTGAGATGGGTTGCTTTTGTGTAGGCTGAGATTTGCCTGTCTAAACGCTGGAGTCTAAGGAGCTTTCCGGAAGATTAAGGCAGAGGGGCGTCTGAGGGCCCGATCCCCGGAGTGCGGGGCCGCGAACAAGGTCAGCGGGGTGAAATGAGGTCTGACCGTCCAGACGAACGGGGTCTGACGGTACACAAAATGTCATACCATTAGCATCGCCGCTCTACCAGAGAGAGAGCTAAGACCCCTATTGTTACTTCCCTTCAGAAAAACAGCAACCGTTTGGGCGAAAGACGAGAGCTGAGAGGAGAAAGGAAGAGAAAAAGTGATTAATCCTCTTTAAATGGCTGATGAGGGAGGAGAGATGCCGGATTGTGCGCCTTTTATGGCCTTTTCAGATTTGTAAACCATCCACAAAGTTAAAAAAAAATGTGCACATGATGAATAAATACATTTCCAAAAAAAAAAAAACATTAACCACAATATTCCTGGTTTCCAGCCAGCTGAGGGATTATTAAACCGTTCTATGGCATTGAATAGAAACAGAAGGTGTTTTTCGAGTCGACAGCCTGGAGCAGAGGTCTGTGTGTACATAAAGCTTTGAGACGTACAAAGTTCAGCGGCGCGACGCACCCAGAGGAGAGCAGTCAACTGTGAGACCTGCTGTTCACACGCTGCTCCATATCCGTGAACCGCCTTTTCACCTTCAACAGGAACATACAACGTGCCAAGACCAAACACATATTCAATCTGCAATAACTTATCACCTCTGCAGCTCGTCGCATTCATAAACTGAGATAAGCCCTTGGATAAACGGAATTTAAGTGGGGCGGTCTGAAGGAATAGAGCTCAGAAATGTCATATTGCCACAAAAGGAAAATCAATGGTCTGATTTTTTTTACTGATCAACAAAGTCCAGTCCACTTTGAAGCATAAAGAACCACCAACTTCAACAGCTAAAGACGATCTGACCGACATGGCGATCAACCACAGTTTGCTCATTTTTTTTTTTTTATGTTCCTAAACATAAAATCTAAAATAATCAAACCAAAATAATAAACCATAGGCAAAAGGCGAGGACTGGGATTTGGAACCGCTGCTTTAGAAGTTCTTTTTTTTTTTTTTTTTATTGTTAGTTCACTGTTAGTTCAATTGTGAAATTTACCAGCAATTCTTCTTTCTTTCAAAGTAAATACTACACCAACTTTTTTGTCAGTATATACCATTTTAAGCTGTTAACTTGGAAAACTTGATATCAAGTAATGCACTTTAATAAATTATGTTTATTTTGTACTTATCTAGAGGTACAATAATTGTAGAACCTGTTTTAAAATAAAATATAATAAAATAAAGATTAATTTTATTCTAGAGGTACTTGGTGCTTCACTTTCAATAAAGTAATATTTATACTGATAAAAATATGTAAACTAACTACATATAAAAGTTGTGATTTTTGCTGATGATACTAATATTTTTTGTGCTGGGGAAAATTTGCAGCAGCTTTTGGAGGTGGTCATAGCATTAATGAATAAGATAAAAATGTGGTTTGACCTGAATAAATTATCGATACATTTATATAAAACTAAATGTATGCTGTTTGGAAAGCGTAAAACTGATACACAAGTAAAAGTAATGATTAATAATGTTGAAATAGAAAGATTATATGAAAATAAATTTCTTGATTACAAAATCTGCTGGAAACCCCACATTAAACATGTGGGAGCAAAAGTATCACGGAGTATTGGAGTAATGGGGAAAGCAAGGCATGTATTGAATGAGAAAGCACTTTATATTTTGTATTGTTCACTTGTATTGCCATATTTAAATTGTGTTTCAGTATGGGGCAACACTTACAAAACCACCCTACAAACATTAAGTACAATACAAAAAAGAGCAATTAGGATAGTAAATAAAGTAGGATAATATGAGCATACCAATTTATTGTTTTTAAAATCACACACTTTAAAGTTTAATGATCTGGTAGAATTTAAGACTGCACAAATAGTTTATAAAGTAAAAAATAAACAGCTGCCTGAAAATATACAACAATTATTCACAGATAGACAAGGGTGTTATAATTTGAGGGGGGCTTTAAATATGAAACAACAAAATGCATGGACAAAACTCAAAAGTATGTGTATTTCGATTTGTGGGGTGACATTGTGGAATAGATTAAATTAATATATCAAAGAAAGTGTAAATATGTTGCAATTTAAAAGAAGGTATAAAATATTTGTTTTTGATAAATACAGAAGTGGGGGGTGAGAGTGAGAATTTCAACATTGTTGTTAATGCTGCTTGATTTTGTTTCTGTTTGTCTTCCTTATCTTAATAGATAGATAAAGTAGGACGTAAATTGGAGTAATATTTTTGTATTATTCAAAATGGTATATCTGATTTATCATGGCTGATTGTGATTTGGTATTGGTAATTACTGAGGGTAAGATCTGATAAGCCTAGGGCTTCTATCTACCTGTTACGGAGTGACAGAGGTGTGAGGCTTGCGGATCCATATGCAAGCTTTTTATTAAAAGACGTGGTCAAAAACACAGACAGGGTCGAAACACCAACAAACAGGTATAGCACGGGCAAAACACAAGAGAAGTCCAAAATGAGCGTGGGTCAGTTGACAGCGAATGATATCCAGAGGGCTTGACGAGAGGGGTAGTCCAATCACATGAGCAATGATCCAGACAGGAGCAAACAGAGTAAAAACACAGGCTAGGATCAAGACACGAATGACTCAGGCAATAAACAGGATAAACTAGACTTTAACTCAGAAAACTTGGAATAGCTCCGTAAAGTAGCTATCACTAGGAGAGTGATAAACGCTGAAACAATACTCGGCAGTTAGAGAAGGATCTGAGTGTATGTAATGAGTGTGTGTGTGATTGGTCACAGCTGTGTGAAATCAGTGCAATGGAGTGCAGAGTAACAGTGCAGAGTAATGTGTAACCTGTGTGGTGTGAGAATCAATATGATGGAGAGGCGACCTCTTGTGGCAGTCGGACGGAAGGCCACGAACCGGATTCGTGACAGAGCCCCCCTCCAAGGAGCGGCTTCCAGGCACTCCAAACTCAATACAATCCAGGTGGTCGGTGGAGCGGAGGCGGAACTGGGGGAGGGACGGAGGGCTAGGTCCATGAGGAAGTGGAGGGACTGGAGATTGAGGCCGAGCCGGCAGAGCAGAGCACCAAGACAGAGCAGGGAACCAGGGCAGAACCATCAGAGCAGGATGCCAGGGCGAAGCCGACGGAGCAGGAAACCAGAGCCAGAGAAACCAGAGAAACCGGAGGCCAGGATGGAGCCAACAGAGCAGATACCCACCAGGGTGGAGCAGACGGAACTGGATCCCACCAGGGCAGAGCAGAAGGAGCAGAAGCCCTCCACGGCGGAGCAGAAGACCACCACGATGGAGCATACGACACAAAAAGTTCATCAGTATCCATAGTTCATAAGCAAGCTCACTGACTGGCACTGACAGGTGTAATGAGACAGAAATGGAGTGCATTATTAGTTTCTGAGCTCATGACAGGCAGGGTTAAGAGTTCAAAGGTGGGTCTTTGGGCTGTAACAAGACTACTAGAGCCTACAAGGGGCTCAGGTAAGGTTTCTGGGGTCGTGACTGGACTAGTGGGGCAAGTAACAGGTTCATAGATTAAAACTGGACAGACAGAAGGTTCAAAATCAGACTCGTCAACTGAAATCAGATAAGCAGACAGCTCAACACAGGGTGTATTGGGTGAGATAGGGTGAACAGACTGTACAAAACCAAGAGCATTGACTGGAGCTGAACTGACACATAACTCATGGGCTGATACTGGGCAGACAGATAGTACTAAATCAGACTCATTGACCGAAGCTGACAAGTCAGATATTTCGAAATCAGATTCATTTGTTGAGACTAGACGGACAGACAGTTCACAAACAGCCTCTGCAGTTAGGTTGAGACAGGGCAAGAGTTCATGGCCAGTGACATGACCTGACAAAAGTTCATGATTATACTCCATGGCTGGTTCAACATGAGACAAGAGTTCATAAACGGCCTCCATAGCCGTGACAGGACAGGGCAAGAGTTCATAGACGGCCTCCATAGCCGTGACAGGACAGGACGAGGATTCGCAGACGGCCTCCATAGCCGTGACAGGACGAGGATTCGCAGACGGCCTCCATAGCTGTGACAGGATAAACAGGGAGTTCACAGACAGATACCACTGACACCTCTGGAGGTTCTGCAGCAGATGCCACCACCTCTGGAGGTTTTACAGCTGTACCAAACAGGGAGAGTTCATTAACATTCTCCTTGACAGGACAGGTACAGTGTTCATCAACAGTTCCTTCAAATGTGATATGACAGGCTGAAAGTGCATTGCTGGGCGCCACCACCGCACAAGGAGCTGAAGCGAGCACTGCCACCTCAGGAGATTCTGCAGCAAATGCCACCATCTCTGGAGAAACTGCAGTGGGCTTCATCGCCTCGAGGAACACAGCAGCAAGCGCCACTAGCTCAGGAGGTTCTGCAGCATCAGCCACCATCTCCATAGTGGATGCCGCCTCAGGAGGTTCTGTGGTGGTGTATGCAGCCCAAGCACACCAAGAAGCGATCCCCATCATCTTTGTGCAACAGACAAGACGTGACAAGAATCTGGACGATCGGTTGAAATGTGATGAGACTCTGGAAGATCAGCTGAGACGTGACGAGACTCTGGAAGATTAGCTGAGACGTGACGAGACTCTGGAAGATCAGCTGAGACGTGACAAGACTCAGGAAGATCAGCTGAGACGTGTCATGACTCTGGAAGATTAGTTGAAACGTGACGAGACTCTGGAAGATCAGCTGAGATGTGTCGTGACTCTGGAAGATTAGCTGAGACATGACGTGACTCTGGAAGTTCAGCTGAGACGTGACGAGACTCTGGGAGATCAGCTGAGACATGACGAGACTCTGGACAATCAGCGGTGATGTGACTTGATTCATGAAGAGCAGTTGTGATTTGTCTTGACTCATGACGATCAACTGTGAATTGACTGGACTCAAGAAGATCAGCGGTGACTTGACTCGACTCATGAAGATTATTGATGACATGACTTGACTCTCGAAGATCAGCGATGACGTGATTTGACTCATGAATGGCAGCTGTGACGTGACGGAGCTTTGTTGTGGTCGCCATTTTGTGAACAGGCTCGGCTGTCGCCGCCATTATGTGAGTGTGCTCCGGTGCGAACGCCATTTAAGTCACAGACGTGTAACAGTAAACAGAGTGGAGTGATCCGTAAAGTAGCTATCACTAGGAGAATGATAAACAATACTCGGCAGTTAGAGAAGGATCTGAGTGTGTGTAATATAGCGTGTGATTGGTCACAGCTGTGTGAAATAAGTGCAATGGATAATGGGAAATGCAGTCCAGAGTAACGTGTAAAGGTCTGTGTGGTGTGAGAGTTAATATGATTTAGAGGCGACCTCTTGTGGCAGTTGGACGGAAGGCCATGAACCGGATTCGTGACACTACCCTTTTTTTTGAACGGCTTGAATACATGTTAAACATTTATGTAATCGTTGATTTGGTTTTTAGTTTATTGTTATTCATTGGTATATTTATTATGTGTTTTTCTTTTGCATTTTTTTTTTAATAGTTCGAAACAAATAAATAAATATAAAACAAGTCATACAGAATTTTGAAAAAGAGTAAAAGGTAATCACCCATTACAAAGTGGTGATGTTAAAATATATTTTGTTCATCTTACTTTCCTTCTCAACTTTCTAAATGTTTTCGGGACTTGTGTCTGATGGATGTTTGGCAAATTTCCTGCCACCGTGAGAAACCTCAGAAGAGTCAGTTTATCTGCCAGCAGACAATCACGCTTCTGGAGAATCTCTGAATTCTTTCTGCTGCTGCCACAGACTCCTCACAGAACCAAAACCATAATGCCATCTGAAATTACATCTCCACCGCCTTTCTCTCTTCTGTCGGCCTTCGGCAAATCAAGGGATGGTAAGAAAGACAAGACAGAGAGGAGAAGAAAGAGAAATATTACGGTTATTGCCCTGCGACAGTGCACCATAAATCTAATTTGTACACCTGAGGCGATGTTGTCGGGTTTCTGCAAGTATTCACCTTCAAGAACATCTGAATGTTCAGGAACATGTTGTGCATATTTGTAACAGCTCAGAATAACTTGATACTCTTTTATCAAAATTAGTAAGAAAACTTTTCGAGACTTGAACCAGGTATAATATTCTGCCCTCGGCCTCATCAGAACATTCATTTGGAAACCATTCATAGTTCTTCATTCCCATCCACAGATCTGCTTTCCCAGATCAGAAAGGACACCCAGGCGTGAAATTGAATGACACAGCCGTGTGCTATCGCTAACCTCACAAACATCAGATTTCTGACAGGCATATTTCTACCTAAACCCATTAAAGTTAAACCCAAACCCAAACCACTAATGCTGTGCCAAACCATAGTGCTCTAAGTTGCTGTTTACTATTTACATTTATAGGTAGCTACATTAATTCTTTATAGGTTATTATATTAAATCTTTATGGGCATCAACTTAAAGGTGAAGTGTGCAATTTCTGCAATTACCCCTTACACTTAATACAACCTAATGATTAGGGGTGTGCCCGAAGCCGTATACCTTATTCGGAAAGGCACGGATAATGGCTTCAAAAACGAATAACGGATAACGAATAATTCTGCCCGAATATTCGGCTGAGGCTGCAGCACAGTCTGGTGTTTGCTAGATTCACAGGTGAGCCAGGGGATCAGCGCGATATTTTACACAAACCTCTAAAGTCACACAATAACGAGTGTGTAAACTTTGCTGTTGCTGTTGTGCATCTCTCAGAAATCAGAGCTTGGCAAATGTAATATTACCTAAAATAATACATCATACACCTTCTACTATTTGTGTATATTTAAATGGCAATGATTTAAACATTATAGGCTACGTTATGATTCATGAATGAATAAGCACAGCGCGATCACCAATCAAACAGCTGCGTTGCCGTCTCTGCGCGTCTCCGTCTCTCAAAAACCAAACCAGCTCTCTGTCAAGAGTAATAATCATATTAAATACAGATACATTTTCTTCTAGGCCTACATGTTTGCTTCCTTATCTTTTGCTGGTTTGCGTGGCACACACACATTTGTTTAGTGAAGTTCAAAAAAGACTTGTTTAAAGTGTTCTGCATATAATGAAAATGTGCGCCTTGTCGTGTTCAAGTGATCACTAAATGTTTATCATGAAATCTTCCTACTTGTATGATAAATTTATTTTTAGAAATTATTAATTTTATATTTTAGATCACTGAATGGGGCAAATAGTCGAAACACAAATATTTTTCCATACTCCGTTCTCTGTTTTTTGTTTTTTTCATAGGCTACTTTTCCAGATCTGCAAATTACTTTAGTGAAATACTTTTTTAAACTGCTCAGGAACCGGTGAGCCAAAGGAAATCATGTTGTTTTACACAAACCTCTAAAATGACAACGCAGTAACAAGTGTGTGAAGTAGCTAAATGAGTTTATGAATGACATAAGCGCAAATAAAATAGAAGTGTTGCAGTTGCCTTTTTCCATGCATTTCCTGGAAATTTTCTTTCAATTTCCATATTTCTAAACTGCGTAGGAACCCTTACTGTTTTAATTTAGATATTAAAAATGTATTTATCGGATCATGAAACGTCCCCAAGCTGGGACTCGAACTTGCGTTGCCCGAAGCACAACCGCACTGCATCTCGAAGCACCTGGGTATACAATGATATCGGCTCTGACTGTTAGAAGATATTTAAATAAATGTTATAATCATAAAAAATATATATTATTTTAGTTAAACACAGCATATTTGTTTGGTGATAACTATGGAAAAAAAGATAGGCTGTAAAACCATAAACATAACGGTCTTATCAAATATAACTTTACGAAGTTCTGGCTTAAGCTCCGGTTTTATCCGAATACATATACAGATACAAATAATTTTGTGATTGTTACAGATACAAATACTGGCTTCGCTGCACACCCATACTAATGATCATTCTTGTTCTTACAATATCTTACTATTTTATCTGGGGCTTGCCAGTACAGAACTAGCATGTGTGGCAAAAACTCTGTGTTTACCCTTGATTTACACCATTGTCTGTCTCTAGGTAATTTGGCAAGTCTTTGAATTTTAGCTGGCACTTCTGTAAACGAATCCGACCCTCTTTGGCCAGTCATTTTAATAGGAATCCACATGATTGGGAAATCTGAGTGAGGGTGAAGGATTTCACAATGCAGATTTCTCAATGGGTTCAAGTTAGTCACATGAATTCACAGCATTGATGACTGGAAAGTTGCTGATTTGAAAGTGGCTTCGTTATGAGCTAAGCTTCATACATCGTTATCTTATTGAAAGTACAGATGTGGCCATTAAGAATGTGCATTTTTTCCACAGCATGCCGCAATTCATCCTGTGGAATGCCACTGAATCCTGTGTGCATGTTTTTTAGAATTTAATCATTTTGCAGGAATACACTACATGATTTCATATACTAGTTAACTTAAATAGTTACTGTAAATAGTTACAGAAAAACTGGGCATAATACAGTAAACAACTTAGATTCATACACGTCTTTCCAAAAACAAAAACTCACACAGAAACGTGAGCCTTGTTGCTAGGAGAATCATAACCTGAAAACAACGGGTGTTCTAAAATTGGCTCAAATTATCAATAATGTTTGATATCCTCAGACTGGATGGATTGAAATCAGTCAACTCTCTCAGACTGTCCAAAATCTGCAGACTGGCTTTGACTTTTGACAGCAAAGAGGAAATATCTAAACGATGTAACTATTTCAGCAAAGAAAACATGCCGAAAAGTTTATTTGCACTTTGAATTAAGCCAGAAACCCAGTTTTGAACATTTATTGTCTGCCACCATGAAAACAATATGCCAAAAAAAAAAAAAAAACCTTGCTGCATTCGGGTCATATTCTAGATGTTTTGTGTCATTTTATTTGATCTGTAGTGAAATGTCTGCTATAGACATATGCATTTAAATTATGGTTCCATAGACGTAATTTTCACTGAATTGCTTGCTGCCAAAGCATCCTTCTTTTGGCTTATTTTTTTATGGATTTTTGGTATTTTAAGTGCAAAATGTACAGTAGCATTTCAGCATGAATTATTTCATTAAAATAGTCAAACCTATCAAATATTTCTATTGGTCTTCCTCACTGGAAAGGTAACTATAGTTACCAAAATTTGTTTTCCTTTACAAGTGGCTGAAACCTTCTTACAAACTGTATTTATAGAGGAGTTGTGTAAACCTGTTTGGAAAAGTGATTATTTTAGCACCCTCAGAATATATTTTTACAGAATTGTCAGATTAATAGATTTTAGTAGAGTAAAAATGCTCCAACACTTTGGCACAGTGTGATTATATACATGCAATTTTGCTGTCTGCTGTAGCAACACAAGTGTCTCCAGAACGAAAAAGATCAAGAGAGAGATACAGACAGGAATAAGGAGAAAGAAAAACTAGAAGCCTGTGCTAATTCAGCATTCATGAATACTAATTGCCACATAAACAAAAACACGGTTAGGGATTGTCAGGACACTACTCATTTCCCTTTCTCCTGATTTTAACAGTCACGACTGTCCCCTCACCTTTTCATTTTCCTACAGCTATTTGATATTTCGTGCAGGCATTTGAAGTAGGCAGCCATGGCAGGGGATCCTCGCTGTCTCTCTCAATGCCGCTCTGTGATCAATAATTTGTCACTGAAATGCTGTCGGTTGCGTGGACGTTGCCAGACCGGGGCCAAAAAGGGCCCCTGATGTGCGACTGCTGAGAGAGTCCCAGCAACCACCCAGTAGCGGTTACAGATCTGAGGACCCCTGGTGCGACAATATTGAGTTATGTTTCTCGCCCACCTGTTCTAGTGAATGTTGCTTGATATTTTGCATTTTGCTTCTTTAATTCGCTTCGCACATAGAACGACTAGCCAAAGCTGACAAGTGACGGTAAAAAAGTAAAAGCTAGAGCGATTTTTGGATTAACTAGCATTCTTACATATTCTACACTCTTAAAAATAATGTTCCAAATGGGGGGTTTCAAAGTGATGACATAGAAGAACTATGTTTTGGTTGTTCAAAGAACCTTGTGAACAGAGCCAGCAAACAGTTCTTGAACCGTGTCCTAACTGCACGCGACGCAATGCTGCGACTTGCGATAAAAGGTATGTTTTCCATGTAAATCAGAGTTTTTGCTGCCACAGCATTTCTTTTCTAGAAACAGTTTCTATTTCCACGACGTCGCGGCTGGAAAAACAACATACAAACTATGACAGTGATAATCTCAGGTACTGGTTATGTGCTTTGTTCAAAGTTAAACGTTTCTTATGTGAGTTTGAATATCATATTGCATGACATTTATAGCCAAGGTCATGCAAAATAACATTCAAACTCACACTAGACATGTTTAACTTTGAATAAAACACATAATCAGTCTCAGAGATTTTCAGAGAGTTATAGTTTGTATGTTGTTGCTCCAGCCATGACTGTTTCTAAAATAGAAATTGTACTTGTTGTCGCAGCTGGTTAGGACAAATACTGATTAACATGGAAACTATACCTTTTACCGCTTGTCGCTGTGTTGCGTGTAGTTAGGACACGGTGTAAAGAACCTTTGTGCAACGGAAAGGTTCCATGGATGTTAAAGGTTCTTCATAATACCTGTGGATGTCTATAAAGAACCTTTATTTTTAAGAGTGTAGCAGAGAAAGAGTGATTCAAACTTCATGAGTAAAACTTCCCAAGTCTATCAGTATTTTTGCAACTAAGATGAAATTAGAGACATTATCATAATATTGCTGTATTAGCATTCTGCAAATGCACAAGTTGTACAGTGTTCTGAAAACCTAATGATAAAAATCTTCACATCATTGAAGACATTGAATAATTTGTCTTTACTGACAAATAACACTGAATATATCATGAATATTTATCTGCATTCATAAATCCCTCCACTTTTGGGGTCTGGATCCCCAGCATGGGCTTCTAGCATGCTGACAGTTAACTAGCCAGACTTCCTTGGTCATCCAGCTTCAGGCCAAAAAACTGGGTTGTTTATTATTGAGAATCTTCTATTGTAGCTCTATTTCTTTTGCACTTCCTCATATTCAAATGTAGCCCACAATTATGAGAAACATGGTATTTAACACATGGTGTATCCTCTCACAACATATTTTAACATACACAAATGTGAATGTAATTGAAAAGCTATGGTTAAAGAGAACAGTTTCACTAAATAATGCCTTAAATTTTGGTCCTTTCTAAAAAAAAAAAAATTATATATATATATATATATATATATATATATATATATATATATATATATATATATATTTTTTTTTTTTTTTTTTTCAGAAGACCTGAAATATAGTGCTTGTGTTATTTGGAGTGATATAGGCTACTTTTTAGTCTTTTTTAAAGGTTAATAAATATGATTTGATTGTAACAGCCTATGAATTATAAAATCAGGTAGATACTACTTACTTTAAGTGTAAGAAAGATACTGTTTACACCACATATAGGCCTAAATACCTAAAAATTGTGTCTACAAAATTTTCTTATACATAAGATGTATAAGAGATATATTCCTACTGAAAACAATTCAAACAAAATACCTGAAGAAGTGTCATATAATCCACTCTCCATCTTGAACAACCTCAGCGATGGAGAACAGCAGTGCTTATGACTACTAATATGAGCCATGGGGTGAATCCAGGGCTGCAGGTCTGGAGATGGAGATGAGCTCCCCAGGGCAAAAAAACACATGAGTTCAACATGCAGATTATGGTTCATACTCATGTTGTCCAGAGCTGCTGACAGGAAGTTAAGTGAACTGTGTGTGACATATACTGCTAATTTAAAACAAACTGCAGAAAAATAAACTTTTATAAATGTATTATTAATAATTTATTAATATAATTTACTCACTTAAGATATGCACTTTACTGTATATTATATAAATATCTAAATAAATTGTTATATTCACTAAATATGATGTACAGTGGCAATAAAATAGTATGTGCACACTTAAGTCACACATAAAAAAGTCTAAATAATACTGCATTAGATTAAAACATAATTTTTTAAACATAATTTTGAACAATTCATATATTTTGCATCAAACTTCTTTTCTAAAGCTTTGGCTTGAAAAGTCCTTCTACCATCTTCTTTAAAATAAATGCCATTTGTTTTATATTGAGCTGTATAATGCAAAGGCAAGCAATTTTAAATGAGGCATTATCGTCCGAATACATTTGGACATATATTTATGGCATTTTGCTTTAAAATAATACAAAATGCCATGCTGGGACTTCAAATGGACAGTTCAAAATAACTGATTCATGGAAATGAATCAAACTTCCCAACTCTATCAGCACTTTTGCAACTGAGATTAAATCAGACACGGCATTATAATATCGCTGTCTTAGCGTTCTCAAAATCACGAGTCATGACACAAAATCAGCCTACTGGCACGGGCCTAAAAAAAACCTAATGATTGAATATCATCACAATATTCATGATGTTGCTCCATTTTACATCGCCAACACAAAATAACACTGGATATATTGCAAAATGTAATATATCACCCATCCCTAGCAGCCAGCAATGGATCTGAAGTACCAAACCAAGTGGTGAGAATTTATAGGCCAACAGAAAGAAACCGAAGAGTCCTACAAGCATCTGCTAAACTTTCTGCCTCTATTTGTGTGCCATCGAGTTTAATTTACTAGTGAATCAGAGCAGAAAAAAGGAGCGAATTCAGAAAAGCAGCCCACAGTGAAGAAGGGACGCAAGAGACGAGAGGAAGTGGATGATGAGGATGATGTGGCTCTTCATTAAGAGCGAGACACACTTTTCTTCACCTATTCAGTCTATTCAGCACACTCCCAGGCCAGAAGTCTTTCTAACCCGTCTGTCTCTTTCTCTCGGTGTCTCTTTTTCATTTGTCCTGTCACCATGGCCTTTTCTCAAGCCACATAATGGGCCCAGAGCTCAGAGAGGTCAGAGAGCTCTTTAATTGGGTTTCAAGGTGACTTCACACAGCGTGTGATGGTCATCATTAGGCTGTGTGTGTTTGTACACTCTAATAGCATATTAATGTCGGCTCTAACGGCGCTCGGACGCAGGAGGAACTGAAAGGAAGCTTCTGAATGCACCACACATGAGCAAACTTCCTGCCTTTTTCTGATTTCTTCATTCAGACACTCACAGAATGAAGGCCACCTCTACTGTCTTCACAATCCAAATACCTCTCTGCACTTTTCCTGCTCATACAAACCAACCAGCGTGCTGTGAAAAGCCCTGGTGCATTGTGGGAATGTTTTCGAAGGCGGCAGCAGTCACAATACCCAAACGGCCTCATCACAGTCAGCGCTGCCACCCTTAATGATGTTCTCTACAGAAGAAAAAAATAGTGTTATGTTGACATGAAAATGCAACACCTAGCTGCCTCTGCTAAGAGATGTTCAGATATAGCATAATAACTAAAATATTAGTGGTTTATTATGTATATAACTAAT
Source organism: Onychostoma macrolepis (assembly GCF_012432095.1). Classification (NCBI taxonomy): domain Eukaryota; kingdom Metazoa; phylum Chordata; class Actinopteri; order Cypriniformes; family Cyprinidae; genus Onychostoma; species Onychostoma macrolepis. The sequence goes on along the minus strand of NC_081156.1, from coordinate 29,402,148 downwards.
AATTAAGATGCTCTTGTTAATACTTTCATACTACTATTATTTATTATTAGTTATTTATTTTATTTTTTTATTTTTTGACATTTCAGCGCTATCATAGGTACTTGAAGACACTTGTCATAAAAAAAAACTGTTGCAACAAAACATCAGTATTGCACACATGTAGACTAGACATTAAAATAGCTAACATTTTATAAAATAATATATATTTTTTAATTTGTATAAAATATACAAAAATATTACAAAATTTAAAATACAATAATACAAATTACCAATCTAATATCCAATTTTAAAAATAGCTAAAATTTAATAAAATAAAATATAAAAAAATACAAAAATGTTTATTAAAAAATTAAATATATAAATTACCAATCTGATATATCATATTTCTAGTAACAAAATTATATTAAATAGACCAACAAATAAAAATATATATTTTTTAAATAAAACAAAATAAAGATATAATATCAAGGTACCTAACCTAACATCTAATACCAATCTAATATCTCATATTTCTAGTAAGAATTATTTCGTTGTCGCGACAAAATATCAAAGGGGTCATACGACACGATTTAAAGTTTTCCTTCGTCTTTGTAGTGATACAAACTGTTCGTGCAAATATAAAATCCATAAAGTCACAAAGATTAAAGTCTCAAACCCAAAGAGATATTCTTTATAAAAGTTAAGACTCGTCCACGCCCTCACAAATCTACATCACTGTGTTGGAAGATTTGCATAACACAGCCCTTTTCTTTTTCTTACCCAAAGAAAGAAGGCACAACTTTTATTCTCGCTGTAGTGTTGCTGCCGCTGCCATGTTGTAGAGACGCTGTGAGTTTCCAAATATGGTAAAGAGGGTATAACATTTCCGTCACAAGCTTGAGGTATTCGACCAATCACAACGCACTGGATAGCTTTCAGAAAGGCGGGGTTAGAGAGCAGCAACAATAATATACAATATGTGGAAAATTATGTGTTTTTTGACCCTTAAACTGTGTAAACACATTGCATTACACCAAATTAACAAAATAATGTTATTCTAAGCAATGCCATATGACTCATTTAATATTAAACAATATTAAACAAATATTAAATATAAATTAAAAATAAAAGATTGAGAGCCTGAAAAATGCATTTAAATAAACCAAACAAGTAAGGCTATCAATATGTTGTTTTAATCAGTTGACTTTATGTATGTCCATAATTCAGATGCATTTATAATATAATGAGCCCAAGTGAGCTTTTAATCCCTGCATTAATGCTAGAAGAGTCTGACAGCAGAAACGCTAATCTCATTGGAAACTGACCTATCAGAATGGATATTTAAATTAAGCAATTTCATTTGCATCTCTGAAGTGAGACTAATGATATGCGTCACCTTCCAAACATTATCAGAAGTAATTTCTAAAACCTGCTTTCAAGCATATTTATGGCCAACATCTCATGTGTCCAAAACGTAAAGTAAAAATAATTGAAGGATCTCAAAGTAAATGAAAAACGGAACAATAATTTTGAACAATACATTTGCCATAATGACTAAGTGGAGATAGGAATGGCACTGATTTGTTCCATCCGTTTACTATAATAAGTGTGAAAGATTATGCTGTGTTAATAATTATCTAAACTATTTTTAGATATCACAGAGAGATTATCTGTGCCCAAGATCATAATTATCAGAAAAAGTAATTATGCTCGGCAGAAGCAATATTAAAGGGTTAGTTCACCCCAAAATTAAATCATCCTCATGTTGTTCGAAACTTGTAATATCTTTTGAGCTTAACCCATAGAAACACACAGAAAATGAATGAGGATTGCAAACATCAAGCAGCAAAAGGTACATAAAAGTAGCTCATATGATATTTAGGTGTAAGAAAATCTCTGTTCAACATTGCATCGTGCTTTAACTGATTTAGTATTGTTTATCTGAAAGTTAAAGTCAGTGTGTGCATATTTGACGCCTTCAATTATACTACACCACAAATTATTACCACATTAATAACTCAGTCAAGATGGATCCATCTTTCCATTTCAACATATTTCTCTCCAATAACTCCAGTAACAGTCAGCAGCTAGTGAACTTTTCCACTGTCCACCACTCCTATGAATGTTAAATAAAGTTATTTGAATATTTGTAATATTAATAGCTGCATGCTGTGAGCTCAGTGATGCTGAACCAGAGACCGGTGAAAAAGACAGAATCCAGCCATTTACATCCTCCGTGAAGACAGGGATGGTGTGATGGATGAAGAAGAGAGAATGAGAGACTCGCTCCCTCCATCCCATTCAATGTCAGAGGTGGTGAAAGGGTCAACATGGCCAGTCCAAACGCTGCCGGCACACAATACACAATGAATGAGGCCATCCAGCATCATCTGTGTGTGTGTTAGTGCTATGCAGGCATGTGGTTTGCATAGAAATGGGCCATCACACAAAGGCTTCAAGCGTGGCAATACGTTTTCAGCACGGTTAACCAATTACAAAAGAATAAAAACGTAGTGCGACATTCAGTCCTGCGAGAGCAAATTGAAATAAATCACACACTCTGCTTCTACAGCACAGGAACGGGTTCATTGAACTACAAAAAATACAGACTAAATGACTCACTAAATGAAAATATGCGGCCTAGAATACATGGCTCTTAGAAATATGCGGCCTAGAATATGTGGCCAGTAATGCACATTTATAAAAATGGACAGCTTTTCAGACCAAATGAGCTGCAACAAAGTCAATACACACACGAGGAAAAATTACATACATTACACACATTTAGTTGACTGATTGAATGATTGAAAATTTTTACTGGAAAACTACAAAAATATTGAATAAAAATAATTATCACCCTTAACTGTGGTTAAATTACTAAAGAAATATCTTGTGGCCTATTGCTTTATAGTGTTTTATGTTCAGTCATAAAATATGTATTTGAGCAAAAATGGTTTTGCTATTGCTAAAGCACTAGATTTATCGTGGGCACTTTGATTGCTGCACTTTTGGTTGTTTGGATTGTGTTTCCACAGGCCTCTGAGGTCTCGAGTGAATCAACAACCCAGAAGTGATTTGTGAAGATGCTTTTCTGGTCTTTTTGCTTCACGTTGTGCCAAACAAAACCCCTGCTATGGTTAAAATCACAGAAACACGCAGACTTTCATGCCTTATTTCTTCGATTCTGAACCGTTTCACATCTTTCTTAGAAAGTCCCGTCTCATTTGCACTGCTGTGTACACACACAAACCTCAGGACACACCAACATGCATATATCCAAGTCTAAAAGACAGAGCGCTAGGTAATATGAGCTTCTAAAGCAGAGCATTAAATATGCACTAGACAGCTCAGAGAATGGAGAGCACTACTCCTGAATAAATAACCAAACAAACAACAGACTATCAGCCAATCTACAAATCAGCGCTGTCACAGAGAGAGTGGAGATAATATACACGCACACACCGCAGGCGTGTGTATTTATGGGTCCCAACTGTCCTCTCCTCTTTCTTTCTCACACACACACACACACACTCCACGCTGAGAGAGCTCTGTTTATCACTCTTACAATCACACAGACCAGACCGGGGCTAGTTTCTGTGCTAGTTCCTCACCATAATATAACTGTCTACATAGTCAGGTGCCTTCTAAAGAAGAAGAATAACAAAAAAATACAACCTCATGAACTCAAGAGACTGATTTGAAATCAATAGCTATGTACTGTTTAGCGCTGAATAAACTCAATTGAACTTGTTTTGTATAGCAGTTTCTACAATACAAATCATTCCAAAGCAGCTTAATACAGAATCCTGCCCAACAAGATCTGAAGAATACGATCATGTCAGTCCAATTTGATTCTCTGTACACTTTTCATATAATTCATTGCAATGAATACAATACCAAAGTTTGTGGACATTATGATTGTTATTGTTTTTAAAAAGAAGTCTCTTAAGCTCACAAGGGCTGCATTTATTTAATAAAAAATGCTGGGAAAAAACAGCAATATCGTGAATAAATATTCTAATTTCAACTAACTGTTGTCTATTTGAATATATTTTCAAATGCCATTTATTCCTGTGATACAAAGCTGAATTTTCAGCATCATTACTCCAGTCTTCAGTGTCACACAATCCTTCAGAAATCCTTCCTACCTGCTGATTTGGTGCTCAAGAAACATTTCTTATTATTGACATTTTTTAATTATATTGAACACAGTTATGCAGCACAATATTTTTGTGGAAACAGTGACATTTTCCAAGATTTTTTTATGAATAAAGTGAAAAATAACAGCATTTATTTGAAATAGAAATGTTTGTACAATTATAAATGTCTGTCACTTTCGAACAGTTTAAGATGCCCTTGCTGAATAAAAAAATACTTATTTCTACCAAAGAAAAAAATCTTACTGACCTCCAACATTTGAATAGCAGTTCATGAAAAGAATAGATCAAGAAATATCATATTAATAAGATATCTATAATTTGAGATGTCTGCTGTTTGGAAAATGGGCATAAGCAAGCCTATGTTTCCTAAAACTGCTGTCTAGGTAGGCAGCTCACTAGTACTGATCAAACAGTGAGTATGAAAAATGACACAAAGATGATTAGAAGGCATTGGTGGCTTTTTCTGTCTCCAGTCAAACACACAGATTTTATTTTTTATTTTTCTGCAGGTCAGTCAGCGTTAAAATGACAGCTGTTCGTAGTGCCTGAAGCCAGCATGGGTGAGCTAAACGAGCAAATCTGAGGTGTGTGAAAAACATCATCTAAAGTGACAGGACACTCACACAGTCTCTCTTTCTTTCAGTGGACTGTCCCTCTGCTCTGACCTTAAAATAACCCATATTAAACATCACAGAAATAATCAGTAGACTGATTTGTGCTTCTTTTTGAATATGTATATATGTTTATCAACATATGTCTGTCTAAAAGACTGGAAAGTGTATTTTAATTAGTTTTTTTAATTACATTTTTGCAAATACTTAATTTACTCACTCTCATGTCATTCCCTGTATGACTTTATTTCATTCACTCATAGGCGTAAAAATTATGATATCCAATGTTTTTTTAATGAGCGATTATAAGGTTAACAAGCTTAATACCGTAGCTTGTCACCCACTACAACTAACACAGCGATAAGCCTGTGTGTGAACTGATATTAGGCTAATATTGTAGACCTACCTATGTGTTGTGTTTTGCTCAATATGATGTTAAGTGGCAGATCAGTGGGCTTAATGCGGTTGAATATCTAAAGAGACGTACTCGGTTTCAGACAAAACCTAAAATACTATGGATGCAAAATAATAATTATAATATGGCCGCGTGGTGAACCATATGAACCCAACTCATATTTAAACAAGGTCCATGCTATGTACACATGCTGTGTACGCATAGCTATCCTTACAAGTACAATTTTGGCTGTATTATTTGTGTCCCCTTCAAAAATTGCTCTTGAGAAATGTTATGTTTATTGTCCCCCCCTACTGTTAGATGAAATTTACGCCCCTGCATTCACTGAACACAAAATGACATATTAAGCAGAAAGTCCAGGCTTCTCTTTTCCAAGAAATGGATGTGAATAAGAATTGCAGTTGCCAAAAATCAAATGATGGCAGCATAAAAGTAGCTTAATAATTGTCCATACTACTTCTGAAGCATTATGTCATGAAATTATGAGAATTTAGACTTCATGAAAATCCTCCTCTTTGTTGTTGATTTCAAGGGGAATATCATATCTGAACATAATGACATGAGGGTGGGTAAATGATAATAATTTTGATCTGAAATACTTCAATCTTCCAGATTTTACTATTTTGAAATGCATATTGAAAAATTCCAGAGATCTTACCCCACAATCAGCATGATTCTGTGTAGGCTTACTTCTTTTGTTTTAGTCATTCAACAAGTATAGTATTTCACACTTGCATTTGTTCAAAATAACACGCAACAACTGCAGCTCATTCATTAACAACATGAGCGATTATCTGTACTGCAACAAAATGTCAAAATCAGTGGAAAAAGCCTCTTATCTGGGCCAGAACCAAAGCGTGCAGCAGTGAACTAGCAGTCGATCAATCATTGGCCTGTGTGCTGAGCAGTTTGACTGATTGGGAAACAGATTTTCCCCTGCATGTTTCTGGCTCTGGGCCTCGTACGGGGCCTCTGGTGCTGGTGTAGGCTTTCCAAACCATTACCCTGACCCGATCAATGACTGACCCACGCTTACCGCTGACCTGACGGGCCGCTGAAGCAGAAGAACCCAGAAGAACATGTGGTTTGCTCCAGATAACTGAAGTAAATATGAATACATTAAGCAGAGCTCAGAGGAGAATGCAGGTCGGCTCGTTCAACTCTCAGACAAGAATCCGTCAGAGCTATAAAGCATGCTAACCTCCCAGATGAAAACGCTACGGCTCAGAGACTGCTCTTCATAGCTCAGAAGAATTAATAGAGTTAGTTATTTTTAGTTGCAAATTCAGTCTCAAGTATCAACAATATTCTAGAAATATATAGAGTGATATAATGACAGAACGATAGAATAATAGATAAATAGAACAATGGAACATCAGAATGATAGAAAAATAGATAAATAAAACAACAGATACATAGATAGATAGATAGATAGATAGATAGATAGATAAAGAAAAGAAAGAAAGAAAGAATGATAGATGAAATGATAGAAAAAAATGCTAGAAAACAAACGATAGATATAGATCAAATGACAAAGAACGATAGAAAGAACAACATTTAAAGGGGTGGTTTACTGATTTTTTTTCTTTGCTTGATTGTGTTTATGGGGTGCAATATAATATGTCTTCGTAAAACGCCTTATTTTTCATATATTTCACCTTTATTGTAAGCCGCTTTCTCCTCTGTCATTTGAACGACCGGTTGACTTCCTGATTCTATGAAACCACTCCCTCAGAAACAGGCAATGGGCTCAGATTGGTTAGTTGGGCCGGTGTGTTGTGATTGGCTAAACTGTGTACTGCACATTGTCCGGAAACGTCACGCCCATTACCTTCACGGGCGACAGCTGCATGTGCTGCGGTCAAATGTAAATAATGGTGTCAATATTGCCGTATCAGTTTGAGCCAGAATCAGACCCAGAAAGCGGTAATGAAGAGAGTCAAGCAGAACTTCCGCAAGCATGGCTCTTACAAACGTTTCTGAATGGAAGTTTGCTGTTGTGATTACATATAATTGTTTGAAGTTTGTACACGTTTGTCTTATACACACAAAATAGCATCGAACTAACTGGCTACTATAACCAAACAGCGTTGGCTTGTGTTTACGTTCTTGATCAAATCGAAAAATTACGTCATAAAGTATACATGGAAAATACATTTACAAAATTAGTACATAATTACAAATTCGGGTCCAAAATGTTTGTACGCGTTTGTCATAGACACACGAAATAGCATTTAACTAACTGGCTACTAAAGCTAGTGTTGGCATTTGTTTACGACCTTGATAAAACTAAAACATTATGTATGAAATTATACATGCAAATACATTTAAAATTATTAAATCTTACTTACAGGTTGTGGCCCAACAACTGCTGCCTCTGGTTTTAAAGCTGGAACTGCTCCATGTTTTAGTAATAGTTTCTGTGTGAATCCGGCATTGAACTCGTGTAGATTCTGGAAGCTGTCTTCCGTAAAATGCGCAGCACAGAGAGCTAAATTAGGATTGTAATTGTCAGGAACATAATCAAACATAAATTTTAACCATTGTTGACGAACTACAGCGTCCGTAGGAAGCCCGAACACAGAAGACCTGACAGCTGGGTGAAAATAACACCGTTTCGACGGCATGGCTACAACTCTCCACTATAACTCTTCCTCTTCGACAAAGCCAGAGAACATGGCCTTGCCCCCTCTTTTGCATGTTCCGGAGGGAGGGGTTTGATGGGTTTTTTACGTATGCAACCCGGGAAGTATCTCGTTGTAGTCCCATATGAGTTGTTTTTGTAGGCATTAAACTTCCTGATTTTTAAAAGACGATATCTCCGCTTACGTTGAACTTTCAGCGCAGCAACTTTGCAGATACTGTTCATGCGCCAACAGCAATATTACACACTATTTAAAATGAAAAAAGTGAAATTGCAGTAAACCACCCCTTTAATAGAATGATAGACAGAACTCTGAACAAACAATCGAACAAACAAACTAGATAGATAGATAGAACAAGTCCAGTCTCACAGAACTGAAGATCACACCTCTTCTTAACAAGCTGCACAGTTTACAACAAACCTGCAGATTCCAATCTTCAGTAAGAACAGAACGAGTGATGCTGCCTTATCAAAGACTAATAAACTGTGTGTTTATGGATGTGGGCGTTCAGAATCTCATGAACTGATGATTTCACAGCAAAGTGTCTGTTAAAAGGCATCCACTGTTCTTCCAGAAGCCACGGTCAGAGTTGATCCTCCCTCAACATGAAGCCAAAAAGCTCTCTCTCCATCAGAGCAAAGCTAGCCAAGTGCTCTTCTTCTGTTTTTAAAGCTTTGTGTACATGGTGTAAACACCAAGATCACAGAGATGGAGCCGTGACACTTCTGAGCGGCAGCGCCGAGGGGAAGGTTTGTTTGCGCTCTTCAAATGTGTAATTAACCAGCATTAAAACACACTCACTTTTCAAACCGCCGTGTCCTCGATGACTTTTGAGAGAGCAGAGGGAAAACGAGAGACAGAGACAAACAGTGGGTGCACAGAGAGACAGAGAAAGAGAGAGAGAGAGAGAGAGAGACAGAGCGACAGGGAGAAAGAGAGAGACGGATAAACAGAGGTCACACAGCCACTGCAAACTTTTGAAAGTGTCAACAGCATATATCTAAACGAGTAAATCCCCAGAGTTACTGTTCTGAGAACAAAACAACACAAAACAACACAGCGCAACAAAACAAAATTAAATTAAATCTAATATAAAATTAAATTAAAATAATGTAAATATACAATGAAACAAATAAAAAAAAAATATTATAAAATAAAATATTTTTTTAAAATATCATATTATAAAATGTTTTATAAAATATAAAAATAAATACACAAACATTGCAATGTGTTCTGGTTGTATTATGAATACACTTCTGCAAGTGTACTGAAAGTTTTCATTTATTTGTGCTTGTTGAGTAGTTATTTAGGTTCATAGTTATTATTAAATATAGCCAAAACTAGAACCATTCAAAATCATTTGTCTTCACTGAAGAAAAAAAAAAAAAAAGGGAAAAAAAAGATGAGAAAATGTACATATTATAATTATATAAAAATGTAATATTTGTAATTAAATTCATTAAACTTAATTTAATTATTTCAACTAAAAATACTATTTATATATTTATTTTCATCTTTTTATCTCACCTTTGAGCCTTTTCTCAACTTTTTTGCTTGGCAACCAACTAAAAATACATTGAAATCCTCAAATTACTAAAATAAAATAAAGCTAAATAATTAATATAAAAACAACTACTATAAAGACAAGCTCACATAACATAACATAACATATAACATAACAGCCTATTCAAAATGATTAGATACTGTAACTGTATAATAATAATACAACCCGAATTCCGGAAATGTTGGGACGTTTTTTAAATTTGAATAAAATGAAAACTAAATGACTTTCAAATCACATGAGCCATTATTTTATTCACAATAGAACATGGAGAACATCATGAAAAGATTCAGAGAAACTGGAGAAATCTCTGTGCATAAGGGACAAGGCCAAAGACCTTTGTTGGATGGCCGTGATCTTCGGGCCCTCAGTCGACACTGCATCACTCATCGGCGTGATTCTGTCATTGACATTACTAAATGGGCCCAGGAATACTTCCAGAAACCACTGTCGGTAAACACAATCCGCCGTGCCATATGCAGATGCCAACTAAAGCTCTATCATGCAAAAAGGAAGCCATATGTGAACATGGCCCAGAAGTGTCGTCGTGTCCTGTGGGCCAAGGCTCATTTAAAATGGACTGTTTCAAAGTGGAAAACTGTTCTATGGTCATACGAGTCCAAATTTGACATTCTTGTTGGAAATCACAGACGCCGTGTCCTCGGGCTAAAGAGGTAGTAGTAGAAGAGTCTGGGTGCTGAATTGGTCTGCCTGCAATCCAGATCTTTCACCTATAGAGAACATTTGGCGCATCATTAAACGGAAAATACGTCAACGAAGACCACGAACTCTTCAGCAGATGTAAACCTATATCAGGCATGAATGGGACCAAATTCCAACACCAAAACTCCTTCTGAAAAGAAGAGGAGATGCTACACCATGGTAAACATGCCCCCGTCCCAACTATTTTGATACCTGCATCAGGCATAAAATTTGAAATGAGCTCATTTTGTAGATAAAATTTTAAAATTTCTCAGTTTAAACATTTGTTATGTTATCTATGTTCTATCGTGAATAAAATATTGGCTCATGTGATTTGAAAGTCTTTTAGTTTTCATTTTATTCAAATTTAAAAAAAACATCCCAACATTTCCGGAATTATGGTTGTAATAATAATAATAATAATAATAATGATAATGATAATAATAATAATTTGCAGATGCAAGAAAAAACAAACAAAACAATTGGTGGGTGAGTGGGTATAAGCACTTATAAGAAATGACAATTACACTTAATCATATGACAAACATATTAAATGTGTAAGTGACCACACACACCGATGAACAGAGAGATGGTGAAAGAAACACACAGACTAGATGTCTTTTTTGGCCCTGTTCTAGACAGAGAAGCAGGAGTCTAAATTACTACTGTCTGCCACACAGTTATCCTCAGTCCTGTCCAAAAGCTGCTTTATAAAGGCAGACCCTCTCAAACACACACATACACACTCAAACACAGACCTCAGCACTATTCACAAGGGTTTTGTACAGCAGCTGATGTACAATTATTAACAGAGGACATCTGTGAATCCATGTACTGGCTGGGAATGAAGGTGGACCAGGCAGTAAAAAATAAATCTAGCTTTAGTTACAAACTTCGACAAAGGTCAATTATACCGCAATTACAGACATGAGAGATTAGATTTCTCAGAGGACGCTTGAGTTATCGGAAAACAAAACAGAAGGTGATTTGTTCTGTGATAAACACAGAAGAACCAAAAAAAACTTGCTGTCCAGATCTCCTCTGTTTGCTTCTGAAATTTGGCAGCCAGCATCATATAACCATCATGTACACAAATCTGCATCCTAAACACACGACCCCCATCTGCTAGCGCTTGTTTTGGGTCATTTCGAGGGATATTTGAGAGGGGAAGAGGGTTCTTCTCTCCGGGAAAAGCACGGAGGATCATCTCAGTGGAACGGAGATTGGACTGCACGTCTGAAAGATGTAAACAAACTTCAACTAGATGAGTAGGATCTTCCAGATGTCCAAAACCTGAGCTGTTTGTTGTACGTAATGGCATCAGTGTGTGAGTGTGTGAAGGGGTGTTTTTGTACCCGATGACTAGCATGTGTGTGCTTGTTTATGGGTGTTTTAATAGAGCTCTGCTGTGTTTGGCCATGCCTGATTGTGTGTTGTATATAGAGCCGTAGGAGTGTGTTTATGTAATGCTGAGAGTGCTTTTCAATAGCCTTTTGTCTGTGTATATATAGAGTGCATGCATGCATGTTTTGTGTGTTTATCTGTCTGTGTCAATCTGTTTAATGTGTATATACAGTTGTAGATTTAAGTTTGTACCTACATAGCAAAATTGTGTATTTAAATTATGCAAAAAAAAAAAAAAATTAAAAAAAAGAAAATTAAAAAAATGGTGAGTACGGACTGATTTTATTTTATTTTTAATATTATTTTGTTTATTTTTTAATTACATTTATTGTGATTAACCTCCCGCTCTTGTTCAGAGTATAATGATATTCAATCTTTGCACGCAATCACGGAGAACAACTCGATTAAGATAATCAAAATTATTTTTAATGATCATCTATGGGCTGGAAATATTTCTTTATTTGAACAACTTCAGTTTGATGCAAATATAGAGGATTGCATCATAAAGTCAGCGCGTGAAAAAATGAGAGCATTGTGTTTAATACAACAAGTTTACCCTAAACCTTTAATTTAATCCTCCTATACAGCCTTTAGTCATAATTAATGTTTTAAACTTTGGCAAATTCTAATGCTTATTAATGTGATATGTTGTTTGTATAGTTTTCTCGCTGTTCTGTAGTGAAATAGGGTGATCAGACTGTGAAGAATTGCCTATACACATACGGTATGCCTCTCGCGCTCCTGTTTAAGTCACGAAATACGCATCGGGATATCGTGACAACATATTCCTTCGTTTCATAATACTCAATTAACTGTCGTAAACTGAGATTGGTGTCTTTAGAAGACGTATCTGTGCTGAATTCTACATAAATAATCCACAACAATGCCGTACTATGGGTACAGCCACTGATAGAGGCTGCAGCGGAAGTTCTTTTACGCTACTATTTGAATCTTCCGCTTTTCGAACGCAGAAGTGTGATAAAGGCCTATTTCCACACTGATAAAAATAATGAATGTTTCTTGAGCAGCAAATCAGCATATTAGAATGATTTCTGAATAATCATGAGACACTGAAAGCTGCTGCTGAAAATCATAGAAAACAGTTACTATATTTTGATCAAATAATTGAAGCATAAGAGACTTTATAGACTTAATGTTTACTGACCCCAACTGACCCCAAATTTTGAACGATATAAATTATATAAATTCTAAATTGCACATAAATTAATTTGAGTAAATTATTCTTTATTTATATCAACTTAAATAATAAATAAATAAATATAATTGATCGAAGCAATTTACATTTACATCCCATATGTTGAAAAACAACAACACTGTCAGGGAAAACTGTGCAATTAATTACAGAAATGTAATAAATATCTGCAAGCAATCGTAAAAACAAGTAAAATATTCACATGGATTTTCTGAATTTCTGAATGCAATATACAGTAAATGTGTTTATATTATATGTGTGTGTCTTCTTAGAAAATAAAGCATGTATTTGCCCTAAGCAAGAATATTGACTTTTTTATTTTATTTATTTTTCTTTTTTTTGGGGGAGGGGGTGCAATGCTGTTTCATGCATTCAGAGTTGTTTACACTGCTAAAGGGGTCTTATTATGCTTTTTCACATATTTAGTCAGTGTGTAGTGTGTATGTTTGAGCATAAAAAGATCTACAAAGTTACAAATCTCAAAGTCCACTCCAAAGGGAGATATTTTGTTTTTAAATAATCCCTTTTCAAGAACTACAATGAACGGCTCGTTTGGACTACAAAGTTGTTTTCGGTGTTTGTGACATCACAAAGCATTCTATTAGAATATCATTAAAATAAATCCCACCTACAGAAATTTGAATGTTTGGGGGGTGGGGAGAACACTTGGTTGAGCACTGCACTTTTCAAAATCGAAACCCGGTGCGGGTGTTTTTATACCACTGTATTTCTGAAGGAAACCGGCTGTCTTCAGAAACTTTTGGATGTTATTTTCATTTCATTGAGTTTCACTTGCATGTAATGTTTGATAAAGCAGCGTTTGTGAGCTGAGCGCTGCTTTGTGTACAGCGTTACCGTGGAAACCTTGCTCTCTACCACTCCAACAGCGGCTCCTGCTGGCAGAGAATTAATTTGCATATATATGCCGCCACAAATAGTGTAACTCTGTGGGACTATGGCAGAGGCGTCATGCCCATTCAAAGTGCATATACGTAGAAGTAGATTCAACTGTATAACAATTTCACTGCAATTTATGTTATAATGTTAGAATTAAAGAACAATAAACATAATACATATTACCGTTGCACTTATCTGTACATACTGTAGTAAATGCAGTTATTTTTAAGATGTTGTTGACATCCTATCTAAAACGTGATTTAGCCAGAAAAAAACAACAACAACAATAACATTACCACTTTAATATGTCTTGCAATATCCGTGCGTGCAAAGGAACTTGATATTGATACTGAATTGATATTGCAATATTGCAAAACATGCTGCTTTGGCAAGGGGCAGGGCAGTACTGAAACACTGTCTAAGCTGTTTTACCAATCACAACGCATTGGGACAGCTAACCAATCACAACACATTTGTGTTGTTTGTATGTGTTGTGTGTGTGTGTGTGTGTGTGTGTGTGTGTGTGTTTGTATGGAGCTGTCTGCTCTCTCCAGGTGTGTGTCAGTTCGGACAGCTCTTGCGGTGAGTGTATCTCTGTTCAATTCCGCAGCCTGTGAGGGGTCATCCGGCCTCTCACCCCTATGTCAGAGCGCTCGAGATGCACGCCGGCAGAATATAGAGCCAAATCTGCTCCCCAGAACAGTCACAGCTCGACCTAGCCCAGCATTTTTCTGCAGAATCCGAGCTGAGCTGAGAGCTGTGGCTAATGGGGGAGGTTATTTTATTAATATGCTGATTTTACTCCGGGTGACAGCCATCATCTCTCACCCTGAGGGTGAGATCTAATCCGACTCTCACATAGACATGCGGACATAGTGTATACACACAATGATTATTCAGACTCCCTCTGAGCAGGGTCAAAATAACAAACCCAGCTGTGCGTTAGACAGATAGAGTGAACGAGGGAAAGTGGGTGACAGAGAGAAAGAGACAGAAAGAGATAAACTTTCCTGGAGACACACTGGCGGTGTTCTAAACAGCAAACTAGCATACTAGACTATTTTTGCAGTAACTACAATAAAGAGTATGCCTAATGCAAATTGTCTAAATGCATGGAACACCTGGATGAGTAATTATTTTTGTCAAAAAGTCGAGTATACAGCGCAGCATAAAGCATACATTACCATATCCCAGAATGCAATGTACTCAGTTTCAATGCAAAAAAGTCACTTTCTTATTCATTTTTTTTTTTTCGTTTTCCTAGTGAAAATAACTAAAAGTTCCTAAATTATTTTACATTTACTTGAGATCCAAAAGCACATACATGTGGTTTTCTAAGAAATTTATAAAAATTAAGTAAGATTTATGTTTAAACTAAGAAAAAAAAAAAAAAAAGATACTTCTTGTGGTTCATTTGTTGTACAGCAAACATTCTTTCTTTTTTTCTAGTACAAATATCTAAATCTTAAATCAACATATTTACTTAAATTCAGCAAAGTTAAGTGAGATTTAAAACAAGGGGAAAATATGGGGTAAAAATATAAACTTAATTCAAACATTTGTCTTACCCCATTGGTTTGTAGATATATATATATATATATATATATATATATATATATATGTATATGTGTGTGTGTGTGTGTGTGTGTGTGTGTGTGTGTGTGTGTGTGTGTGTGTGTGTTTTTCCTTCTTGTTTTAAACATAAACCCCACTTAATTTTGATATATTTTCAGAATACAAATTTGTATTGGGAAAAAATGTTCAAGAAAATAAGTATTTGCTGTACAACAAATGGCAATATTAATATTAATAGTAATGGTGCTTTTTAACATATTTTTTAGATTTTCGTATTATTTAATCAGACTGTCAAAAGTGTTGTTTCTAAGTTTGTTCCTTTAATAAATTCAGTTTAAAGTTTAATTTGAACTAAAATGAAAGTTAATTTGCATGTTTACTTACCTACGTGAAGGCATTTTAAATAAATAAAACAACGAACAAACAAACAAAATTAAAAAAGCAAAATATTGATTTTTACTTCTAATAATCAGCTGAACACCACTCACTAAATTATACACGAGGTCCTAATGAGGTTATTTGACAAGCATAATGAGGTCATGTCACAACTAACATACTATTGTTTGCTTTATATCAAGAAACCAGTAGGTAGCATACAGTTTATATTGTGAAGTGTGCAGTAAGTAATACGCAGCAATCCCTTCCAAGACGTAAAGCTGCTCAGACTTCCTTTGAGACACATTTATAATAGCTCAGACACCTTCATTAACCCAAAAGACCAATTACTCTAATCAACCTCTAATCACCCTCTCCAGGTCCAAATCGACCAATGAAAGCAGAGGGGGGTGTGTAGGTTTGGATCCAGACGGCCATCAACAAAAACAGACTAATGAACATTAAAGGAATACTTATTACCCCAGGTTGCCTGTGCTGGTAAAATCAACCCCAGGGAATTTATGGAAACTTTATAAGAATGCAATGTGTGTGTGTGTGTGTGTGTGTGCATGTTCAGACTGCAATATATTACCCCATCAAAAGCCTTTATGGAAACTCGCAGATCAAAGCGGCAGTAATTAGTGGTGACTTGCTGTGTGCGAAATCGTTAATCCGCTAACACACTGGCTTTTAAAAACCGCGGCCACATCTAGCTGACAGACTTTACACCAGACACTAACACCCAGAAAAACCACAACCATCTTTAATCTTCAAAGTTTATGACAACTTCACCACCTCTTACAGATCACAGAGCATTCCAGAAGACATCCGACACCGTGTCCTCAACCGGCGCAACACGACATGTTTTCAGTGCCACATTTTCATCATTTTTCTGTCACTTCCAGCAAATGTTGGTATGTTCTGTCCATTCACATGTATACCGTTGTTTGCAACTTTGTTTATTTAATAAATTCAGTTAAATAGTTAATTTTAGCTGAATTCAAAGTTAAATTAAGTTAAATTGCATGTTTCCTTGCATGTGCATTTCAAGACCCAGATATATGTAATATTCAAGCATGTTTTTACCATAATTATTATACAAAAATAAAAAAAATAAAATAAATGTTGAGGTCAAAACTGCTCACATTGCACTTGGGTTTTGGACACAGGGTTTTGGTTTGCAAAGGCCAACTTTTGAGGGATTTCTGCAGTCTAAAACAGGTCTTAACCTGGACTACATGGACATCATGACCATCTCTCAGTTGATAAGAAGACCTTGCCTGAGGATGCCAATGAACTCAACAAGGCCACCACCTGTGCATGTGTTTATTTATGTTTAGAGGCACCTGTGGTCCTCAGAGTTGGCCCTCCAACACTACGTGTTGTATCTGTTCATTGATCGAGACAGATGGCTGTCAATCAATCTTATCGGCTCTCAACACATTTGGTCCTGAGGGAGCCAATATGGCACTGGCCTTGAGTGAAGGCCAAATCGACCAATCACAGACCTTGAGAGAACAATATGACCCTTTGTCGGTCTGTGTGCACATGAAAAGAAAACGACTAAATACAGGCAAAAAAAGAGAAACTGATTGTTTATCAGTCTGATTTGCCTACCAGAATAGTACAACCTGAACCAATATATTAAATTATAATATAATAT
Organism: Onychostoma macrolepis; assembly: GCF_012432095.1. NCBI lineage: Eukaryota > Metazoa > Chordata > Actinopteri > Cypriniformes > Cyprinidae > Onychostoma > Onychostoma macrolepis. The sequence continues at coordinate 29,384,948 of NC_081156.1, read as the reverse complement.
TTATAATAGTGGTTGACTGATATGTCATTTTAAAGGACAAATTCAAGAATGGTCCCATTTGACTTTAGCTACATCTTTGCCTCACTCAACCCAACATCAACAATCTTTAACACCACATTCTTTTCTCTCTCTCGATGTGTGCACATTGCCATATTAATCCAGAATAAGTAAACTCAAACTCAAAATCTGCTGCATGGAAATCTTCTCAAATAATCACAAATCTGTGCATCTCACAACTGAATCTACAGGAGGTTCATTCATCAAAGCTCTTGCAGAAACGTCTTGATCTAGAGCTCAGAAAAAAAGACCAGCTTAGTCACTGGGTCACCAGCAAATGTTGGGTTTTGGAAGCTGTTTCTGACACTTGTCTACTAGATTAACCAGCAAGAAGCCTTTCATCAAACTTCAATAAAAAAACAAACAAACAAACAAACAAAAAAAAACATATTGCTGGCAAATATCATGGCAATAAAATACTGGTCCATGAGGTAAACCAGCTCCAAACCAGAATAAACCTCAAATAAAATTTATATTCATACAGTTTCAGAAAAGAAGAATTGTAAATACTATAGTGTTTTTGAACCATACTTTAGTAAAGTGTATTATATTGTATATATATATATATATATATATATATATATATATATATATATATATATATATATATATATAGTATAACTACTGTATAGTGAGCTGATAAACTGTATTAAATACTGTAGTATACTTTAGTTTTTACTACAGTAAACTGTAGTGTATTGTAGTATAATATACCCTATAGTTGTAGAAAACTTGGTACAGTATTGGGTAAAGTACTTTGTTTATATTACTATAGTTGTTATTTTACCACAACAACTATGGAATTACCGTAACAAATTAATTCAAGTTCTTTACTATAGTATGGTTCAAAAACACTATAGTATTTACTATAAATTACTATAGTATTTTTTTCATGTGGGTTGTCAGTGAGAAAAGCTAAGCAAGACACCAGAGACTATCCCACATTTTCCACCAACTGAAAAAGACCCATTTAAAATACCTAAAATATATTAATAATTATTAGTGTTGTCAAACAATTAATCGCGATTATGGCATTCAAAATAAAAGTTTTTGGTTACATAATATATGTCTGTGCACTGTGTATATGTATTATGTATATATAAATACACACACATGCATGTATATATTTAAGAAAAATATGTTATGTTTATATATTAAATATATTCATATATATAATATAATTTACATGAATATAAATGTATGCATGTAAATATTTTCAAAATATGTACTGTATGTATGTGTACTTTATATATATATATACACAGTTCACATACATACATTATGTAAACAAAAAAAATTGGATGTGATTAATAGCGTTTAATCATTTGAAAGCACTTATACATTAGTTAATCAAAGATCAACACTATTAAAAACCCAACGTCTTACCTCGACAGACGTTCCCGTTGTCTGGCTCGAATCCTGCCTTGCAGGTGCAGCTCCCAATCGGAACCATCCAGTCCCCATCGCCATTACAGTACAATTTAATCGGTACGTCCACTTCCTCAGAATTCGGGATGCACATCCCGCGAGCGATCACCAGCGAGGTGCTCTCTGCCCCAGTCATGGTCTCTGGAAAGATCGCAAAGTTCTGCACGACACTAGGGCATTTCTTATAAAACACACGGACAGACAGCAGGGACATGCATGCGCCATAGTCCTGAAATGCCAAATAAAAGCCGTTTTTCGACAATGGACCGAAGCTCCGCACCTCTGTGTTCACTTTCATCAATCTACCACCAAAATCCACCTGCGAGAAGCTCTCGTCCGCCGCAATGGTGTCCACCTTCAAATACGGAGCCTCCATCCAGAACGCCGTACCTTTGGTGGCGATGACGGAGTCTGTCTCGTAGTAGTACAGGTTAAAGGTTTCCTTACAGGATCCAGGCACCCGCGGGATGCTGCTGCAGTCTCGACGGTGAAACGCATCTCCACATAGATGCGCTGAGCGCCACGTCGTGCAATGAAGGTGGTGAGCAGCCAATTGTTCTGGTTGGACTCGAAGACGTTGCACACCTGGTACGTTCGGATGGTGTTGAGGTTCTCGTCATAGCCGCTTACTTCCTCCCACTGGAAAAGAAAAAACAATAGGAGGTTTAGCACAACAAAAAGAACAATGACAGCTAACCATACATTATTAAAATGACATAAGGACTTGGGCTGGGTTTTGATGTGAATTTCACTATTCAATTAGATTCTGATTCACAAGCTTGCAATTCGAATTGACTCGATTCGATAACGATTATTTTGGATATATAGGATATATATATATATATATATATATATATATATATATATATATATAGGAGATATCAGTTCACGTGCACTTCTCTTCAACTTCTCTTCAACTGTCACTCCACATTTAACAGTGTCAAAAACAGCATGTATTGTTTGAATACTGTAATAAAATGAACAAAATTTGAAATCTGAGACTTTGTTTCATATCAAAAGTAATTTTTTTAATGTAATTGTGATTTATTGGATGGGAGGTGCGCTACAATGTTCCATTCATTAACTGAAAACAGACAAGACTAATTGATTCTTGGAATTTAAGAATCAATATTGTTTCGTAAAAATGAGAATCTGTTAAAATCGAGAAACTTCAAATGGAATATAAATAATAGTTATTTATGTCGAAATGCTTGCAAACAATGTAGAACTGGATCTCTTATTACGAAAAATAATAAAACACTTTTGTTTTGTTGTTGTTGTAAATGACTCAGGGAATGAAACTTTTGAGTGAATAATTCAATTACTTATACCACACAAAAAGATACTCGTCTCCACTTACTGGCATAATGATGAATAATTCTTGTCAATTGGAAAATACATTACACACAATAATGTGCATTTTAACACCTGGAGAACTTTCTGTTTTCAGGTCAATGGTGTGAAAAACCCTTGTTCAACTTAAAATTCCAAGAGGTGCTTGCCGAAGTGGAATAAAGATGAGAAATATCACTGCTGGTCCATTTAATGCCATCGATGTAGAACCATGGCCTGAAATCAGACAGGTTTCTGCCTTTCATAAAATATTGATACAAATTGAGTTTCCAGAAACCTCTCCAACCCCATATTCCCCACCCAAAAAACCATCTAAAAGCTTTTAAACACTACATCACTTTGAAACTTTTTTTTTTTTTTTCTGTTTCTGAGATGATGAAACCTTTATGGCCTCTCTTTCCGAGTTTCAGATCACAGAATCTGTCTCCCTAATCACCTGAGGTGGGCGAGGAAGCTGCTGCCATCTGCTACGGTCCAGGCCAAGTGCGGCCAGCCACTTACCATTACAATATTACCATATTATAAAATGTGATGCGTAACAAATTTGAGATTATGCGCTATCAAATTACAATTAGAAGTAAGTGGAGCAGTATATGGCTGCCCTCCTGCAACCCTGGTAAAACAGCACCACTGGCAGATTGTGAAACATGGCAATTGTGTTCGGACTGCTGCTGAAGACAGTTCTGCTGATGGTCGTGGACAGTACAGTCTAAAAAATTCAAAGTTACAAAAAGGTGCCTGACAGATTGATGCATTAAAACAGAGATTTCAGACATTTTGATGCCAAGAACCCCCAAAATATGATGATGCCCTCAGAGATCATCCCCTTGTAAAATATCAGCATATTTTATCATCATAAATAAAGACCCATTTACAATGTGTGAGAAAAAGCATATTATAAAAGACAAAATGTTAGCAAAATTTAAAAAAAAAATATTGGCTCAGTACTTAAGCCAAATTATTAAAATATTGTCTGAAAAACACTGACTTTGTGTGATTTATACAATAAAATGCAGAGTAGTTTTACAGTTAAATTTTTTAAATAAATATATAATAATAATAACAACAATAAATCACAAATGAAAGGGTTCTAGGAGTGCAACATTTAAAATCCAAAATCCAAATTATAAACATGTTAAAATATTTTTAACATATTTTTGTTTACAATCTTTATATTGTAACATTTATTGGTTTGAAAAAAAGAGTTTGCCAAAAGAATACCTATTTAAAGTTAATTCGCCCTACAATGAAAAATCTGTCATCCTTTACTCGTCCCATTCGTTCATCTTCACATAGAATATTTAAATTGCAAACGTGAATGAGATTTGACAGCTGTGGCAGAGGGCAAGACTCTCAATGAAAGGCAACTTTCAATTACTTTCAGTGACTTTTCCTCTCACAAAGCCAACATTTGGCTTCAGAAGACTTGAAACAAGTAATTCTTTTATGATATTTTGATTTGTACTTTTATGATCATTTTTGGCCCTTTTTGGAGCTTGTTGGCCCCAGGTCATTGTTGGTCAGCGTCAACATCTTCTTTTGGGTTCTACAGAAGAAAAAAAGTCATACAGGTCTTAAACAACATGAGGGTGAGTAAATTATTTAATGTTTCATTTAACCATATCTGTCCAAACACGTACAATCCATGAAGTTAAAAGCTTGATGCTTTACTAAGTCCCTCAGTCCCAGCAGTGGACAGCTGTGAGGTAAAAGTAGGGTCATGTTGCCTGTATGTGATCGCTTGCTGCCTGAACCGTTCAGTTCACTGTTAAAGCTGGATAACAGGCACGCCGCCACACGGCCCTGTGGGTAATCTCTGCCTTTTAACAGAGCAGGCTGACCGAATGAACCATCCTACGATATCCCAGAATTCCCTTGAGGTGCCACAGCCGTGGGAGAGGGAAACAAATGCAAGGTTTGTGAGTGGGCTCTTGAGGGCTGTAAAGTTACGGTATTGGTACAGGAAGTGTGTGTGTGTGTGTGTGTGTGTACCTGTGTGGGCGCTGTTTGTTTTGTCTAAGTGTGTGTGGCCTCTGGAGGGTTGCTCACTCACAGACCCTCACCGAATAACAGTCTGATCCAAGCAAACCTTGAAATCGTAAGATGGGCTATCAGGATGTGTGTATAACTTTGCTGTTTGTGTGTGTTATGAAAGCAGAAACAGAGAAAAGGGGAATTCGAGTAAATCGAATCTGAACAGTGATGGATCAGCGTCCGTGTGGCAGCTTGAAAGCCAGGAGAAAAAAAAAAATAATAATAAATGCTTGAAGTGTTGGCAAAAACGGTATAATATCTACTTCCAGAAAAAAAATAAAAGTATGTGAGGCAAAGCAAAACACATTTTAAATAAATCACCCAAAAATGAAAAATCTGTCACCAGTTACTCACCCTCAAGTTGTTCCAAACCTGTATGAATTTTTTTTCTGTTGAACACAAAGACATTTTGAAGAATGTTGGTTGCCAAACAGTTGCTCCTTCTTCTTTTTTTTTTTTTTGACAACAAGCCACATTCTTCAAAATATCTTCTTTTATGTCCAGAAAGAGAAAGAAATTCATTGAAACAACATAGGAGTGAGAAAATTATAACATTTTTGGGTGAACTATCCCTTTAAAATGTAAATTATTTTCTCATGTTATTCCAAATCTAGCTTGCTTTCTTCCAAGAAACACAAAATGTTCCATTCCTCTCATATTTACAATATTCGTTCGTCTTCTAAAATCATAAAGCAGATTTTGTGATTGTGAAATATAAGTCTCCAAACAGTCATCAAGTTCAGTGAAAATATTTAGTTCAAAATAATGATTCATTCAAGAATGATACTGGACATCGCTATCTCTCTCACGAATTAGGCAAGGGGAAGAACTAGAAGAGCTTAAATTTAAGTCTGTTCCTCACAAAGCTATTATGTGGCTTCAGAAGACTTGGAATATAGTGCATAAGTCATACTTTCATGATGTGTTTTATCATTTTTGAACTTTGAAAGCTCCAGTTTCCATTTAATTTAATTGCACAGAAAAAAGCGACCAGTTGCATTATTCAAAATGCCTCCCTCGGAAGAAAGAAAGGAAGTCATAAGGGTTTGGAACAACATGAGAGTGAGTAAATGATGACAGAAATCTCATTTTTGGGTGAACTATTCCTTTAATGTTACACTGAAAAGTATTCAGTAGACTTGTGTTTAATTTAATAAAACAGGGAACGCTAAGAACAAATAATAAAAAAAAGCAATCATAAAAAGCCATCTGTAGCTGACTCGTTCATTCAAGCGAATCCACTTCAATAGAATTAATTCCCCTCTTCTAAAATAATGCCTCTCACACGATTTATATTGGTTAAATGTAAGATTAATGCGAGCAGACACCCACAGGATGAATGTAACTTTCCACGCAACATCACGATTCAATAAATAATTTAGAGAAAACAAGATAAAAAGCAGAAACGCTGTCCGTAACGGTGGCAAATCAAAATATAGCACTCCAGAACAGTGCAATTTCCATTTCATGACACATCTGTCATGATTTTTCACAGCAATTTCATATCTCCACGTTTAATTATACATATTGTCATTTTACCTCTTTTGATTGCATCAGGTTGAATTGTTCTTTCCAGTAATTTAAAGAGACGGCAACTGTCAGACACTGGGTAAAAATTCGCCCTCCCATTTATGCTTTTCATCTTAAAAAGACAACATGAAATAGAAATTGACCATTTCTGTTTCCTTAATAATTGTCTTCAGTCTTACTGTGCACCACTTTAAGTTATTTAAAGAGAGATAGAGAGAGAGAAAAAAAAAAAACATTTTCATAATATTGCCTAATCAAGAATATATATACAGGTGCTGGTCATATGATTAGAATATCATCAAAAAGTTTTATTTCACTAATTCCATTCAAAAAGTGAAACTTGTATATTATATTCATTCATTCCACACAGACTGATATATTTAAAATGTTTATTTCTTTTAATTTTGATGATTAGAGCTTACAGCTCATGAAAGTCAAAAATCAGTATCTCAAAATATTAGAATATTTATATTTGAGTTTGAATAAATGACCATCCCTACAGTATAAATTCTGGGTATCTCTTGTTCTTTGAAACCACAATAATAGGGAAGACTGCTGACTTGGCAATGATCCAGAAGACGAACATTGATGCCCTCCACAAAGAGGGTAAGTCACAGAAGGTCATTACTGAAAGGTGTGGCTGTTTACAGAGTGCTGTATCAAAGCATATTAAATGCAAAGTTGACTGGAAGGAAGAATTTGGGTAGGAAAAGGTGCACAAGCAGCAGGGATGACCGCAAGCTTGAGAATACAGTCAAGCAAAGCCGATTCAAACACTTGGGAGAGCTTCACAAGGAGAGAACTGAAGCTGGAGTCAGTGCATCAAGAGTCACCACGCTCAGACGTCTTCAGGAAAGGGCTACCAAGCCACTTCTTAACCAGAGACAACGTCAGAAGCATCTTAACTGGGCTGTGGAGAAAAAGAACTGGACTGTTGCTCAGTGGTCCAAAGTCCTCTTTTCAGATGAAAGTAAATTTTACATTTCATTTGGAAATCAAGGTGGAGAGGCACAGAATCCATGTTGCTTGAATTCAGTCCAGTGTGAAGTTTCCACAGTCAGTGATGATTTGGGCTGCCATGTCATCTGCTGGTGTTGGTCCACTGTGTTTTCTGATGTCCACAGTCAACGCAGCCATCTACCAGGAAATTTTAGAGCACTTCATGCTTCCTTCTGTTGACAAGCTTTATGGAGATGCTGATTTCATTTTCCAGCAGGACTTGGCACCTGCCCACACTGCCAAAGGTACCAAAAGCTGGTTCAATGACCATAGTGTTACTGTGCTTGATTGGCCAGCAAACTCGCCTGACCTGAACCCCATAGAGAAGAACCCCATAGAGGAAGATGAGAGACACCAGACCCAACAATGCAGATGAGCCGAAGGCCACTATCAGAGAAACCTGGGCTCTCATAACACCTGAGCAGTGCCACAGACTGATTGACTCCATGCCACGCCGCATTGCTGCAGTAATTCAGGCAAAAGGAGCCCCAACTAAGTATTGAGTGCTGTACATGCTCATACTTTTCATTTTCATACTTTTCAGTTGGCCAAGATTTCTAAAAATTCTTTCTTTGTATTGGTCTTAAGTAATATTCTAATATTTTGAAATACTGATTTTTGACTTTAATGAGCTGTAAGCGATAATCATCAAAATGAAAAGAAATAAACATTTGAAATATATCAGTCTGTGTGTAATGAATGAATATAATATACAAGTTTCACTTTTTGAATGGAATTAGTGAAATAAATCAACTTTTTGATGATATTCTAATTATATGACCAGCACCTGTATATATATATATATAGTTTTATATTATTTTCTTTTCTTTGATTATGCAATATGATTTTTATATATTTACACATTATACATATATAAAGATATAAATATATCAAATATAAATACAAATGCATGTTGTCTTGTGCCAGGCTTGACAATAACAGGCAGAAGGAGTTTATCATCGCCTCCTCAGACACGGCAGAGCTGGAAGGCATTGCTCTGAAGGAGAAGAAGGAGGGATGAGAGAGAGAAGTGCATGAGAAGAGAGAGGTGGGACTGGTGTGGAGGGGTGGGAGTGTAACATAGCTGGCATGATGAATGAGTTTACAGAGATCCTGGGCACAAATGAAAGCCCCTTTTTTTTTCTCCTGACTGCCAAAGCAACTCCCCACCCCTCCACCCCCACACCTCTGTAATGATGATTTATCTATATTAGATGGACCCGTCCAATCTGGCACGGCGCTGCCATTAATACAGCAGGGTGCTGGGCCCTCCCCAGCCTGGGCTAGGGACGCTTGTCTCTCTGTCTGCTGAAATGACCACAATCACTCAACCCGACTCACGCCACAGGCTACGGCAGACAGAGCCGAGTACCAGCTCATACATCACATCTCGAACTGTGTTATACCATCAGAGATTTGCACATAATATCATACGCACGCATGCATGGACACACGCTCTCGCATCAACACTAGCACAGTCACTGTGGGCATTTGGCATAATGTAATGTTATCCTTTGAATCTCTATAATAGAAGAGTTACTTTTTTCAATGCAAACACACATTATTTTATGACAGCATTCACTACCATTCAAAAGTTTGGGGTCAGTAAATTAATAAAAAGTTGCCGTAACGACATGTACAGTGTTACAAATATTTATATTTAAAATAAATGCTGTTATTTGAAACTTATTGATCAGAATGAATCATTGAATGAATGATTTAAAAAACAAACAAAAAAAATTATATATATATATATATATATATATATATATATATATATATATATATATATATATATATATATATATATATATATATATATATATATATATATATATACATATATATATATATATATATATATATATATATATATATACACACACACACATATATATATATATATACACAACTGTTTTAAATTTATATTAATAATAAGAAATATGGAATCAGTTTAAGATGCTGAAGGATCACGTGACACTGAAGCAATGGCCACTAAAAATCAGTTTTGTCATCACAGGAATAAATCAAAATAAAAGAATATTTCACAATATTACTGTTTTACTGTATTTCTGATCAAATAATTGCAGCCTTTGTGAGCATAAGATACTTCTTTTAAAAACAGAAATAAATAAATCTTACCATCCCCAAATTTTGATCAGTGTAAAATATAATAATTTAATAATAATAAATTATATAAAAAATAATATTTTCTCTCTCTCTCTCTAATAAATATGTCCTCAGTATTTGATACCACTAAACGCTAAAAACTAAATTTTTAAATTTGTTTTTAATCATTAAGAACACTTGGATTTATTTATTATTTTTTTATTGATTTATTTATTATTAGCAATTGGATTTATTTATTATTTATATAACAATGTAGATCTAAAAATGTAAAATGTAGATCTAGTTTGTAATAATGAGTTATACTTTCTTCTTACAGAATAAATATTTCATGCTTGGATGCCTAATCACCCTGTTCCCATAACATGGTCACGTGTTGCACCTATAGATCCACACGACTCAGTGTCTGCATTGCAAGCGTCTGGCTTGCAGAGAAAGAGAATACGAAGAGAGAGAGAGGCAATAATGCTGTATTGTAATTAGTTACTTTCAGCAAAATACAACAGATTTTAAACTTTCCCCTGAATGCACACATACACAAAACACACACAACAAGAAATTCCCTCCACAAGACTGGAGGCGCACACAAATAAACAGCGAGAAAGAGGTCGACAGAAATGGCAATTTGAGGATTCGCAATCTCAGCCTGTCTATAAAATGGTGATGAAGCCATTAAAACTGTCCAGTGTGCAGGACAAAAGTAAAATTGTTTTGAAGCCCTCTGGCTTGCACTATAATGATCATGCTCATAAACTCTTGGACTGCATGCTTTCATCAGCACAGATCTCGACTAGAGCCGAGCGCTTCTCCGGCTGGGATTTACAGGTCCGCTCAGACACGGGAGGGGTCACAAATACATCAGAGAGACAGACATTCTCTGCTTTTACAGATTTCATTTGGAGACCTTCATTATCCAGTGTAGTTCATGCTACACCGCTGACTAAATTTCCCCTCAGAGATCAATAAAGTATCTCTAACTGTTATGGGTGGGAACCGGACCTGTTGTCAACCCAACACATTAATCTCAGACACAGTCAGAGAGGACAGAACATTAAGCACATGGATCGAGTTAGCCACACACTTCGATTTGAGCACATAGTTAAAAACTATTAAATATGAAAGGCCAACAAACCAAATATGTGCACAACATGACTAATTTATAGAGCTTAGAAAGCAACTTTAAAGCTGAGCCACAAGCTACTCAGTTACAGTCAAGTTACCATTTGAAAAATATAGATCAATATACTACAAGATATTCCGGAGAAGAAGCTAACTTTTTTGTTGTCGTTTTTTTTTTTCATTTAAATGTTTCAAAACAATATATTTCAATGTTTCTATAGACAGACAGACAGACAGACAGACAGATATTAAGATTTGTAATTATATAGAATTATTATATAGAGAATATAAAAAAATTAATATAATTAAAATATTTAATACAAATACCAAATGTTTAATGTATTCATTTTTATATATTTATTTACTTAAAAACTAAACAAAAAGACAACATAAATGTTTTACATGTACTACTGAAAACACTAATGAGTGATTAATGGAATTGGTGATTTTTTTAATCAATTTGTTTTAAAAATTAATCTAAAATGACTAAAAATAATCTAAAAAGACTTTCTAGGAAATTTTCCTCAACACACATAACAAAAAATAATTTGTCTCAGTAACCCTGTCATTTTTCCTGATATTCTACCCAATTTTTGATAGCGACTGTACGGCAATCATGGGAAAAAGGAAAATGGATGACAAAATGGTTGCAAGCGAACCTTGACTTCCCATTTCCCAATTGAGCACCATGACTTGACATGTCAAAGCACAAGCACTAACCGCTAGGCCTCCAGCCTTGACATTTTCAGAAAGGCACATGAGATTTAAACCAAAAGAAGACAAAAAGAAAAAGCAGCAGCAAAGCAAAGGTATTCCATCATCCGTCACCGCAGCAATAATGGAACTCTCCAGGATCCCAACATCCATTTCCCATCTATGACAAGGCTTTAAATAGCCCTGTATGTGCAACTGGGTATATTTCAGTTTTCACGGCATGTATGTGTGTGTGGGTTAAGAGTGTTCTTAAGCTGAATAATTCAGACGCGAGATGAGAGTAAACAGGGTTAGCAGGAGTGGTGGAGAGACCTAACCTATCTGAACGGAAGAAAATAATTACCCCTCAACTCAAGTTCACCATAAACACTGATCTCTGGCTCTCAACCTCCCTCTAATATAGTTGCATGGCTATTCTAACAGTTTATGGCCTAGAAATTCACTCCAAAGATAATTTCTTACTCTAAAAGAGTAAGGCATTCAAGACACCTCCTACAAATATATTGATTTACCAAGTCGACCGCTCTACGTGAAGCAAATACCTCATGACAAGCTTCCTATTCTCGAACATTTGTTGACTGGCTTGCCTGAAAGACCCACAATGAGCACTAGAAACTCTGTAAAAATGTGTCATATTTGGTTTATCATGTTACAGCGGCATAAAAGATTGAGACAGGGGGTGGTTTAGTGCTTAATGTATTGTGTTAATGGCCATGAGTTATACAGAGAGAGAGTTTTGCCCAACAACCCAGTGCCTACTGCTGTTAGGACTCCAACATGATGGCACTCATAAACAGCCATTCATCATATTGGTCTCCTGCTGAGAGAGAGAAAGAGACAGGACTGTCCAAATAAAACAGCAAACAACAGACAGCTTAAAAAATCTGAAAATTCTTGGAAATATTTCTCACTTGGATCCCTAACTCACACCTCCAAAAGAACAATCTGTGATCCAGATGGTAATCAGCTGCAACCTCTGAAGCTTAATAAGGCAGTTGTGATGGTTACAGAGACCCTGTGTGCTCTTGAGCAAATCCAAGGCTGTTCACTTTTATTTGAACAACCAAATGTTCTGTACGAGAGAGAGAGAAACTGCAAATGGCCTCGAACAGTAAGCACTGAGCCAAGGTCCTCTGTACTATGAGACTGAACTCTCAGAACTTCCTGTTCCTCAAACAGCCTTCATGAACATGGTGGGCTGCAGAAAGATCTGCAAAATTTCAATGCTCACAAAACAGTAGTGCTCTTAGTTCATTACCATTTTTAAATCCATTCTGCAAATTTTCCAATATCATTAATACAGAAAAAGGCAGGAAAGTGAACAGATTACCTGTTGGCTAAGAGTCTTTTTGCTGAAAGAGACGCAAGGGTTATTATCAAAAGCCCAAAAGCTCAAATGTACATAAAATATGTGATGCTTGTGTGATAAAGACAGCATGTAAATGGAAAGTCATTTTATGTTAAATTTAATGTAGAAACCATTTTCACTCCGCAAATGTTAGATTTCGGTAACCCATTAGAGTAAAGTGTTTTCCTGCTTATTATTAGTGCTTATTGATAGTTAGTAAGGTAGTTGTCATAGTAGTTATGTTTAGGTATAAGGTAGGGTTAAGGGATCTAGGATATAGTTATGCAGAATAAGGCATTAATATGTGCTTTATAAGTACTAATAAACAGCCAATATGCTACGGTAGTTATACGCTAATAAGATAGTAAGTAACACTTTACTTAAAACCTTTATGTATAATGCATTAATTATGCCTTATACACCTTTATAGTGCACTGTATAACCTCATGAATAATTGTAACCATAGTTAATAACACTTATCAATTCACACAGATACAAGTATTACAACGCACATACAGTAATTAATAATTTCAATGCATTATACCCTTTAATAACGCTTTATAATGCATTATACATAAAGGTTTTAAGTAAAGTGTTACCGATTAGTGTTACCTAATCTTAAGTGTTACCTAATAACTAACACTGAATTAAACATAAAATTCTGAAGTGGAAAGACTGTAATAGTAATAGTATTTTCTAGTAAAACAATCCAGTATTCTTCTTTTATATTCAATTTTGAATTATCATTTTTATAGTGTACTTGAGATACAGCATCAAATTTTACTCACGGTTTGAGTCATCCAATAGCATTCAACCATGAAACCACGCCCCTCTTGAAGCATCCAGCACATACAGTAAGTCACATGCTATTGTGTCTATAGGCCACGCCTCTTACAAGCTACATCCCTCTATGAGCATCCTGCTCCTAAACCACACCCCTTTAGAGACATGAATGTTAGCACACGCCCCTTATAAGCATCTAGCCTGTAGGCCACGCCCCTTTAAAAGCCACAGAGCTACAAAGTATGGCACTGTGTAAAATAAAGGTTGAATTCAAAATAAAATGATATTCTTTCTATTTCTGCCATATTTTATGGTATGCTAGTGCTATTTTGAATTCAGACAGACTTTGGCATTTAGTTTATTTTCCTGCTTAAATAATGTTTTGGTGTAATTAGAGGCCACTAAACATTTTCTCTCTTCTCTAAAAGCATAACGACCCTTGCCCACATGGAATCTGTTAGTTTTTCACATTGACTGCATTGACACTGTGTGGGAAACATTTGCAGAAGGGATATAAATATGGTAATTAACGTAAGAGTGCCACATTTTGGGTTGTGAATATTATCTGTTTAAAAATCTGCTGAACAGGTTTCACCACAAATGAAACCTTAGTTCAACAGCCAAAAAAAAAAAAAAAAACCTTTCTGAAAACTCAACACCAACAGAATGAGACCCTCCATTCTGTTACAGAGGCAATCAATGGTTCTTTTGTAGAAATATTAGATTTTATTAGCTAAGGTCATTTAGGAAAAAGAACAGTTAACAAAATCTGGTCTCTAAAATGTACACTTATTTTAGCAAGAATAAAGAAATGAAGAAGAAGAAAAAAAATAAAAGAAAAAGATAATCAGAGTCTAACTGCAAAGCACAATATACAAGATTTATATCAACCACAAAAACACATGAAATTCTGGGTCTGAATTCATGAAACATTTTTCTTAACTGCTGTTTTCTTTTCCTACTTAAAAAAAAGTTTAGAATATTTTGTATTCCAAAAGATACCTAAGAATGTTCTTTCTTTCTTTCTTTCTTTCTTTCTTTCTTTCTTTCTTTCTTTCTATCACGTGTCTCTTGTGTTTCCCCTCCTCTCGTTCCCATATTTGATTAGTTCCTGTTCCTGTCCCCATTTAGGTTTATCAGTTTATTAGTCCCCAGCCGTGTGTTATCAATTACCTGTTTATAAGCCCTGTGTTCCCTGAGTCTGGTGTCTGCTGTTATATGTCTTCACCCCGTTGGATGCTTCCTAGCAGCTTTGATAAATAAAGACTGTTTGATTGGAGGATTCCCTTGTCTCCTCGCTCCTTCATCCCCACGTAACCCTGACAGAACAGCAGACCTAACAAAAGTGAGTGGCGGCTTTCCCCCCGTTTTGTTTTCACCGTTTTTTCTAGTTTTTGGTTTGCCTTTTTTCCCTCCTCATGGAAGTCGTCGCTCGCGCTCACCCAAGCGTGCCGTTCGCGGGTAAATTCAAGACACCATTCGCGGCTCACCCAAGCCCACCGTTCACAGGGAACTCAAGGCCACCCTCTGTGGCGAAGTCAAGGCCACTGTTCACGGCTCACCCAAGCCCTCCGAAACCCAAGCCTGCCGTTCGCGGGTAAATTCAAGACGCTGTCCGAGGCCCCTCCAAGCCCGCCGTTCACGGGGAAATCCCAGCCGCCGTTTGCGGCCCGCCCAAGCCTGCTGTTCACAGGGAAATCTAGGCCGCCGTTCGCAGCCAACGCAAGCCAGCCGCCGTCCGAGGCCCCCCAAGCCCGCCACCGTTCACGGCCCCCCCAAGCCCGCCGGCTCCAGCCCCAGAGCGCCCACCAGAGCCCGAGAACCATGATCCGCCATGGAGGCCTTCCTAAGCTCTTCCCTGTTCATGCCCTGCACCGATCTCCAGGGCTCCAGGGATGCTTCCTAGCACCTTTGATTCCCTTGTCTCCTCGCTCCTTCGTCCCCGCGTAACCCTGACACTTTCTTTCTTTCTTATTTTCTTTTTGAAAAAACTTCATAAGAATTAAAATTCTTGAAAAGAATCTTCTTAAAAATCATTGTAAGGATAACCTTCAACTTGTCTTAAATCCACAAAGGTAATAATTTTAATGAAATGACTGGGTCGTTGTGCTTATGATAATCATTCTGGTAATCATCAGGCAGATGACTTTTTTTTATTGTTTTTGAGTCTTCAGTCTGACCTGCCATTTTGAAATAAAAATGTTTTTAAGATGTCCTTAACTTCTTAGGAATTCCTCAAGAACTGCACTTAGGAATTCTTACTACCTTCTTGGAATTTCTTAACTTTAAGATTTTCACCATTCTGGCCTCAGAAGTTGCTGTCAGGTAAGTTGAAGACCTTCAAAACCCTGCTGTAACATTGCATGCACATCTCCAAATATGCCAGGTAAACACAATAACCCCTTCTGAGGAACTATTCAGGATATGCAGACTGTCAGAGTTTTTGAACAGCATTACAGCAAGACCTAGGCACCTCTAAGGGGCTGTTTACACCCGGTCACTTCATGCGTTTTTTTTTATCGGATAGCTATCCGACCGTGAAAAGACCAGGTGTAAATGCCCTCCGAAATGCTTTCGAGAACTTCGTTAAATTTGCATATGGCGCAGGAATTGAAGAACGGATTTATATCCGTTTTGCGAAGACACATTTATGTGGCCAAGTGTAAATGGAAACGTTTTAACAAATCCGATATATATCCGATCAGAGAAAATGCATGAAGTGACCAGGTGTAAACAGGCCCTAAATATCTTACTGTTTAAGTCACTTCTTATAAACTGCAAAGTGGACCAGAGTTTATGTCAGCAGTCAAAAGTTTAGCTCTGTAAAACTAGAAACAGCGGGACTACTGTATGTCTAAAATCTATGGAAAAACTTGTCTTGTTTTTTAGGACAGGACATGACGGGCCTTAAATCACCTCCTCAAAGTGGCCTCGGCTGAGTAGTGTGTATGTAGAGCTGTTGCTAAGTATAAAAGAGAACAAGACATTAAATATACAAGAAAGAAGGGCAGATATTCTTGTGTATATCCACTTAAGTGATCTAAAGGCAGAAAATGCAGCGAGAACATCTATTCTCACAGAGAGGGGGAAAAAGCCTGTGCGTTCTGCCACTTGTCACTAAGTGTTAACTCACAACTAGTTACAAGTCCATCAGCAACAGACTTCACAAACGCATACTCTCATCCATTTGTGTTCTTAAGTGACCCAAAGCACTTAACACTGAAAAATCACTTTAAAACACACACGTGTACTGCCCCCTGAAGTGTGCGAGGGATAGCACTTTATGTAGCACTGGTGCGGGCCATCGCTCTTTGGAGAACAGAGCTCTTAATGTGCACGAGTAGAGACGACACAGTGTACATCAGTGCCACCTTCTCTCTCGCTTTTCCTCTTGATAATTTGGTGCAAAACTACACTTAACCTTGAGTTCATCGTAAAATAAACCAGCAGTGCACACTTAAAACGTTCAAATACTAGATTTTTACATTTTGAGTGGCGCTTGTTGGTGCAAAATTTACAGTCAATGCTGGGTGTTTTTGGTGACACACACACACACACACACACACACACACACACACGGGTAGTAACTGAGTACATGTAATATGGATTACATTTTCAGATTCCAAAAAATAAGTACTTATAATTAGATTATATTATGTTTAAAAATGTTCATAATCAGATTACAGTTACTTTTTTATGGATCGTCCCGGGTTACTTGACTGTAACCCTGTTCCCCGAAAAAGCGGGAACGAGATGCTGCGCTGAAAGCGCTATGGGAACATTCTTTGTTCGACCGGTTGTTGAAGCACGTGTGCCAAACACGCCAAACTTGGCTTAAATAACCTCGGTTAGGTGACGTCACTCGATTACGAACACCTGGAGGTTATAAATAGATGTGACGCGGAAACATCCTCAGGTCAAAATTTTGTCTGAAAGGACGTCCAGTCACGCTTACAGTGCGGCATTGAGGCGCAGCATCTCGTTCCCGCTTTTTCGGGGAACAGGGTTACAGTCAAGTAACCCGGGACGTTCCCCTATCAAAAGCTACTCTCGATGCTGCGCTGAAAGCGCTATGGGAACGAGAATACCAACGCCGCCGCACTGGAAGTGTCTGGACCCCCAATGTTGTGTAGTGTGTGCGCACAAACATGAAAGAGGTCTCAGACATGACTCTGGGATGTCGACTCAAGGACATGCGAGCCCGGAGTAACATGAACATCCAAACTATAGAATCTAACAAATGTGTGCGGAGAGGACCAACCTGCCGCATCACAAACTTGCTGCAAGGGGACACCTCTTGCCAAAGCCATGGAAGATGCAATCCCCCTGGTTGAATGGGCCCTTACACCTAGAGGCGAAGCT
Organism: Onychostoma macrolepis; assembly: GCF_012432095.1. Classification (NCBI taxonomy): domain Eukaryota; kingdom Metazoa; phylum Chordata; class Actinopteri; order Cypriniformes; family Cyprinidae; genus Onychostoma; species Onychostoma macrolepis. The sequence goes on along the minus strand of NC_081156.1, from coordinate 29,367,094 downwards.
TGACCACGCGCCTCATAGGCTAGGGCAATAACATCCCTCACCCAATGTGACATAGTCTGTCGAGTGGCAGCCGCCCCCCGGTTGCGGCCTCCAAAACATACGAAAAGCTGCTCCGACTTACGCCACTGGCTAGTGCGGTGGACGTAAATCTGGAGAGCACGTACTGGACAAAGTAAGTGAAGTTTCTCCTGCTCCGGTGTCGTGAGCGGCGGAGGGCAGAAGGCCGAGCGACGGATTTATGGTCGAGAATGGAACCTTCGGAAGATAACTAGGGTGAGGATGCAAAATAGCTTTGACCAGCCCAGGGCAAAATCTAGGCAGGATGACGAGACTGACAGAGCCTGCAAATCCCCAATTCTCTTCAGAGAAGTAATAGCTGTTAGAAAAACCATCTTTAGGGTCAGAAGCCTGACAGGCGCTGACTCTAGTGGTTCGAAAGGGGTGTCCACTAAGCCCTCAAGCACTATAGCTAGGTCCCATGAAGGAACTGTCGCTCTAGTGGGCGGCCTCAACCGCTTAGCTCCTCGAATGAAGCGGGCAACTAGAGGGTGTTTCCCACGAAACCCCATCAATCAGAGCATGGCAAGCCGAGATGGCGGCCACGTAAGTTCTGAGAGTATTAGGACATGTTCCTGAGGACAGTTTCTCTTGCAGAAACTCCAGTACTGAAACAATCTGGCAGTGAGCTGGGTCTGCATGGTGTGTCGTACACCAACTTTCGAAAACGCGCCATTTACTGGCATAAGTTCTTCTAGTGGAGGGAGCCCTAGCGCTCAGAATAGTCTCTATTACATCGGCTGGAAGGCCAGCATGTCTCAGTTGGTCCCCCTCAGGGGCCAGACATGAAGGTTCCAGAGCTCGGGCCGGGGATGAAATATTGTCCCCTGTGCCTGAGAGAGAAGGTCCCTCCTCACGGAATCGCCAACGGCGAGCCGTCGAGGAGAGATATTAGATCTGAGAACCATATTCTGGTCGGCCAACGGGGCGCTATCAGTAAGAGGCGAGACCCCTCTTGACGGACCTTGGCCAGGACTCCTGGGAGCAGAGCGACTGGGGGAAATGCGTAAAGACGCAGTCTGGGCCACACATGGGCCATCGCGTCCAGACCCAGGGGAGCTGGATGAGTCAGAGAGAAGTAGAGGGGACATTGTGCTGTCTCCTGTGAAGCAAAGAGGTCCACCTCTGCTTCGTAAAACCTTTCCCAGATTTGACTGACTACTGGGTGGAGTTTCCATTCCCGTGTATCACAGCTTGTCTGGACAGCAAGTCTGCTCCCACATTCATATGTCCGGGGATGTAATCGCCCTGAGGGACAGGAACTTTTCCTGTGCCCAAAGCAGAACCTGGTGCGCTAGCTCGTTCAAGCGGCGCGACCGCAGTCCACCCTGACGATTTATGTAAGAGACTACCGCCGTGTTGTCCACCCGCACTAGGACATGGTAGCCTCTTAACTGCTGGAGGAAGTATTTCAGGGCCAGAAATACAGCCTTCATTTCGAGGCAATTGATGTGCCATTCGAGAAGATGACCTCTCCAGATCCCTTGGGCTGGACGGCCATCTAAGACCGCTCCCCAGCCCGTGAGGGATGCGTCTGTCGTTAGCATCTTGCGACGACAGCACGGACCTAGAGTGGGACCCAAAGTCAGAAACCGGGGTCTGAACCACATAGAAAGGGTACGAAGCCCCTGGCGCGTAACCCTTATTTGCCTCTGGGGATTGGCCCTTGGATGAAATCCTGGCTCTGAGCCACAACTGAAACGATCTCATGTGCAGGAGACCCAAGGGTATCACCGTGGATGCAGCTGCCATGAGACCTAGAACCCTCTGAAGGTAATGAACAGTAATCTTCTGGCCTAGCTTGATGTTCTTTAGGGCGTTTAGAATGGATTCGACGCGTGCAGGAGACAGATGTGCCCGCATCGTGATCGAATCCCATACGACCCCCAAATACGTTGTCCTCTGAGCAGGAGAGAGAACGCTTTTCTTGGCGTTGAGTCTCAACCCCAGAGATTCGAGATGAGCTAGGGGCGACATCCCGATGTCGAGCGCTAGCTCCTGAGACTGAGCCAGAATCAGCCAGTCGTCTATGTAGTTTAAAATGCGGATGCCCTGGAGTCGTAGAGGAGCCAGAGCTGCATCCATGCATTTGGTGTAAGTGCGGGGTGACAAGGCTAGGCCGAACGGAAGAACCCGATACTGGTAGGCTTCGCCCCAGCGAACCTCAGGAACTTCCTGTGTTGTGGCAATATTTCTATATGAAAATAAGCGTCCTTTAGATCGATAGTCACAAACCAATCCTCTGATTGGATGTAAGAAACAATCATCTTGATTGTCAGCATTTTGAACTTGTATGTTCTGAGGTAGCGGTTCAACCCGCGAAGATCTAAAATCGACGCAACCCCCATCTTTCTTGGGAACAAGAAAATACCGGCTGTAATAGCCTGACTGTCTGTCTGGCAGGGGAACACGTTCTATGGCCCCTTTGTCCAGCAGAGTTTGCAACTCCTGTGTCAACAATGCGCTCGTTCGGTTTCACGGAAGTGGAGACCACGCCGTTGAAACGCGGAGGACGACACGTAAACTGAACCCTGTAGCCTCTCTACAGTCCTTTCTACCCACGGAGAGATATTTGGCAGTAGCTTCCACGCTGCCAGCTTCTCTGAAAGGGGCACTAGTTTTGACACTTCGCTTTGATGGGGGATGTTAGATGTCTGGCATCCTGAAATGTGGCAGGAGGAAACCGAACACCTAACATTTCGCTGGAGACCGCTGGTCCCGAAACGCCAGTGGCGGCGGAGATTGTACAGCGGCCCCTGAGGGTGCCAGGAAGGAGCCTCTATTCTCTGTTGGAATTGTACGCGCCCCTCCCTGGGGGGACACACCCCCACGGTCCTGGGCGCACCAGCCTCAGGACTTCTTCTTGGCGGAGATGATGCTCCGCAGGTCCGGTCTCTTGAGGCAGATTGAGAAGTGCGGCGAGCCGCTCCCAGTCTCTGAGGGGCGCACGACTCGCCACACTCTCCTTCTGGGCTTCTCGCCTCAGAAGAACCGGACCTGGTCGGGACTGGTGGCCGACAGTCCCGACTCTTGAGCACGGCGGGAAGAAACCTCACAAATGCTTCCTCATAGCGCCGCCTCCCGAAACCTAGTGGCGACGGTGTTGACGGCGTCACCAAATAGGCCGGAAGGCGAGACGGGGGCATCAAGGAGAAAAGCGCGGTCTTTGCCCTTGATGCCCGTGAGGTTGAGCCACAGATGTCTCTCCGTGGAAACCATTGCAGCCATAGAACGGCCGATGGCACGGGCCGCCTGCTTGGTCGCACGGAGAGACAAATCTGTGGCCCGGCGGTTCTAAAACGCCTCCTCGTCAATTGACCCGCCAGTGCTCAAGTCTTTCAGCAGGTCAGCCTGATATGCCTGCAAGACCGCCATAGTGTGCAAAGCAGTACCAGCCTGACCCGCTGCCTGAAAGGCTTTCCCCACCAATGAAGATGTTACTCTGCATGGCTTGGTGGGAGAGTTGCTTCTTCAGTGATGATGATGTCCCAGGAGAGAGATAGCCCGCGGCGTCTCTTCGATCTGGGGCATCATCATATAACCCGATGCCTTTGCATCAACGATAGTCGAGTAGATCGGCGTCGATGGCACAAAAACACGGACGAATATGGCTTGTTCCATGAACGAGTTAACTCGTCATGGAGGTTACCGAAAAGGAGAGACCTCGCTGAGGCCCCTCCCCGACCACCCGACAGATATCTGTCGTCTAACTGAGCGCTTGGGGTCTCTTGCTCCTGCGGCCAGTCTAGGTGTAACCGATCGACTGCCCGAGTAACCACCTCGAGTAACTCCTCGTATGCTTTCTCATCACGAGAGGAGCGCTCTGAGGTGGCACTCTCCACCTCCCAGAAGCAAGAGATGAAGTCTCCTCAGCCCGTTCAGAAGAAGCGCCAAGCGCGCTTGAGAAACGGACGCGAGAGCTTCATGATCTGGCGAGCGCCAGAGAAAGGGGCAAGTCCGTCTCACGCGCCTCGGCCAGATCGGCACGCGATCCCCACGAGCTTTTAAAGAAGGCGAGCCGCCAAGCACTTTGAACGAGAGGAGATCGCAGTGCTCGCACCGCCTCGAGCCCGAGGATCGCGTGCTCTTCCCCAAACACTCAAAGCAGAAAGCATGGAGATCATCGTCAGAGAGCTGCCTCTGACAAGGAGGTAAACATCTCCTCTGCTGATCTGCCATAGTGAGCAGCTATCTTTATATATATAAATAAATATCTATATCTATAACTACTCGCTTCCTGCTTTGCCTTTTTTCTCTCTTTTTTTATCGTGCTTTTTCTCACACACACACGCACACAACAATGCGGTCCTTGAAGACAAAAGACCTGAGGATGTTTCCGTCACATCTATTTATAACCTCCAGGTGTTCGTAATCGAGTGACGCCACCTAACCGAGGTTATTTAAGCCAAGTTTGGCGTGTTTGGCACACGTGCTTCAACAACCGGTCGAACAAAGAATGTTCCCATAGCGCTTTCAGCGCAGCATCGAGAGTAGCTTTTGATAGGGGAACACGTGATTACATATGCACACAATGGTAATAAATTATTCACAATTTAATGATTCACCCCAATTCTAATTGTTTCGTTAGGTTGTTTTCTTTTCTTTTCTCTTCTTTTCTTTTCGTTTTCCTTTCTAAATTTATCTACTGTAATGTACTGTTTAATGATGCTAATAACAAGGGAATTGGAGTATGTTTTCAGTCACTTTTGAAAAAAAAATTAAATCTGATTTATGAGTGATAAATGAGTTAGTTCAAATGTAATTTAAAAATAATCAAAAGTAGTCAGACAACATTATCGAATATGTTTAATAAATCATATATATATATATATATATATATATATATACACACAGCATATGTATGCATGTGTATATATGTGTATGCATGTGTGTGTGTGTATATATATATATATATATATATATATATATATATATATATAATACAAAAACATTTCAAGTTTCAAAATGTAATTTTTTGTTGTTTGTTTGTTTGTTTTTTATTGGATTTTGTTTTGTTTTTTGGAATATAAAAACCACCTTGAATGTGGAAAACCTCATGTGAAGATGGTTGAGAAAATAACACAGATGAAATATATCTGGACCATACGTGTGCCCCCAGTTGTTTTTGTCTTTCTTTTTTGCCTTTTTCTACTGACAGATTTTATTATAAAAGAGAGAGCAGGGTGTCCCTAAGGAAATATGCAGCGTCTGTACAATATCTGCTCTTAGACATCAATAAACGTCTGGACTTCACTCCTCAAATATGATTCTGCAACAGACAGATGGTGTCTGCAGCTAGAGCTAGTTCTTCAGGCTTATCTGCTGAATGAATCTCAGGCTGAACATTCGTTAGTGAGGTGGAAAATGTGGCACACATAGCAGGTCAGCAGTAGGTACGTTCTGCTAGAGTAACACCTATTTGACACTACACACATAAGCAGCACCTATATCAAAGCAGAGCAGGCTCACATGATTTCACACTGTGACTATATAGAAATAACAAAATTATAACATGCAGCAGAGTGCTACATACAGTATGCATGTAGTACTATTACTTTAAACAAATAATATTGGTGCCAATAATATAAGTGTATTTTGTTTTATGGCACAGGCAGATATTTTCACTTGTTTTAAGCAAAAAAAAAAAAAAAGAAAGAAAGAAATTACTACACTAATGTTTCAAAGTCTGGGGTCAGTATGGTTTTTCTTTAAAGAAACAAATACTTTTATTCAGTAAGTATGCATAAATGCACTGACAATTTTACAAATGATTTCTAGTCATCAAAAAATACTGAAATAAGAAATGTATCATGGTTTCCACAAAATATTAAGCAGCAAATACGGTTTTCAAAGTTGATAATAAAAACTGCTATTGCAAAATTGCATTATAATGATTTCTGAAGGATCATGTGACATGAAGACTGGAGTAATGACGCAGAAAATTTAGCTTTGGTCACAGGAATAAATTACATTTTAAAATATATTCCAATAGATTTTACATTTGAATATTATTTCACAAGTTGTACTGTATTTTTGATCTAATAAATGCAGCCTTAGTGAGCATTTCAAAAGCAAAATAAACTTACTGGAAAATTTTTGAAACAAGAGTGTACAAAAATAAAATGTATCTTGTAGGGATGTCTAGATATTCTAACTGAAAAAAAAAAAAAACACTGATTATAAAATGTTTCTTTGCAGTGTAGGGCCAAGCAACAGACTTCCCAAAGCGAGAATGAGTGGGTGAGATGAGAGAAGAGAGGGTAAAATGAAACATGAATAAAGAGGGAATGGAACGAAGGGCATCTGAAAAGCTGCAGGCACATGGACGGCTGTGATTGAGCTGAGAGAAAACAGCAAAAGATAGTGACCGTCCTTGTTTAGCTTGTCAGAGAGAAGGATGGAGGGCTAAATTGCTTTCAAAAGAACAGAAGAGCAAAAACACTGGGTAGACTTCAATTAAGGCCTTTTTTAATCTACCTCACACACACACACACACACACTTTTTTATACTACTGCAGAGCAGGCATCTCAATGGGTACATCTAGAGAAACCACTGAAGGGAATCATGAAGCACAGAGACAACATTTTTTCATTCAATGAAAGCAAAGAAGCTGTCAAGCTCCAAAAATGAATAAGAAGTAGAGTTAAAAGCATTTTGTCTTTTTGTGTTAAATGGATTAAAAAACAGTAGAGCTCCAGCAGCACATAAAATACATCAAAAAGGAGAGCAAAACTTTTACAATATTACAAATGTTACTTGATAAATGGTCCTGGGAAAAAAGAACTGGTACTCTGGTACTCCTCGTGGTCAAAAATGACCGCATTTGAAACAAATGGAAAACAAATTTCGTCTATTGAAAACGTTAGTGAAATCTCTTTTTTTTTTTAAATATCAACCTCAAATTTGGAACACAGCTTGTTTAAATGTATGGCTTTGATTTTCTTGCAGTTTTAGAGTAAAACATGTTTTGAAAAATATTTCATATAAAATTTAAAAAAAATAGTACTTTTGTGCATTTTTCATAATAACAAACTTAAAATTCTATAACATTTTTTGCATTTCCCTTTTTTCCACTTCAGCAATAATTTGTCAAGTATCTTCTTTAAAAAGAGCCTTAAGTCTGTGCTCGGAAGCATTTTAGATTTACAACAGATTAAGTTGGAAATTTTATTTTCAGGTCTATGCTAACAGGTAATAAATCGATTATAACTACTGCATAAATAGATTTAAGAATGATAAAAAAAATAAAATAAATACATTTTTTTTAAATACACAATATTAAATACAACTAAAATACAGTATATTAATTTCATCAAAGTAAAATAAAATAATAAAATAAATAAAATAAATAAAATAAATAAAAAATAAATAAATAAGTAAAAACTGTCATTTTTGAACACCATGCATGGAGCACCAGAAGGCTAAGCTCCTTTCAGATGTTTTTGCTAAACGTTTGTTGTGTTTTAGGATAAAGTAATGATGACGCTCTAGTAAGACATATTGAGGAGTTTTCTAGGCTTGTAGGTTAAGCATACACACAGACACCGTCTCCCTGCTAAATTTGTTTAACATATTTGCATGCAACATCATAAACACCCAGTGGTGCTTCTCTTGTTGCATTAGATAGCAAAAAAGCAGGCTGAATCAAAGTGACAATTAAGAGTCTCTCAAATGATACAGCCCTGATAATTAATTCAGATTCATAAGGACTGAGTGTCCACTTTCCCTTCCAAATCACCCAGAGCCCACACAATCAATACGTTCACACATGCTAAAGTACAATTGCTGTGACAGCAGAAAGGGGAATCATGGCATAGCACATACTTTGTATAATCAAGAGCACATCTCTAAGTCTCCAGAGAGCATTACACGCACACATACACAGACTGGGATGATGAATTAAATATGGGCTGCTGAAGAAGCAGCCGACCTCTGACCTCTGGGTGAGGGACAGGGCGAGCAGGCGTGAAAGGTAATCGCAGAGACAGAGGGGAACAATCAGCCATTCGAGCTCAAGATGCGTGCGTGAGCCTTTTTAGCAGGAGTGGCCGGCTGAGGTCTGTGAGGACTTAGGGATTTTAGGGACTTCTTTAGGAGAAAAGGAGAGGGGGGCTAATGGAAAGCTAGACGTATTAGAGAAAGACGGATGCGGGTGCACTGGAGGGGGCAGCTGTGAGAATTCGCCAAATGGTGTGAATGAATCGTGAACGCAGTCAATAGTGCGTGTGAAGGACGAGCAGGGTTAAACCTCCACATGTGACCCAAAAGAGAGAATAAAGTGAGGAGAAAAGAGGATAAGAGGAAGAAAACGCAAAAGAAATGGAGAGAGACAAAACCACTCCATTCAGTAAAACAAAATATCTCACAATATATAGTCCAATAGAGAGGGGGAAAAAAACTGATCCTAGAAAAGAACTATAATATAGAATGAATTAATGAATGAATAAATGAATGGATGAACAAGTAACTAATAAACAAATAAATTAATTAATAAATAAATAAAATCTGAAATAAATGTGAGTGGTGCTTATCCGTGAAAACATGCCATCACAAAGTGACAAAGTTAATGGAAAAATAAACAAAAACCAAAAAAAAAAAAAAAAAATGTAAATACATAAACAAACGTGAGTAGTGCTTATCCATAAAAAAAAAAAAAAAAACATTACCACAAAATGTCAAAGTTATTAGAGAAAAATAAATAAACAAATAAAATAAAATAACACTGTCTACACCGGACGCAAGTGGCGTGACAAAATACTATAGAACTTATTATAATCAGTGATGCTGTCTACACTGGATGTGGCGTGGTGTGGTGCGATATAACAAATCACCGACAGAAAACTGCTGCCGCGTTCAATTTATGACGTATTGACACAAATTTCAAATGATTTTCAACTGTCGCTTTGTCGCGTCCGGTGTAGACAGACTTTAGCTGTTGCGGCACAGTGCGACACGACATGACAACTGTCGTGTCCGTTGTAGACACGGTGTAATATTTATTTATTTATTTGTTTAAAATTGACAAAAATATAAGTAAAAATAATAACATAAATCAAATAAATTGTACATTATCTACATTAAGTGTGAATGGTGCTTGTCCAAGCAAAACATTCCACCACGAAGTGACAAAGTTTAATACTTGGTGTTTGTTGAAATTCTTCAGCTTGAGCTGTAGTAATGGTAATGCTTGCCTCAGCAAACCGCACTAATTAGAGGGAGGAATATGGCTGTCTGTAGCATGATGAGCTAATGGATTTCCTCTCACTACATTTCCTGTCCATCACTGTCAGACGCGTGTCATACGCCTGTGTGGGTGTGCTTGTGTGGCCTCCGGTGACCATCTGTGGATGCTTTTATTATTAATTTTAAAGCACAGCTGGTCACATGGACAGAGAGAAAGAAAGAGGCTCCTGGGATCTCATAGAAACATTTTCTGCCTCTATACTATAGCTCACTCCAGTTATTGTTACTAGTTAGTAAAATCATATTAAATTTCATTTTTAGACCATCTTTAAACAAAGAACTTTCAGAATTTACATTTATTTTAATATATAATTTAATTTTTAATTTACTTAATTTATTTAAATTCACAATTTAATTTACAATTGAGTAAGACTAAATTAATGGCTAATTTACACTTGATTAAGCAAATTACAATCACAGATCATCAGAATGTATGTTGATGTTGCATAGTAACATGAACTGAAATTATTTCAGTACAATGAGATTTCAGTGTGGGTGGTGCAGCACAGGTTATACTGATTAGGGGAAAGAAAAGAAAAACTTGCTCACACTGATAAAATCACCAAGTCGCTGTGCTATCGGGCTCACAGACATTTCTATTTGACAACAGCAACAGAACGAACAAGCACTCGTGAATCACGTTCTACAGAAGCTCCATGAGAAAGGAAAACACTCTGACAGCACACAATCTCTTGTGCCCTTATTGAGAGTTCAATGAAAGCTTTATATTTCTCTGCAGGTTGAGCAGTGCTGCGGCTGTCATTACAGTAGCCAGCTCTCCTCCGGACCACATTTAGACCGATTCAGAGGTGCTTTTTTCCTTTAAGTGGACCCATTATGTCATTAAGTCCTTCTAAATGTGAACTGCAGAGTGAAATGTGCATGCCGATTGAGATGAGGGTTTCGCTTTGTGCCTTTTGGTAGGGAGATAAAGAAGTGTGTGCTTGTGTGTGACGTTGATCTCTTAATTTCAGCATTCAGACACAGCACCTGTAGTACAAACATATTTTACAGCACAGCTAATCTGAAAGCATTTAGTCTCTCTTTCTCTAGTAAGCTGTTGCTGAAGGGTGAATAGAAGGAGGTTTCTGTTTAAAGTGCTTTTCTAGAAATAAAAGACACACCGTAAGTATTTTAACACAGTGTGAGCAGTTCTGCAGGTCATGTATTGATGCAAACACACACACTGACACACACTCACCCCTGACGAAGGGTACGCCGTCCACCCGAGCTCTGCTGTGGCGGTCCGGGTGTCCATTAATGTTTCTGAAAAAGCACACAAAACAAGGTTTTATGAGGAATCAGGAAAATTTATGTTGCAGATATTCATTTAGAACTGTGGTATCTTAACAGAGAAAGACTGAACTGGGTGTTTCAGATAAGGGAGGAATGCACAATAGATGGCAGGAATGAAAAGCGCTGCTCTAGAATTCAAACTCTCTGCAGTGCCACTTTTGCACCACAGTGGCACAGTGTGTTTCTGAAGATGGATATAGGATAAGCTGTCTGTGTCCTTAAAGTGGTCAGCTCTTGTCTGCCCTTATCAGAGGAGATATCTTTGACCAGCCGGGAGAATAATCCACATACACACACTCCACTAAACACTGATAAGATGCTTGAAAGCGATAGAGAACCTGGATTGATACCTGACTTTAACATCAGTGACCATCATAGATAACATTAAACCATCAAAACACAAAATTCAACAAAACAGGTGCCATTTGTGTCCCTCACACCTACAGTATGTGTTAAAAAATAAATAAATAGCCAATGTCAGTTTTTACAGACATTTAGCACAAAAATAAATAAATAAATAAATGAGTAAATAAAATAAAACTTTATTCTTAATTCTTAATAATTTTGTTCTATTTTTAAAAGTTTTTTTTGTTGTTGTTGTTAATTTTAAGTCTTTCCTCTTACCCCTTTCCGATTTCTCATTAGTATATTATTAGCAAGTTATTATTATAATATCTAATTATTATATATTATAATATTAGCAAAAATTCACATTTTAAGAATATATTCAGGAATAAAGCTAGCATTTTTTTTTTTTTTTAAGATTTTGATTGACAATTTATTATTAAAAATTATATCCAGGTTCATAGAACATCATAGAACATTCAAGGGATCCACACAAAATTATATTACAAAATAAATAAAAATAATAAAGTTTTATTTTTATCAGTTTTTTCTCTCTCTCATCTTTATTTAATGAACATACATTTTTGGTCTTCATGTCAATGTCAGTGAAAAAGTGTTATTTATTTATTTATTTATTTTAACTAAATAAGTATATAAATATATTTAATTTTTTAATAGTTTCTTCTTTATTTCATTAAGATTTTTGGTCTTTCTTGTTTTCAATTTCTCCTTTCCATTATAGCATAAATGCACAACGTCAAAGCTTTTTTCTTCCTTTAAAATAATGAAAGTTGAGAAAACTTTAAAGTTTAAGGCAAGCTGATTTTTGAGTTTTCTTAACTTGTTGTTTTAAGTTTATACAACAAAAAGTTGAGAAAACTCAAAAATCTCCTACAAAATTAAGTTGAGAAAACTCAAAAATCTGCTTGCCTTAAACTTTTGTTTTCCCAACTTTTTTTTTACAGTGCAGTAGCTCATATGAAAGAACATCTCAGTGAATATTTAAAATCATCCAAACAATTTCTTTAATCACTTTATCAAACTGAAAACCACGTGGAACCTCAAAAGCAGCCGTTTCATTGAGTAACCAATTTGTGTTCCGTCTGTGATATTGTTTTATGCTCCTTTTTCCACACACGAGTAATGGCTGTGAAGAGTAAACTGCACATGTCAGTACGATGACGTTCACTCCAGTTCTGCGGCGCTGTGGGGATTCCTGCACTGTGACATTGTTAAAGTAGCACAACAAGTTTCTGAAGTCAAACCACATCAGTGTAAACAGATCTACATCCAACTCCTAAACCAACCAACAGCCATTCTCCTTCTACCCTTCCCTCTGGGTCCGTCTCACACACACACACACACACGTATACACACACGCACTGTAGCTTAATTGTATCCCCGTGCGTCCCACTCGGAGCGAAGCCTGTCACACTGGGATGACTGTAAGTAACGAATGATGTCACAGGAGAGAGAAAAGATGAAGAATATCCACTCTTTCCACAAAACACAATCCGACGCTACGCACCGGAAGCCAACTGTCATTTCCACTCTCCTCTCACTCTCTGCATCCCTCATATTTCCATCTCTCTGGAGTTAATCATACACTCTTCTCCTTTGACATTTGTCTATATTTCAAGAGGAAGAAAGAGAAGATGAAGTAAGAAAGCTTCGCTCTCTTTCAGATAGATGAGGAGAAGCAGATGACAAGCACTCGAGCCTCCCGCTGATGGATTCATAACACGATGTATAATTCTGCGATAACGTGACACTCTCCTCCCCGGCCGTCAATAACTCACCACCGGCTGATCGAGAAAACACAGACTCACTCATATGAATGGTAACGTGTGTTGTCAAACGCTTCAGGAAAGCATCAATAAGGCTCATAAAGTTTTTATCCAAGTCAGTGGCAGCTGGTAATGCCCAGTTAACTTTCTCAAACACAACAAATCCAATTCAAATCAGCGTTCCTCTGTCTAACCGTGTTTATTCTCTGTATGCAGGCAAAATTTCAAAGACCTGATCTGCATACTTGGGTTTTTAGACTCAGCGGTTCCAAGCGGTAAACAGCAAAATAATGCTATCTTTTAAGGCACAAGTGTAATGTTAAAACAGATGCCCACAATGCATGGCAAGCTCTGTGACGAGTCAAGAGTCAAGATGATGTATGTTATGCAGTACTAAAAATACTGTTCAAAATTTGGAGTCTTTTAATAAAACAAATTTAAGTCTCTTTAATACAGTATCATTTTGAAGTATTATTACAATTTTAAATCAGGTATTTAAATATATTAATAGCATAATTTGTATGACAAACATTGGTCAGTCAAATAGGTAGCCCTACCCATAATTCAAACTTGCATAGGGGAGCTCATTTTCATTTCATTTCATTTCATTTCATTTCATTTCATTTCATTTCATAAAATAAAATAAAATAAAATAAAATAAAATAAAATTGTAAAGTAAACAAAATAAAATTGTAAAGTAAGCTAAAGTAAAATAAAATAAAATAAAATAAAAATAGCATGCCAAGCCACAACATACTTAAAAGGAATTAAAAATAAATAAATAATATAAATAAAACAAAATATAAAATACTTCATCACAAGGCACAAAGTACTTAAAAAAAATTATTATAGTAATAATAATTTTAAAAATAAATAAGCATCATAAGCTACTTAAATATTTAATGAACGGAAATTAAATAAGCATGTAAAGTCACAAGATACTTAAAAAGTATAAAATTTAATTTTAACATAGCAAAAATCAAAAAAAAGATTCCATTAACACGTTGAGTGATTCTGTTGTTATTGATCGGTGATGATTGATGAAGCCTCTGTTGGAGATAATAAGCAGAAGATCAATCATTCATTGATTGATTATGACATAATTGGGAGAGCAGAGAGTTAAGAGCCAATCAGAGACACTCTTCACTGCTGTGGGCAGGGCATGGGGTGATTATTGGAGATATTAAATGCCTAGACTGAAAAAATGCACACACAGACACAATACAACACACACATTGTGGTTCAGCTCTGTTATTAAACACACACACAGCATAATTCAATTGCCCTAAATAGCACAGGCTGTGCGGTTCCTCCAGCAGCTGGTGTCTCCGAGGAGACAGACCTCTGTACATTACTTCCCTCTGGAGATACATCCTCCTCCTGAGAAATCACTCTCATTCAGTGTGTGTGAGGGGAACGGGGCGGCACTGGTTCAGAGCTTAATGCTTTTTGAGGTCATATCAGCTTCCAGCTCATTAATATGCAACATGTGGCCTATAATAAATTAGCATAATGGCACAAAGGGATCATGGAATCTTGTTAGGATGCAAAACGCCAACAAAGAGATACAAAAAGCCCACCAGAGAAAGCAGAGAGTAGGAAGGTGCGAGCACACTGAGTAGATCAAATATTTCATGCATAATAGTAAAGGAAATCTCATTTACACACAGTGACCCTCTTTACCTCTGTCATTACACACAAGGTTGCTTGCTGTTTTCTGTTCTCTTTGTGTTTAGAGCTTCACTGAACAGTTTTTCTTTACCCTTCCCTGCACCCGCCGTGTCCAGCTGAAACATGGCATGTCGTAACTGGTTATGATGCAAAAACCAACAGTGTTTTCAGTCACTGACATCCAATAAGGATGAACTATATTACATTTCTGATCGATATAATAATAATAATTTATTTCATTGTATAGATGAAAACGGATAAAGAGATAAACCAAACACTGAAAATAGAATGTATTTAAATTCTATAAAATAAATGCATACACTACTGTGTACAAAAATGTTGGTAAGAATAAAAATTTTGTGAAAATCTATTGATATTAATATTTTTGGTATTTTAAATAGCATTTCTTGCTCTCTCTGCATAATATATATATATATATATAAGCACTATTAGCAACAATGACAAAAAAGCTACATTAAAGTACATTAAATTATTTAAATAGCAAAATCTTTGTAAATATATTTGTTATCATACAATTAATTATGTAACTAGAAAAAATATATAAAATAAATTAATTAATTAGTTAATTAATTAATTCACAAATTAATAAATTAATTAATAATAACAAAGCACCAGTTTCTGCTTAAATAATCAGTGCAAAGTCTGCAAACATTTACAAAATATCTCTTTTTGTGTTCTGAGAAAGAAAAAATGTCAAGCCACAGGTTTGTAAATGATGATATAATTTGTATTATTTTTTTTATTTTTTTGGTGAACTATCCCTTTAAGAGCTTCATTTCAGTTTATCTTCATTCCATCCTTAAGATACAATTACAGTACATATATCTCTGTTATCCGTGAATGTACTGTAAAAAAACTCACCTTTCCTAGAGCACCAGCTCACTGGTTTTATTAAATCCGAGCAGAACTCCACTCCCAAAACCTGCAGAGCTGCAGTGCAATAAGCAGAGAGTCTGTTTTAATCAGAAGTTTGGTCCTGAGAGCCTGAGTGATGTCACGGCTCTTAAATAAAGCTGGGTAAACAAGCTGATTCATCTCAGCAGGTCAGAGCGCCACAGCTTCAGTGACAGTGGAGCTACGACCTTCACCACGGACACAGCCGCATCATTCACCCGCTGGCAGGTGAGGTCAATGACCCACGACCCCAGAGCGCTCAAGCGCGTCTCTTTCGGCCTGTCGTATTTACACTAGGCGTTCAGGGCTAAGACTTTAATATTTAATGCAGGATAGTGCCAGTACAGAAAGAGCACATTAAACATTGAGCAGCCCTCCGCTCTCCGATCAATACTGTGGTTCTCACCATGAAATTGCTCACCTGAACACACACACACACACAGGTCCAGAGCAGCGTGGAATTATATTGACCAAAACCTGGCACAAGTACACAGAGTTTCTGAACTACACATAAACAAGACTGTCCCGGGAGTTTCACAGCGCTTGTACGGTGGTAGAATCTACTTTACAACTGTAGTATGCCGTGCTACAAGTTACTTAAAATTTAAAGTAGTTCAACGACAGTCAAGTTCTCTTCTAAAAAATGAATAACACTACAGGCAACAAACAAAAATGTAGGTAAACTACAATAAAGCTTTTAAGCGGGAAAAATCTTTTAAAATATATGCATGTGATCATAAAGGTGATCATATACAAAAAAAAGAAGGGTTTATCATGTTTATGGTAGGATTATTTTAACTGATAGAGACAGAATATCAAACAAAAAAAAAAACAGAAAAAAGCAGCATACAAATGTTAAAAAGATTTACATTTTAGTAAGTCAAATAAGTATTTGATCCCCTACCAACTAGCAGGAATTTTGGCTCCCACAGATTGGTTATGTGCACATGTGGATTTGATGTTAAGGTGGACCTGTTTAAATTCTTTAGAAATATTGACTTAGGGTTTTTTGGTTCGCAATTATATCAGCAAGAATATCCACCCTTTACTCAAGTTGACAATAGGGTAACTCCTTTCAAAACAAAAAGTACTTTTAACCCACCCCTGAATCGAAATGCATCTATCGAAACTTATTGTAGACTCGTTGAACACGATGTTGAATCTTTATTGAATGACAAAAAAACACGGATGAGATTCGATAATCTATCCAGAGAGGAAAGAGACGCACTATATGATTTACAGATTGATACATCAATTGTGATTAAACCAGCAGATAAAGGGGGAGCAATTGTCATTCAGATTAATATTGATTATGTGCGGGAATGTAAAAGACAACTTTCAGATTTAGATTTTTATGAAAAACTTTTAGGGGATCCTACTCAGATGTTCAAACATGAAATTCATTCTGTTCTTGATTCTATGTTTCAAACTAGTGTAATTACCAAAAGAGAACTTGATTTCTTGAAAATTAAGAATCCTGTTATATCTACTTTCTATACCTTACCAAAAATTCACAAACGTCTTGAATTACCTCCTGGCCGTCCAATAGTGGCTGGTATTGGCTCTTTAACATCTTCAATATCTACCTTTGTGGATTTTTTTATAAGACCGTATTGTGAAAAAATGCCTTCCTTTTTAAAGGATACCACTCATATGTTGTCTTTCATTGACTCAATTAACCCAATACCTGAAGATATACTATTGGTTTCTTTTGATGTCCAGTCGTTGTATACATGTATACCTCATAAAGAAGGCATCGAATCTATGATTTACTTTTTATCAGAACGTGTTGATTCGGTCCCCTCTAATGAATGTATTGAAACATTGTCTGAGATCGTTCTGTCTCATAACTATTTTATTTTTCAGAATGACTTCTTTATTCAGAGACAGGGAGTGTGGCTATGGGTAGTGCATTTGCACCTTCCTTTGCAAATTTATATATGGCCTCCTTTGAAGAAAAATATGTTTATTCCAATCATTCTTTTTCCTCGAATATATTAATTTGGAAGCGATATTTGGATGATTGTTTTTGCCTTTTTAAGGGTGATGTTGTACAATTGAATTCCTTTTATCAATATCTAAATGACTGTTCTGATTCCTTAACATTTACTATGGACTACGATCCTAATTTCTCTGTTATGTTTACTACTAAATACACTAAGCGTTCAGAGCAAATAAAAAAGATAATTCATCAACATTGGCATATTTTGCGATCGGATGTGAGACTTGAATCTCTTCATAATCCCCCTCTTACGGTGTTTAAACGTGGACGAAATTTAAGAGATTATTTAGTAAAATCAGATTTGTCTCCTCCACCTAAAATAACTCAAAGTACATTAACACCTATTCCAGAAGGTAACTATCGTTGTGGCTCTTGTAATCAATGTAACTACACGTATCGTTGTACATCGTTCAAACATCCACATACCGGTAAATCGATTCCTATTAAAGGAACTATAAGTTGTAAAACCAAAGCGGTCATTTACCTTATAACCTGCCCCTGCGGTAAATCATATGTTGGAAAAACAAGTAGAGAACTTAAAACGCGCATTGCCGAACATCATAGTACCATAAGATGTAAAAATATGATTTACCCATTGGCAGTACATTTTATTGATTTTAATCATCCTATTACTTCATTACGTTATATAGGAATTGAGAAAATATCTTTACCGAGGAGAGGTGGTGATTTGGACCAAATACTACTTAAAAGGGAGGCCTTCTGGATTCATAATTTGAAAACGTTGACTCCACTTGGCTTAAATGTTGATTTTGATCTGAGTTGTTTTCTGTACATTTATTTTGGATAGTAATCTTTATTTACATTTATATTTTGTCTGTATAGAGTCTAATTGTTAATTATTGAATGATTTGGATTTTATTATTTTCAGCTGTGTATAATTATCTTCATTATTTATACTGGTCTCCATGTTTATGAAGCTATACCTTGAAAAAGGCTACTAGCCGAAAAGTTGGTTAATAAATGTGCTTAAGTGAGTGTGCAGTTGTTCTCTAATTTATTTATGTGCACATGTGGAACACAGGTTAAGAAGATACTCCTAATTTCAGATCCCTGTGTGTATAAAAGACTCCTGTCCATAGAATCTGTATCTTCCATTACAAACTCTCCAGTACCATGGGCAAGACCGAAGAGCTGTCAAAGGACATCAGGGACAAGATTGTAGACCTACACAAGGCTGGAATGGGCTGCAAGACCATCAGCAAGAAGCTTGGTGAAGAGACAACTGTTGGTGCGATTATTCGGAAATGGAAGAAATACAAAACAACCACCAATCAGCCTCGGTCTGGAGAGCCGTGCAAGATCTTGCCTCATGGGGTAAAGATGATCATGAGAAAGGTGTGGGATCAGCCCAGAACTACACGGGAGGAGCTTGTTAATGATCTCAAGGCAGTTGGGACCACAGTCACCAAGCAAAACACTGTTAACACACTATGCCGCAATGGACTGAAATCCTGCAGCGCCCGCAAAGTCCCTCTGCTCAAGAAGTCACATGTACAGGCCCGTCTGAAGTTTGCCAATGAACATATAAATGATTCAGAGAAGGCTTGGGAGAATGTGTTGTGGTCAGATGAGACCAAAATTGAGCTCTTTGGCATCAACTCGACTCGTCGTGTTTGGAGGAAGAGAAATGCTGACCATCACCCCAAGAACTCCATCCCTACAGTCAAGAACGGAGGTGGAAACATTATGCTTTGGGGCTGTTTTCTGCTAAGGGTACAGGACGACGTTACCACATTGAGGGGCAAATGGACGGGGCCCATGTACTGTAACATCTTGGACAAGAACTTCAGCCAGAACACTGAAGATGGGTCATGGATGGGTCTTCCAGCATGACAGTGACCCGAAACATACCGCCAAGGAAACAAAGGAGTGGCTCAAGAAGAAGCACGTTAAGGTCATGGAGTGGCCTCGCCAGTCTCCAGACCTTAATCCTATAGAAAATCTGTGGAGGGAGCTGAAGCTTCGAGTTTCCAAGAGACAGCCAAGAAACCTTAATGATTTAGAGAGGATCTGTAAAGAGGAGTGGACCAAAATCCCTCCTGAGATGTGTGCAAACCTGGTGACCAGCTACAAGAAACGTCTTACCTCTGTGCTTGCCAACAAGGGTTTCTGCACCAAGTACTAAGTCTTGTTTTGCTTGGGGATCAAATACTTATTTGACTTACTAAAATGTAAATCTTTTTTTAACATTTGTATGCTGCTTTTTCTGGATTTTTTGTTTGATATTCCGTCTCTATCAGTTAAAATAAACCTACCATAAAAATGATAAACCCTTCTTTTTTCTTTTTTTAAGTGGGCAAACTTACAAAATCAGCAGGGGATCAAATAGTTATTTTCCCCACTGTACATATATATAAGATATATACATATATTATGGAGGGCCAAATTACTCAAAAGTAAATAATTAAATACATATTTTAATAATTAAATACATAAATAAATGCATAAATAAACAAATAAATGAATAAATCATTCATTCATTCATTTTTTTCTTCCACATTTCATTTTCAGGGTTACGGTTTAGGCACATAACCCTGAAAATGAAATTAAATGAAAATGAATTATTTAAATACATACATAAATTTTCCCAGTTTTGATGACATCATTATTATTATTATTATTATTATTATTATTATTATTATTATTATTATTATTATTATCATCATCATTATCATTATGATTAATATTATATGGTTATTTTTGCTAATAACATTTGTTGTCTCTATTGTTATTATTATTATCTGTCTTTATTTGTTTGTTTATTTATTTATTTATTTTTTTTTTTTTTTACACTACTTATATCTGTTATCAGTCTATTTCAGTTGTATGCTTCCTTCCTCAACCCTAGACACAATGACACACACACGCACGCACACA
This sequence comes from Onychostoma macrolepis, assembly GCF_012432095.1. Taxonomy (NCBI): domain Eukaryota; kingdom Metazoa; phylum Chordata; class Actinopteri; order Cypriniformes; family Cyprinidae; genus Onychostoma; species Onychostoma macrolepis. The sequence continues at coordinate 29,346,879 of NC_081156.1, read as the reverse complement.
CACACACACACACACACACACACACACACATGCTCACAGACATATGAATGCAAATACAGGAGTTAATCAGAAGGGACTTGTAATGTTGGTCATCAGTATGTATGTATGTTTGTTTGTCCTAGTGTTTCTACATTTTGGCACATGTAAATATTGTCACCTTCTAAACAGTTTTTTTGGGGGTTCTCTCTTATGTGTTATATGTTTGGCCCATGGGGTTATGTTTTTGGTACATGTAAACATTGTCACATTCTTTACTTGCATAATAATAAAAAAAAAAAAATACATACAGAAATAAATTCATAAATGAATAAAATAAATAAACAAACAAACGAATGAATGAATAAATGAATATTTATTTATGCATTTATGTATTTAGTTATTTAATTATGTATTTAAAGATTTATTTATATATTTCAACATTTATTTAATTATTTAATTTTGAGTAATTTGACCCTCCATAGTATATAAGACAAATGAATGAATAAACATATTGAGAAATTTATTAATATTCCCATACTTTTTATGGACACAGCTGGTTGGGGGTAAAGCACACATGGTATATAATTAAAACTTAAATAAACGCTGTATTTTTCTCTGCCTCAAAAACAATAAAGTTTTCTCGTGCTGAATTTTGATTAGGGTGAAAGCAGCTGAATGGATAAATTTACATTAATACAAAATAAATAAATAAAATATAACTGAGTCGACTACTGATAGACTGCACCATTTATCACGGCCTAAATATTTTGCTACAAAATACACACAGATAATCAACCCAGTTCATCAACCACCTAAACAAACCGATTCCCTAATATGAATCAACACTACAATGAAGAGAGATAAAATATTTTGACAATTTCTGACACTCACTTGTCACAGTCATGGCGTGTTTTATCTCTGGCTGATTTTCGACATCATTGTTCTTTCATTTATAGATATATTAAAGTGAATATGGTTCAGTCTCTAGTTAGGGAACAGCCAGATGGGGTGAAACAGGTCTCACATCAGCCATGACCAAACCACACACACTTTTCAGATACTTCAACACCTGTCCCTCGCTCTGACGGGGTGAAAATGAATCCTGAGCCACATCTGAGAGTCTGTGTGTGTGACATATGAGAGGAAATCCTTAGCGGTGGCTGTTAGAATCACACGTCGAAGAACGGGGGAAATCAGTAAGTGTGAAAGAGAAGGAAAGGACGAGTGTGAGAGAAGGGACACTCTACAACTGATCGATTTCAATGTGAAAAAACCCTCAAGAACAATGAACAATGGAGCAACAGCTTATTATCAGGATTCTTGTAAAGGAGCAGAAGGAGTGAAACAGACACAGGTCAATATGAATGAAAAATTGGATCTTTGAGAGGATCAAAGCCATGTCGTTTTCTCTAATTATTTCTAAATGACACTTGTTAATTGCAGTTTCGTAAGAAGTTATTGTTTCAACTGTCAGGGTTTGTGACAGATAAATATGACTCTAGTCTTGCTCTAAGACAGACAGCCGTGGATATTCTGATGCACATTGGACACAGAAAAGGATTTTTTTTTTGGCTTTGACTTTTTTCTAAACAAGTCTTTACACAATTTTGTAGAGTCAGGCTTTTGTCAGACAACCAAGAATAAAATAAATAAATAATGTATATATTGCAAATCTATATATATATATATATGAATTTATATAATAAGAATTTCACTGAACATATTCAACAAACATATTCGGTGCACTGAGATTTAATATATTTTGTCTAAATAAATAAAAAATAATGAATCACTTTGAAAGCTACAAGAACATTTAGGCACCACAACATTATAATGTACAGTATGACAAATGAATGTTCATTTTGAGACCAATGAACAGTGTTATTAACAATTATTCATGTTTTTAAAGTTCAACTTCAAAAGAGCGTTAAAGGATGACAAAGATAACTAAAGTAAAAATAGAGAAAATTATGCTCAGTAAAATTTTCAATATCTACACTGATGTTCAAAAGTTTGGAGTCATAAGACTTTTATTAGATTTTATAAATGAATCATTTCATTCAGCAAAGATTAATTAAATTGATCAAAAGATGTTTAAACGGGCTTACATTTTTAAAATTCTAATTAAGTTTTTTTTTTTTTTTTTTTTTGTCTACATTGTTGATTAAAAAATCCCTGGGATCCTGGGATACCACATTTTCCTTAAAAAAAAAACAAAAAACAGCACAGTAGCAAATCAGCATATTAACAATGATTTATGAAGGATCATTGAAGGATCACTGAAGACTGGAGTAATGATGCTGAAAATGTATCTATGCATCACAATAATAAATTACACTTTAAAATATATTACAATAGAAAACAGTTATTTTAAATAGTAATAATATTTCAGAATATTATGGATTCTATTGTATTTTTTCATACTGTAAATGCAGCCTTGATGATCATAAAGAGACTTTTCAAAAATTAAAATCTCAATCCTACTGGAACAGTAGTATATAAAGCCCTAAGTCTATAATGATACAGTATCAAAATATTATTCAACCCTATTGAGGTCCAGAACCGAAAAGTCCTGCTGTGTAAGAATAATATGAACTTGATTCACACACTGAACACTAACTCATAGGTGCTTTAAAGTGCTTTAAATGAGCAAATTTCATTCAAGCTCTCTGAAATCTGTTCACTGAACACGCTCCCATCCAATTCTTCACATCCCTGGGCTAAAGTCAGATGAACTTGTTTCTGCAAGACATGCTTCCAGAGCGGGACAAACTTCAACCTTGTCAAACACGACTCCTAAACACAGGAAGCTGATCAGCTACAGGGAAACACATCCTCCTGAGTATTCCCTACGGCCAATCACAGCTCACCAAACAGGTGCAGAATGCCAAACTACCCTCTCAGCGGCCTGTCCTCCGAGATGCTTCTTTCCCCTCTCTCTACCTCTCGTTCTTTACAGTCGCAGATCATTTGCATGCATTAACATAGCGCTGAGCAAAATGGCCATCTTTAGTTCACCCATAATCCCTCCTTCATTTTCTACACCACTACTATTACTACATATTGCTATGTGTCTATTCGCCGCACCTGTTCTTTCCATCCTTTTAGTCATTCCTTTTTTTCCTCATCATGTCTTATAAGTGTGTTTCTTTTTCTAATGAGACCATATAACTGCAGGGTATCCTATGTGCCAATTTTACCGTTCAAAATGGTGCTAACAAGTGCCCTCGATGTGCCCTTTTAAGGTGTAAACATACTAACAGTGTTTATATCGTTAAAGGTCACTAAATCACATCCTAGTCTCGATCTGTGAACTAACAATCTGATGCATACTGCGCACAAAATTGAAAAGCACTTTGTTGCTCTAGTACGATTTAATCTGATTACATATAACTTTCTAAAGAAGGGCACTACAATATATATATATATATATATATATATATATATATATATATATATATATATATATTAAATCAGTTTATCTGAAAAGTCATGTTTACAAGGTACCGAGCTGATACAGTGAGCACTTTTGAATACATTTTAAAATGAACGCATAACAAGTGCAAAGAGTTGGTATTATTTTGCACTCTCATCAACTTATTTGATATATTTTTGGCAAATAAAATTTGCATTATTTTTTCATCAACTAAAATTTTTTTTAGCAACTAAAATAAAAGAATATTATATGGCAAAATACTGTCTAAATTTAAAGGATATTTGTAATGTAAATGTGAACACATTTAAAAATTAAATTAAATTGTGATACGCTTGAAAATTTGTTTTCATTTTTGTTTTCATTGTTGACTAAAACTAAAACAAATTGTGTTAACTAAAATTTGTTATCATTTCCATGAACTAAAATTAATATTCTTTTCATCAACTAAATGTAACATTACTAAAAACATTTTGAATTTAAATGAAAGAACATGACATGGCAAAATATTGACTAAATGTAAAGGATATTTTAGTCAAAAGACTTATTATAAATACTTTAATATTTCAATATTTTCAATATTTTAAAATAAATACATACTATGTTTGAATATTTGGTTTTATTTTGCACTCTTATCAACTAAAATGTTATTTTTGTCAACTAAACTTAACATGAATTTCGTCAACTAAAATTACCAAATTTAAAAACCAACAAAATAAATTGTGACTGATCACTTCTATATAGCATGAATGTGTGAAGTATGAATGCAATCCGGACGTCCGTTCATCATGTTTGCTGAGGCCTCATGGGATAGTAAAGTAAATCTCATGCGGGTCACAGCGCCGCCCTGCTGTTCTGGAGAGTGAAAGGGTCTCAGAGTGCTGGACACTTGATGAGAAAGAAGCCTGACCTCTGACCCTTATGTTACTGCACTTAACCAGCCTACAGTTACAGCTCAGAGTTTCAGCTCTAATCTCCCAGCAGTGCACAAAGACTTTGCTGGGGACGAAGTGTTCCTTTCAGCACAGAAGTACAATCGACCTTAGAAAGTTAGACTCCTGTAGGGGTCTCAGCTAGCTCTAACCAGTCTGGTCTGTATGTCTGTGTCTCCGAGCTAGATATTATATCCAGCTGTTCTGTAGGTCATTACTGGAACCACAATGTGAGAGGGGTTCAGGTCAGATGGCCATCAACAGGACTTCCAGTTTGTGTGCATGACGAGCCTTTGTAGAACAAACAGATGCAAAAAAGATACATAGGATATTCTTGCAGACATAGGACACAGCCTTGTTTTCAAAAACAGCGAGACAAAACAAAATTCTCACATGATGCAATGCCAAACGCAAAGTTCTATGTTCAATATAAGCTAACAGTCACTTTGCAGTAGTGTTCAATCATGAACATTAGCTATGAACTAAATATAAACAATACTTTTGCAGTATTGAGTAATCAAGGTTAATGTTAGGCCTAATTTATAAATATAATCACTGCTAATTCATGTTTGTTCAGTCCAGTAATCTCAATTTACACTTAGAACTACTTCAAATTATAATTAATTATACTTAATTCAGCATATTTAAATACAGCATATTTTTTAAATTAAAATAAATTAAAATAAAATAACCTTCATACCTGCTTTATAATTTTATTTTATTTTTTATTTTTATTTATTTATTTATTTAATGCCTCAGGGCCAACAAAATTGCAGCCAGATAAAATTAAATTTAATTAATAAAAAAAATGAATAAATACATATTTTGACCCCTGCCTGACATCTTCATCTGTTAAATTATTTCCCTCACTTTTTTCCTTCTTCTTTTGTTCTTCTTTGGCACATTCAAATTAGTGCGGAAACGCAATGGACAATAAATGACATTCTTGTTCATTAAACAGAATGTGAGAAAAGCATGTAATGGGATTGAACAGATTTCTTCATCAAATTGCTCATAATTCTTATTTAGCTGTATATTAAGCGAATGCGGAGACAGCAGTAACTTCTGGATATGTGCTTTCTCTCTGCGGATATGGCACACTGTAATGTTGATTACAGCCATTAAAATAAAGAATATTACACGCTGAACATTTACTAAAATCACATCTTCTGAAGCTGGAACGGAGCCGGCGTCTCAGAGCGCACCCAAATCACACTCACATTTACGAGGGCCTCCGAGCGCACATGTGTGCAGTGAGTAATGTTTTCAATCTCACATTTTCCCCACATCCCAGTTTAATTACATGAAATATGTTCAATCATCATTCTCTGGAGAACCAGCGGAAGATTGTGTTTATGACTGGACGGCGTGAACGGAATGGGGAGTTTGGTCTCCTGTATTCTCGATAGCACAAAGCCAACCTCAAAGCTAGCTTTACTGGAACATTAGACGCTCATGGAATGTTCCGTGGCATTCTGGAATCCCCTCGACATGCTAATGAACGTTCAACTGCCATTAGCGCTCCGAAAGCGATTTGTTTTCATTCCACCTGTACAATCAAATCTGACATTATGATGCATGCGTTAAAGGAACGGACCAATAGCAACCGTTCATTTTTTTTTCCATCTCCCATCATGCTAATTTTTGTTCCTTCGAGATCAATGCAACACTTCTGAAATGTTAAAAAATGCATAAAACATCAATCTGCATTAAACTATACATTAAAACTGGCACGTCAATCAATTAAAAATTAAATTCAATTATTTACAAGATAATATGCTGATTAATTGATTTAATTCAGCAACTAGTATTTGCTGAGGATAGATAGATAGACAGACAGACATTTTCTCATATATATATATATATATATATATATATATATATATATATTTATATAAATCATATATATATAATTTACATACAATAATATATATAGTTTTTCTTGTAATATATAAGTCAGTTTATCTTGTGAAAAATATAGTGCAATTAAAAAAAAAGTTTTTTTTTTTTTTTTTACATCTATCTATCTATCTGTATATCTATCTGTATATGTATGCATATATATACAGAGATTTTTTTGAGAAAAAAAATTAATATAATATATATTTGATAAGCTGTAATATTTGCTGTGAAGATTATATTAATACACTACACACACACCCTTACCCCTAAACTAAGTTAACATACATGAAATGTTGTACAGTGAAACCCAGAGAGAGAGAAACAAAAGGAAAGAATGATCAAGAGAAGTAGGAAGCGAGGGAATGCGAGATAGAGAAGCTTTAATTGGCCTCTCATTGAAGCGTGTGCGTGGAGACATGAGGTCGCTGCCTGCTGCGCTCTCATTGGTTCGTGCCTCGATGGGGAAGCCGAGAGAATCCGACATTTCATTAACAGTTCATCTTTTAATGAGAGCTCTGAGGGACCAATCAACACACAGTGTTTCAACACAGAGCGTTCCCCATGGAAACACATATGCTCCGCTCGCAGGCCTCAACAGATGTACGCGCACATACAGTTGCATACACTACACAAGGCCATATCTGAGGCGGAATTTACCCTGAAGGCAAGTAAACTTGAAGTAGTCAGAGTCTGAGGCGCCCAAAGCCACGTCAGAACAAGAGGTATTATGTTGCACTAAACCATATACAAATCATATACATCTGATTCACTTAGAGAGTTTGTACTGCTCTCTGAAACTCTCTAGGGTAAAAGCAAGACATGTTGCTCTTTTGAGATGTGAACAGTAGCTGTAGAAGGTCTTAAGGTCTTTCAGATGAGACGTTAAACCGAGGTCCTGACTCTCTGTGGTCATTAAAAATCCCATGACACTCATCGTAAAGAGTAGGGGTGTAACCCCGGTGTCCTGGCCAAATTCCCTCCACTGGCCCTTGTCTATCATGGCTTCCCAATAATCCCCATCCACTTGATTGGCTCTACAAGTCTCTCTCCTCTCCACCTGTAGCTGGTGTGTGGTGAGTGCACTGGCGCCGTTGTCCTGTGGCTGCCGTCGCATCATCCAAGTGGATGCTGCACACTGGTGGTGGTTGAGGAGAGACCCCCCACATGATTGTAAAGCGCTTTGGGTGTATTGCAATACACATTAAAAGCGCTATATAAATGCCTCATTCATTCATTCATTCATTCACTTCCAACACACATTTACGTTTAAACCACTCGTAAAGTGAATTTTGCATCCGATGACCCCTTTAATGAGCACTGACTCTAAGTTTGTGTTTTTAAACCAATCTGATTTATTTATTTTTTAGCTCTGTCTGACACCAGGCGAGTTGATGCTGACCCAACAGCATCCTTAACAAAATTAATGCAAAAGAAAGAAAGAAAAAAATCCAAGTCATTCAGAGGCTGTGAACACCATCAACAAACTTGAGCTATACGGTAACCTGCCTACGGGTTATATTTAAACTCTCACTCACTCATGACGGCAGCATACGCGTGTAATACATGTAATAAATCCTGCTGTGTCACACCTGCCCATCCACGGAGGCTATTTACTCCAGCGCAGGCAGAGAGCATAATTGGCAACTCATGCCTATATGCACAGGAGCTTGGAGAAACAGCAGTTATAGAATAATTGCAGGCATGAAGGAATCCTAATGCCCATGGAGCAGTGAAATGCATGCTGGGAGCTGCTGCTCGTGGATTATGGGCAAAGGCATATAAGAGGGGTTATTTAACATATTCAGACTCGGCTTTTCAAAGAAGGGCATTAATAAACACTACAAATGTACAAGAAACAAAATGGCACTCGCAACACATTTAACTTCTATAGGCACTAAACTACAAATCATACCGAATTGGATTGATTAGATCATAATATTTGGATTGGATTATAATATTCGGTAATATTATCTCCGATCAAATTTATACAATACTGCATGTGCAGAAATGACCTTTTAGAGGGGGAGAACGCTTGAAGAAAAACAGCAAACTTCTTATCTTCCCCTGCACACACAGCTCAACTGACAACACAAATATAACCTCGCCAACGCCATGCCATGACCTCAGATATTATCCGAGACAGGAAGAGAGAAAGAGATTGTTGATGTGGTTGGCAGATAGAGAAAGTGAATATCAGTCAACGGCCCTGCTCTCTCTCTCCCTCACCTATGCTGGCTGTTTTCCTCAAGTATAACTGGAAAGGTCTGATGATTTCTCAAGAGGTGATGAAGCATGTTCTGGAACAGACACCCACTCAGATGGCAGATAAGACTGTGAGGCCAGTGCCTACCTGCACATTCTCACGAGCTGAAAAACCTACCAGCTCACAATGACAACAATCCTATTCTGTTGCAGGTGGGGGGGGGGACCACACAATTCTAATGGCAATAAATATAAATCCTCTACAAATCAAATATGATCTGAAATTCTGATTTTGACTTCTGTTGAAATCTTATAAGAAAATTTATATTAGGATTTTATAGGACTGATTCCAAATTACAATGGAAATTCGAATCGAAATTTGAATAGAATTTCTACTTTCTTTCTCCCACCAAAAATACATTTAACTGGCACTCTGGGATGAGAAAATACGACGGATGGATGGATGGATGGATGGATATGATAGACAGAATGTTAGAACAATAGATAGAACAATAGAACTGGACAGAACTGAATGTTAGATTGATTCAATAAATATAACAATAGAACTAGATGGATGGAAGGATGGACTGACAGACAGTTGGATGGATATGATAAGACAGAATATCATATCCATCTGTCCATCCATCCAACCGTCTGTCAGTCCATCCTTCCATCCATTTATTTCTATTGTTCATAGAACAATACAACTAGATAGATGGTTGAATGGATGGATGGAACGATTCTGAAATTTCTGAGCTTTGAACGTTTGGAGTATTTGCCACAGGCTCAAATCAACGCTTGTTTTTTTTTCAGTTACAGGTGTGTGCTGCCTTCCGGTGAGTCTCTACACATCACCAGCTCTAATTTAATTAACCATTTTCTCTGTGGATCTCAGAGATCATTTGAAAATCATCTCATCTGACGAGCTGTAGTACTGTGAGCGGATGAGCAGTGAATGCTTTTATCTGAGACATAAACCTGCTGACTGAAGAGACTTTTTTTCTACTCTTTACTACTATTGTTGGCATGAATTCCATCACTTAATCTACTTCCACACTGCAGCTGGTAGCCTGAGACCACCTGTGCTAGGAATGCCTGTATGGAGATGACCAGAGCTACTACAACATGAGGGATGTGAGGTCATTTCAACATTTACAGCTACTACTCTGACATTTCAGATTTGGGCATCAATAAAAATCACAGTTAATGCTGTCAAATAAACTTCACCATAATCATTACTTTTTATGCCAACCCAAACGTTTATTTGATTTGATTAACTTTGATTTGATTCTCCTGGCAGATGGTAGAGAAATAAAATACAAGTTTTGCAACTAGGAGGAGAAACGAGTGAAATCGTTAGTGCTAGATGGTATTTTTATCCCACCATTTAAGAGAAAGTTCCTGTCTGAGTTACATTTTTTTTGACAACATTGTAGACATTTAATTCTCAGGTTTATAGGGCTAATATTCTGGGTTGAAGAGACTGGATATACTCGAATGTCAGATATCTTGCAATCATAATTTTGACGTTTTCAGTGAAACACAATAAAACTGAGGTAAAATGGCCTTAACTGGAGCAGTGAGGGAATCCATTTAAACACACATCATCCCATAGTGCTTTCCTTCAACAACGGGCAAGAAACCAATCCGAGGATGTGTGAACACTCTCGCAATGGTGTTAAATATTCACTGTTTTATAGCAAGTCTTTCCTCGCAGCTGAGATTCACTGTTAGCATACAGCACACACACATAGACTTGTGGATAATACGATTCAAAATTAATTCAAAAATGCTTTTGGAGCAGGACTTCCAGTTCTGCAGAACAATGGAAAAAGGATGTGGAAAGGGTGGCAGAAGTGCTCGCGAAGCCTGTTTGGAAACTATCATTATGTGCTGCTACTGACTCAGAAATTACATACTTCACTTTAAAAGTGGCGGTTTCACCGATCTATCCATTAAGTGCCAGTATTTTCAGTCTTTAAGTCGCCGCCACCTCTAACTTCATAGGTCCACCTCTCTACTGGAGCGCTTTGAGCTTTAAGCTTCCCTGTAGCGCATTTAACAACTGAATAAAACATGAGCCATTACATTTTAAGTCTCCCATTATGATCTTAGACATTTTAATAAGGAACCAAACAGAAGTTTGAATGAACTCTGCCAGAAAGAAAGAAAACAAACCCAACTTATTGGTGCTTTAATTCTACTAAAAGGAAGCAAAAAACATTTAGAAGACGGAAGAAATGAACAGCCATTCAGAAGACTGTGAAGGATGTATTCAGGATGGAGTTAACAAGCCTTTTTTCCTCAGCTAATAAACATGTGGAGCTCATATGTTCTGGCCCATTACAAAGAACCGCACGGCCCATTGGGTTCTGAGGATGGGGCCCTTCGTGCAGCAGGACCGAATGAGCCGTATGAGCCGCCTGACTCTAGAACACCGTCAGAAGCACCGTTTCCCAGACACAAACCGTATTTGTACTTTAGTGTGAGTATAATAGATGTTTACATGCTTCTGCTATTCTGCTAAAATAATAAAATAAAATAAAATAAAATAAAATAAAATAAAATAAAATAAAATAAAATAAAATAAAATAAAATAAAATAAAATAAAATAAAATAAAATAAAATAAAATAAAATAAAATAAAATAAAGATTGCAAAGAGATTTTTAGAACGTTAACTGATGGTGACACTCTAAAAGATTTCATGTTCTCTCTTTACTTCCTAACAATAAAAATTGGTCAAAAATTATTGTTTAGTAGGTAGGAAGGTAGGTAAGTAATTAAATAAATCATGAACACAACATGACATTGTGATATTCCTCATTTCCTGTCCTCTCTCTGCTTTCCTAATAATAAAATGTGGCAAAATAAAATAAAATAAAATAAAATAAAATAAAATAAAATAAAATAAAATAAAATAAAATAAAATAAAATAAAATAAAATAAAATAAAATAAAATAAAATAAAATAAAATAAAATAAAATAAAATAAAATAAAATAAAATAAAATAATCTATTTTTAAAACCAATTGAACCACACTGGTAAAACTGTATAAAAAAAAAATAATAAAAATATATATATATATTTGGAATGTTAACTGATAAACCAAAAAGAAAATTTTGAATTTATAAACAGTATAAAGCTCATTACTTCTGATTGACTTTCCGTTTTAAGACATTCATATTTATTTGCGGAAATCCCTTTTTCTCGATAAGCAGTGCAATGTTTAAGTTCACTGTGAAGAGTCTTTCTTGCCAGATCACCATGTTTAAGTTCACTGTGAAGAGTCTTTCTTGCCAGATCACCTGTCAATCAGGTGCTATAAAGCATCCTCATACTATTACCAAAACTATGTCAGCGATTTAGCATCTAAACCTTTCATATGAGCCTCAGGCCTTAAGTAAAGTCTGTTATTCCTCAGCCATTCCATGGTACACAACCTTTATTTTAGACAGTGATTTTCTAGAAGCACCTTCAAAATGAGCTGGTCTAAATTCACATCTCTTGTCTGCAGCTAAATAAGGCTGTTCTTCGCAGAGGCACACAGTAATTTCCCCTGAAGCTATCCAGAAGTCATCTGCCTCAGACAGGCCGGGGTTCGCAATCTTAGCACTGAGAGCTGGCTGAATGGATCTCACATTTCCCTCGACTACACTTCTCACTTTCTCTCAACATGTAGCATCTCTTTCGGCATTTTTTCTCTCTGTGCACCCGTGTCCATTGCCCTGAAAAACTGCAGTACATCAAGAGTCGAGTGGGCGAAGGTGCCTCAGCGTAATATATCAGCCTTTCGTTTCCTTCTCTTTGGCTCATTGGTCACCAAACAGCACATACATGCACCTTTAACTCGCTCCGTCAGCGTGAGGACAGATAAACACACCGGCGACGTTCAGGAAGCTTTCATTTTTAATCAAACCACAGCGGAAAATGTGTTCAGGGTCATCACGCGCCGACGGTACTGCGTGACAGTAGTTGTAAGGATGTGAAATAAGGTAATCGTGTGTGTGGCATTGGAAAAACATAACAGCTAAGCAGTTAGGATCCCTTTAAAAGACATTCACACACTCTTTAAAGAGCTATGAAGACATTAACAGTATAACATATGTTGAAGCACCATGATGTAATATGGTACATGAAAATGGTAATCACTCATCACCATAGCATTTATCAAGGTATCATCATCTCTTGGCATTATTTATCATTTTAATAATGTTTTAATTTCATAAATTAAATACAAAAATATAAGTGCAATAAAATGGCATAATAATTATTTAATCAATTTGATAGTATTATGTGAGTTTTAGATAGCTTTAGACCAAATCAAAGCTGTTTTATGACATTAATTATACATAAATAATTTTGAAAAATGCATATTTTAATTTCATAAATTAAATACAAAAATATAATTGCAATAAAATGGCATAATAAACATTTTATATATTTTATATTTTCCACCAACAACCATGATGATGATGATGATGATAGTACCAAGCTGTAGTATATATAAATACACATTATATAAATATATACTGTACATACTATTATGTTTCAATACAACCAAAATAAAGCTGTTTTATGGCATTATTTATGTATAAAATATTTTTATAATATATGAATTATATAAAAGTAAACAAGAAAAATGTATTGTAAAATAAATTGCATAATAAATAAATTTAATTTTATCAGTAATAATAATAAAACAATCATAGTAAGATCAATACCAAGCCGCACTATACAAATACACACACACTGACACACACACACACACACACACACACACACACAATATATATATATATATATATATATATATATATATATATATATATATATATATATATAATTTTTGTTTTAGATACGATTTTAGTTTTATATATATATATATATATATATATATATATATATATATATATATATATATATATATATATATAGTTTTAATTTTATATTTTAATTGTAAAAATTTAATTTAATACAACCGTAATAAAGCTGTTTTATTTAAAAGTTATACAAATGTTTAATAGTCACAACCATTATCACAACCTTTTCATGACTTCAAAAAGTAGATCTGTGTATGATGCTATCACCACCGTACTTTCTGTAAGTTGAAAAACAAAACAGTGCAGTTCAATTAAAGCATCTGCCTCAAATGCAATTCTTGCCGAATCAAATCTGTTAGTTTGCCCCTTTGTAACCCAAAAACTGGCTCCGAGTTCTGCTAACTCTCTCCTCCCACTCAAACTGCCCTCGGCTGGCCGTTTAAGACAGGTGTGCTGTAAACATGGCCGTTTGCGGTACCGAGGGCATCGAATTGACCCATAGGGTCAGGACAACGCAACGCTCACCCACATTGCTAAGGCTAACATGCTAACACCGGCTCCCACGCTTCCTCCGAGGCGTCAACTCAAGTACACTTTGCTAGAAAAGTGTACCTGACTATTCAAGCCCAGAGCACAAGGTTACAAAATCACAAATACAAATACTGATACCACCACGCTCTTCTCTCAGGACGATGTGCATGTAATGAAGGCTAATGCTAATTCATTTAAGGGTTTTGTACCATTTAAATAACAGGACAAAGTTTGTTTCCCTCAGGTAGGCTACCTGTTTCAGAGGGGTTCTGGCCACTTGTATGCTGGTCTGGGGGACAAGCAGACCGACCAGCCAAACTAGCTTAAGTTAATTTGAGCTTCAAACTGTTATATTGGAGATACTGTGGTGATACCATGATATTTTTAAAGTACATTGGAGTACTGTAATAAAAAACTATTGGATTGCTATTGTCACTGTACATATCAAAGTACAATATGTCCAAGCTAGATCGACAGAATAAGAGATAGACAAATAGAACAAGATAAAGACTGGCAGATAGACAGAATAATAAAAGAAAGATTGACAGATAGACTGAAAGACAAAAGAATGATGAAAGGAATACAAAGAAAGAACGAACAAAAGCTATAGAGTGATACAGACTGATAGACAGACAGAAAAACAGAACGATAGATAGACAGCACAACAGAACAATAGATAGAATGATAGATGGATGGATGGATGGATGGAACGACAGAATGATAGAACAACAGAATGATAAATAGAATGACAGTATGACAACGAACGAATGAACGAACGAATGATAGATAGATAGATAGATAGATAGATAGATAGATAGATAGATAGATAGATGAAGGAAAGGCATGGAGTGCGTGAATATATTGGTGAAAGATGAGTTGTAAATGAAGCTGATTGAGAGGGATAATCAATGGAAGTGTAAGGTCGCTCTCTCAGCGGTGTGACCACTTTAGCCCCGAGCGTGAGCTTTAGTGGTGTGACAGCGTGGAACTGCACGCAGGTATTTTGACAGCTCACATTGCTGAGGCAGAGAAAGTTTATCAGGTGTGAGATCTCCCAGAGATGCCTCTCCTCTTACCATAATTGACTCTGACAAGCCTGTGCCATCTCACACTAAACGAGAGTAAAATCCATCATTTTTCTTCCAATTCTGTAGGTGTTAACATTTCATGCGATTGCCATCCCACTGCTGAAAACGCTACAATCATAAAGGGAAAATGGGGCCCCTGCAGGTTAATTCCTAGCAAATTCATGACTAAACTCTTGGGGCCATAATCCCACTTCCTACAACATGGCTGAGTTAACAGCAAATATGCTAATCTCCAAACCGTAATCCTCCAACTTCCACTCCGAGGAATTGTCCCCCTCTAAAGCTCCAAATTTACAGGAATATTTCACCCAAAATTTTATTTCTGTCATCATTTACTCAGCTTCATGTAGTTTCAGAGCTGTATGATTTTCCTTCAGTGGAGCGCAAAAGTTGGTAATTTTGTCTGCCAAGCTCCAAGAGGAAAAAAAGCACCACAAAAATGTGCACGATATTCAGTCTTCGGAAATTATATGATAGCTCTGTGTGCAAGAAGCTTCCAGCACTCAACTGATTTAGCAGAATGTCTAATGTGTATATTTATTTATTTATTTTTTTCTCATAGGTTGTCATTAAAAGTAATATAGTAAATCAAATATTCAATAGAAATATTTTGATAATTTGGTAATATAATATAATATAATATAATATAATATAATATAATATAATATAATATAATATAATATAATATAATATAATATAATATAATATAATATAATATAATATAATATAATATAATATGTTATCCCAGTCAAAGAGATGCATATAAATTACAGGTTCACAGTATTATTATATGACTTACACAGAGGCCTGTATTTGTAACTGTATTATATATATGTTTGTGTGTGTGTATACATAGCATAAAATTACAGATAACTATTATAAACCAAAAAAAAAAAAAAAATGGAATGAATAGATGGAATAAAACATCAAGATTAATAAAGAAACATTCCATATATGTGTTCCAGATAAAAATCATTTTTGAGCTTGACAAAAAAAAAGGAAAAAAAGAAAAGAAAGAACAGTATATCACAGCCATTTTTGTTGTAAGAAAACATAGTTTCAAACTTTCTTCAAAGTAACTCACACAGCTTTGAAACAGCTGAGTAAATGATGACAATTTTGATTGTGGGGTGAGCTAGTTTTTACTGCGTCTGATGTTGTCTGCACTATAATAAGAGCCCGAGGAGAGCTGTTAAGATGCCAGCCAGACCAATTTTCAATGCTCTACAAACTAGTCCTGTGACGGGTCACTCTGAGCTGCTGCGCCAGGGCAATGTTTAGTACATGAGCAGCGTGGTGACCCGCCGTGCGGAGGCTACAATGGATTTAACTGATGCGAAAACAAGTTTTAAGTCAAAACAAATGTTACTGTTCTCCCTCTCTTTTTTATCCGTCTATCTGTAGGCCTCTACGTCTTGCTCTCTCTGAGGGCTGACTGAATGTCTAGGACAGATAGCGAGGCCAGAGAGGTATATGTGTAAAAGAGCAGATAAATCTCATTTTTTCTTTTTCTCTCCTCTCCGAGGAATATCAAAATGTCTAGGTGTGAGAGATACCCAGCAGTAAGGTCTCCCGTACCCTTTCCACAACACAATTAAGCCGTGCACGGTTATTCCTCAGTGTGAAGTTTGTGTCACTGAGGCCCTACAGAGACAGCCATTGAATAGACTAACTGGCCGCTTAACCTTTTCCGTGGCCAGATTCTTGCCCCGGGATTGTTTCTTTTGGAGGCTTTTTTCATCCCTTTTCTCCAGTGATGGATGTTGATTCCTCATCAGACTCATTTCGGCTCACTGGCGTATATTACAGACAGAGAGGAAACATTTATTTACGCTGGCAAAGAGCCTCGGCGTAGGGCGAGGGAACGGCAACATGGCCGATATATGAGGCGTTTCCCAACGGCTGGATTCTGTGTTTATGCGCGCACAGGAATGCAAGAATAAACACTGAAAAAACACGTAATTACCCCTTTCCTCTCGTCAGTTCTGTCATTTTATATCCTTGTTTGTCAGGCTGAGCTGGCCTCAAGCCTCCGCAAGCATAAAGATAATTTACAGTTGTATGGTCTTGACTGCCAGGCTATACAGTGCGCTGCTTGTGGTCTATTGTGCCATATGCCTCACTTATGATTTTCATAAATACCACTTTGAATTATATTTCAACACATAATATTTGCATCAAACGCACCACAGCTAATCTAAAGAGCATAATTAACTAAAACTTAGCTCATTCAATGCACATTGTGCCTTACAGCAGGGGTTTTCTTTTTTTTTTTTAATCCTAAGGACCCCTGAATATAATGGTACACAATATCAATATCATACAATAGCAACATATCATATTATGGTGATTAATTACATAATTTCACAAAAAAATACCCATTTATACCCCAAGTGTGATAATGACAACATGTTATTTCCTAAATTATATATTTTTTAATTTTACTATAATAAAGCATGTTATTAAAACTATACATTTTACAAGGTTTTAAGTTTGAAAGCATTCACTTTTTCTGGCAAAATAAATGGGTCCTTTATTTATGAAAATATGTAATATGTCGTCATTATATGATATGTTGCTATTGATATTGTGTGCTATTATATGATATGAATCATGTTTGGGAGTCCTTGGCAAATGAAAAAAATAAAAAATAAAAAGCCTTGCTGTAAGGCCCAATGTGCAATGAGTGAGGTAACTTGTAGTTAATTATGTTCTTTAGATTGGTGCTAATTTGAAAGAGGTAATTTATAAAAGTAATTCAAAAATTTATTTTTTCAAGTTTATCAAGTTTATACATCTACGTATAATATAATATAATATATATAATATAATATAATATAATATATATAATATAATATAATATAATATAATATAATATAATATTATATAAATGTAATTTGAAAGAAATTATTTGTGGAAGTAATTCGAAAATGTTATTTTCCATTGAAAGTTGCTTATCAAGTTTAGACATCTAATATTATAATATAATAATAACAAAGGTAAAAAACTGCAACTAATCTCATGATTTCTGACTTTAATATTTAGAGTGACTTTAGTATTGAATGTTATCAAATAACAAAACATTAAACAATAAATTGATATTAAATATAAAAAAAAAATATCTCAAGTAAACAAACTAACTGTGACATCACAAATATATATAAAAAATGATAATAGTGATTAAACAACAACAAATCTCTATTGGCTCTTGATGATCTCCCTGGGCCCTCTTGTCATCCCTGGACCCCAGTTTGAAAACCGCTGCCTTTATATTTTATAGCATAGGAAGAAAAACAGCTAAAAATGAACCAGTTAGAGCACAAAGGCCCAGTAAACACAGTGCTCAATCCTGAGGTAAAGATAACACCTCAACAGCAGGTCTTACAGGCCAATAACCAGCCACAGTTACAGCCTCTCAATGTGGCTACAGCATGATAAACGTTGCTTGACTCGGGTCAATGGCGTCGTGAATCTGCCATCCCTTTAGTCTCTGCGACCGACCGATCCCCCTGCTCCTAAAGGGAGCGCGTTCAGCAATTACCAAAACAGCGCAGGCAATTGGCCATGAAATATGTGCACAGCTCCAGAAATCAATAGGGCCTTATCAATGGCATAAAAGCCTTGCCACTCAATTAAAGCAATTATGCTTCACCCTACAATCACTCTCGCCTTTGCCCAAGAACTGACTTTAAGTTGCTTTCGCACTAATGGAAAAATAAATTGCCGTGATGTCAGTTCTCGTGCGCAAACGGGAGTAGCGTTTGAGAGGCGCGGTGTGAAGAGAGGCAGCCCAAGCCCATAATTTAGTGGAGAGATTGCTCTTTGCACTGGCTCAATGTTCCTTTTAACAAGCCGCTGTGTTTCCTTTGTGAAGCCGAGGCCTCATTTCCGAATCCCGGAGCGACGGAGAATCTCTGAACATCCCGGTTTGCCACGTCAGCCGTAATCTCGCCGCGGACGTTTAAATGACTTACAAGGTAGCTGCAGCATCTCTTTGTCTGCTACCGTCGCCCCGTGAATAACGCCGCTACGAGATAACAGCTGACAAAAGAGGAAGGGAAAGGGCAACAGCGAGCTCCATTCACACCACAGCGGCACATCTTTGTTTGCAGCTTTGTTGCACTCTTCTCTCTTGCCGTTAAAGCAAAGTAAAAAACAACACCGTCAAAGGGGGGGAAACAAAGCTGACGTGTTCCCTTAAAACCAAAAGGAACTAGAATAGATCCAGGGCTCTCAAGTCTCACGCAATCGGAGTGAGACTCACGCATTTCAACCAGTTCACACGCTCTCACGCCACACCTTGTATTTCTCACGCTGAGAAGGGATAACTTGCCCCGCTGCAATTACTATACAATTAATATACCATTAATAGATGAGGGAATACTGAGGTAAGTTTTCTGCCGAGTTCATAGCTCCGACTCTCGAGTTATAGAGTTAAATGCCACCTACCAGCCAATCAGAAATTAGGATGTTGTTGTTTCCGTTTAAATTACACGATTCTGCAGCAAGTGGGTTCGTTACTAAGCAACATGGATGCGCGCGCACATGGAGTGTAAATTGGAAGAGAAAGATCCGATGAATGCTGTAGGTAACCCCTTTATTTATTTTTTCGATTTTAAGATTCCTCTACGAAATCATTTGCCTGTGAAAAGATAGTGAGAGCTGATGTTGGGGAATATAGCCAAATTCGCGCTAAAGTATTATTGATGCAGTCAAAAAAAAAAAACTCTCCAACTGCTTTGCAACCAGAAGCTTTAACTTAGCTTTGGCTTCCTGAAAGGAAAGTACTAGAGATGTTATAACAGTTGGTGAATCTGATAAAAGACAGACAAATTCATCCAAATAAAATAAATTGTATTACATATTTAAAAAAGGATCAAAAATACAAAGAAATGTGGCTCCAAACATGCCAACTGAACAGCAGTGCTCAATTTACATACTGTACACACACAGTAGGATTACAGAACTTGTCCTGAACATGTATGTCAAACTCTCTCTCTCTGTGTGTGTGTGTGAGAGAGAAAGAGAGAGAGAGCGAGAACACATTTCAACTTATGATTTTATTTTTTTCTGTTGTGTTTGTTGCACATCTTGATGACAGGGGTAGGGTGCTCCCATATAAAGCACTGAGGCTTCCCCAAATTTAAATTCAGATGCAGTGTGTTTTCCATGGTGGGTTTGAACAAAACAAAAACTAGAAACAGTTTGGCTCTGGATGGAACGCTATTATCATGACAGTGCTTTATGTGGGAGTCCTATACCCCTGTCATCAGGCATCAAAATGTGCAACAAACATTTACAACAGAAAAAAAGCTGAAATGTGTTCTCTCTCTCTCTCTCTCTCTCACACACACACACACACACAGTTTGACATACATGCTCAGGGTAAGTACTGTAATGTATATGTGTACAGTATGTACATTGAGTACTGCTGTTCAGTTGGCTCGTTTGAGGCAAAACTTTTTATTTTTGATACATTTGTATTTTTAAATACAAAAATCTTTTTATTTTATTAGAATGAATTTGTCTTTCATCAGATTTACCAAATGTTATAACTTCTATTTGTGCTGGTCAATTATGAACAATAGGTAAAATTGAACTGCTAAAACTTTGGGTGCTGCAAATACTTGAGTTGCTCCTCCCCTTTGACTTGCCCCTCCCCTTTGTGTGGCCCCTCCCCTAATCTCACTCCAAACTTTCGCTATAACTTGAGAGCCCTGTAGATCAGCACTGAAGCTTCTTAAGCCTCATTCTCTGTTGACATTGAACTGACTGAACTTGGGGTGTGGGGAGAAAAGAATACTAATTTCGACATTTTTGCCTTCAAAATTTGACAAATCAAATCAATATGGGCAGATATTACTGAAGTTTTAACCCTATCTTTAACATAAACCCATTAACCCCTGTTGGAAGATGTTGTAATTGCACCATGTAGATCCAAAAATAATCTTTTTTGGAAAATAATTCAAACCATGGTATCTCTCTATCTTTTCTATCTATCTATCTATCTATCTATCTATCTATCTATATATATATATATATATATATATATATATATATATATGTATACATCACAATCATCCATCCCTCCATATCTATCTATCTATCTATCTATCTATTTAAGGCTTTTCTTAAAAAAAAAAAAACTTTCAAATTAATTTAATTCTACTTATACATTTAAAATGAAATACAAATTTAGTAAATATAAAACTAAATTCAATTCTCAATGGTACACTATCCTGATTCTAATATGGCAATTCTATTCTTATAAAAATAAATATTTAAATCATATTTTTAGTAGATTACTTTAATTCATCATTAATTAAATAATTATTATTTATTATCTAATGAGTCCCCATACAGAACATAAGGGTTAAAAATACTCAGGCAGTAAACAGGAGCAGTCCAGAGAAGCTTGTGTTCGGCTGAGGAAGAAACAGATCTCTGATAACGGAGGCTGATGAATGTGCGGGGATGTTTGGAGGTGATAACTCTCTGGCTTAGTGTGACACGGTCTTGGCAGCAGCCGGCTCACCGCAGAGCAGGAAAGCTGTTCGGAGATGGTCCATATCTGTTGGCCTTGACGACACCGAGGGGAATTCTGGGGCAAAAACGATTGGGTCCACAACAAAAGCAACCAGCTTCGCTGTTAGATGCTCTCATTTGCTGTGGAACAGATTAGGCTAAATCTGATTAAACAGTCAAAGCGAATGGCATTTTTCACTGGGCAGAAAACAGCGGAGGGACTGGCGCGCCAGTGTACTGTAATCCTTTAAATCAGACAGAGCATGCCAGCGCAGAAATTTCAATTACCAGCATGCTAAACTGCATGCCACAGACAGCAATTAACAAATACAATGCATGTAGTGAAATTTTCAACTGTGCAATTTAGATGTGAGATGTTTTTCCAACAGGAAGCTCCGAATCATTAAGTGAAGTTAGGAATTTAGCTATAAACAGATTCCTTTTCCAAACTTGACCTTAGGAGGGATGTGGCCAAGGGCCTTCGTTTTGTCAGGGAGTTTTAATGCCAACGTGACACCCTACCGGACCATCTTGTCTACTAAATACATCTACCTTCATCTCTGCGGACGTTTCCAACCAAATATGTGTCCTGCCAACAACAACAAGCGTTAGAATATGCATGAGCTGTTCCTTCACTGGGGGTGAAACTTGATGAAACCCCAAACTTTGTAAGATTTGGCTGAAATGTTGATCAAATCTTGTCACCCTTCCAGAACTCAACAGATGCCAACGCTACGTTTCCTGCCAATATGATTTTATCCAGGTTCAGGTGGACCTACGTTGCTCCGATCGAACCTCTTTTTTCCGACACTGCCACAAAATCCCACTCACAACCAGTTGGTGGACATTATCCAAAACGTTAACCTTCTCAAATGTGCCTGGGGAAATGAACCGATAACATGGCAGTACAAAAAAAAAATAAAATAAAAAAATCGGACGATAAAAAACCCCCACAGATTCTCATGAATACTCATGCGGAGGTAATTAGCCTCAGTGGAGCCAGTCATATCCTTCTTTTTCTGTTCTGGCATTTGCAAAGGCCATCCTGGCGTGTCATGGAGGACCCCTGGGGACTGGGTAAGCTAACACCTGGCCTTGCTAATCTGAAGATGAGCCGAAGCCCGCTGAATACAGTTAAAAATCCCACCCGCCATCTCACTGGCCTCTCATTCTTACATCTGGGCCACATCTGCCAGGCCGTTAATGCTCATTAGGGATTCAAAACAAGGCCCATTTTAGTTCAAGTGCTAATAGAAACCTTCCAGTCACCCTTAATTTGCTGTCAAATTGGAACAAAACATAAATCCAGTGCTATGGTACATTCATGTTAACATTTCTAGTAGATAATTATTACTTGTCTGTTCTTGTGACAGTTATTTCATCAGCCAGCTAAGGTTATAAATTGAAGTGCTAAAATGAAGTATCAATAATCCAGTAAGTAAGTAAATAAATAAATACATCTGGTTAAAATGTAAATAAGATCAAATCAAATCAAATAAAAACACCTATATGGATTAATAGCTGTTTTTATTTGTTAATATTAGTTAATTTTATGAAATAAATAATGTTTCGGATGCTATTGTCTTAACCAGCAAGTATTTAAATGTTACAATTCTGTACGATAACCAATAAATGGCAAACAAACAAACAAGCAAAAATGATTTAATTAAAATAATACTAAATAATAAAAAAAATATTGATCTTGATTGAAAAGCTAAATAATAATAATAATAATAAAAAGCAATATTTGGCTAAAAATGAGGAGACCAACCTACTCAAAAATAGAAATAACAAAGCAATTGTACAAATATTTTTTTAATAATTAAGTAAAACAATAAAAGAAAGGGACTTGTATAAATAAATAAATGGAAATGCTACAAGCAAATTCAAGCATCACAACATTATAATGTAACATATGACAAATGAATATTCATTTTGGGAATTGCTAAAGATCCCATTTAACATGTTATTAAATTACTACAGTTTTTACTGATTAAATGTTAAGTGAGCATTAGACGTCCAAGGTAATCTAAATGTAAAAATAGAGACACAAGCAGGCACAGTCAATACACAGTACCCCCAGTACACAATATCAGTTGACTAAAAAAAATCTCTAAATAATATTTAAAATATTGTGCATACGGAAGGCACCAAACCAGTCCTAACAAGCTTGGATTAGTGTGGAAATCTATGCAAGTATGAAAACATGATGCTTCAAATCACTCAAGCACTATGATTAGATGTACAGGTACTTATTCTTTTTTTATTCTCTCAAGTCTTTTATTACAGACCTCTATTTGATCTCAGCGCTGACCTGTCCAGCCCAACGCTCTCACATTTCAGCTAGATCCAGCCACGTCTGGGAATACAAACCCCACACTGCATCAGAAACGGGACAGAAAGAATAAACCGACTGTCCCTTCCAGGGTGCACGGCTATCGGAACAATGACAGGCAGACCCAGAGCTGCCCGTTTACAATAAAACTCTCCTATCAGGTCCTTTCGCACTTCTGGGCCACGAGGGAGCTGTCACAGCGCACCAAAAAGGCCCGGACAGCAGTCATTCAGAATGCAACTCGAGTAACTAACAGACAAAAAGAAAAGGAAGTGATAAAGGGGAGAGAGCCGCTGGGAGAGAGGTGTGAGGGACGGGATTGAATGTTTGAGGCAGATAGACAGCTCCTGTCATGTGGTTAGAGGGTCAATCAAATGAAGTCAAATGAAGTCTGACTTGGATTTAAAGTCTCTGAGGACTGTGGCGAGGACTAGAGCCTTTATCTCATTTGATAAAAGAAGGAAAAACTAAATGTAGAGTCTAGAGACGTTCGATATACCAGCGTTTCATCACATATTTTGTATAAGTGTCATCCGGGAGGATAACGTTATTGCTCTTTCATAACTGCATCATAGTCCAAATAAGTCTTTAAAACAAAAACTCTGGTAAAATACCATATGGAACACAATCAAGGACACAAAACAAGACCATTAGAGTTATAAAATGAATGCAAATAACTTAGCCTAGGTAATATAGGTTTGAGAAAAAATATGAGAAACTTATGAGTTGATATTAAGATAAATGACTTTTGATTGCAGACTTTCTTGGCAAATCTGAGACATTGTTGAGATGAAACTCTGGAGAAGACGTGAGATGAATGGGGTCTTTCTTATGATAAAATAATCAGGGTTATTATGGTTAACTATAAATGAATCAAAAATTGAAACTAAAATAAAAATAAATAAATTTGAACTGAAAGAAAATATTTCAGCTAATAGTTGTCAATGCAATAGTAGTAAAATAATTAGAACTGAAATAAAAATGAATAAAAACTATATAGACATTAACCAAATATTAAAGAAATAAAAAAGAAAAAACAGACTATAAACCAAAATTAAAATGAAAACAAAATATAACGATAAAAACTGATTTAAAATATGAATAAAAGCTATAATGGTATGATATAAAATAACACTGAAAAAGATTTAATGTTAAAATTAAATAAAAACTATCTATCTATCAGTCTATCTATCTATCTATTTATAATTTGGCATCAAATGCCACAACTGTAACTATTATTTCGGAAACCACTTTTCTTTTTCTGCTTATGTCACCAGTCCCTCTCATTTCCAAACTCTAACCCCTCCACACTTGTGGCTACAGTCTAGTACGCAAACGATTATTTCAATACCCAGTCAATTCTATAAAAAATTAAGAACTGTCCACCATTTCTTTCCAACTGAAAATCCTGTTCCACTCATAAATATATCATAAACCACAAATAAAATGGACTGTGAACACAATTTCACGTTGACTTCAAGCATCCATCTGATCACTATTTACTCCCATTGCTACAACATATTGGCACATTATAGAGATCTATTTTGAGATTATTTTGTCCTACAAGACATTTTCATACAGAAAATTGCATGCAATTACATTATTCACCCCAGTTTATGGGAATTTGTGTCCTGCAATGGTTCACATTCAAAGAAGATTCTTTAAGGAAATATTTGACTCATCCAGCAAATATGTGCAAATGGTTATATAGCTCATCCCCCGCCCTCGCATTGGGAATCTAACGCTCGCAGCACATCACATTCATCGATTCTCACTCTCCTTCATGCAATATCTGCAGAACATTTGCTCCACACCCTCCCTCCCTCCCTCCGCTCGTCTCTGACAGACACCAGCAATCTGTCCTCGGGTTTAATGCACTCCCTAAATGCAGAGGACAGATCAATAAACAATTATTTCTCCCTCTCTCCCTCTCCGTTTCTCTCTCAGGAAATGCTAACCCTCCCTTTATCACCATGTCAATAAATACCTGATCTGTTTGTTTTCATTAATGCAGGTGTTTAAAATATATTGGATGTGGCAGCCAAATACAAATCCGGAATGGGCCGTGTGACATGCCAAATGTAATTACGTGTCCGGATGTATCAGAATTCCGAAAAAGGTTAAAACAGCACGAAATAAACACCGTGTGACAGTTTATCACACCGGAATTGTTAACTGATATTGGATAACACAAGCCACGGGGCAGTTAACTTCATTCCAAAGGATCATTTGATCTCTCAGACTTTAATCTCTTTCTTTTCCTTTTTTTTTTTTTTTTTACGAAAACGGAATTTCACGAGATTCTAAATGACAAAATCAGAAATGAAAAATCCCTAATTAGATCTTTGTAATATCTTGGTTTCTCTCTCAGATGGAAATGAGAGCAAAAGGAGGCTCTTTAAATTGGCTTGTCAGATGTTTTCCCTACACTCTCAGAAAAATGTACAAAAGCCTTTTTATTTGATTTTTTTTTTTACACCTAAAGGGTGCATTTTAGTACCTTAAAGGTACATATTTGTACCTAAAGTATACATTTTCATACCTAAATGGTGGATTTTGGTACCTTTTAAAAAGTTACTGCCCCAGCTTTTGTACCTTATTTCTGAGTGTGTAAGAGCAATCTTGTATGCATTTTCTCTAGAGATCCAGATAACATCTATAATCACCAAGACCACAAATGTGTACAAGCAGTAAAGGTATGGTAAAAAGAAAATACAAATTGATTTCATTTTGACAAGTTTCTTTATTTATTTATTTATTTATTTATTTTTCTCCTGAGGAAAAGACACCCAATGGGTTTTTACAAAAGATCAACAGTGTCTCAAACTGTGCTCAGATTTACCATGTTCTGCATTCAAATTCTACAAAGCTTAGATCTAAGCTATGCACTATACTATAACCATACATCAACATGTCTCATTGGTGTCTATTTGTTGTCTTCCCAACCATTTTAGGAGAAACATTTGAAACACAATTGACACTACTGAAAAACCATAACTGGCAACTCAATAAGTCTCTTGAGCTGTAAAAGAGACTCAAAGCAATACAATGTTCCTCAAAGGTTAAACGTGATGATCTTTACTGTTGAGGATCCTCTCTGCAGAGCCTCTGAAATTGTGGCTCATCTTCATTTATGTGGAGTGGAGCAGAATATGAGCATAATTGTTTTGATGGCACCACTCTCTATATTCAAAAACCCACTTCCGCCTCTCAAAAAGAAGAAAAACAAAATCCCTGCAGGGCCGTCAACATGAATCACAAACATAATCATATTTGCATGTATCTCCGCTTTAAGACTGTACAATACCATTATCCTCTTAATGTTGCACACTGAATATGTATTTCAACTTTAAGCAAAAATATTGCTATGGGCATTCAAGTTTAAAAATAATGCATTAAAAAAAATACTACTATTAAACTTGATGAACAGGCTGATTAATTCTGCCCCTAATTAAACTAGAAAAGGATAACAAAAAGTAACACGAAAATGATAATAAAAATTAGAATAAAAAAAGAATAATAATTAAAAATTAACAAAACATTTTATCCATAATAAATAATAATAATTTGTTATTATTGTTATTATTGATAGGTTTGGTCCCCACTGCAATGCACATGCTGATCAAATGCACAGTTGGAATGCACTAAAAGTCGGTTTGGAAAACAGCATCTGCCAAATGCATGAATATATATGAAAGCTATGATGAAAGATAATAATGTTAATTAGCTACTTCTTTGAAATTCCCAATCTCATAAATCTTTTATCCATCTTTATATAAGGGCTTTGGATTAGAGACAGAGCGACAGAGAAAATGACAGAAATGGAGAGAGAGTGTGACAGAGACAGAGAGAGAAACAGACAGAGAAAGAGAGACTCATCTGTATTCAGCGGTCTCTCTGAGACAGCTCTGTCGTGGGTAAAATAGGTCTGAAATTCGCTGTCTGCCTCTACATTTTACCAGAGTTCACCTTCGGCCCCAAATCTGTGCCGTCTGAATATAGGAACGTGTGAAGCAGACCTGCATGTAAGCTGACTTTAGTAAGAAAGACGTGAAGACATGAAGAGTTGAGAACAAATTAAAGTGAAAAGAGACAGAGTAGAGTGGAATGAACAAAAAGGTATGGCATATTTACAGTACAGCTAATTCACACTCAAGGCAACCACACTTTGATCCGACTGAGTGCTATTTCAACACTGGCCATTAGCACAGCAAGCAATGACCTTGTGCAAGTGATTTATTGAGTAGAGATTGTTCAGGGTCAGATCCAGCATGCACAGGGCAAAGCTAACAAAACGATCAAATAACAGATCACATCATAGATTATAGATAAGTCTGTACAGAATCCAGCAGTCTTTAATGCTGCAGAGGTCATATTTAAAAAAAACTACATATATAAAAAACGAGTTTATAAAAGTTAAATAATTGCTGTAATGCAGCATACATCTTATTTAAAAAAAATAAAAAAGCCACAGAGGTAGATTACCATAAAAATTCACAAGACCTTGAATAAACTAAATAAGTAAATATAAGTAAAATAAATAAATAATATCACCCTTGGTATGTTTCAATATTTTAACCAAA
The DNA here is from genome assembly GCF_012432095.1 of Onychostoma macrolepis. Taxonomy (NCBI): domain Eukaryota; kingdom Metazoa; phylum Chordata; class Actinopteri; order Cypriniformes; family Cyprinidae; genus Onychostoma; species Onychostoma macrolepis. The sequence continues at coordinate 29,318,548 of NC_081156.1, read as the reverse complement.
AAAAAAAAAAAAAGTTGCAAGTAAGTAAATAAGCTATGACTCTTGGTATGTGGTTCAGTAAATAAAATTAAATAAGAATGACAGGAATTGTATGTGCTTAAACACTTTAGTGAACATTTTAGTATACATTTTCCCATTGATAGGTGATATCTATGTGTTCCTGCTCTTGAAAAACTACCACTATACCACGGTATTACCACAGCACAAATAACCATTGTGCTATTTTGTATTAAAGTTCTGTCTAAAACTGTCAATTTAATAGTGCGCCGCCAGAAACATAACGCCATGTAATTCAAAATTAATGTCTGAAAAGTAATTCCATTTCTTATACGGTTTAGTGATGTTTACTGCTGAGCACTGTGAAAAATGATAAGCCAATGGGAAAATGACCTATAGAGAGAGAGAGAGAGAGAGAGCCTCTGGGTCTTTATATACGTCTGGCCCTAACTGAGCTTTTGACAGACCTGCTGTGAAATACCCAACGGCTGGGTAAGTCAACAGATTGACTTGAGAGTGAATAACCTGGGTCTCTTTTTCACTTGAGGAGAACATAAACAGAAAACAGCTTTCAGCTTTTGTCAACAGCACTTTTCTAGTTGTAATCCCTTCAGCTATTGTGCCCACTGGAAGCATTGGGTGTTTAGCTGAACCAGTCCTGCACATAAGTCCACTCCATTACCCACAACTACACAGCTAAGCTAAACCCCCAGAGGAGAGCGACGACAACAAGGTCCACTGAAGCTTCTCCAATAAAACACTAAAACACAGAGAAGGCCGCCCAAAAACAGCCGAACAAGCTTCCCAGCAGATGAAGAAGTGTTTGTCCACTCCATCTCTGTGTCTGGAAGTTCAAACCGTCTAGAGCATTACATAAGAGAGAACAAGTTGTGTGGTACTCAGACTGCAAACAAAGCAAGTTCTCTTCCACATTTCTCAAGAAATAGTTGATGTTAAACACCTGGTGCAATGTATCCTGAATTGGCAAGTTACCCGTGAACTCAAATGACATTTGGGAGCTGTGGCGGAAGGGAAGATTTTCAGTGAAACAACTTAAATTTCCACTAGAAGCCAGTCAGAAAACAAAAAATATATAGCACACACTAGTAGAATAATAAAAAAAAAAAGGTAATCAGTTCATGTCAAATTCTTTAGAAACTTAATCAACTTCAAGATTAAGTTAGTAGAATTTTAGATTTTGATTTTCTTCTACATAATTGCATGTAAATTGCATTTAACTTAAAATATTGGGTAACTCATATAATTTGATTACGGTCAGAGTACTTTTTATCCTTTTTGGAGCTTGAAAGCCCAATCTTAAAATTCATTCAAGGAATAGTTCTCCCAAAAATAGTTCTCGCCCTCAGGCTATCCAAGATGTGGATGAGTTTGCTTCTTCATTATATTTGGAGAAATTTAGCATCACATCACTTGCTCACCAATGGATCATCTGCAGTGAATGAGTGCCGCCAGAATGAGAGTTCAAACAGCTGATAAAAACATCACAAGTAATCCACATGATTCCAGTCCATCAATTAACAACTTGTGAAGCGAAAATCTGCATGTTTGTAATCAATCAAGACGTTTTTAACTTGAAACCACTAAAATATGAGTCCTCTATACATAATACTGGTTTGTCTAGTAAAAAAGCAAAAACAGTCTAAAACAGTTATAGACCTTGATGTGAGAGGAAACAACGGGATGGAAATTTTCACTGGATTTCACAGTGTTATTACAAATGATGGACTCTTATTTTAGGCAGAAGTGATGATTTAAAGTTAAAACTCCTAAATGATAGATTTGTTTCTGACAAACATGCAGCTTTTCACTTCACAAGATGTTAATTGATGGACTAGAGTCATGTGGATTAGTTATGAATCATTGTGATGTTTTTAATCAGCTGTTTGGACTTTCACTCTGATGTCACCCATTCACTGCAGAGGAACAATGAGCAAATTTTCATTTCTTGGTCAACTATTCACTGAGATACTGAGTAACTCATACAATTGTATTTCTCCAAGACTACTTTTTATGCTTTTTTTGTTGTTGTTGTTGTTGTTGTTCTTTTTGGAGCCTGAAAGCCCAAACTTAAAATCCATTAAAAATTAATTTTGAATAAAGATAAATCAGTGTTAAGCAGCACTGAACTTTATTTAGCACACACAACAATCACAGTAAGTCTGCCGCCTGAATTGCCCGGCTGGAGTGTCAATGTGCCAGTGTCTCTGCTTCTGTCTTGGTTTCTGTTTTGCCATACTACAGAACTTCTTTGTTCTCCTAACACTAAATACTTGAGCCATCTGGTATCCAAGAGCAGTCTGGAGATTTTTGTTCATGACGGGAGATGTTATGACGGCCTAATTGTCACTGTGAGGCTCTTAAGTCCTGGTGGGAAAAATCAGATTGAGGGAAGCTGTTTTCGCAGTTTTTCTCTGTGTGACAGCGGTGTAATTCGTAGCTTTGTTGTGACTAGAAACCGTTCCCCTCTACCAGGCTCTTGACCTCCGACTGATTACATTGCCCTTTTGGTTTGTTATGTTTTCCACTTATGGACTCATGCAAGACCAAACGTTTGGCTTTCCAGTCAGCCATTTGTCATCTAAACCAGCACGCTAGCCTTCAGAAAACCAATCACATGATCTAAAACACACTGTCATGTTGTTTGACTGGCTATATTGTTCATTTCAGTAAAAACTGTTTGACATCTTCCATTTACATTTGTCAGAAGATGGCGATGTACTGCTAGATCTGATGCCGATAAAAACATTCAAATAAACAGAGTGTAAGACTCTAGGGCCCTAATGTTGATAAAGAAAAAGAGTTCCATGTTTCCTTCTCAAAAGCCATGCAAATGGAATATCCTAAAAAATTCAATAAATAAATAAAAACATTAACATGCAGTTTGATATATTAAGAATGAGCACAAAAAAGAAAAAAATAGAGGTCATATGCACGATCCCTGGGCAGCTAAAAACAATAACTCAATTAAATGAATTAATTCATTCATTAGAGGTCATATGCCTGTTCTCAGGTGTCTACAAAAAAAAAAAAAGCTGAATGAATGAACTGATTAATTAAGATGTAATAAAGTTGTAAAAATCCATTTTTATCTAATAATATTACGCAAAGAAGCTTAACTACTGATCTCTTTATGCATTTAGCATGACAACATTTATGCATACATATATGTATTTATGCATGTATTTAACAATGTATTTATGTATATTACTTGCAAATGAGCTTGCAAAAAAAGTTCTCCAGCAGGTCCCAGGGGTTGTAAACCTGCGTTGTTCGCTTCTCCTTATTGTTTCCCAATGGGGAATGAGTCTCAAGGTTTTGACCTTCTGCATACTAAAGTTAGCCGTCCCGTAATGCAAAAGCCATGATGCATTAATAGGATCTGAGCCACAGTAGCAGGTGTGGTCAATAGGCCTCAATGCCCGTTGCATGTTTCTTTGACAGAAATATCTTGTTCTACAGTGGCTGACATCGGCTTTCCTCTGAACATATTTCTCTATAAGCGTTTCTTGCACTAAGGTTGTCCGTCACAGCAGGAGTGAGGCATTCACATTATCGAAGGGGAGAGCCAGGGAGCTAAGAGGTGGGCGAGACGTCTGGGTCCCCCTGTGGTGCTGGGTAGGAGGTAGAAGAGAAGGCTAGGAAAGCTTGAGTATTACATAAATGTTGTATGAGGGTTACTGAGTCACTCCAAAGAAGCGTGTGGGTTGACTTGGCAGCAGCAGGACGTCAGCAGGCACAATAGCCTGCCTCGAATAGGCACATTTTAGCAGGCTGCGTTAGCATGCTTCAGTGAGTACACTTGACTTCCTGCTCCCAAGACACCGTACCTCTCGCTTCCCAACCCCATCCGTCCTTCCTGTGCCACGTTGTTTCTCATGTTCTAGTGCATATTGCAAGGCTGTGGGTGTTTAGATCAGTGTTGGGGAATCTACTGTGAATCTGCAGCCAAGATACAAGCTAATCATAATTTGAAGTAGTTTGATACCCCTGATGAAATAAACCTGCTTTAACCAGCTTAAACTGGTTTGCTGGTCTTAACAGACTCCAGCCAGTCTAGCTGGTTCTCCCAGCCTGACAAGTGCTAAAAGACCGTCCAGGAGAGCAGAAAACTAGTTATAGGGACAGAATTTGCAGTATAAAGATTACATCTACCAGTGTTATTAAATGATCAATAATAAAAATGAACTAAACGACCACTAAATGACCAATTATTATAAAAAAAACCTTATTAATAAAAAAAAAAAAACTGACTCAAGAGTTAAATGTTGCATATAATGTATATGCATATAAAAATTTAAAAATGTAGTGAATGTAACAAAGTGGCACTGACAGGAGGAAAAATATATTAATTTATTTTCACACAAGAGGCAAAATACCATAAAGGGTCTGTAACTACTGAGTGATGAGCAAATTAATCAGTGTTTTGATTTTCACTGAAATGAACCATCCAAATGAACTGTGAGAGACACTTTCTTGACGGCCGTTTTATTGCCTATAACTACTGAAAAATAAAATGTTAGTAACACTACTACTCTTAGTTATCATAGTCAGTCTTGGTCATTTGAAAACTTCCCTTAGCTCCACCATTAAGTAAAATAATTAACGACCTCAAAGTAAATTCTCCACAACCGTTGCGAGAGCCACATGAGACTAAAACAACAGCTACAACAACATAAGCATCTGACTGGACTCATCTCAAAGCCGACTCTAAGCCCTCTGACACCCCCGCAGCTCCGGCATGAAACTCAACGTCTGGAGCTGCAGCCTCGCATCTCCAAAAGCTTTTCAGCTAAATATGTTTGTCCAGCCGTCCAAGAAAGACAAAGCTCTTAAGCCCCCAGTTCTTCGAGTGGCAGAGCCAGGGAGAAATACATCCTGACCCATTTTTTGGAGCATCTATAAATCATACCCGTCCGTCCCAGTGGTCTGAACAGAGCGTGATCTATTACGCTTCTCATTCGCAGGGTCTCGGTTTTCTTTCATTGCTTTGCAGGTGGGGTAGTGGCGGCACCTGGCCCGTTTAATGTATGTACACACACCATCTTCACACAAAAAGCCCCGGTTGTCACAGTGATGGGTCGCAGGTGCTATAAACGGCCCCTTTTTGGAGATGCTGGCGTCCATCATCAGCCTGCTCTAAAAAAAAAAAAAACAGACGGCACGATGATAAATCCATTCAACCTTCCCGTATTTTCATCTGCGGCAGCGTCAAACCACATCCAGAGGGTTTGCAATCCGCTAAAGGACGCGGGGTCGGTTTTTGAACAGGAAGTTGTCCCTTTTGGGTGACAAAGACACAGTTTTAGACAACGTGCAATACATGGCCAGCAAGAGAAAGAGGGTTAAAACGCGACCTTGCCTCACACACGCAGGAAATGAGAAGCTGTTTTCACTGCGAGATAATGGAGTGATTTATTGGAATGGAGCATTTCGTGCCAAGCCTAATTAATTCTGCCGCTCGGTGTTATTGCTGAGAATAGAGAAAAGCCAGAGATATAATAGAGAGGGAAAGAGAATTAGAGAAACTAGTATTTGTGTTCAGCCCTTTATTAGACAAACATCTGCTCTTCATATACATGTAGCCTGCAGAACAAGTGTGAGAGAAAAAAAGGAAACTACTAAAAGGAAATTTCACCCACACACACACGCTGGTGTAATTAAGATGTTTGCATTAGTGATGAAAGGTTACATAAAGCCAGCCTGCCGCTGTCTTATCGAATTAATGCCGCTAAAGAAAGCCTACATATTAGAATTCTAATTCACATATTTCCATTAAGATTACAAAAACAAGAGGTTTTCTTTTTACTTGAGCTAGATGAGCATGTTTTTTCTGAAGCCCCTTTAATGACTTTTATTTTATTTCATTTTATTTCATTTCATTTCATTTTATCCAGATGTTAATGAGCCTTCAGTACTCAAAAAGTTGAAAAATCTTGAGCATGATGAGCATGTTTTTCATTCTGAATTTTTTAAATTTTATTTTATTTTATTTTATATTTAACTTTATTTTTATTTTATTATTTGATTTGATTCAGATCTTCGTGAGCCCTCATTATTTAAACGTTGAAAAACATTTAAAAGTATTTTATTTTATTTTAAATGAATGCATTTTATTCCACTTGGTTGTTCATAAACCTTTAATAAAAAAATTAAAAAGTAGCTTCTTTGTGATACAGACTTCACTGAAAGTAAGGATAACTTGCAGTTTTGTAAGTGAGTCATTTGATTCATTAACGACTCATCAAGCTTTCCTAGACCGATTCATTGAGTGCATTCGTGAGGCTGAGTCAAAACAGTAACTTCTAAAGTTGTGAATGTGTACCACAATTCAGCAATGCAGAAAACACTGGCATAAATCTTCATTGCTTGCATTGAAAACAAATATGGCAAGCAGATACTGATAAAACAGTATTTTTAATCATTATTTATACATACATTGCTCATTTCACATTCATGACTGGAAATTGTCTTTTTTCCCCCAGTATTAAATTTTTTAACCATATTTACATAAAATGAGTGTCATAACATGCCATTAACAATTAAATTTCAAAGAATATCAAGACTGAATTTCTACACTCCTAGTTTCTTCTCTCACACCTCAGCTGCTGAAACGATGAATATTCTTATTGTAATAGTCCTTTGCTTTGCAGAGGCACTCTTCAATCCATTCTGAGTGGTTAGGCATTGCCCCCAATTTCCCAGCCGCACTTCTGTTCCCCAACGTCTGTTTGATTGCTTTTAGGGGGAGATGGCCTGATAGAGCCCGCTATTTAATCTGTGGACCGGGTTCGGATGCTACTCTTCTATGCGAAACAAATTGCTTTCAGGTTTTCCATGGTGTAATTTCCCCACTCATGTGAAGCCCCTCCTGAGATGAGCCCGAGGAAGGATACCCATCCCCTCAAACAGAAGCAAGAAATAGAAGATCAAATTGGTAGGGAGAATTTCTTTCTTGTGAACTGTGCTAATTAAAGTGGAAATGGGCACATGTAACTGTGACAGTGTAAAAGTGTAACATACTTTCGACTTGCTCTGGTTATCTCGAAAGAAACTTCCTTTATTAGCCCAAGAAGTCAAGAAGACGACAAATGCACATCCACATTTGGGTTTTGGAGTTTATTAGCCAGCTAGAAAGTGACTAGGAAGACACAAAAGTATGTAGTCCAGGAGTTTCTGTAGCTCTACAACCCTGGAAAAAACTGTTGCACTCTATCGCTCCTTTCATCTAGATTTGTGCCTGGAAACGGTCGAGATCACCGGCCAACCGCAGGAAGAATACGCTGGCGGCTCAATAAATTTCCCTCAGCAGAACGGGCACTCGGCCAACGAGCTTGTTTTATTTGCTATAATGGCTTCCTCTTGGCAAAATATGAGCTAAAGGGAAGATGAGGGAGGATGTCGGAGAGCTACTGAGGAAAAGTTACATATGTCAGTGACGAACAGCTATAACTCCTGACGGAAGACACACGGCTCATCCCGCAGTAGATCTTCTTCTACAAGCTTCCAATCGGTCAGCCCCATTTGCAGTCAGTGTAAATCAACCGTCGAGGGCACCGTGCCATCAATGTGTCAAGCGGTTTAGCCTTGCGCTGCTCGCTTCGATCCAGAAAATTGTCACCTGGAGCACCTGGAGACTTTAGTAGAACAAATTCACAAACCGGCCTCCTACCCTCCATCTGCCCCACTACCCTCTGACCACAAATGAGGAATAAAACTGGAGTGGAGTGCATAATGATTTCAAATAAGATAGCAGAAAGGGACTATATATATATATATATATATATATATATATAGCACCTTCCACCAATCGGACGGCATCTACAGCACTATTGAACTGCGATATGACAAACATGTCTCATCACATATTGCTGCAGTTTAGACATCTAGGCAAAAAGATCAGAGACTTTATTAAAATAAAAAAAAAGTCACCACAGACATACCATGGACAAAAACTTATATGTACTTATATGTAACTAAACTTTTGTTTTCACACTTGAGTATTTTCTATAACAACTGTTTTTGGAATCCAATCAACATCAATAATAATAGTAATAAAATGTTTTTATAATAATAATAATAATAAATGTTTATTTGTTTTAAATATTACTATTATACAAAAAAATAACCACAATTTAAAATATATAAAATTAATTAATCATAAAAGTTAAAATAAACTAATTACTAATATTATTCTGTGAAAAAGGTTATTATTATTATTAATAATAAAAGGAAGAAAATACTATTGTTATATTACTACTGTAATATAAAACCAATAAAAACAATAATACTTGTTATAAAAAGAAAATATATTACTGTTGTTCTGAGAAATAAAACATATTATTATTATCATTATTATTAAATTAAATTAATTATTACTATTGTAAAATAAAACTGATAATAATAATTAATCTTAGGAAAATATATTACTACTGTTCTGTAAAATAAAGACTATTATTATTAACAATAATAAAGAAGAAGAAGAAGATGAAGAAGAAGAAGGAGAAAAATGGTAGCATTAGTAGTTCCCACATGACTTCTTCACATGTGTGAGTAGATACAGTAGGTCACAGTTCCAAAATCATTCTCTTTTAAGCATGACGAGTCATGACTAAGAAATGCAGATGAATAATGAAAATAGGGGCAAAAATTCATTTCTGCCTCCCCAAAGTGCACGAAGAGAGAAGAGGATTGATTTTCAGGTTCCATCACAAAAGCTCCACGTGAAACTCTGTGGAAACCAGGAGCATGCAGCTGGAACCACAGCGCCTTTATAATACTTTCCACCAGACGCAAACTGCTCCTCATTCACCTCCTGCCAGAGACAAAGATAGGATGTCTGTGATGTTTGATGTTCCTCTCCATTTCGCACCATGATGGCGAAGCCAGAGAAGGAAAGCTCTACAGGAGACGCCACAGCAAAGTTTTTAGTTTAATTCTTATTTTGTGGCCTGTTTATTGTTAAATTGGATACTAGAGATACATAAAATAATGGGAAGAAAAAGGAGGGATAGGACCTGGTTATGACAAGTCTCAGCTCAACACTTAACGCGCATATGCTAAAGACCAAGTATACTTTGATTTTTATGTGTGACACATCAGTATAGTACACATACTGTGCATGTGTAGACAGATTTTATAAATCGCACATATTCTGTATGCTAAGCTTGCCTTGAATTTTTTGTGCAAATTAATTTGTCCACAAGGTGGCAGCACAGGCCCGGGCTGTTGTTTCACAGTCGAAAAAGACTGGAAGTCAACAAACTACTGGAAATCGCAAGTCATTAAGTCTTCAAGGGTTAAGAGGTACCCACAACTATAGTTTAAAAAGTTTACAGAGACATTTTTAGTCGATTATAACTTCTGGAGAGAAATAGCGCAGACACTGGACAATGACGAGTCTTTCTAGTGTGCATATGTTGAGCATCGGTGTTTGCTCACAGTATCGAATGTAGTATACTTTGAAAAGCTAGGCGCTTTGGGCTTAACCGCTAGGTCAAGACTCGAACAGAACAAATTATTCCATTCTTATTTACATGGTTTTTCCATGGTAGTCGCATTAGTGGCCACCTGAGATGCAAAACATGCTTGAAGAGGAAATTAAAAAATGTTAAACCTGTGATTTGTTTCTAATCGTTGTAAACACTTGCAGACGTGTAATCATCCGGAATCAAACAAACATTGCCCTCTTCATTAAAACACCAGCTGTGAGAATTTGCTTTCAACCACAAGTTGAATCTCCATCTCCAAAGGACAAAGAGACACTCACGCCAGTAGGAACACCACATGCGTCTTCCTTTCTTTTGTCTCGCCTCACCTGACTCGGATTTCCCCAATGATGCCGCGGGGGCCGCATCGTACATGCCGACCGCTCCACCCCGAGACACATCTGCACGCGGCGGCAGACGGATCTGTTCCCATTAGCATGACAACGTTACACACAGGGCAGAAGCAGCGGGCAGGAGGTCTCCCGCTGCACATATGGAGAGACGCCTGTAATTTGCTTGTGTAGGAGAGTAAAGCTGCTAGCACTTTCAGCGCTCGCTAAGGTGACAACTTCTGAGGGAAACAGAGGAGAGAAAGAAAAAACGATGGGGAACAAAAAGAAAATGAGGAACTGGGATGAAGGACCCCAGCAGAAGGTATTCATTAAATTCGTTTTCTGCCAATAAAGCTGCCATCTTGCGAGGATTCCTTCATCCCAGCGCAAACCAGGCTGGCAGCCAGTTCATGGCAGGTTCAGCTACAGCAGATGAGACTGGATTCAACTCTGAGCTAGTCTATGACAAGACAGCACCTGATGTTTGCCAATTTTAATGAGAGGAACTATTGAAAACAAACGGGCAAGGAGGAATGGGATCGAGAAAGAATGCAAGTCTTACGCTGAGACGACCATCACCTAGATGAGGTAAATGCATAAACTGCCAAGCCACAACGCCAACTTCAGCTGATTTTGTACAAGTTATGTGTCCTTGATTGCAGTAAAGATGGAACAAGAAGTAGTTGTGATTGGCAAGGTTTGCTCTCATCAAGGACAGAGCCAAACATTTTCTTTCATTTTCTTTCGTCTTGAGGAGGGATATGAGTCTGGCACGGAGCCCGATGCTAACGTTGTCCAGCATATGCGGGGAGTGTAGCGCTCCGTCTCTCTGGGGGACTGAACGGGAAGATGGAAGCATGCAGTTTCAATTATCCAACCCTGAACTGTGCTCTTACCAATCAGCAGCCACGCATTGCATTACCCCTGGGGCAGGATGAGATGCTAATTCAAACTGCCTGTGCTACTGTCAGCAGGCCTCAGTGAATGCTAACCAAACAAGCCACATCTAGTGTTCAACATAAGGCACGGGACTCCATAAAAGCCACTGTCACACTCAGATCCAGGGAGTAAACTTGAAAAGACGGCAGAGAAAGCTTGCTAATAGAAGCGTTACATTGTGATTAGCCGCTAATCAGATATGGACAAGCGCCCATTTGCACAGTTTAGCTGGCTTCCAACACGCAAATGTGCGGTTTGCTCCACTGAACTAGTGGGCGCCAAACGACATGGTTATCCTTGCAAGGTCGCACTTTGTTGGATTCTCCTGCGCATTTTAGAAGAAGGAAATGGAAGCCATGTGTTCAGCTATGTTTTTATCTTTCCCCAACTCTCTGAAAGTCAGTGTTAGGTGACACCGTCTTCTATGGAGGCACTGCAACAGACTGTCTCCACCTTGTTGTGGTGGTATTTGTTTGAGACGGCCCTGAAAAGGTGGCGCCTGGAAAATCTGGGATAAAAGAGCTTGAAGTGGATCATGATATGAACAAAACCTTGGTGTGTTGACGGCAGTCAAAGCTAGTCAAACCTCTAAGCAAAATGGCTATAGCTTCTACGAAACAAATAGAGTACAAAACATTTAAATGCATAACTCGACAACAAAATTACAAAAAAAAATTGTTTTCTAGTTTTTTTATTTTTATTAACAATAATGAGGACAAGTAGAAAAATGCAGAGCATGACAATAATTAAACAATTTTAATTAACAAAAAGGACAACAACATTGTTTTTGAAGAAGAAAAATCTAGAAAGCTCAAGACTGTTTCAAAAACTTAAATCATAATTAGTAATTTCAGTGATTGCCCTACTTCAGCTGAAGCTGAAGAGTGAACGAACACCACTAAACCGAGGTACTTTGTCAGCAGGTTAATTAAAGGGATAGTTCACCCAAAAACAAAAATTCTGTCATTAATTACTCACCCTCAGGCTGTTCCAAACATCTTCAGAACACAAATTAAGATATTTTTGATGAAATCCAAGAGCTTTCTGACCTTGCATAGACAGCAACACAACTGACACGTTCAAGGCCCAAAAAGGTACGAAGGACATCGTTAAAATAGTCCATGTGACATCAGTGGTTCGACTGAAATTTTATGAAGCTACGAGAATACTTTTTTGTGCGCAAAGAAAACAAAAATAATGACTTTATTCAACAATTCCGTGTCATTCTCCGCTGTGCATTCATGAGAGTACCACACCTGCACAAAATGACAAAATTACAAGTGAACTGTTGCGTTGTGAATACACTCCTTCCATTACAAAATGCTAAGACACAAACAATGTTTCAGTGAAATGCTGATGCATGTTTAAATAAAATATTAAATATTTAAGTAAAATATAAAATAATCAATAATTGGATTAATTTTGCATCCATCAATGAAATGAATGCTATTTTCGTTGACTAAATGATGAATGACATGATAAAATAGTGACTAAACTTACAAAATATTGTCATAAAAACACAAAAGCTAGTGTAGAAAACAACACTGTATGTAGTATAACAAAAAAAGGTATTGAAGTTTCCTTTGTCACCAGCAATTCTCTCACTTTTCGTAGTTTCTGTGCCATAGTATACGACAGGGTTGTGTCTCCCTGGTCCTCTCATCTACGACATCTTTGGCCACATCTTCAATCACTCCTCCTAAACACCCCCCTGCTGAAGCTTGGTGTCAGGCCTGCTGTGTAACCGCTTTCCCGTGACGACCCCTCGCTCTGCTGACTTTTCCGTCAGACGCCGAGCGGCGTGGCTGAGGTCACAGGTCTTTGGAGTGCAGCCAGTCACAGCTAGTCACCCGCTAATTGCCCACTTCTAGAGTTAGCTACGGTGACGGAGAAACCTCAGCATCCAGGGGGCACGACCGCTCATGAGATGGAATTATATGGATGGACAGGTGATGAGTGGAGCTAACTGCGAGTTAGCTAGATGACCTATTCACTACAGCAAGAGCGGATAATTGTGTTCAGTAGTCAAATAAACACCTGCTGTACTATTTTGTGACTATTAGTTGCCAGAAACATACTCTATGCAAGCACACAAACGCAGATGGAATACTTGGTTGATGCCAGTGTTATCAAAATACAAAAAAAAAAAAAAAACTATGGGGAAAAAAATCAAAATTAACAAAAAATGAACACTGGACTCATGCTTTCTGAAGAATATGTTTCTGTCATTATCATTTGGTACATCAACAGTTTTTATTTTAATATGCTTCTTAACAATTGGTGTTTGAGGTAAAAACTATTTTTTTAGAAGAGTTTACCCTACGGCACCCCCTAGTCGAAATCCAATGCATACTTGCATGCAGTTTTGAATTGCAAGGCTTGAATAGCTAGACACATTTACTTTGACGCATTTGTATAGTGCATGCTTTGGGCCTTTGATACAAGGAATGAGGGGAAATAAATAGTGACATATCTTCTCTCTTTCATATGCACAGTTAAACATGACTCACAAGCTTGCCAACTGCAAACCATTATCCAATTGAGTGGAATTAGGGCATTAACATAATTAAGGCATTCACTACATTACATGGGAAAAATGCTCATTTGCTTGCCTAAATTGCAGTACAATTCCACGATTCCCTGTACATTCCTTTCGGCACTTCGCTATAATTTCCGCTTCGGTGTCCGTTTCATCAGTATCACCTTTGTGAGCGGGTCCTGGTATTAGGGGCCGTTGTTCTTTCTGTCTGTATCGTGATGGAAGGATGGAAAGGATATTCAGATCATATTTCTGCAAGAAAAAACTGCCCTTCCTGTCTCTCTGAAAAGCCACAGATCAACCAAATTCCAGCTCGAAATGCTTTTATCCATCGTTTTTGTAATTTCTGACTGGATTCAGTTACAAAGCCTCTCTGCTTTTTGACCAAGGTTCAAGGACACAAAAAAGTACTTACTGTAGACATTTAAAAAGATTCTTGCACTGTCACATTTTAAAATTCGGGAACCTCTTCTCTCTGCCGATTACAGCCCATTTTACAGCTATTAAAAAGCCACTGATGTCAAGACGATGGACAACATGGCAGCTTGTAACCGTTCCAACAATTGTAGGAAGTGGGATGATAACTGGCATTAAAGAACTGGTTTTTCTATCCAGATTGTGGGCGTCTGAGAGGATTCCCACGGCTTCACGAGTTTACACAAGTCTCCACAGTCTCTGTTTGTGCAAATACAACAGCCGATCATGCATCATTGATCATGGTTTTGCGCCTTGCAAACATAAACATTTGTGTTTCCTGTGATATATATCGACGCAAATTCAGCTTAAATCTGGTAATGTAGCCTACATTTAGAATACACTATTTAATAGAATGTTAGAATTACATTATCAGACAAATTAGTCAATCTTCATGAATATAATGTGGCTGGAGTATATCTGTTATAATTTTGTTAATGAATAATTTTGCATATGTATTGTGGATAAGCGCTTCATCAATCTTGTTTTTTCTCAAGGTTTCTTCCTCATCTACCTGAACCTATTCTAGCACTATACAAATGAATTATACAATTTATGTTGTATTTTCTTACAACATAAAAAAAGAAATAAAATATAAATTTACTTTCATATGAAATGTGAAAAACATCTTTATGTGAACATACATATATATATATATATATATATATATATATATATATATATATATAGTGCTGTCAATCGATTAAAAATTTAATCGCGTTAATCACAGTCATGGACTGTGATTAATCATGATTAATCACAAATTTAAAATACTAGGATTTACCTGTAAATGTGTTGGAAAAAAAAAAGTATGACAAACTAGTTTAAGGAAACAGAACCTTTCACACTTCCGCCAGGTATGAGACATAATCCTTATTCCTTTTATCATTATTCTTTTGTTTTTATTCAGCCATTATCAGCCTTTAAACTGGCAATAAAACGTTTACCAAGCCACATCGCTTCAATCCCAGTATACACCCAACTATTATCAAAAGTATTTCTAAATAAATACAACAAAACATTGAGACCTTACGTGAAGTATTATGACAAAATGCATCATGAAGAAGAATTGGACCTGTTCTGCAGCTGCATTAGAGCTAATATTAGTATCATGCTTCATAAGACAATTTATGAGATTAATAGTACACTTTTACTCAGAACTCATTTCAAATCACCATTGAGTGTTTGTGATAACTTCCTTTTGCGTCATTTGGTCATTTAATGTTGTTAAAATATGCTATTTTTAGCCTTTTATATCGCTGCACAAATTAGCATCTCAGATGTACACATTCACCTCAAGAAAATCACATACAGACCATATCTGTCGTAATCGTGTGTTTATTATCTTATATAATCTATAGTGGCTATTGTCATGTTTATTTCTGCTGCTCTGCTGAAACTCCTGTTGTTTGTGATGTTACAACCGCCTCTCCGTTCTTAAGTTGCCAGATATACACATTAGTAAAAGGATTTATTTTAATTTTTATTTGTGTATATACACTTTGGGCAGCCGCAGTACATTATAAAAGTAGCCCAAAAAAACGCAACCCACAGCTCTGTAATTTTTCCCGCGACTATATTTTCAAAATAGCCCACTTGTGCCATTACCCTGGCAACACTGGTTCGCTGCACCCTCATCACTCAATTATAGATAACCTTTCGCGCTGCGATGACGGGAAGAAGTTGGGGTCAAACCTTATCAAATGATTAATTTGCGTTAAAAAAATATTAACGCGTAAATTTCTTTTGATCAATCGCATGCGTTAATGCATTAACGTTGACACCCCTAATATATACATATATACACATATTAAAAAATGAATTTTAAAAAAGTCAATTTGTATAATATATCATTTGTATAATACATCATTTTTATAATATTTTTAAATGATTTTATTAATATATCTTTTATTAATAATACTTTTATTAAAAGTACAATTTCTAAACATATTGAAGGGGCTAGTGAAACTGCTACCAGAGCAAGTAAAAATAACTATTTGCCTGGCCGGACCTGTAGAAAAATGCTTACGGTTGAGCCCTGCAATATGTGAAACATTACTGCAATAAAACACTGTGATTTGCATCAATGCACAGCACATCAGCAACAGATTCTAAATGTCAAACTCATGAATAAAAGTGATGCAAGGTTCATATCGGCTGATTTATATCATTAGCCTATGCTGGATTACCAGAGCAGACTATGCATCCAAATCTCTTTTTTCTTTTTTTGACACCATGGCATTTACTGCCTGATCTACATGCTGCAGAGAGTTTCACTGTGAAGCACCTGCTGAAATAAAACCCATTTGTCCAACACTACTCTATCTGTGCTAACACACCTCGTACAATAAATCATTTTTTTTTTTTGCTCATTAAATAAAACATTTTTTCCAAGCAGGTACTGTTCCATTTTCCACAGGTATCGGGAGCCTTTCATCGAACGAAACAATTCGATATGATGCATTTTTATAAGCCTACTTGACATGCTAAAACACAAGCAGGCCACCGGCGTGGCAAAATCTGCATGACAATGTTTGGTAAAACCTTTCTACGCCTCTCCGAGGTGCCTGCTTGTGTTTTTGGTAAACAGAGACTTTCTGCTAATGCGACTTTCTAATGCCACGCTGACACGCAGTAAAAGCAAACTAACAGCGGGGTACCGAACTCTCTATGTGTCTCCCTTCAGTGCTCTTTGGATTGTATTTGTCGTTTTTCCTGTGCTAGCCAGTGTGGACAGCTTTTCAACAGCTGGAGAGCTCCTCCTTTACAGGGCTTTCTATCTTTAAAAGATGGCATCGAAAAAGTAATAAAGACTGCATTAAAATGTTTACAGCTGCAATCATTTGGAATAAAACCTCTCTTTGCTGCAGTTGGACTTGGTATGGAGAGAGAAAAAGAGAGAGCGACTCCAAGGTCAACATACTCTTGTGTTTCAAAGGTGCTAAAACAACCAGGCTGGAACAACAATCCAACTCTTTCTGCCTAGTGACAAATCACATGGAGGACACGTTTACGTCAATTCAAGGACAACGACGAGGTCAGAAGAATGAAATAGCTGCTTGAAATTTGCATGGTTTTGAAAAACTGTGTGTAGTTTTAAGGGATATTTCACCCCAAAATTAAAATTCTGTCATTTTTGGGTGAACTAATTGCAATAATGGCAGTCTTGAGATGACATGATCATTCGGTTTTGCTCGTGGAATATTTCGAATGGCATCAGGAACTAAAAATGTTTTTAAAGTGTGTAAACACAAAAGAAGATATTTTGAAGAATGTTGGTAACCAAAGTTGATGGTAGCCATCGACTTCCATGGTATCGAAAAAATAATACGGAAGTTAATGACTACCATCAACTGTATAGTGACCTACATTCTTTAAAATATCTTCTTTTGTGCTCAACAGAAGAAGGAACTCATGTAGTTTTGGAAAAACTTGAGGGTGAGTAAATGACAGAATTTTCATTTTTGGGGGAAATATACCTTAAGGTGTAATTTAGGTTCTGCAGACCGATATGGGCGTATCACACAAAAACAAGCTTTTAGTTCCTGACACCATTCTAAATATTTCACGAGCAAAAGGAGGAGTTACCGAATGGTCATGTGATCTCAAGGTGGCCATATAAGCAAGATGGTCATGTGATTCATGAGGCAACCCACTACAAATGCGCAGCTGCAATTTTCAAATAAATAACATAAGCACTAAATGCAATAATGCATTTATTTTAATGCTGTTTTATTGCTAATACATGCACAGAGTTATGTCGTAAGCAGCATACAGTAATGCTAATGGGCTACATCAGAAGTCATAAATTTGATTTATTTGTATTTATTAATCACAAGTGTATTTTATCCTTTTGCTGCTGCTGTTGTTTTCCAAAACGGGCTGTTTTGTGCCTATCAACAAGCCTTTATTTCTGTCAATCTCTAACTTAATCACAGCCCCGAATGTCTTTTTGCTTCACTTCTAAGCACTGATAAATGTAAAGCTTATGTAATACTATTTAAATGAGCGTGTTTTCCACTCCAGCTGTCACCGAACTGCAGATCAAACATAAGCACAAAGCAAATTGGCCAACAAAGAGACACTAAACGAAAAGACCACACAACATGATCATCAGATGTTCACGCATCACATAACAAAATTATTGTCTCCACTTGCTTTCATATTTATGCAAGACATGCACAGATCTGAGAACAGCACTGCTGGCTGGTGTGGACATCAGAATCACAATCACCGCACTGATTTTTCAAACGAATAAATCACTGTTTGTGACAGTCATTCCAAGATGGCAAAAAAAATAAAGAATAGGACTGTCAGTCAATTTAATTACATAATATTTAATTAATTTTAATTATAGAAAAAAAGAAAAAAGAAAACAGTCATTCTAAGATGGCAACAGAAAAGCTAGGGCTGTCAATCAATTTAATTACAAAATATTTAATTAATGTTAATTACAGGATGTTATTAATTCATTAATACAAATTAAACTGACCAAATTATAAAAATTAAAACAGTCATTCTAAAACTGCAAAAGAAGAATGAAATTAAATGAAATTCCCATAAAAAATATTTAATGAAGTTAATTTGGAATCATTTGTGTTGCAGCAATAATTTATGGAAAAAAAAAACAAAGAAAAAACAGGTATGTTCATTAATTTAACTACATAATATTTAATTCATGTTAAATACAGAATGTGGCAAAAATAAACTGATCAAATAAATCAAAATTAAAACCATCTTTCTAAAACAGCAAAAGAAGAAATTATGAAATAAGATTAAATACCCATGAAAAAAAAGTTTATTAAAGTTAAGTTTGGCATCATTTGAATTGCAGCAATAATCTAAGAAGAAAAAAAAAAAAAAAAACTACTGCTGTCAATCCATTTAATTGCATAATATTTCTATTTTAATTACAGAATGTGCCAATTAATTTTATTTTTAATTACAATTCAAATATTTTAATTATTTTATTTTAGTTTTAATTACAGGATGAGCCAGTTAATTAATCAAATTAAATCAAAATGAATGGTATATATTTGCACTTTTTTTGTTTAAATTAAATTGCACTGAATTAATGCTTTAAATTAACAGTGCTAAAAATAACAAGTCCATCAAACATATAAGAGTACAACACCTCCTCTGCCATGTGTGTCCCTTCCTGTTTATCTTCGACACTAATCCTGAACATGAACCCTCTGAGCTCATGACATTCAGCTGAGCAACATAAAAGTGTGTGTGACAGACAGCAGGATATTACAGATGTCATTCAGACCAGTGAGCGTCTCTTTTGAGGCCCGGTTTAATGTTTCAGAGTGAAATCATGTTTCTGTCGCTCAACACAGATACTCCACATATTTCAGCTGTAAGCCATTTTCAGTGATTTCAAGGAGGACCACAGACAGCGAGGAACCGATCAATGTGAAAACAAGTCCGCTTCGAAACCTGTGACCACTATTTTATCACAAAACCTTGAAAAAGTCTCAAAGATCTTTTTGGACAAAAAAAAGCAGTCATGTGACTCCAGAATCGTCTGGTTTCTGAGACAGAGAGAAAGCCTTAAGAAAAACCCTTAAAGTCAAGCTCACCTAAGAGCTTCATTTACACATTAAAGAAGAGAAAAGTGGGGCGCGCTATTTTCAGAGCGCAACCTTTCCGCGACTCCAGCGAAAGCTGAGAGGTAAAACAGGTGTTGCTGTGATGCATGGGAGGGCAGGTATCTGGGTTGAAAGCCAGTGGGAGACCCAGAGCTCAAATACAGTCACAGCTAACGAGACACTGGATGAAATGTCGAGCAGAAAGCAACACACGGTCTGAACCAATAACAGCCTACAGTCTGAAAAATAAAGCCTCCAATTACATGTAGGAGGACTGTACAACCTGATACAATACCAAAACCACTTTAAGAACAAAGAACCTCTACAGATTAAGTTGCACAAAAAACTGTTAAAAAAAAGGGGTAGTCATCCGGCAGTCTGCATGGACAAGCACATAAAATGTATACATTAGGGGTGGGCGATATGACCAAAATCTTATTTCATGTTATGAGAAATTTTATTTCACGATAACAATATATATCTCAATATAGCTATTTTTATTTTATTTTATAAAAAATAAGAAAAAGAAGCAAATTACAAATACAATGGAACAAATAAATATAAAATAAACTTTTAATTTATTAAGCTACAGTAGCTAGGTTTATTTAGTAAGAAATATTAATGTATAAATAAAACACTGCATTCACTGAATCAATCAAACATGAACTGATTCTTATTAAAGATCCAAAAGTGATTCAATCAAGTGCAGTCAGTAATTAACAGACTGCAGCAGGTAAATTAGACTGCTGTACCTTTAAGGCCAATTGCATGGATCTAATATACTGATACACATCCGGTTTTTACCCAACTGTTTACGTTTATTTAACACATAACCGACTGGGTTCATGTGAATACTCCACACGATGGGCATTTTGACATAATTGTGTGTGTATTTGTTTGTGAGATCTGTTTTCACGATCCCATGCTTAGAGAGTAGCTTTCAGTGCACACACTTCGGCTGTGTGTCAGTCAGCGCGAGCAGACGATTGAGTTCTTTTTCACTGCTTATTGCGCTTAATAACTTTATTAAACATCATGCACACCCCAAATTCGCGATGGCATGCTGTCTGAGAGAGGCACTTTCTGAGTGTGTGCTTCGTGTTATGTGCGTGCGCGAGAGTTCTTTTTTTTAATGCGTACTGCACTTAATAACTCTATCAAGTGCATCCCAAAATTTTCTCATTCATGCATGTTTCCTTATCACTCAAAGAGGTATATGTATGCAGATATCTTTGCATATCTTGGAATACACAACTGAGCAAAATCTCTAACGATAGACAATTCCGCGGTAACAATCTATACCGCCTACCTCTAATATATATATATAATTTTTTGTATTTATAGAATTTCCGATATATGTTTTATAAGAATTTGTATACAGGTGCATCTCAATAAATTAGAATGTCATGGAAAAGTTCATTTATTTCAGTAATTCAACTCAAATTGTGAAACTTGTGTATTAAATAAATTCAATGCACACAGACTGAAGTAGTTTAAGTCTTTGGTTCTTTTAATTGTGATGATTTTGGCTCACATTTAACAAAAACCCACCAATTCACTATTTGAGTTCACAATTTGAGTTGAATTACTGAAATAAATGAACTTTTCCACATAATTCTAATTTATTGAGATGCACCTATATATATGATCCAATAAAATTCTCATAAAAAAATACTGAAATGAATTTGATATTCTATCCATTTAAAAACCTGGTACATTAAGTGATTATAAATAAAGTTATTAGTATTTTATATAAATGTATTAATTATACAATGCTACTAAGAAAAGATAACTTGTTTATAGTGTGTTTTTTTTTCAGTTAGTGAATTTATTGGATAATTTGGTGCTTGCTTAGGAATGAATAAATGACCAAAAATCTATAAATTACTTAATTGACCGTTCGCAAAACCCGCCCAACCTTAGTTACTGTTGCCATGACCAACAAACAATGCCACTCTCACACTACACATCATGTTCTCACACAGTGAAAAATACATCGCAGAGCAGAGAGGAAACAGACAACACACCGACAAAGACAGAGCAGGTTACTTCTGATATGAAACAAGGTCTCAGGACCCTCAGCTTTTAAACTGTGTCATTTTTAAAGAAATTCAAACAATAAATACCGTTTTGTGGCTCTTCAATGTGTTGTGACAGATCACTGTATTGCCTCAGTTCAAACACGTGAACCGATCGTCTTTTCATATTTACTTAAAGCACGAAATCAACATGAATAAACATCAGAAAGTGTTTTATTTCAACTGCGGAACACGCAATTTTTCAAGTTTAAGTCCAACGAAGTTAATCTGCTCTCCTACATACAGCAAAGGACATGATAGATTTTCATGATAGATTTACTTTAAAGTAATACTTTAGCTTATTACCTTTACCGTGGCAACCAACAACAGCATGGCTTAACCCTCCGCACATTTTAATATTTAGTTATATTGAAAAAGTTTAAATTCTTTTTTACCCTGTTTTAACATGTATTTCTATGGAGACAGGCCGCCATAGCTGTCGGGCAAGATGACGGATAGCAACATCTTACAACTTCCACTTCCAACACCCTAGATTCATGGTAGTGATTTTTTCACAGGCAAACACCATATTTTCCACAAATGTAGAAGAACAGAAACCTGGAAAGAAAACTTTAAAGCAAGAGAAACAGAGAGCAAACGAGAAGAGAAGGACTCTAGAAAGTCTCCTCTGAGAGACTGCATGGGCTGGATGTGTTATTTATGTGGAGATGCTGTGGACGTCCTGCTGCTTGACCCCCAACGCTCCTATACCCCATTCATTTACCTCGCCAGCATTGCACAGCGCCATGGGAACCTCATTACCACACTCTCTAGTCAGCGCCTTCGCAGAGCAGATTCACTAGCTTTACAGAAAACAGACGATGAAATGGAGAAGAGCGAGAGAGAGAGAGCGGCACAAGTGAAATCAGCCTTCACCTCCAGTGTAGAGGGAGTTGGAAAATAACAACGAGTGAAGCTCAGATCAAAAGACAGTGGTTTTAATAACTTTCAGCCGAGAGGACGGACACAGCTTGGGAAAAAAATGGAGGAATATAAGAGGAAGCAAGATACAGATAATGATCTGAGCGAACGCCGGCCCCATTAGACGGTGAGACGGTTTGTGTGTGTCCACCTGTCTGTAGACGTCAGCGAGCGACCGCTGTGCCGCTTGTTAGAACATGGAAGTTTGTGTCTCAGGGGAAGTACTTGAGCCGGAGGTGGAATCTCTCAGACATCTTTCGCTCTTGTTCTCCTTCCTTGGTTCCTCTCTCACTCCATCTCCTGCAGTGCCACTTTCATATTCAGATAAGGCAGGAACAATGGCGCACATGCCTGATTGAAGCATCACGTACATACGCCTCATCACACCGCCTTGTTAGTCCGACCGGGGAGGCAGACGAGACAAAGGGACCAACGCCCCGCTGTGGGAAATTATCTCAGAGTTTGAATCGGTGTGGCAGGAATGGCTGCTTGGGATTTGGGCTTCTGTCTCGGACTGTCGCCGCTGCATGATGCTGGTGATGATGATTTAAAAAATCTGGAAATTTGCTTGTTTTAGATTACTGACCTTAAACTTAACTTCTCTTTTCACTTCCCAACAAAGACTAAGTTTTTCAGCACTAGAGTAATAAAATTAAGATAAAAAGATTGGTTCCAGGCTTAATTGTGAAAGTATTTTCCCTGTGGATGTTAAAAAAAGTATTTGTTAAAGAGTTTCAATCATAACATTACAAACTTTGATCTAAAGAAGAAGAAAAAAACTGAAAATCAGACAAAAACACAAAAATACACAAAGATCCAATAAAGAATTACTAATCAAATAACTGAATTAACGACAATGGCGAAATATTAAACTATTGATTTAAAGTTGTTGATTATATGGAAAGAAACAACATACTTCACGTTTATTGCAAAAATGTACTAAAACTGCTAAAAGGGGTCCTATTATGCTCTTTTACAAAGTCTTGATTTTGTTTTGGGGGTGTACTAGAATATGCTCTCATGCTTGGTGGTTCGCATTATTTTTCACATAATTTACATTATTACAATACCTTTCTCCCCAGCCTGGCACAAACGGCTTGATTAGTTCCGGGTCTGATGAAGGCCCGCCTCCGAAAAACAAAATGTGTTGTGATAAACTGACTAAGACTTGAAAATAAAACTAAACAAACAAATCACCAAACAAATTACTAAAACTTAAACTAAAATAAAAAAATAATTCAAAATATTAACAATTTTTTTAATTGTATATAAATAATACTAAAATGCCACTGAATAGAATAGAATAGAATAGAATAGAATAGAATAGAATCAAGTAAAAAAAAGCAATCAGCAAATTGTCTGTTCACATTTACTTTTAATTATGCAAGACTGTTTATGTAATAGCTTTAAAGAGGGAAAGAACCCCAAGAAGATTTGCAAATGAAATAATTAAATAATAATAAAAAATAAAAATAAAAAATTACTAATACTGCTAAAATTACAAACTGAAATAAAAACTAAAACTAAACGAAATGTTTAGAAATAATAATAAAGTAAAAAGCACAAACAAATGACTAGAACTTTAAAATTAAAATGACTTAAAACTTAAAAACAAAAATGTATTTTTATAAAAAATAAAAGCTAATTCAAAATATTAACAACTTACTGTAGTAGTATATGATTAATACTAAAATAACATAATAGAATAGAATAGAATAGAATCCAAATGAAGCAAAACAAGCAACCGGCAAATTGTCTATTCACATTTATTTTTATCGCATTGTGCCTGAAGAGATTTAATTAATTCCTCCGTTAATTCCATATCAAATTTCCCAAGTCTGTTTAGCGGCGACTCCCACCAGTTAATGAACTTTTTTTTTTAACAACTGAACATCTGAGTTTGTCCACATAATGCATGCAAACAGATTCTGTTTAACAATTGTGACCACGTTTAGATTCACACTAGTGTTTTGGCTCCTTTTCGGTGGAAGCAGGACACTAACCTGACTTTATGGTCGCTCCCGAACCGCCCGCTTGCCGCATAGAAACTACTGCTGTAAAAGTGAACAGATTTGTGTCTAGATATGAGTGAGACTGCCAATGGGCATGAAATCCACAGCCCCCGGAGATGATACAAGATCAGCGTCATAAAAGCCCAGATGGCTGATAGCCTGTGGCAGACCTGCAGGACTATAGATGGCCATTCCACTATGGCCAATTATAGCAATCGCAATGTCTCCCAGGAAAAATGAATGGCTCGGAGCGGGCAAAGCTGAAAAATGGTGTGTCCGTGTGTGGGTTTGTTTCTAAACAACTTAAACTGACTGTTTGAAAAATGGAAGGAGTAGTGCACACCGATGCATCAAAAGATGAATGCATAGCGAACGGCCCCAAAGTGTATTGTGTAAATTAGTAGAATGATCTTGATCTGTGTGGTGGATCTCCACGCTTCCCAACTAGACTGTATAAGCTCTTCTGGCTTGCTTTGTTGTTGTTGTTTTTTGATTTATGATCAGGCTTGCGGTACAGTAAGTTGAATCATTAATGCCACCGAGACGCTGGTCCCTGCATAATAGCACAACATTTGTTTTATTATATTAGTATTAATAATGTTTATAATATGTATAATATCTAAATAATATTTATTATAATTTTTAATGTTAGTGTTTTAATTTTTTGCTGGTAAGGAGTACTAGCTTATCTCGTTTTTCTGTACAATTATCCATCCGTCCCGGATTTCTACTATATCCCGTCAGTGGGTAATCAAAAAAGCTCATGCAGGCAATAGAATCAAGGTGTTGGATGACCACATGGGCAAAAGCCGCTAATTAATCTGCTATAATGATGAGGCAGCAGCCGCTCTGGCTGGGAGCCACGCTCAGCCCTATAGCACACCGCTGCAGTCCAGACACCCCCAATCTGGCAACCTGCTGTAATTAGGGCCAAGTCGCCTATTTCCCATCACCCTGCATGCTTAGAAATCAATACTTAATTACCTCCAAGCCCTCCCTTTTCAGAAACACACACACATACATCACTGGCCTGAATAGAAAACTCAACATATACAGGAAGCTCCTAACACAAAAACACATCGAAAAAATAAAGCAGCCCTCATCTATCTAACATCTATTTGAACATTAAGGATCTTTACACCACATTTTCCTTTTCTTCCACCTTTCATCCTTTCCTGCGTGCCCGTTTTTTTTCTGCCTAAGCTGGAGATTACATTTATGGCAACAGCACAGTGAAATATGGGTTTGTGATGATTCTGCATAGGCAAAGAGGTCATAACTCAGTCTTAATGAGAGAGAGAGACCATGAGAGAGAGAAGGAGAGAGCAAGAGGAGGCCCAATCAACTGCACTGCACTGCCTCTTCACACATCAGAGATATTACCCTGCCTGCCACGGTAAAAATAACACCTGACAAACTGCTTTTTGATGAAATATTAATGATCTAATAACATTAGTTAGCCCTCCTGCTGACCCGAACCTTGATTTTCTGAGGTGAGCTGATTGCGTGTGGCGAGCAGTTTAAAATCAGTGAAGTCGAGGAGGAAACGCCACGATCAGTCACTGGTGGTGGTGATACACGACACAGCTGAGAGGACGGAAGATCTGAGCGGAAACAACTGCGTCAGGTACAGGATGTTGAAATCCTCACACTAATAATGTGAGCGTAAAGTAGGTCATGTTCGGCTGTAATTGGAAACATTATTTTTTTTTAATTATTCTCTGTCTGTAATGTGGTCAAACCAGGGTTTGAATGAATCCTATGCTAATAAACAATGGAGTGCAATAAGAACTCAAATTATGTAGCTTTTTGAGGAAAACTGTGTTCTTACTTTTTAAAGCATTTAGACTTTCACACAACAAAATGGACCAAAAACAAAACAAAACAAAAAATCCTATAGACTTAAATTTAAGGAGGGAATCAAGCTACGGTGCATCTAGAAATCAAATTAACAACCTTAGCAATGAATGATTTTTTTAGTTTTAATAAACAATTGTCTTATTTTATAAAAATGTATATAATATATACAAAATTAAAAAGTCTAACATCAGCTGATAATAATGACATGGTACTGCCATACCAAAGCCCTGTCAACAAACCACGACACCCTAGCATCATGTCAGAATGTAAAACCAATTACTTTTCTCCAGAAAAAAATAAATAAATATATATATATATATATATATATATATATATATATATATATATATATTCACAGAATAATATTAAAAGTTCAGAAAATGATGTTGCACGCTTCACTTCAATTTGCACTCTCTGCATGAGCGCTATAACTAAATACGTGTTTATAAAAACGAACTGTCCTGAGACCTTGGAAGACTGTCAACAACTCTGCTCCTCCAAATTACTGGTAATATTCCAGCCAAAAATGTTGTTTTTTGCTTCACCCTTTCAAAAACAACCCTAAAAAGACTATATTAACAGCTGAATGGCTGATAAAGTTTCTGAGAGAGCGACTACGTGAGAACTCCAAAATCAACCCAGAAGCCCCTTCATCTCCCTCCGCCCCAGTGTTCCTGTGCCTCCCGGACTAATCCAGGGGCTCGAGAGGTGAAATTAAACCATTATGGCAGAGCACTGGAAGCAGCTTTCATTAAGAGAGTAATAAATGAGCTGCTTTGTTTCTCAGGCTCCTAAAACTCAAACCCGTCTTTCATACATCCAGATCTTTACAGCCCCTCCGTCTGCAACCCAAACACAGACGTGGACTCGGGTTTCACCTCTGTTTGGAGAGGTGGAAAAAGAGTGGGGGGGGGGAGAAGCAAATGAAAAGACGGTGGAAAAAAAGACCAACAAACTGAACAACTGCATCTATTTAACCGCGTATACAGCGAGAGAGCGAGAGGGAACAGAACCAATTATTGGCTGCGCTCTGGGCAGGAAGCAGAACTCTCTGTTGCTGCCTGTGCCGCCTCAAGTTTTAATTAAAATGCCTCTTTCCTTTCAAAAAATGACAGTGCAGGGAAAGAAAGAAGACAATGAGAAAAAACAGTCCCAGTCAAAACAGACCCTACGACGACAACAGGCTTTTGTGAGCTGCTGGGGGAAGTTTGGAAGTTTAAAGTAATAGTTTACTTGAAAATTTTAATTCTGTCATTATTTACTCACCCTCATGTTGTCCCAAGCCTGCATGCTGAGCTCTATTAGGACATCTGAATGGGCTTATTGGGCGAATGCTTTCCTTCCCACATTCCGCGACCATTCTTGTTAATGCTGGTGTAAATGTGCCACCAAGCTCTCTACAGCATTTATTCATTCGGTAGATGCTTCCATTTAAAGCAACTTACGAATGCAACAAGGATTTATATGAAGGAGGCAGTGACATCCAAAGCAAACACCATCCAGCTGACTTGTGATAGTCGTGAAGCATCAGTTAGAATGGGGTGCAAAATCATAAACAAATCAGTAACGTTTTGCACCATATGGCATCATCTCCCAGAAAAAGTGTTTATGAGGTTTAGAGCCACCACTGCGAAATTTCCAGCTAGTTTATATACACTACACCACAATTGTTTTCAACATCGATAATATGAAAAAATGTTTCTTGAGCACCAAATCAGCATATTAGAATGATGATGGATCATGTGACACTGAAGACTGGAGCAAATTCAGCTTTGCATCACAGGAATAAATTATATTTTAAAATATATTTGAAAGAAAAAAGCTGTTTTAAATTGGAATAATATTTCACAATATTACCATTTTTACTGTATTTTTTCCCCCATATAAATACAGCTTTGGTGAGCATAAGAAAAAAATCTTGCTGACCTCAAATTTTGAACAGAGGTAATTGAAAATGTTACATAAATGCATAAATAAATAAATGTGTAAATACTGTAAATGCATAAATAAATATATATTTTTATCATAATAATATCTACACAATCAAGGCATATATTTGAAGTTTGAACAGGCTTAAATCACAAATGAGCAAAATTTTAACTGAATAATGACTTTCAGTCTATTCAAAGCGATCATATGACTTCAAAAGACTTAGGTATATACAGTAAAGAATGATTTGTATAGACTACTTTGACAATACCTTTGTGATTTTTTTTTTTTTTTACATATTTGAAACATGACAGCCTCCACGCCCATTCAGTTTCATTGTACGGAAAAGAGCTGAGCATTCCTCAAAATGCGTCCTTTGTTTTCCACAAACAAAAGTTTGGAACAATATGAGGGAGGGATTTTCATTTTCAGGGTGAACTCTTCCTTTAATTAGACCTGAAGCTTGGCCTTAACAACCTTTGGAAACATACCACAATAATCAATTCACCCTGCCACAATCTCTCTCCTCTGGACACACTGGGGAGGATCCCATATCTGCTGACGGGGCCACTTACCCAATGCGCCATTTGACCAGTCTCACATAGAGAGAAAGAGAAAAGAAAAAAAATAAATAAAATGGTGTTCTAGCTTTTTCTGCTGATTGCACTTACATATATTCACTCTGTCCCCAACCAGGTGACTTTTAAATCATCTGATAAAATGGTTTTTGGAGAGTGGGGGTGGTATTGTGTGACGCAGGGCCATAAATCCAAATAGACAGCGCAGCATTTTCAGAGGAGACTGATTTTAGATTTGGGCTCTAAACTCGTGGGTCAGTGCAACAAAGAGTTGCACTGCTTTCCCAGCTGTTTATTGTAGATATTTAACCCAACTTCCTTATGGTTAACCTGACACAAGTCAGCATCTCCTAAGAACACAAACAAATCAATTATTGCATTAGATCAAACGTGATTTTTCTTAGACATTTTTTCTGTTACCTTCAATTAGATGGTTAGAATGTGATTTCCGGGGACGTTCGCCATTCATCTCTGCTCTAAATTCACACAAACACATGCCTGTTTGGTTTAACGAGGCCATTTCAGACCTCGTTTGCCAATCTAGTGATGCTGAAAAAGCCACAGAGCGTGAAGTGAGACTGATGGCGGTCTGAGACAGGAAAAGCAGAACCCATAAAAGACAAGAAACCAACGGGGCTTTGAGGTCTGCCGGTCCCACCGTGATGCCACACACCAACACACAAACACACACCCCATCGACCATCTGGCTGCCGTGTCTTGAGAGTACGGAGATCTCGGAGGACCAGAGATGGTCTCGCTGAGCTGCGTCACCCAGATGCCCTGAAACAATTTATCAGGGTCCAAAACTGCAGCAGGGAGAGTGTGTGAGCACGGATACAGAGATCGAAACACCTGGATACTTCAATCTGATTTATGACAACCCACACTATCCTGTTAGCTGCTCACCGGAATATGCTGTGGTTTGGATGCTGATGTCACCACCAGACTTCCTAACCAACAAGACTTCGTTGATCTACCGGTTTCATGGTTATGCTGATACATGGGCTAAACTGGCACCATGCCAGGGCTGTCACAATATCAGACTTTGACTACAGGTTTACTGAGGTCAAAAGAATTTGCAACTTTAAATAATGCCATGTCAAATTCATCTTTAACTTTATTTTGTTTTCACCAAACAAATATCACACTCAAAAGTTGCGCTCTATGGCAACCTGTCAACCAGGCACTGGCACTGAATTATTTAAGATATTATTATATTAACATGATATCAGTATTTAATTTTTATTGGTCATTGTCAGTACCAATATATTGCAAAAACCCCTACACCGAACCATCAACATACCTGTACCAAACCAGCACTAACTTGCAAAAATCAACCTGGAACAACATTAATTCTCAGCTAAACCAGCATCAAGCCATCATCTAGCAGCCTGGACAAGCATTAACCAATGTAATCCAACCTGGACCAACATGAATTCCTAGCTATACTAGCAATAAACAGCATAAACCAGCCAGAAACTACATGAATTATCTGCTACACAAAACTTAACTAGCACAAAATTAACTAGCACAGAAACATATCCAGCATGTAGGCTAACTACCCAAATCAGCACTAAACCAGCACTAATCCAACCAGCAAAATCCAACCTGAACCTACATTCTCAGGTAAACCAGTAGTAAACAGCATAAACCAGCCTGAACCTCCACATGACAAACATAGACTTTATTAACCAGCACAGAACAATCATTGTCTAATGTGTAACTACCTAGATCAACACCAAACAGCAGTAACCAGAGTAATCCAACATGAATTGTCAGTTAAAACCACCTAGCACTGACCAGCGTAATCCAACCAACAACAAAATGATTTCACATGTTAAACTTGCATCAATAAGTCTAGACCTGCACTAACCAGTATAATCAAA
Organism: Onychostoma macrolepis; assembly: GCF_012432095.1. Taxonomy (NCBI): domain Eukaryota; kingdom Metazoa; phylum Chordata; class Actinopteri; order Cypriniformes; family Cyprinidae; genus Onychostoma; species Onychostoma macrolepis. The sequence goes on along the minus strand of NC_081156.1, from coordinate 29,287,903 downwards.
TCTGGACCAACAAAAATTCTCAGATAAACCAGCAACAAATCAGCACTAAACCAAATTAGACCAACATAAATCTGGCTGTTTCAGCAGGATATGCAAACTAAACGGTGTGCACTCAACTTCCAAATCCATATTTCTTGAACATTCACCCTAGAGTGAACTCAACCGTTGGAGCTGTCAGCATTAGAAGAGCTGCTCGATTTGAAAGTCAAATAACAGTCAACACACACGTAATGAAAAGCAAACATCTGTATTTCATTTAAAAATCATCAGGTCAGCACATCCATAAAGCCATGACAGTCCATTGACCCTCACATAAATATTTAATAGAGATCTAAGCCTGTGTCTTCTGCCTTTACGAGAACTCAGACAAGAGGAAGTCTTTTTATTATAAAAAAAAAAGAAAAAAATCAGTCTTATCTGTTTCCATCACCTTTCTGAGGAAGCGTTCGTTTAAAGAGAGATGAGAGATCTCATTTGCAGGTGCATTAGTGCTTTTTGCTCGCTGCTCTTTGAGCCTCAGACACCGCTGACAGTGAAATGGAAGATAGAGCAAACATGAAAAGTCATTTAACCCCTCATGAGCAAAGATGACTCAGTCTGTTAATGATGAAGAGGTTCATAATCAACCGTACAAGAACAACAACTCTCCCCCCGAGTGTCTGTGGGTGTATGTGTACAGTATTGACGCACGGATATCTGAAATACTTGATTCTGATAGGACAGTGGCAGCAATCTGAGGTCAAATGTATTCACATACTGAATTAAAATGTGTAAATCAAATTAATGTGAATCAATATTTCACGCAAATTAATGTGCTACTTAAAGTAGCAGAGTGATAAGTGGGATATTATTACAGTCATCTGATCATCGTTGTAAAATAATAGATAGATACATGGAGAAAAAGAACATGATCATCCTAAATCTCCACCAACATGGCACAGCAAGAGAGAGATAAGATGAATTTGCATGCCATGAACAAGTAGGAAAAAAAGAGAAAGGGAAATAGGAAAAGTGTGGTCAGCATCTGTAGCTCATTATTCACATCAGCTGCAGTAATTTCCAACACACAGTCCTGTCCACCCTTAAATAAATTATGGGCACATCGTGTGCATTTAGTCGACTGCGTGATAGAGATTGATTGGAGAGAAAGCATGAATAAATCTTCACGCAGACAAAGAAACACAGATACATGTCTGCATGTGTTACAAATAGGGATGTCAAAAGATTAAAATATTTAATTGCATTAAGTAACTTATTTGTGATTCTTATATATATTTAATAAAATAATACAAACCAGCACAGAAGCAAATAATACCAAAAAAAAAGCAATAATAATAATAATAATAATAATACATTTTTGTTCTTTTTATAATCTGATCTCAAACATGGAAGTGTGCTTAATGGGTACATTTACCCTATATATATATATATATATATATATATATATATATATATATATATATATATATGCAAATATATATGTATGCAAAAGCCTCTAAGTGCCGTCTGAAATTTTCATCTAAAATGAGCATTTTTATCAGGTTCCTATGTTTAGGTTCAGTAATTTTACTCTAATGGCAATGTATAGGTCATTTTCTATGCAATTAAAGTGAAACAACTGAACATAAAAATAGGAGCCTGATAAAAATGCCCATTTTAGAAGAAAATTTCAGACGGCACTTAGAGGCTTTTGCATCTGAACTCTTCATATATATATATATATATATATATATATATATATATATATATGAATTAGAATTAGTGTGCTGACCTGGGTTGATGGGTTCAACTGCATAACAATCATTTAGCAGCTTGGATGAAGCAGGTGATTTGAGGTCAACTCAGTACACCGATGGCAGTGCCATCTCCCTGCTGCGAGTGTGGATAAACTCCACTGGGTTCCTTTGTCTCTAACAGAACAACAGTGTCGGGCGGGACGTTGGCTCAGTCTGCGGTGAAGTCATTTGATAAAACGAACTCCGACCGCGGCGGTAAAGGGGTACAGAACTAGTGACTTCAGATAAGGCTTGTTTATTTGGGCCAGCGATGTGGGAACAAGGATGCACTTGCGATGCACTTAGTGACATGACCACACTCTCAGACCACTTTAAACGGCGAGGGCTTGACCGAGGGTTTGGATGTCTGAGTATGTGTGTGTTAGGAGTATAGAGTGCTTTCTATAACCTATTTGATGTTTCCACCGAGAGAAAAATGTCAAAATGACAGGCCAATCGAACCTGCACTTAAAATCCTGACTGAGCACTTAAATCCTCCCAGACACACACGGAAAGCAAAACAGATCTAAGAAAGCTCACCTGAGTGAAGATTATCGTGACAGTCTTCATAATAAAGCTTATTTTTATGATGCACATCAGTTTCTAATCAACTCAACTGAAAATTCAAACAACGTTCATGATCCACACACCATTTTCTTTTAAGTCAAAATGAAACCTATTTTTTCTTCTTATCTAATTTCCGTAATGTGATGCTTTTCAGAGTAAAACATGACGCCAAACAATGTATGAAACGATTATGAACACTAAAACCTAAAACAAAACAAAAATTAAGGAAGTCAAATTCAATGTCCTATTGAATTTAAACAAAGACGGATAAATTGCACAGGCTGTTTATGTACTTGGTTAACAGGATAATAATGATAATACAAACAAACAAACATAAATAAATGTTCAAAAACTCCACAATTAATAAAAAATATATATACATAATTATATATATATATATATATATATATATATATATATATATATATACACATATACATACAGTATCTCACAAAAGTACACCCCTCACATTTCGGCAACCATTTTAGTATATCTTCTCAAGGGACAATTCTATAGAAATGAAACTTGGATATATTTTAGAGTAGTCAATGTGCAACTTGTATAGCAGTAAAGATTTACAGTCTTCTGAAAATAACTCAACATACAGCCATTATTGTCAAAAAAGCTGGCAACAAAAGTGAGTACACCCTACGTGAAAACAGCTATACGTCGTTTAACCAACCTAAAACTGAGTTACAGTACAGTGGCCAGTGTCATACAGAGGTTTTCCAAGACTGGTTCCACTCGGAACAGGCCTCACAAGGGTCGATCAAAGATGTTAGATCCTTGTGCTGTGCTTCAGGTGCAGAAGCTGGCTTCGAAAAACAGACGCATGAGTGCTGCCAGCATTGCTTTAGAGGCTGCAGAAGCGGAAGGTCAGCTTGTCAGTGCTCAGACCATACGTCGCACACTGCAAAATGAGTCATGCACACTGCATGGCCGTCATCCCAGAAGGAAGCTTCTTCTGAAGCTGGCTTACAAAAAGCCTGCAAACAGTTTGCTGAACACAACCTGTCCAAGAGCATTAATTACTGGAACCATGTCCTGTGGTCTGATGAGACTAAGATAGATGAGGCTGATCTGATGAGGCTCAGATGGTATCCAGCATGTGTGGCGATGCCCTGGTGAGGAGTACCAAGAAAATTGTATCTTGCCTACAGTCAAGCATGGTGGTGGTAGCATCATGGTCTGGGGCTGCATGAGTGCTGCTGGTACTGAGGAGCTGCGGTTCATTGAGGGAAACATGGATTCCAACATGTACTGTGACATTCTGAAGCAGAATATGATGCCCTCCCTTCAGAAACTGGGCCGAACGGCAGTTTTCCAACATAATAACGACCCCAAACACACCCCCAAGATGACAACTGCCTTGCTGATGAAGCTGAAGGTGAAGGTGATGGAGTGGAGTGGCCAAGTATGTCTCCAGACCTGAACCCTATGGAGCACATGTGGGGCATTCACCATGTGTCTAACATCCAACAGCTCCGTGATGTCATTATAGAGGAGTGGAAGAGGATGCCAGCAACAACCTGTACGGCTCTGGTGAATTCCATGCCCAGGAGGATTAAGGCAGTGCTAGATAACAATGATGCCCCTACAAAATATTGACACTTTGGACATGGTTTTGACATGTTCACTTAGGGTGTACTAATTTTTGTTGCTAGTTATTTAAAAATAATGGCTATATGTTGAGTTATATTTAGAGGACAGTAAATTTGCACTGCTATACAAGCTGCACATTGACTACTCTAAAAGATATCCAAGTTTCATTTGCGTAGTATTGTCCCTTGAGAAGATATACTAAAATTGTTGCTGAAATGTGAGGGGTGTACTCACTTTCGTGAGAAACTGTATATGTATATGTATATGTATATGTGTATATATATATACACACACACAACAGTTTGTTCTGGTTCTCAAATCTGATTGGTTGAGAACCGTGAGATATTGTACTGGTATCGCTACAGGAACGCCCTTTCACAATTTTGTATCACTTCGCTTGTTCTAGCCGAGTCTATCTATGTTTTGTCTATCTAGTGTCATGGCGGATGTCAAATCCACTATAATTTAAAAATAATACTGTTTTGTGTCACAGAATGCAGTGATCTCATTGAACTATTATTAGTCTCATTAAACTATTATTTGTTCCAGAGCAAATAGTTTTGGCAAAAGTTTATCATGTTTATGTAAATTCAATGCTGTATCGCGGTGCCTTTGCTTACGGTTGACTGAATTGCCTAGCAACTTTTATGATGGCTGTTGTTGTTGTTTATTAAATATGATTATTCAATTATTAGTATTTTATATAAATAATAGTATTTAATAGTGTTTAGTACTGAGACATGGTGCGTGTGTTCGTGATGGTGATTTTAGTTACATTGTTCCGCCATTAGATGGTGACAACAGACTGTTTTTATGAGTCAGCGCTGCAGTACAGACTTTTACTTTGAAAAATAAACGCTTTTCTAAACGGAAGATATTTTTACTTACAACAACAGCTTGACGCAGCTAACAAATGCACTGAAGAGCGCTGTCATCAGAAATCAATGAAAGGATATTGACGTTACGACAAAGATAACGCTTTCATCAGTGGATATTCAAACTTAATTGTAAGTAATGTTAGGAGACAAAAGGGGAAACTCCGTTGTTGTTTCTAAATTATTTACACACTCGTGCCGTTGAACTGTTATATAAACGCAATATCACACTCGTAGATGTGAGATATTGTTTGTATATCGCCATGGCTTTGATTACCTACGGCTGAATCACTGCCGAGGCGATATACAGCCATATCTCACTTCTACTCGTGTGATATTGCTCATATATTAGCAAATTTTTTTTTTTAATTTTAGGTTTTTTTTAATGACGTCAATTCGATATCGATTCTCAAAAGTCGCGAATCGATCTTTTCCGGTATTTATTTCAGCACACATTTAAAACAAGATCTGATTAATGTGATTCTTATCATTAGTCTTCTCCACTAGATGTCACCCTTATTTACCTTGCGCGATGTTACAACAGAAAGCCTGTCATTCATTCAGTGCTTATCATGGTGGAGATACTGTTGATGAGAACCAAGAACAAAGCCATATGTGTGTTCGTAATGCTCAGGTGAAATGCTATAGTAATACTATAAATCTGTGGAAGCATTTGATATCACGCATAAGGCGCCATAATTTCCGCAATGAATGAATGAATGGCGGATGGCGCGACGCACTGTTTTGTTTACTACACACATACTAAAATGCCGACGACGCTCACGGTGTTTTCATTTTCTGCCGTCTCACTATATGATGATATTAACACACTGCTGCTCTGAAAGTCATTTAATTAGCATTTTACAGTTTAATTTGAGAAAACTACTATGACAGTACTATGACTCATGATCACATGAAACACAGCAGCTGCAAGTTCCTCATGGCAACCTGTCAAAATAAAAGTTTAGTTTAACGTTAAGAGCAGTCTTAAGACTCAATGCTACTACTACTAATAAATATTAATAAATCTTTATTTTTAAAGGAATAATCCCATTTGTTTTCTTTTTAATTTTAACAGTAAAACTGTTGTGCAGCACTGTGTTTGCCAAAAAATAAAAGGGTTTAATTTTCATTTGATTAGGATAAATTAAATTAATGTTTTATGCCTTCATCTGATTACCAGAAAAATTAAGAAGAACATTTTATAGGACCCTATTATTGTTTAAGAAAGGACCCAATACAAAAAAAGAATAGGTTTAAAATACAGGCCTGTGGTTCTTAATTTCTTTTTATTAATTCACCATTTGTAAACTGATGTTTACTGTTAATTTTTTGTATTAAAAATATATTCCCTGAATGTAATCAAAAAATCGAGAATCAAATCGAATCGAGAGCTTGCGAATCGAAATCAAATAGAATCGGGACATCTGAATCAATACCCAGCCCTCCAATATATATTGTATAACTATCTAACATCACCTCACCTAGACAGATTTACGCATTAGTAGTGTTTCACGAGTGCAACAACATATGTGTGCATTCATAATTTATCAGATTTATGATTATTAGGCACGGCTGATGAACCGTGTTTACTGATGCATGGAAACACGTCAAAGCGGAGTCACTCCACTTTCCACTATCCCAGATGGTCCCCCAGACCCTCATCTTCCTCACGCACACACACACACACACACACACACAATTGTGCTTTTTGTCTCCCTCCCCCATCTCTTTCATCCGCTCTCTCTCGCCTTCTCTGAGGCGCACATGGCTTTGACACATTGTTTGTGGTCACCGGTCTCATTTGGCAATTAGTAGCCATAATCTGATCTTGCTGATATAGGCTCAAGGAGAGGCTAATACACACAAATCTACCACAGCAAACACACTTTAAACCACAAAGGCCAATTGCCTTTCAATTAGCCACTAAAGAAGGGATCACTAACCCGGTTCCATCCATCTGCCGCCCTCAGACACACTTCAACTTGAACATGGGGGGAAAAAACCATGCTAAATGAATTTCAACAATGCTTTTGTCTGTTCTGTATGGCTGGAATCTAAATCAGACACATTAGAGCTTGCGCAGATATCATTTAGTGCTGATTGTCTGAGGTAAATCATATAAGAGTTGGGGTTTATCATGCAAAAAAAGCATGCACGCTTAAGCAAAGTGAGTTAGCGAGCAGCTCAGGGTTGCAAATAAAACTGTGTGAGAACTATACACGGACTTACGCAATACCTGAATAAGTGTTTTCAGAGAGAAAGACAAGCAAACAGGTTGTGTGATGGATGGAATTGGACAGGCAGTGGAGATGGAAACAAATAGACAATCTCTTCATGTTGGCTGTGTGTTCATTACTGATCTGGAGACCAATCTCTCCACACACACACACAGCATGCTGAACTGAACGTCTGATTTCTGGCGCGGTTGCAACAACCAGTCAACCACCATCTGTCAAATGCCAGACAAGGAGGGAGATTTTTTTTCCCTCTCTCATTCTCGCTGTGTTTCTGTTGATTTTTCTGAATAAATCATGCACTGACGTGACCTGAATACAACATGACACCGGTGGTCTTCATCGGTGGTTGTGTTCACACACAAATGTTCCTGAACAGGACACAGGTATTACTAGTCCAATAAGGGTTTGTCAATTAAAGAGATAGTTCGCCTAAAATGAAATTCTGTCATTATTTATTCACCCTTGTGTCATTCCAAACCTGTTTGACTTTCTTTCTTCAGTGGAACACAAAAGGCTACGTTAGGCAGAATGACAGTCACCATTCACTTTCATTATATGGAAGACAGATGCAATAAAAGTGAATGGTGACTGAGGTTGTTAGTCTCTAACATTCTTCCTAACATCTACTTTTGTGCAAGTCATACAGATTTTTGATACCACAAATAAAAGCCCCATTTTGGGGTCAACCATCCTGAATATGGATAATATATACTTGTTTCTAGCTTTTTTAAAAGTATCTAAGAGGAAACTGCATTATAAAAAGTCAGTGCATAGATCATTTTCACTGCCCAAAATCACACTAAACCAAAAGATCCAACCAGTCAGTTTCTTAAAATTAAATTAAATTTGTAAGACTCTCAGATCATTCTGCATGGAACATATTCGTTTTAAAATGACCAAGTATCCTAAATGTTGTTACTATGTAGCTGGTAGACCATTTTGAACCAGCTTAAGGTGGGCAAGCTGGTTTCTCTGGTCCTAACTGAAAATTAGCCAGTCCAAGGTGGTCATTAGCTGGTCCAATCTAGAAGACCATCTTGGACCAGCAACATATCAGTTTAAGCTGATAATGTTGATCATAAAATGACCCGCTCCTATGTTCTTAACCACAGTTACCATGTTAAAATCCAGCAGGGTTTTTAAGTAATCCAACCATTCATTCCGCAACATTCAGCACCCCGACCATCCTGCGTCTGTCAAACCACCACATAAACTCCTTCCCAACTCTGTTGGATGCCAAAGAGATTTCTTTCCACACTCAACTTAGTCCTCGCGAATAAATCCCAGCGCAAATCTCCGCTACAAGACATTCACCTGTCAAACCTGAAGCGCGCCGCGCGTAACGCACTTCACGGAGCGCGTCAAAGAGAGACAAACATCCACATATTTACCTTCCATCGCGAAAACGGCCGTTACAGCACACAAAACCGTTATTAATCCCACAGTCATGGTAAAAGGCATTGGCCGCTGCCGCGGTGTCCCCTTGAATTTGGAAAACCGGACGGCGTGGCGTGCGCGTAAAATCCGTCACTTGTCACGCAGGGTGATATTCCAGCGAGCGAGCGAGCTGCGTGGAGTCACATCGCAGGCAGTAGTAAAAGAGTGAGTGGATGCTGTCACGGACGCGGAGCGCAGAGATGAGAGCTTGGGAGAGACTGACCCCCCCCGGAACCCCTTTAAAACCTATGGACCAATCAGAGACTGCACACCGAAAACCGCCAACCAATCACAGACAGTCTCTCCTTACAGCATGCATTGTTATTCAAAACAAAAACTTTTCAGTGTTTCTCTCTGAGGTGAAATACGCGTTCGGTTGGAAGGGAAATAGCGACCTCAGATGGACAAATCGGAACTTCAACAGTGGAAATCACTTCAGTTTTTTTAACAAATAGGCATAATTCTAAATTGCATCAAAATTACAAGCAATAGTTTGACTATTTTAAAGTTAAACTGAGGAGGTGACATTAAGATTAATCTTTTTTATTATTATTATTTATTTATTTGACACAAATATGCATATGAAACTACTATTTATTACAAACTTATTAAATTGTTTTATACATTTGTGGTATACATGTGTGTCAAATAAATAAATAATAAAAATAAATAAATACATAAATAAAATTGACTATTTTAAAGTTAAAATGAGGAGGTGACAAAGATTAATCTTTTTATTATTTATTTATTTATTTGACGTATATAAAACAATATATGCAAATATGCATATTTGTTTCATAAAAAAGATAGAATAGAACAAGAATAGAGAATGTTAGTGTTAGAGGGTCTTTTTCTTTTTTCAAAGAAAGAAAAGTCAAAAGAATAGGAAAATAATTGAGAACGTAAGTGTTAGATTATACATTTTAAATAAAAAGAAAACAAGTACATTAAATAGAAAAATAAGAGAGAATACTAGTGTTAGAGGCTCTATTTTTAAATAAAAAGAAAGCAAGTATTGTAAAGAGTGTTAAAAGATCAAGTGTTTTTTTACAACCCTAATTTTGGAAATTTTGGGACGTTTTCTTTTTTTAATTATTTGAATAAAATGAAAACTAAAAGACTTTCAAATCACATGAGACAATATTTTATTCACAATAGAACATAAAGAACATAACAAATGTTTAAACAGAGAAATTTTACACTTTCCACTAAATGAGCTCGTTTCAAATTTGATGCCTGCTACAGGTCTCAAAAAAGTTGGCACGGGGGAAACAAAGGGCTGAAAAAGCAAGAAATTTTGAAAAGATTCAGCTGGGAGAACATCTAGCAACTAATTAAGTTAATTGACATCAGGTCTGTAACATGATTAGCTATAAAAGGGATGTCTTAGAGAGGCAGAGTCTCTCAGAAGTAACGATGGGCAGAGGCTCTCCAATCTGTGAAAGAGTGCATAAAAAGATTGTGGAATACTTTAAAAACAACGTTCCTCAATGTCAAATTGCAAAGGCTTTGCAAATCTCATCATCTACAGTGCATAACATCATCAAAAGATTCAGAGAAACTGGAGAAAGGGACAAGGGACAAGGCCGAAAACCTTTGTTGGATGCCCGTGGTCTTTGAGCCCTCAGTCGACATTGCATCACTCATCGGCATGATTCTGTCATTGACATTACTAAATGGGCCCAGGAATACTTCCAGAAACCACTGTCGGTAAACACAATCCGCAGTGCCATCTGCAGATGCTAACTAAAGCTCTATCATGCAAAAAGGAAGCCATATGTGAACATGGTCCAGAAGCGCTTTCGTGTCCTGTGGGCCAAGGCTCATTTAAAATGGACTGTTTCAAAGTGAAAAAGTATTCTATGGTCAGACGAGTCCAAATTTGACATTCTTGTTGGAAATCACAGACGCCATGTCCTCCCGGCTAAAGAGGAGGTAGACCTTCCAGCGTGTTATCAGCGTTCAGTTCAAAAGCCAGCATCTCTGATGGTATGGCGGTGCATAAGTGCACACGGTATGGGCAGCTTGCATGTTTTGGAAGGCACTATGAATGCTGAAAGGTATATAAAGGTTTTAAAGCAACATATGCTCCCCTCCAGACAACGTGTATTTCAGCAGGACAATGCAAAACCACATACTGCAGCTATTACAACAGCATGGCTTCGTAGTAGAAGAGTCCGGGTGCTGAACTGGCCTGCCTGCAGTCCAGATCTTTCACCTATAGAGAACATTTGGCGCATCATTAAACGAAAAATACGTCAAAGACGACCACAAACTGTTCAGCAGCTGGAAACCTATCAGGCAAGAATGGGACCAAATTCCAACACCAAAACTCCAGAAAATCATAACCTCGATGACCAGACGTTTTCAAACTGTTTTGAAAAGAAGAGGAGATGCTACACCATGGTAAACATGCCCCCGTCCCAACTATTTTGAGACCTGTAGCAAGCATCAAATTTGAATTTTTTTTTTTTTTTTTTTTTTTTTCAGTTTAAACATTTTATGTTAATGTTATCTATGTTCTATTGGGAATAAAATATTGGCTCATGTGATTTGAAATTCTTTTAGTTTTCATTTTATTAAAATTTTAAAAACATCCCAACATTTCCGAAATTTGGGTTGTAAATAAATAAAAAGAAAATGAGTGGAATAGAAATAGAATAGAGAGTGCTGGTGTTAGATGGTCAAGTATAGATGAAAGATATGTGTTTTTATTAAAAATTAAAAATAAAATAATAATAATAATATATTTTAGTATAATAATAATTTATACAGTTTTAACATTTTTAATTTATCTGGATGTTGCTGCTTTTGTAATGGACCTTAGAAATAACTAAATTAAAAATAGCACAATTAGTAGCTGGATTTAGAGAATGAATTAAGAATGTGTCCCTGGAACATAATTCAGGTATAAACAGGTGAAAAGCATTTGTCTAAAGACAGATTTGGCCCTGGTCTGTCTTTTCTCTTATGATGACTGATTTGTTTTAGAATAAGCGTTTGACATGAAACTTAATAAAAATGACATGGTGCGGGTCTCTCTTGCAACAGGTCTGTCAGGAGGGATAAATCAAATAGTTCCTTGTCTCTCTAATCATCTGGGCACGTTGTAGTAGTAAATGATTTTGAAAGCAATAGAAGAAGTAGACCTGACATAAAACGTAACGTCTTTCATCATCCTGCAAGACTCAAGCCTAAAGGTAAGACAGCAATTACAACTAAAGCAATCTGCAAAGTGAAAGTGGCGTTCAAGAAGCCGAACAATTAGAAGAGAGACAGAGAGCGAGTCAGAGAGACCATACGGTTGATTCACTTAAGCAGAGGTACTACTGTAGGTGTCACTCTTGTGTTTTCTTTAAGCCTAAATATGATTAAACAAAAGTTTAAAGCAAACTTTAAACCTAAAATATATAAATTAAGAACAATTTGGTAAAATAATATACAGTACATATTATATCATAATAATGTGGACTCAAAAGAAAATGTCACAACTATTTTTTTCTTCTTCAGTTTGGTTTTAATATGATGGCCACATCTTTTTGGTCAAAAGGTTACTTAATAAATAATAAAGGAAGAGTATTTTTTCACTTTTTATTAAGAAAAAAATAGACCATGAAATGACATCGAGGGGGGGGGGGTGTTCAAATATCTTTCTGATCATTTAAATAAACGCTCTCTGTCATATTGATATGAGATTTTTATATTCATCTAAATTAAATTTTTAAGAGAATGGCTAGAAAAATAATAGCAGGTGCTCAGACAAATAAACAATTAAACAAGTATATAAAAAGTACTTTCCCATACCAGCTTACAACATGGTAATCAAATTAGAAAAATCTTATATTATTATTATTATTGTTATTAAATAAACTATAAATATAAATATTATAAATAAATATAAATCAATTAATTAATTTTTACTTATTTTGGTCTGGTTTCTTATCCTGTAGAGCTAAACTAAAAAGCAAAAATCAAACCAAAACTTCAACCAAGCTAACACACTCATCTAACCAGTAAACAACTACCCTTTTCCTGGGTTCCTTCTGAAAGCAAGTGTATGGTTTCTATATATGAACCATGTCCGCTTAATTAACATTGTGAAACGTATCGGCGTTAATTGGAGCTCTCTTCATTAGCACACGGAGCTTAATAAGCAGAGGATGTAAATGAGTTTGAGCTGGCTGTGCGCAGTGGGCCACTGCTGGGGAACCGCTGTTCTCTAGCACCGTCTTTACAAGAACAAAACCGACCTGTCAGGTGCGCACATTATACACACACACACACGCAAGCACCTTGAGGTTTGTGTGATGCACGCAGCCAAACGGGTGTTCATGTGCCCTTCCCAGTGCCAGCAGAGTTGTTTTGAGAATTGCGTGTGCATGCTGAAGCCGTCATTATCTTCATAAGGGCAGGAGGAAGACATTTGCATTCAAATTGGACTCTAATTGCCCTGCAAAGTCAGGGACATTTTATAATCATATTTTTGCAAACAGTGCACGTCACAGTGTCTATACTCTCCCTCACTCTGTTCCCTCAGATTTAGACATTTTTGGCATACTGCTCATACTATTTTAAAAGTGCACAGGTGTATCGTATGCACAGTATGCAAATGTTGTGCATGCATATGCATAGAACGCCCTGATGACTTGCTACATTTGTCAAAGTGTGCAGTTTGGAGCAAACGCTTCCAAAGCGAGCATTATGGAATATCTCACAATCCATTGTGTTTGACTTGACCTACCGTTTACAGTGTGACAAATAAACATACCTTTTGCACTTGTGTTTTATTTATTTTTTTCCTTTTTATTCGAAATATTCCCAAACGCATTAACTATATCATTAAATATATTGATTCTCACCTTTATAGTTTATGTTAGTTGCTCTGGTCTATGGGCTATGGTCAAAGTAACCTAATAATGTAATCTATAAAGTATGCATGAAAACCTGTCTGTTTAATTAATTAACAGATATGGGTGTCATGCCATAACATATTTTAATATGACTGACTTTATATTTAATGTGAATTTAACATTGAAATTTAATTTGAATAAAAACATTGTAAGTTAGGCTACTAATCATAACACATTCATTGTACAAAAAGAGAGCAAAGAACATTTAGCTACATTATCAAAGAACATTTATAGTGACAGTCTAGAGTTCAAGCACTCTCAAAAACTCCCATTAAAATCACTGAAGCTGTTTACACTATGAAATTGATATCTTACTTACAGATTCGTACACACATTTGCACTTTGTTGTTTCTGATGAGAGAATTCGCCAGAAAGAGGTATTCAGTCAGCAAGCCAGTGAAGAAAACAGCACATTTTAGCAATGACTCATCTGAATGCCTCTGATTAGTCATTGTGTTAATAAGCTCAACAGAATCGTGTGTGATTGGTTATAATGCGCAGTGCTGTAAAAACGTGCCAGCCAGTGAACACAGATTTGAATTTAACAGTTGATGATATGACGCGCTGAACGATTTAATCACGCCTGTGTGATTGTATTAAATATGTGACCCTGGACCACAAAACCAGTCTTAAGTGTAAATTTTTCGAAATTTAGATTTATACATCATCTCAAAGCTGAATACATAAGCTTCCCGTTGATGTATGGTTTGTTAGGATCAGACAATATTTGGCCGAGATACAACTATTTGTAAATCTGGAATCTGAGGGTGCAAAAAAAAAATCAAAATATTGAGAAAATCGCCTTTAAAGTTGTCCAAATGAAGTTCTTAGCAATGCAGTTTTGATATATTTACGGTAAGAAATTTACAAAATATCTTCATGGAACATGATCTTTACTTAATGTCCTAATGATTTTTGGCATAAAAGAAAAATCGATAATTTTGACCCATACAATGTATTTTTGGCTATTGCTACAAATATACCCCAGCGACTTAAGACTGGTTTTGTGGTCCAGGGTCACATATAGAAAATATTAATCTGCTATTTTTTGTCTTTTGGAAGCTGCATTCAAAATCCACTTGGCTCAAAAATCTGAGGGGGCACGTGCCCCCTCACTTTGAATGGGCATGATGCCTCTGGGACTGACTGATAAAGTTCAGACACTTCCACAGAATCGGATAACATGCAAACTGGTTGCATATATGGAGGTCATATAACAACAGGATACTAGTGTTTGAGACATTTATCATTACATATTGCATAAGAGGGTTGTTTTCTCTAAGGTGGAAAAATTGGATGAGAAAATAATTGACAGTACAGAAATCAGCTCACCTCGGGGGAGATATATATGATTTTGTTGTGGTATAAATATTCATGAATAAATGCACATAAATTCACAAATGCAAAACTGATACATACAATCAGATCCACGAATAAACATAATGAATCTCTGAAAAATGTCTATTTTTTTGTCTCTTGTCTGTCTCTTTGAGTGAGTGAGTGACTGACTGAATGAATGAATGAATGCATACATACATACGTATTTATGTATGTACTGTATGTATGTACAGTTTACCATTTTGTTAAAGAAATTACTACTTTTTATTTAGCAAAGACACATTAAAATGATGACATTACAGTGACATTTTATATTTTAAATAAATGCTGCTCTTTTGAACTTTTTATTAATAAAAAAAAACAACAACCCTGAAAATAATAAAATAATACATGTTATTTGGGCAGCAAATCAGCATTAGAATGATTTCTGATGGATCTTCTGACACTGAAGACTGAAGTAATGAATATTAAAATACAAAACAACAGTCATTTTAAATTAGAATAATATTTCATAATATTGCTGTTGTACTCAAATTTACTCAAATTTCAAATACTGATCAAATACATTTGAAAGGTAGTGTAGGTGGACTCCACCCACTGTCGACCTGAGCGAATCAGATTTTAGCAGAGGTGGTAGTAACGAGTTACATTTACTTTGTTACATTTACTTGAGTACATTCTATTTAAAAATGGGTACTTTTATTCTTACTCAAGTACATTTTTAGTAAAAAAAAATGTACTTTTACTTTGTTACTGTGGGCGACGCTACTCTCGTTACTTTATCTTAATGCAATACAAGTTAAAAATCCTTCAATTTATTCCAAACGCGCCGTGTACTTTTTTTTTTTTTCTGGGCAATGAGCGATGCCCGTTCGCGAATGATTCATTCTTTTGAGTCAATTCTGTTCGAAGACTTGAAGCTTTAATTGGTTCGCGAATCAGTTTGAATGAGTCGTTCAGTTCCCTGCCGCACGCGCTGAGTCGTCTGAAGCGGTTCTCTCAGAGAAACATCAGGAGCGCCGAAGACGTGGCTTTGGATCTACAGTCAGTTGAAAGCAAATCTGCAAAGGCTATGGTTTGCTAGCTATGAAGATCTTTATTAGATGAGCACGGCGTGTGCTGTCAGTTCCACAGGTAGGTTATAGATTCGATTACAGTACACGTCACGATACCACTATTACCAGTTTGTTGTACATGTACCTTACACATTAAATATAATGTAATTTATTCATTAAATAAGCTGTCACAGAGTATGAAATGAACACCGCCAAACCCGCGTTAGTTCCAGGAGGAATGCCTTTGCCTAGACACTATTAATATTGATATTTTCACAATATTTACGCTTGCAAAAATAAAGGCTACATTTGTTTACATATTGCAGAACAGACGGAAGAAGATCCGTCAATGTGCATTTGTTTCGTTATGTTCAGATGTTCTGTAGCGGTCATGTGAGGAGTTTTCACTCTTCTCCGTGTCTGAGGTTATATACATATAGGCTATACATTTATAATACATAATTATACTTTAAATATATAATTTAATTTAATTGAGTGATGCAAATCAGAATTTGTATCAGCTTTTACTCCAGTTTTCAGAGTCATATGATCCTTTAGAAATCATTCAAATATATTGATTTATTACCAGTGTTGTTGAAAAAAACAGCATATGCTGGTTAGGTATGTTTTGAAGCTGGGATGCTGGTTTATGCTGGTCCTTAGCTGGTCATGTGCTGGTCTTAAGATGGTAGGACCAGCACATGACCAGCTTAAACCAGCATATGCTGTTTTTTTCAACAGGGAACAGTTTTGCTGCTTAATATTTTTTGGAACCTGTGACATTTTGTTCAGGCTGATAAAAGTCTGATTTGCATCACTGAAATAAATTACACACACACAAAAAAAAAAATATTAAAAGTATTTTGAACGGCAGTGTGTGTGCATATATATATATATATATATATATATATATATATATATATATATATATATATATATATATATATATATATATATATATATATATATATATATATATATATATAAATAAAAATAGACTATATTCAGTATATGATCCAAAGTAACTAGTAACTAACTACTTGAGTAGTTTTTTATCCGATACTTTTTTACTCTTACTCAAGTAACTATTCAGACTATTACTTTTACTTGAGTAAATATTTCTTCAAGTACTTTTACTTTTACTTGAGTAAAGTTTTTGGGTACTCTACCCATCTGCCCCTCCCCAATACACTCTTAAAAACACAGCATATCTAATCTATGTCTAATCTCGGAGTGTTTCCTTTCCTCTGTGTTCAATGGTCCTTCTCTCAAAGGTGTGCTGAAACAGATGGTACAGACAAAGAGACGCCCTAAGGGACAGACATCAGACGGGGGCTTTACAGACGGGTCCTACATTTATCAATAAAGAGGCCGTCCCACCTGCCTCGCTCTTTTCCAGTTCATCTCCTCATCTGCATCCCATCAGCCTGATTTGGCATTGGCCGTCCTGCACCTGATAACACTCAAAGAGCGTCCACTTGCTCTCTCTCTCTCCTCCACACACTGGCTTGTATCGCTCTGTGGCTCCTTCTCCAATCCTGGAGAGGAAATTCAATCGTGCTTCAATAATCTCGTCGAGGCCCACAGCCAGACCGGTCTCTGCCGACATGACGGTCGCACAACAGTATTGCATTAGAAACATGCAGCATGTCGTTTCCTCCACTACAATAACAGCAGTACATGGCGAGAGGCCGCTGTATACTGACAGACTATTGATTACGCCTGGCAAATTACAGCTACAGCCTGGACGAGCTGAAACACCAGCACTGGCCCAGAAACACACTTCAAGGCTGAAAACACAGCTGTGTGTTTCAAATATACACAAGAGGGATCAACACGGGATGTGTTGGGAACATACAGTCTGCTGAAAGCATTCATACTAGGACTAGGATAGGATAGAAATACCTAAAATACAACTAACGAAAAGGATCATATAAATTCACTGTGTGATATCGGCGGTAAAGACATCTGTTAAAAGCAAAAGAAGATATTTGAAAAAATGCAGGTAACCAAATAGTTACTGATAGCCATTGACTTCCATAGTATGGGGGGGGGGAATACTATGGACATCAATGGCAACCAGCAACTGTTTGGTTTATCTATATTCTTCCAAATATCTTAGTCTGTGTTAAGCAGAAAAAAAATAATTAATACAAGTTTTAAACATAATGAATTTTTATTTTTGGGTGAGCTATCTCTTTAATAAAAGCTGTTTTATTATACATGGAGTGGGTCGCTTAAACTAAAACAAAAAAGATGACATTAAATTAAAATGAAATTTAAAAATGAAAACATAATATTTTTAAAAAGCTAATTCTAGTTATTAATAAATAATAGAACTGTAAATGAATAATATTAAAATAAAACTAATACTACTGTATCTACAGACATTATTTCACAATAAATATTTCAAACTAAATATGCTACATTGTTTTCATATTAGAATTAAAATATTTATAATTGTTTTTGATGATTGAAATCTGAAATGTAGTAGTAGTAACAATAATAATAATAATAATAACAAAAGGGGAGAGAGGGCAGAGCCCCAAAAAGAGATCTCCAGCAGAGAAAAGGGACGGAGCAACAGTTGCAATCTTCTTTTATGCCTTCCTTGACCATGTGACTAAAACTCAAATGTGAGTCATTCAAACTGACCAATCAGCAGATTACAGCTTCACCCACTGGGCAAAAGGTGTGACGATTAGAAGACCCCCGACGTATACACATGTTGGCCTACAGGCCTTGAAATATCAGCACTTCTGTGCCTTCAGGACTGCCAAAGTGCCCTTTTTTTTACTCAAGATAGGTTTGGGACAGGAAAGCAGAAGTCTTTGATTATTTTTGACCCTACAGCACAAACAGAAATATACTACATTTTCTCATGACCTCACAAAGTTGAATGCTTAGCTGCCATCTTAGACCACACACACACACACACAAAAAAAAATAAATAAATAAAAAAAGAGAGAGAAAGACTGTAAAAAAATTACTAAACATTTGACAGTGCAAACAAATAAAAGGTCAAGAAAGAGATGGGCTGAATTTGGAACATTTTGCTTGCATGCTACTATTTCTGCCATATACTGTAGAGTAGTAAGTATTGTAAGAGAAGTGTGAAGGTCAACTTGAGTGCATTGTAAGTATAGTAAGAGAAATGGAAGGTCAACTTGAGTGCATTGTATTGTAGAATAAAGTATTCCACAGAGTGCCACTGTTGTATAATGCTCATTTCTGCAAATGTCATCCAGGTATTCCACGCATACAGGAAAGTCTGTGCACAACATACTAAACTTAGAGAGGTATTCCAGTCTGAACATGGTTTTTACTAAAATGGTCTACTAATGGGCTTCACCTTAAACGGAGCAATTTAGTCCAGCATTTCAAGAAAACATGAGGTTTAAAGTTGTATCCAAAACCTACAGTTAACCTTGGCTATCAAAGCTGTGCCTCTAATTGAAGCTAAAAATGCAAGGTTCCAAGAGGTGATTCCGGACGACTTGGTAATTGCGAGTATTATACAAAGTAATGATTTTTCACAGAAAGACAGCGGTACAAACTCAAACACGGCTCTAATCACCTTGAGATTTCTCCCCCGGGGAAACTTCAAGGGCAGAAGCAGAGATTCAAACAGACGATTCGTGCTCTAACGGCATATAAACAAAAGCTGGATCCACGCACATCACTTATTAAAATTCAAATCGCAACTAAAACACCAAAGCATCAAATGAATCATTAACTAAAACTAACAGATACTTTAAAAAGTTAATGCACCAGCCAACAATACAGAATTACTCAGATAAATGAGGTGAAATTTATTGCCAGATATTTGAAACCACCTGTTCATCAAACATCTCACAAAATTGTATGCTGCAAGTATACAGACACTTTCGAATGGCTGGCAAAGATGCTTTTTGATGCATAATGGTGGATACTAAAAACAATGTAAGACCCGCCCTCTTTGTTACTGTTGCCAAGTCCGACAAGCAATGACGCTCTCAGTGAAAAATTCATCATGGAACAAAGAGGACACAACGTGCCAACAGACAAGGCAGAGCAGGTTATTTTAGGTATGAAACAAAGTCTCAGCTTTCAAATACTGTCATTTTTTAAAGAAATTCACACAATAAAAAGTGTTGTCTGGCTCTTTAATGTGTTAAGCCAGATCACTGTACCACCTCAGTTCAAGCAGCACGTGAACCGATCATCTTTTCATATTTACTAGTTATAGGGCAAAATAAACATGAATGAACATCAGAAGATATCTTGTTTCAACCGCAGAAAGACTTCAATACACACCATTTTTCAAATTCAAGTCCACCAAAGTTAATCTACTCTCCTGTCTGGTTTGTTTGTCGGATGTTATGATTGGTCAGATCGCCTGTCAAACTTCTATAAAAGTATGATGACAGGAACCTCTGTTGATAAAACGGGGAACACCAGGAGTGGGATATGTCATTCCTTGAACAGGAAATACATCTTAAAGAGATAAATCTCCTATAAAAGAAAAGCTAAGAAAATGAAAGCATTTTATTAGTTACTAAAAGTACATTTTAATACAGCACTTTAAACACTGATCTGTGTGAACATGGTTTCACAACTATTCTAAACTGCACAACATGGCATGTGACCTGATTGTTTCAATAATGAAAAAGAAAAAAAAAAAAAACTGAATTGTAGTTTATTAGCAACTCAACCTCAATTGGAGCACTTACATTTTTTTTTGCAAATTTTTAGAATTTGTGTGCATTGTGGTGTTTCCATCCAGCATTTTTTATGCAATACCCCAAAATTTGCATAAAAATATAATCTTGATCCTGTGTTCCTGTGGTTCAGTGGTAGAGTGGTAGAGTGGCAGCAGCGCAAAAGGTTGTGGGTTCAATTCCCAGGGAACACACATACTGATAAAACAAAATGTATAGCCTGAATGCACCGTAAAGCATCTGCTAAATGCATAAATGTAAATGATCCAATCTTAATGTTCTAGCAACACTGAGTCGATAGTATTATCAAAAAAAAAAAAAAACGACCAGGAGATGAGAACTAGATTGAGAACAAGAGCAGTGAACACTTCAGAATCGCTTTAAAGTGTTTGTGTGTCAGGAACAGAACTAGGGCAGTTTTTTTACACAAAACACAGCACTTTGTGCCGCTGCTACTGTCATCTGCTTCTGCTGCTCTCTGCGCCCATTCATCATTTTTAATGGTGTCTCTCTGCTTCCTCCTTTCAGTGAGTGTGTACTCTTCTGTGGATTTACGACAGTGTGGATTTGTCATGCCTACTTCCGACACACTAAATCCAACCTCTGACCTCTGGGTCATCTCTAGAGAGGAACTGCAGCCTGGACCAATCAATCCCTGTTTGCTTGCACTCTGGAAACTCACAAGGGAACGAGACAAGGAAACACACTTGAGTTTGAACTTGTTTCTTCTGGTGCACATTTGCATTCTGGTCATTTTCACACAATAAATTTACACAAAACACACACAAAAAAACGGCACCGCTCAGAATAGTGGACAAAGAAGAAACAAATACTCGGAGGAGGAGGGTGAACGAATGCTGCAAAAATCAATACTGGTTTTGTTTGGGCTTTATTGATACAGGTGTTGTGTGAGAGCGAAGGAGAAGAGAGAAACACAATAATGGAGAGAAAAGAAAGTCACCTACTTGTTTTAGAATTTTGTCACGTTTAAATGAACCACATTTAGTCTGGGCTAATGATAAAATAAATAAGACAAACAAACAACTATATTAAATAAATAATATAAATAAAACGTATTATACATTATGACAAATAAGTTAAATATAAACAAATATTATTTTAAGTATAAATAAGATAATTATACATATTATAATAAAATAAATAAGATAAAATTACACATAATAAATTATATATATATATATATATATGATAAATAAGATTAATATTATACATATGATAAATAAGATCAATATTATGCATATGATAAATTAGATATTTATTATACAATAAATAAATAAGCTATTATTATTATAAATAAAAATAAATGTATTATACTATAAATAAGGTAAATATTATAAATATAAACAAGCATTATTTTAAGTATAAATAAAAAGATAAACATTAATAAGATATATAAATAGGATAAATAAGATATTATACATATTATAAATAAAACAAATGAATACAATAAATTAAATAAATATTACACATACAATAAATAAGATGTATATTACACAATAATAAAAAATAATATTATGAATTAAAACAATATATATATATATATATATATATATATATATTATACATTATAAATAAGGTAAATATTATACATAAATATTATAAGTATAAATAAAAATAAATCATTATGTATTTAATATTTTATTTTTAATTGTATTTGTATTATATTTTATTTGTATTTATTTAAAGATAAATATAATTAATTATTAAGATATATAAATAAGATAAATAAATAGGATACATATTATACATATTCTAAATAAATAAAACAAATAAATACAATAAATAAGATAAATATTCCACATACAATAAAAAATTAATCAGTTAAAATAAATATTACATGTAATACGATAAATATACATTACATAAATATAAAACATATTATACATGTGATAAGATAAACATTATACATAAGATAATTAAGCAATATATATTATACAATAAATCAATCAAATCAATACATACATACATGATTACCATTTAGACAAAATCCATATCTAAAATAGGACTAAGGGTTTTCCTATACTCTAAAACACCATCTTAAAGGTATAGTTCACCCAAAAATATTTTAGAATACATTTTTGTCCTTCATTATATGGAATAGAGTATAGCAAGAACATTCAGAAAAACCTTTTTGTGTTAACAGATGAAAGAAAACTACAGGTTTGTAAAGATACATGGTTGAGCAAATAATGACAGAATTTTTATTTCTGGGTGAACTAATGTTGCACTCTGTGTGGGTTGGCTATCGGTTATTAAAGTAGGTCAACATGAGCAGGACTGTGGTTTCTCAGGTCACAATCACACATATGGCTCTTCAACCATTTATTAACAAGCTGAGAGCCGGTCTGTATGAATTCTCAACAATTTCATCAAGTTGCATTGTAGATGAAAGCAGTTTTGTGCAACACAGGAGACTTCTAGACCCTGTCTTGACTGTTCCACCTCAAATACATGAGTTGATGCTTAATAACTGCAGTTAATAATGAAAAACGTACTCACAGAGGCAAAACAGAGAGCCCGCCACAAGACTGCGGCTAAATGTAGAAGAGTTATTAATCCACTCAACACACAGACAGATGGGTCCTGCTCTCTGCAAATACACACACTCACAAGTCTCCAAAGATCATGAGGCCATGCTCAGATACACAGACTAATGTGCTTCTTTCATGTATGAATGGATCATAGTCTCCTCAGGGTACAAATATCTTCATAATTAGCCCCTAAAGTTGAAAGAAAGAAAAAAAGTGTGGGACTGGGGACTTCATTCTACCTATAAAAAGACCAAAAATATTAATGATGTGTTTTGATCTTAAAACAAGCCTTGACCAGGATTACTATAGTTAACTAAGAGGGCATTTACATAATAGTGAAAAAAAAATTGTATGCATTTTGACGATTCATTTATGCAACAACATTGTTTTGACCTGAAAACGCAAACTTCTGAATACGGGTTTCGCAAACTACAAAAATGCGAATGTTTTGAAACAGTGACGTTATGTGCTTGTGTGTTACGTTTTAAGTCTATTAGTACAGTACATGCTCAGGTGCATAGTGTTTTTTTTACACCGTGACGTCGCCAACTACTAGCCTGGTGTGCATAATACAGCATTTTTAGTTGTTTTCGTGCATCCATGCGGAAGAAATTGATTTGACAACGTTGGCGTCTGCATATGAAACTTTTGTAAAACGTGAAGGAAAACCATATAGTTCATAAACTATATATTTAAAAAGCTACTATAAAAGACAAAATACTGCCAAGATCTCACCTCGTGGGGTCTCAATGATCCTAAGAAAGGTGAGAAATCAGCCCAGAACTACACGGGAGGAGCTGCTCAATGACCTGAAAAGAGCTGGGACCACCGTTTCCAAGGTTACTGTTGGTAATACACTAAGACGTCATGGTTTGAAATCATGCATGGCACGGAAGGTTCCCCTGCTTAAACCAGCACATGTCCAGGCCCGACTTAAGTTTGCCAATGACCATTTGGATGATCCAGAGGAGTCATGGGAGAAAGTCATGTGGTCAGATGAGACCAAAATATAACTTTTTGGTCATAATTCCACTAAACGTGTTTGGAGGAAGAAGAATGATGAGTACCATCCCAAGAACACCATCCCTACTGTGAAGCATTGGGGTGGTAGCATCATGCTTTGGGGGTGTCTTTCTGCACATGGGACAGGGCGACTGCACTGTATTAAGGAGAGGATGACCGGGGCCATGTATTGCGAGATTTTGGGGAACAACCTCCGTCCCTCAGTTAGAGCATTGAAGATGGGTCGAGGCTGGGTCTTCCAACATGACAATGACCCGACGCACACAGCCAGGATAACCAAGGAGTGGCTCTGTAAGAAGCATATCAAGGTTCTGGCGTGGCCTAGCCAGTCTCCAGACCTAAACCCAATAGAGAATCTTTGGAGGGAGCTCAAACTCCGTGTTTCTCAGCGACAGGCCAGAAACCTGACTGATCTAGAGAAGATCTGTGTGGAGGAGTGGGCCAAAATCCCTCCTGCAGTGTGTGCAAACCTGGTGAAAAACTACAGGAAACATTTGACCTCTGTAATTGCAAACAAAGGCTACTGTACCAAATATTAACATTGATTTTCTCAGGTGTTCAAATACTTATTTGCAGCTGTATCATACAAATAAATAGTTAAAAAATCATGCATTGTGATTTCTGGATTTTTTTTAGATTATGTCTCTCACAGTGGACATGCACCTACGATGACAATTTCAGACCCTCCATGATTTCTAAGTGGGAGAACTTGCAAAATAGCAGGGTGTTCAAATACTTATTTTCCTCACTGTATAGGGATTAAAATTATTAATAAAAAATATAATATCTTAATGCTAAAAAATATCACTGGCCTTGAATGATTTTCTGTCAATTTTGTACGTTTCAATTAGCAAAATGTCACATATTAACAGTTTTTATTGGGTATAGTAAAATATTTTGCTCATATTGAGTTACTAAAAATAAGAAAGTTACCCAACTTTTCAGAAAAAGCAATACTTCTACGAGTAAAGCAATACTGTAACATGTTACTTAAAGTAACGTTCCCCAACACTGCATGTGTACTGTATGCAAGTTAGTGAAGTCTTGAATCTTTCATAATTAAAACTCAAGCCCTGTTTGCCATCTTGGTCTCTCAGCAGCATCCATGGTGATCTTTTGTTTATTGGATTTTGTTGGATTAATGAGTGTTATCTTCATTCTGTCACCGTTTGAGACTGCGAGATGACACTCTAGCAGAAGGTGTGCAGGTGGCAGTAGGCAGTCAACCTCTGACCTTCATTCATAAGCACAACATCATCCAGTGTCGAGAGGGTGATCAGTGAGATCTCTTACAGCTAATATGACAGCGCGCACAGCACAACCTCTGGGTCCTGCTGGGAGTTTTATTTCATTATTGAAAGAGTGATCACACACTGATGAGTCTGAGAAGCACACAAACAACTGTTTCCTGAATGCTGGAGTTCAGATACAAACTCATGCACGCACTTAAAAATATCAAATATATGCTCAAGGGAAACTGGAGTGTAATATACTTAATTTAAACTATTTTAAAAGCATTTTATATATATACACCCACACACAAACACACACACACAGTATATACATTACATATGAAGAGTTCAGTTGCAAATGCAAAGTGCCATTTGAAATTTTCTTCTAAAATGAGTATTTGTATCAGGCTCTTATGTGTAGGTTCAGTAATTTCACTTTAATGGCAATGAATAGGTTCTTTTCATTGCCATTAAAGTGAAATAACTAAACATTTTGTTGAACATTTGAACATTTTTTTCCAAAAAAAAAAAAAAAGTTGTATGTATGAAAATGAAGTACACATTTCTAGTAATTGTGCAGTTAATTCTCATATTGTATTTTCAGAAAGTTTTGGAATATTTGGCCTCTCCCCAAATTTGTCACAATTTGTCATAATTTAATTAGAAGGGTTATATTGACCTATTAAGATTTTGCTTACATCTAGATTGTAAATATATATATATATATATATATACAGAGCTGGGTAGTAACTGATTACGTGTAATCTGGATTACATAATCAGATTCCAAAAATTAAGTACTTGTAATTAGAGTAAATTACATTTTAAAATACTCGTTTTCAGACTACAGTTACTTTTTTATGGATTACATGATTATTATTATTATTATTATTATTATTATTATTATATGTTGATTAATGATCACATGGCATGCAGGTAAATTTATACCGATTTCATCAGGCTCCGAAAATTCTTCAAAAAAAACACAAAGAATGGCCTTCTCAGCTGCCATAGTTGCAACTCTTGCATCATCAATCGTTTCCGTTTAAAAAACGTTTTGTAATGTTTTGTCGGGGCTGAACGCAGCCCTGACTATAACCAGACACAAGCACGTTATGACTCTGCATGCACATTGGCTGGTCTAGCCTGAAAAATAAGCTTTTTAAATGCTATTTGAGCATAAGAAACAACATTCATGGGGCAATTAATTTCAGATTTTTGTTGCTGCTGTGACATATGGAATTTAATTGTGAGTTCAGTGAGCAGTTTTCAGATTTCAGGATTCCCCCCTTCATTAAGATTGGTCTTATATAAGCTGGCCGGAGGCATTGCAAATATGGCCGCCGAGTGAAGAGACTTTCCTCGAAAGGGAGTTTGTTTTAAATTTATTTATTTTCATTTTCATTTTTTATGATGTAATTAATTGTCAGCTTTTCATTAAACTCACAACCCCCCTGCAGTTCCTTTACAAACCCTAGTTTGGGAAACCTTGATGTAATATAATGTTTCATGCACTTCATGTTGTAAATTACAATGGAACAAGTTTTCTTACTATTTGCATTTTTTACATCATTATGGTACAAGATAATGTTATTTAAATCAATGTGATAAACGAGATAAATCAAAAGTAATCTAAAAGTAATCTGATTATATTACCTAAAATGTGTAATGCAACGGATTACATTACTGACTACAATTTTTATCATGTTATCTGGAAATAGTAACGGATTAAAATTTGTAAGTAATCTACCCAGCTCTATATTTATTTATTTATTTATGTATTGCTATTTTATTACAAATTTTTCAGAGGTAAATCAATAATTTAATTTTTATCAATATTTCAAGTGTAATTTATGAGATTTGTTGTATTTTGAATCAATTTTTTCTTTGTAAAAGGCAAAAGGTTGATCATACTGATTTAAAAGTTAAGGATTCATTAGTTTACATTGAATATATTCAATATACATTGAACCAAAAACTATCATGACATCTTAGTTGATAATTCAGTATACTTTATTTTTGACAAAACATCACATGTTTCGGTAGTGACAGCACATTTTCGGTAGTGACAGTAATGCTTTGGTAGCAAGCACATAATTCACATAATAAAACACTACTAAAACATGTATAAAATACAAAAAATAAAAAATAAATAAATTGCAAAACTGTACTAAAATTTTGTTTATTTCCCCCAAATATGAGGATTATGTATTTCCTTTTGTCACTACCGAAACACTGATTACATGAAACTCCACCAAATGTTTCAGTAGTGACAATTTTAGATACTTTTGAACCTAGCTCAAAGATGCTAATCAGCACATGGTTAGCTAGCACAGTTCTGAACAGTGGTATACATATAAAAACTAAATGTTATGGAATAACTCCCAAGAAAGTGTGCTTATTTGCAGAAAAAAAGGTGTTCGGTAGTGAAGTTCCTTAAAGTTACACACAGATTTTTTTAGACTTTTGAACACATTTACTTCAAAACGATGAGACCTATCTACTCACACCTTGTAGCTATGAGAGAGGGGGACACAGGATTATTTCCTGATCATAAATGTATGGGTTTAATTCAAATTAGTCTCGGCCAATAAACTAAACCATACATTGTTTCGGTAGTGACATGAAAAATGCGGGGCACACTTTTTTACATAAAGTTTCATAGTTTACAAAGAAAATATAAAATGAATATTTTTTGAACTTAACTTTTTAAAAGAATCAAAACGATACTTTTAAAAACAACAATGGAAAAAATACAAAAAATATTTCAATATCATTGAAATTTAGGGGTTAGTGTTCGGGACAGCCACCTCCCAATTGAAAATACCCAATAAATGATTTTTTATATATGTGTATATATATATATATATATATATATATATATATAAAGCTTATTAATATGTTAAATGTTTTTGTGGGTTTCAATAGATAATAGAAGGATCTTAATAAACATCTAAGATTTAAATATTTTTAAATAATTATTTTTTTTAAATGTGTTTTTTGGTTGTAGGACAGCAGTTTGCGCCAATTCTGTAGAGTGGCCCATATATATATCAAGGGTGTTATGGTACACGACACGTATTCGTACCGAAAAATATACACACAAATAGAGGTCTATCTCACTGTTTTGGCCAGTGTAATGCAACTCTTTTGCTATCGTCATACGATTAACTCTGAGGAAAAGGGGAGCCATTTATCAGAGCCACAATGAATAATGAATTTTCTAAAATTAAGCACATAAAACATTTATAATTAAGGTCGTTAACCATTTTCAGGGTTAATTGGTGTTTCATTCACCCCAAATATGTGTCAAATAACTTTTTTTGGGAAAGGTTATCCGTTTGGATGGGTTTCTTTAATTAGCTTGTGACACTGACCGTCAGCACCATGACAACCATGAAAAAGCACATATAGTGGAAAAGATTCCTCTTGCTCATTTGCAATAAGAGCTGTACTACGTGGATATAAATCTACCACAAAGCTTTATATCATTTTATGACAATAAGCTGCAAAAAGGGACCTTGCAGAAACCCATAAGCACATATGATCACCCATGATAACATATGGTCAAAATTAGGTAGACACCGGAACATCTCACCCATTCTAGTTAGTGAAACATTTTATATATATATATATATTTTTTTTTTTTTTTTTTTTTTTTTAAACTCTCAAAACTTCCCAAATCCATTTCTGACTACTTTCTGGTGGAACTTTTCAAAGTTTTTTCCTTCTTTTTTTTTTCTTTCTTTTTTTTTTACTTTACAGAGACTGATGTTCTAGAGATAACAGCAGCATCAATACAACATTCTTTCTTCTCTTCTGACAGTTGTGGAGACGCACAGAGCTCCTTAGATAAACACGTCCCCCAATGAAAACACAGAGAAAAGCTAGAATCATTTATTTTTCAGATCCCCTTAAAATCTCCAGACTCGCCCACTGCGGCATCACAGGAGTGTACCTACGGCCGCCAGAGAGCAATGCAAGAGCTCACCCTGACAGAAGCCTTTATCACATCTTCATGACACATAAAGACGTTTCCCTAATCTCTTCCTGAAAAGCGTTTGAACTTTACCTCTCTGAGCTGGCAGTCTTGTGAGAGCAGCCGAGCTCTGACTGATAAAGATGGAGCAGAAAGATGGAGCAGCACAGCATATGTCTGAGGGTAAGGGTCAAGCCATTAAATCATGCTCTTATCTGCCGACACAATAATGAAGGTATGCCTCCATTTCGCTTATAACAAAGTCACAGTCCTGAAGCAGAAACCCAACAAAACACTTTCGACTTTGCGATATTTTTATAATGTAATATAATAACATGGAATGTTATTCGCAGCCAGTTCTAATTCTGTTATGAAACAAGATATTCATTGAGAAAAAGGACAAGAGTTAACTTTCTATTGGGAAATGATTGGATTAGGAAAAGTGGTAGAACATAGTGCTTTATAGTAACACCAAAGTCATGGGTTTGATTCCCAGAGAATATGGGCAAAATTAATAGCTCAAATTTATAAATACAGTTTTATACAGTAGCTATATAATGTAAACATTTGTATAAAAGTTGTCTGCCAAATGCATAACATATGAAGACATTTATTTTTTAAATTAATCTTGGACAATAAGTCCAGGAAGCTGCATTTAGAAAGTAAATTTTAATTTAACATTGACATTATACTTAAAACGTCTCCCTTGTTCTGTCTCCAGTGAATTATGACTGGTATATGTGGCATTATCCATATCAACTACCAGGATTTATTAGTGCAGATATTACAGTAGTCCCATAATACCAATCAGCCGGCTTGCTGGTGGTTCCTGTGACATTTCTGCAGTCTGACAGCCTAATCTAGACAGACTTGAAGTTCACGTTCAAAGAGTCACATTACCTTAAAGTAGGTTCATCACAAAGACACACACTTTCCCTTTATTTCAGAAACGTTTTAGATATGCGTCTAATTTTTAAGTCAAATTCTAGAGAATGTTGCAAAGATAAGTGTGATCTAGAGAGAATAGGCCAAGCATTGCCGTGCCACAGGAACCGACCATTTCATTCACATGGCGTGAGAAGAGGAATGAGCATTTAGACAAACAAATCATTTCAGCCCAAGATTGCTCCGGCAGCACAGAGCTGTTCCATTATCACGCCACGGCTATCTGGGTAACGCTCAATTACAATGTCATTAGGCTGAAGAGTGGAGCTGCCAGCACTGGGAAATGAGGGGCTGACGAGAGGGAGATTGAGGGAGACCCTGAACAAAGAAGATACTAGAATAGATTTAAAGAGTCGAGCCTATAAGGCCGGGTTT
This sequence comes from Onychostoma macrolepis, assembly GCF_012432095.1. NCBI lineage: Eukaryota > Metazoa > Chordata > Actinopteri > Cypriniformes > Cyprinidae > Onychostoma > Onychostoma macrolepis. The sequence continues at coordinate 29,257,299 of NC_081156.1, read as the reverse complement.
TGTCAAGTAAGCCCAGGCTTGCTAAACTATTACATTTTAAATCCAAGCAAGCAAATACTCAGAAACCTGTAGTCCCAAGACTTCTTGTATATTGGACGGCTGCAACTAAACTTCCGGTACTGAAGATTTTAAACAAGGTCTCAGATGAATTCCAGTTGATAAGATGAAGATGAAACTAATTAATAAGAGAAATGATGACTTGACACTGTTGATTAACTGTGGGTGGTTTTGTTTGCCACCGGAAGGCAAGTGGAGTGTTTTGAAAGAACAGAACTAGCTTTACTAGCTAGCATTACAATGTACCAATATACACTTTATAATGCACTAACTACTGTTTTAAATTATGTTCTTTTTGAACAAATATTAAAATAATTTCATACAGGTATATACTTATACATAAAACTAACTCATAACAGCACAAATGCAATATAAAAATCTGTTACTCAAAATCCTCTTCAAAACTACACAAATATTATTCAATGCAATGGCACTTGCACCATAAACACTCTTCACATCAAGCATACACAGTATACTCTCATAAATGCAGTTATCAAATGGTCACACTAATCTAGCTCTAAATGAATGAAACATAAGCCCATTTGTTACAAGCATAAGCAAATGCTTTAAGCAACACATTCCTTAAATACAACTGCAATGGAAAAGCTCTATCTGTAGTAAAATAATATAAAAAGATACCAACTCTTTGAATTGTTGTCATTAAGTTGAAAATGTTGTCTGCAGGTGGGGTAAATTCATACATCCTCAAGCAGAGTGAAAATCCAAAATGTTTCTTCCAATCATTGGGTACATTTCAGAGAACTAAATCCACAGTTAGCAAGATGTCCTATAACTAACTTGAACTTTCTACAATTATTTCAAATAATGAATTCATGCATGTGTCTGAATGCAGATCTCTAGCTTCTCTGTATAAACCACACCCACTTCTCTACTCCTGATAAGCTTTGATTGGCTAATAAACTAGTCAATACATGAGAGAATAAAGATTTTTTTTTCTTCTTCTTCCAAAATAGCAGTATACTAGCTGAAACTAATAGGTTAGCTGGTTATCACAGTGAAGTTTGACCCTACTGGTAAGTGCCCTAACCACACCAATATGACATAAATGTGTCTTTCTACACAGACGACCATTAATTTTTCAACAGCTTATTCTGGAAAAAGAAGAAGAAGAACTTTTGTGTAAATCTACTTTTGTTTGGCCAGTATATAATATAGATATAGGATATATTCAGCAATGGGTATCATCCGTACAAATTCCCAATTCCAATATTCACATCTCACGGCTTTCCGAAATGGGCTACTCGATGCTGATTGGTCAGTCGCGGCATATCGCGGTCAGATATTTTCTAACAATGGCAACGCTACAAATCAGTAGCTCATCATCGGGCGCTACTTTCAACATCACACCGTGGACTCTCGCGTTCTCCTTTCATAACATATAGCCTACAACTAGCGCCATCTTGTGTCTTATGTTGCGTTCTGCTGTTGTGTATACCATTCTGATGGTAATGTTTCAGGCCTTTTGTACACCAAACATAAACAAATACATACATTGACAAAATATGAAGTGTTTTCAGTGGATTGTGTGGAAAACACAAATGCGAAGCGTACTAAATTAGCCAGTGACACGTACACAGAACAGACAGGCAGGCTGATAGCCAGCGCATTGACCTTCTGATTTCAGAGGAGACCTTTACTGGTGACTGGCTCCTCGCTCGCACAGAAAAGCTGCGCTAGCTTCACATCACACGCTCACCACTCGGCCATCCCATAATCTTCCCGTTATCTCCATGACAGCATGCAAAAGGGCTCGAGGACAGAAACGAGTCACTAAATGTCAGAGCTTGACACCAGATGTCATTTCGAAAACAGCTGAAATATTCCTGAGCGTGCCTGAGGATCAGACTTGATACTGTTGTGGTGAAATGAAATATTGATCTATGAAGACGCCAGTGACAGATTCTGACAGTGATTTCAGAAGTACAATGAGTGTTGTATTTCCCTCCTAAAAAGTTTTGCTTTTTAAGAAATGCTTGAAAATTAAGAATTTAGAAGTGTTGCTTTTATCTTTATTGTAAGCCTGAAACAAGCCTCCAGGGCAGACCGCAGGTGTGTTCATATAGCCTTCTGCACCATTTTATGAAGGGTAATTTATTCAGTGGAAGAAACTGAACTTTTTTTTCCCTCAAACAAACTATAAAGCACTGTAATTTTACTTTGCTGAGGGTGATGCCGCACAAGGTTGTCAACTTTCTATGGATGATACATCAGTAGCATATGAAAAAAGATGTACTTTTGAACAACCTCTGAGGAAAAAAAAAAACTCAAGTCACTTATTTCTAGAGCGCTTAATACAAGGCAGCTTCACAGAGATAACAGGAAAACATCATGAATTATGGAAACTCAATTATGGAGACAAATCAGATTCTGCTGTAAAGATTGTCAAGAATTGTCAAGTTCACTTAACTTTTTTTTTTTTTTTTTTTTTATTATGTACTTAATAATTTTAAGGCAACGGGTTTCCTCATTTTTTTAAGTTAAGTCAAATTATCACTTTTTACAGTGTACAAAAATAAAACCAAAAAAAATCATGGTTACTGGGTCATTCTTCATTTGTGGTGGCAAGTGGTGTCCCTCTACTTTACAACAGCTGAAATAAACTTTAAATACCAATAAATCATAAAATGTTTGCATGTTTGTGTTCTGTAGGGTAAACACAATGGGCCTCATTTACGAAACGAACGTATGACAGGAAATTGGGCGTACGGTCATTTCAACGCAAAACTTGAAATTTATCAATAATCATAGCGGTGGCTACGATCAAATCTCACGTCAGGTCTGAGCTCGTGTACGCAAGTTTGTGAGTTAGCCTGAACTTGCTTGCAGCATAGAGAGTTTCAGAGAATTGTATAATGACAGCATTTTGTTCATTTAGATTATTTTCCTAAACCGACAAAGTATTTTTTATTTTTTTTTTCCTTTCAGGGCTTAGCTTTATATGCGCAAATAGCAGAATAAACAACATACCATGAGGAATCACACATCGTCGTATCACGCACCTGCAGCGCTTCTGTGAATGTAGAAAAACTGAAATTATAAATGAAATAAAATAAATAGGGCTACACGAAATATATTTCTCTTAATTAACAGATTAACAAAAGAAGAAGAAGAAAAAAAACAGTGCGACAAGTACACTGTAAAAAAAAACGAATTTTACAGAAAATAACCCTAAATTTTTTACAGTAGTTTTCTGTTATTTCAAATTACATTCAAAACTTAGTATAATTACAAACAATATCTGTAAATTAACAACTTGACTGTTATTTTAGGTACTATATCATTAAAGACAACTTACAGTATTTTTAATTTTTTATACAGGAAAATTACTGTATTATTTTTACGGTATTTTTTGTGTTAATTTAAATTATGTTCAAAACTCTGTAAAATTACAAACAATATCTGTAAATTAACAACTTGACTGCTATTTTAAGTATTATTCCATTAATGACAAATTACAGTAATTCTCATTTTTATACAAAAACATTATTGGATTATTTATACAGTATTTTTTCAGTTTTCTTAAATTATGTAAAAATTTACGTAAAATTACAAAAATAATCTGCAATTAAAAAATGTACGTAGTTCATTATATTAAAGTTTTATGTCCATTCTTTCAATTTAATGTTCTTTTTTTGTAATTTTAAAGTAAATCTTATTGGTTTTATATTTAGGTGTATTTTTACATTAAAACTCTGTCATTTTATATAGAATATAAAATCAGCCTTAAAATCCACAAATCATGTAACCGTGCAATAAAAAATGTATTGCATTAAAAATGTTTTATTTTTATAAAGAAAAAAAATCAATAAGTGTATAAAGTACAGTCTAACGTTATACGAGAAATGTAACAGACAGATATGTGTAATCACAAGAATTTATTGCAGAAATGTCAAAAAGCAGTACCACAGTACAGTAGTCCAAATGACGATGCGTTGCAGTCGCGGTCCTCTCTGACGGAATATAATAGTTTAGTGCGAGGAGCAGGGCATAATTTAAGTTGTTAAACGATGAAAATACTCTCCCGATCAACTCCTTGACTGAGCGCGCGTTTCTCACGCATCAACGGAAACACGGCATGTCGCAATCTGTGACGAAACCGGCGAGAGCCAATGAGCGTTTGATATCGCTGCCGTAAAACTTCTTATAAAACTTCTTAACGGCAAATTTTGAATCTGTTACTATAGCTACAGAGGAAGGAGATACATATCATTTATGAATGGTTTGAATTTGTATCTGTTCCTCACACAAAGCATCACATGGATACCGAAGATTTGAATAAAAATAAAATACTTTTATGATCATTTTATTTAATGCTAGTGAATGACAGCATATTAATAAATGTATGTGCCCCATGTTAAAACCAAATTAATATTGCATAAGTTAAATGTCCCCCTCTCTCTCTCTATACATATATACATATGTGTGTGTGTAAAGATTCTAAAATTAGATATTTGTATTGAGAATAATATATAACATAAAATATAATTTAATTTAATGCAGTTGACTGATTTATTTATTTGCTTAATTGTGAAATTATATGTTTCATTCTGTGTTGACTTGCCATTTCAAAGATTAAATTTAAATAATACTACACTTCATTAAAATATCTGTAATATGTTTATTGCAATATTATTCCATCACTGCCACACATGGCCCAGCTCTGGCTGAAAGGGTACATTGCCAACAGGAGGTCAGCTTGAGGCCACATTTGGGACAAGATTGCTTGCTATGTGGGAAGGACCACATTGTTCATGATGGAACATCACTCTTAGGGCAACCTATACATTGTCTTTACTTTTGAATAACTAACATACAGATTGTCACTTTATGGTGAGAAGTTCGACATTTTCAGTTTACTTGTCTCATATCACAAATGCTATAAAGTCCTACTGCAGTCAGTATATATGCTATTAAATAAAAGTATGTAGACAAATTTTGTAACTTGCATGCAATTATGGCAGTATTTTTAAATAAGTGTTATGGTGGACAGAGGATTAACAGGCTGTGTAACACTGAAGGGCCAAATACAGAAAATACCATACAGTAGTTGTACAACTGGTGCTTCTAAAGGAAAGATCATGGATTTGTTAAAATACAAAAGGGTGCTTATTGGTCATGTATAACCGCACAAGTAGCCAAACACACACACACACACACATCTGGTTTGCTATCCTTGTGGGGACTCTCCATAGGCGTAATGCTTTTTCTACTGTACAGACCGTATATTCTATTGCCCTACACCAACCCTACACCTAAACCTACCCCTTACAGGAAACTTTCTGCATTTTTAGATTTTCAAAAAACTTCATTCTGTGTGATTTATTAGCTTGTTTACTCGTGGGGACCTCAATTTAGGTCCCCATGACACGAGTCCCCATGAGTCTGTGTGTATTCAGGTTTAAGTCCCCACCTGGGACTTAAAAAACAGGTACACACACACACACGACTACCATGATTTTGCTAAGTAAGACCTGTTCCTAAATCAGCATATTTTTTTGATCCTGTCTGAAAACATAGTCCCTCTGGCCCTAAATCTAACTAAACCCTAAAATCAGAGGGAAATGACAGGTGGTGAACACTGAATAGCACAGATGCAATGTGAAATCACCATTTGATCAATTAATTCAATGTAACAGCCTAAAAATAAACAAATAAAAATACATATTTGTAATCTTTAATTAAGTTATTTTAATTAAGTTAACTTTAATCTTTTTTTTTCCATAGTTGCAACGCTATTTGCTGTCGCTCAGTGTTGCTTTGAGCTGATTGGTTAAGCTGACTATCACTCAGGAATCTGGCCAATGACTAGCGAGCGCACCGTTTTCCCGCTCAAATTTGAATGTACACTTTCACAGCAGTGTGCCGCTGCTGCTCGGCTTCTGCGGTCGCTCCTCTAGTAATGGCTTTTATATGTATTATCTGAGTGTTAAATTCATATTTTGAGTGAGTTTGTGTTGTGGGATGACGATTGAGAACGAATAAACGCGAATATGGACACTTCTACCAGCAGCTAACGTTAACAGACAAGCAAACTGCAAAAGGTAAGTAACTTTTATTAATGTATAGCTTAATGTTTTATAGTTACATCAAGATTGAAGTGAGATGCTAATCGCGATTACATATCATGTCCTACCAGTTAATGTGTATTACTTTAGTATGAGCTAATACTGTTAGCTAGGGCTGGGCGATATATGACCATGTCACACAGAAAACCGCGCCTCGCTTGAATGGTCAAATACAGACAGTCATCTCCAAATTAACTTGACTTAAACACAGTCGTTAATGTCTGGAGTCAAGATAAACATTCAGGTGGAAACCCGGTGACCTGTCCGTATACTGGATCTGTGCTTTTGGTTCTTAAAGTTACAGCAGCATAATTTAGCCTAATGTTACCTGCAGTCGGTCATAATTTTAATCAAACAACAAAATACTAAAGAGAAAATGTATTTAACTGGTCTTTGTTCTATTGCATTAGTCCTATTGTTTGTAATTTGCTACTTTGATCTTATACATGTGCTATAATATATATTGTTATTGTGAAGTAAAATTTCCTATATTGTGAAATATGGTCATATCGCCCACCCATACTGTCAGCTAGTTTTAAGATCAAACCCATAAGAAAAAAGTGACAGCACTTTGAAATGAGTAACCTGAGAACACTGTCATGTGAACTCATCTGACAGAGAGGACCTGAAAGCATGATCCTTGGACTCCTTGGAGAAGAATACTGTATGTAAACGATTCTGGATCAGCTGTGAAGATTTTGTATGGAGCTGGTGAGTACATTTTTGCAAGCCCATGTCTCTGTCAGTAAGCAGACAGTGTTTTATTAAACAAATTAATAATTGTGTGTGTGTGTGCACTTCCCCCTCATGATCCAGAAGTTTTGGAAATGAAAATCTTCTACCATATGATCTTCAGAGGAAGTGAGTATTCATGTCTAACATTAATACATATTATAGAAATCTATTTTAAATGAATTTTCACAGTATTTTTATTCCATGTTTTTAATTTGTTTTAATACCAGACAAAACGGGTGTCTTCTGACATAATCTTTTTTTCTTTCTCTTTTTTTTTTTTCTTTTCCCCAGCTAATCCAGCTGATTACTGGCAATATGGAGGAGGACTGCTCTTTATCTGCTGTGTCTGTCACTTCTGGCCATGGACCATTTGTTGTATGTTTTGGTTTTACTTATTACACTAATATAGCTATTAGTTTTTAACTATATGTAGAATTAAAATACATATGTTTTTCTACATATATTACCAGAGCTACTGTGGTGCCCAAAATTATCAGAACACTATTTATTTTATACCAGTTAAAAAATGGTTTTAAGTCAGTTATTTCTATCTTTTGCTGTATAGTGTCAGTAGGAAATATCAGTTTACATTTCCAAGCATTCATTTTGCCCTTAATTGTAATTTTTTGAGATTTTTGTTTGCACAAGGAGTCTGACAACAGCCAGTACTTCACAGAGATCTGATCTCATCATCTAAATCCAGAAGAACATGTGGCAGCGTCTCCAAGATGCTTCAAGAAACCTACCTGCAAAGCTAAAAGTTTTAGGCACTTGTGTAAAAATTCTGTTAAATGACGATGTTGTCAAAAATAATTCCATAAATAAATTTTCTTTATCAATTAACTTTTATAACTAAATTAAATCAACATTTAGTGTGACCATCCTTTGCGTTTAAAGCAGCTTTTGCTCTAGGTGCACGTGTGGTTAGTTTTTCAGGTAACTTTTTAGATAGGTTTCTTGAAGACGTTACCACAGTTCTTCTGGATTTAGTCTGTCTCAGTTTGTTCTGTTTCTTCATGTCATTCCAGACAGACTGGATGATGATCAGATCAGATCTCTGTGTGGAGCACTGGCTGTCGTCAGACTCCTTGTGCAAACAAAAATCTCACTGGATTATTAAAATGAATGGCAAAATGAATGTTTGGAAATGTAAACTGATATTTCCTACTGAAACACTACAGCAAAAGATAGAAATAACTGACTTAAAACCATTTTTTTAGCTGCTGAAAATACAAGTGTTCTAATCATTTTGGACACCACTGTATATGGAGCCCACAGCAGTCAGTAGAATATTGTGGATTAATATAAGACTTATGTTATGTACTCATGACCTCATCATGAGAGTAACCCTAACTGATAAGATAGAAATGCAATTTTTAGCTATTCAATTCCTCCTGGGGGCTCTGAAGAAGTGTTTATGAAGAATTCATTGATAATGTTATTTTACATTTGAATAATAAAATTGCTTGACAATCTTGTACATATATTTTAGTATTTTTGTTCAGTTTAAAAGGACTAGTTCAATTCCAGAATGAAGATATGCTGATAATTTATTCACCCCCATGTCATCCAAGATGTTCATGTCTTTCTTTTTTCTGTCGAAAAGAAATTAAGGTTTTTGAGGAAAACATTCCAGTTGACTCCCACTGAAGTCCACTATATGGAGAAAAATTATTTAATTTCTCAAAAACTTTAATTTCTTTTTGACTGAGTAAAGAAAGACATGAACATCTTGGATTACATGGGGGTGAGTAAATTATCAGAAAATATTTATTCTGGAAGTGAACTTGTCCTTTAAGTTGAATATATTTAATTCAACATTTTTATGAAAGTGTTCTATGTTCTTCACCAGTACAGTATTTTAAATGTAATTGTGCTGTATTTCTTTTAAATTTTAATTTCTTATGGCATCTGTACAGACTTTGTATTTTGTCTTCTAAATAAAACAGAATTTTCCATCTTGAGCATGCTTTGACACTTTATTGAAGGCTTTTGATTGTAATAATTGGTAAAATAAGTGTTTCTCTGTAGAACATTTAGTGCTTTCATTGTAATAATCCAGGAAAAATCTGTAAAAATAAGGGTTTTACACTGTAAAAAAAAAGTCAAATGACTGGCAGCTACGGCTGCCAAACAAAAACCGTAAAATTAAAAGTAAAATATCATAATTGTAACAAGCAAAAATCTGTAAAATAAGGGTTTTACACTATAAAAAAAGTCCTGTAAAAAAACGGTCAAATGACTGGCAGCTACGGCTGCCAAACAAAAACCGTAAAATTAAAAGTAAAATATCGTAATTGAAACAAGAAAAATCTCTAAAATAACAGTTTTTTTCTGTAAAACCTTCAATGAAATTTTCTGTAAAATGATTGTTTTTGCACTTTATTTCAATTAAGGTATTTTATTGTAATTTTTTTTTTTTACAGTGTAGCCTAGGCCACTTTCGTTTTTGTGACACTCTTAATGCATTTTATTTGTTTTATTTAGGCTATATCGTTATTTTTAAAAATGTAACTGATGGGTGATCACACAGGTGCCTCACACGCCCACACATAACATTTCAGCGTTACTAACTTGACATTTCAGCCATTAATCAAACTAAAATGCAGTCACCCAAACATAAAAGTTGCACTGCACAATTTGGACCAAAAAAGTTCCACTGTAAAATCAGTGTGCAGCGCCGAAACAAACATTTATTGCGCATGTGAAGGATGATGTTTTACGTGGATATTGGAACGCAAGTGAAGTACAAAGCCCAGGGCTCTCAAGTCTCACGCAATCGGAGTGAGACTCATGCATTTCAACCAGTTCACACGCTCTCACGCCACACCTTGTATTTCTCACGCTGAGAAGGGATAACTTGCCCCGCTGCAATTACTATACAAAGACATTTTAGAAAAGTCTGGATTTAGGCTAATTTATCTGTGGTGTTACTGTCTATAGTAACTTGCAATATAAAGTCTGTGGTGTTATATTACGTCTGTGGTGTTTCTTCAAAATGACATGGACATAAGTGGCTATGTCACCAGTGTTTGAAATTATTTAAAAATCTAAATGTTCTTAAGCTTTCATTTGAATGGATATAGCATATTAAACTAATTTTAAATGCATAGCAATATATTTTATTAGGAAAAAACAAACAAGCAATTATACAAATTCTGCCTCTCATTTGCCGCCCCAATTGAAGAATGACCCTACTATAGTTAAACCCTGGTAACCACAAATTAACAATGGTTTTGCTACACTAACCACAGTTTAACCATGGTATTTGTAGAAAACCTGTGGTTATATAAATGGTAATCAGTATGCAACCCCCCCCCCAAATAAAAAACCATGATTAGTGCACTTTTACTATAATAAAAAGTAGTTCATTTTCCAAAGCCTAATTTAAAAAAAGTGGAAGTGGACAACCAAAATGAAGATGTTAGCTTTTATTTAGCTCAAGTCAGTTCAGTGTTGAAAGAACATCCCAAAAGAACATAATCTCCAGAGTGAAACATGGAGGTGGGAGCGTAATGCTGTGGGGATGTTTTCAGTGCGTTTGGAACTGGACTCATGAAAACAGAAGACTACGAGAAAATTTTGAAAGACAACCTCAGGCAATCCACAACAAAAGATGGTTTGGGTCAGCGTTTTGTCTTCCAGGATGATAGCGACTCAAAACACACCTCATTTCTGGCGTAGAACTACCTCCAAATGAACGTCCTTAACTAGCCTGCACAAAGCCCAGACTTGAATCCAATAGAAAATCTGTGGGGCACACTGAAGACCAGAGTCCATGCCAGGAGACCAACAAATCTGGAGGAGCTTGAGAGATTTGCTAAGGAAGAATAGACTACAACTCCTCAGGAGACATGCCTGAAACTTGTTGAGAACTACAGCAAACAACTAAACATGCAATCATCATCAATTATGCCTTGTTAAAAGGATAAAATTCTAAAATTAAAATGTTACTTTGACCTAGTCATTTCTATGAGATTCACAGCTGAAATGCATAGATAACTTTCAGTACCTTGGTTACATGTCATTTTGCAGACACCTTTTCCAAAGCGACTTTTTGCCACCAGAAACTAATTGCATTGAAGGTCCCTCTGGAGCAGCCTGATATTAAACGATTTACTCATAAATATTTTTCCTATTTCTCAGAGATACTGAAAATATCGCCCGGTGCACCCTGTGGGTCCACCAATCAGAGGAGAACAAAGAACTGGGACGCTGTCCAAGCCAGTCGCTGATTAGCAATTCAAAGAAAATTCTGTTGGCTCTGTGAATGTTGTTCTGACAAGCCAGAGTTATGTCTCTTAAGACTTTTCACTGCTGGGTCTAGAGATATAATTGGCCATTCATAATGCCTTGCCAAAATATTTTGTCTTCATAAAATCTCCTGAATAAGTTTGTACTGGTTTGAAAAAGTCTTTTAGTGGTGCTCGCTAAGGCACACATCACTTTTGCTATTGCTCATGGGGTTAGAGATTTCAACAAATCTTGTATTCATGTGACTATTCCTGCATAATTTGTCGGCATACATGATGTCTCAAATCATGCTGCTTGTTGAGATATTACTTTTTAAGCTACCAAGTTCATGATTTTCACCTGTGGACAAACGGGCACAAAATCCCATTGATGTATACTGAGGAAGTGATTGAATTCCAGAGACTTAGGAGTGTTCTTTAAGGCAGAGGTCCCCAACCACCGGGTCGCGACCCACTACCGGGCCGTGGAAGAATGGCTACTGGGTCGCAAGAAAGTTCTGGGGAAAATATGACATTCTGTTATTTATTGCACATTAATGATTGTTCTAATTATTCTGTATTTTCATTGTATGCGATTGATATGGGCTAGCAATTTGATGATTTCATGTTCAATTTGTAACTGAAAGATTGCTCTGATCTGTCATAGTCTATATTAGGCTTTGAAACAGAGCACAGTTGATCCGTGATACATATGGATGAGACCCCACACGGAATCCCATAGCAACCACTCAGAAAACACCCAAAACCCTGCAAGTCCGACAGAATTCCTTAGTAACCACTTAGAACACCATAGCAACCACTCAGAGCTCCCTGGCAACCATCTAAAGCAGTGCTTCCCAAACCTGTCCTGGAGGACCCCTAGCCCTGCACATTTTGTATGTCTCCCTTATCTAACACACCTGATTCAACTCATCAGCTCGTTAGTAGAGACTGCAAGACATGAATTGAGTGTGTCTGATAAGGGAACAAGTATAAAAAGTAGATAGAATAGAAAAAAAGAAAGCTAGTGTTAGTTTTTCAAGAAAAGCTAGCAATTAGAGAATAAATATGGAATTGATAGAGGGTCAAGTGTGTGTGTTTTTTTTTAAGTTTATCCCTGTTTTTATCCCTTTGAAGCGGATTTCCTACGTTATTTATTTTATTCGGTTTTTTTCAGTCATTTAATTTAAATTTCTATTTTTTTGTTTTCTGCCATTTTTCATTATTTCATTTATAAATTCATTTAAAAAAACAACCAAAAAAAAACAACAACAATGAGTAATAAAGTGCATTAAAGTACAATCAAAAGCTTTAATTATAATCACATTGCACTTGAATAAAGTTAAAGGTGTAATCTGCCGACTGTCCTGCAGGTGACCTCATAATTCTGTCTTCTTACGATGCACGTATGGATTTACGATTACTAGTCTAGAGCACTTGTAGATCTACGAAGATTTTCAAGTACTACTTAAATTATGATGGTTTTGGGATACGGTCCGCAAGTCTAAGATGATTTGTGCGATCGTTTTAAAGATCAACTTGAGCTTACGATGCTTTTGGGAAACGCAGCCCAGAACTCCCCAACAACCGTTTAGAACAACCTAAGTCACCCAGAATTCCCTAGCAACCTTTTAAAACACCATAGCAACAATTCAGAACAGAATTCCCTAGCAATCACCTAGAACTGTCTAACAGTCACATGGAATTCCCTAGCAATCACTTAAAAGACAATAAAAAAAATAAAAAAAATCCGAACTCCCTAACAGTCAGAATTCCCTAGCAACCACCCAGAACAGCCTAGCAGCCACCTTCCTAGTAGTAAACATGCCAGAACAAACTAGAAAAAATCAGAACTCCCTAGTAACCACCTGGAACATCCTGGCAAACACAATAAATATCAAAGTCAACACCAGTAAAGTCCTAGAAACCTCCCAGAACACCATAACAACCACCAGAACTCCCTAGAAACCACCAGAAACATCCTAGAAATTACTATAAAACCTTAGCAACCACCCAGACCATCGTAGCAACCATCCTGAAGTCTCTAGTAACCAGCAAAGTCATAGCAACCTCCCCAAACACCCTAGCAACCATGGAGAACACAATTGAAAACACCCAGAACTTCTTGGCAACCACCAGGAAAATCCTAGAAATTACCTAGAAAACCCTAGCGACCCCCTAGCAAGTAACTATATATAGTAAAACTATAGTAAAAATATACAAATCTAGTTATTTTATTTCTTTGCAATATTGTAGCACTCTCATAACAGCTGTTAAATAATAACATTTCCTTGTTCAGATGCTTTCATGCATAGATAAAAAAAATGTTAAAAAAAAGCATTGTATGATTTGGAGCTTTTTATAAACGCAAGAGAGAATCAGCTCTTGGTCAATCATCATCATTCTCTTTGTTTTTATCTTCTAAATATTTAAAAGACAGCTGCTCATTTTCATACTTAATCTGATATTCAAAACAGGGCCACAGAGGACAGACTCAATTAAACTCCCTCTTTCCCCGCATATTTCCATTTTCCGTCCCATAGACTCTGACTCGCTATCAAATTGTGTCGAGATCCTGTTAAACTGCAGTGAGGTCCTGTTACTTGCCAATTTCCCAGTCAATGATTTTTCATTTTCCCCACAGTCCCTGGATTCAGTGCTTGTTGGAGACCTGATGGATGGGCCAATCAAAATGTATGTATGTGTGTGTTGGGGACGGGGAGTGATCCGTGGCCTGTCGGCTGACAATGGTGGGAGGGGGGCGGGTTGGTGCTCAGGCATCTGGAAAGCAAACAACAGCATTAGGGAATGCAAATTGAAACAGCAGACACACTGGAAAGGCTCCATCGCAGACGCAAATGTAGCACATCCTTGTCTCCTTATTGAAATATATCAGCGAACACTTTGCCCTAAGGGATGTTTAGCATCACGAATAACCTGCGTGGCATAATCCGTATCTGTGCCAGTGAATATTCAGCCACAACACAATTTTCTCCCTTGAGTGACTGCTGATATATGATTACCTGTTGCTGAGCTCATCGCCCTCGGTGTGTAATTTGTTTATGTCAATCACATGTAAATACAGCATTTGCCTCTCATTTTCACATCTTGCTTTCAGTTGGCCACAAATTTTGTCTGAAGCAATAAACAGATGATTGGTATCTGAAAGAGATGATTGGTATGTTCCTAAAGGGCACTGTCCATCTTTATTGATTCATCTATGTGACCATATCGAGTTAAGAATCATTAACTTTACAATAAAACTTTCTCTTAGGATATAGAGCCTGGGTTTGAAAAACGTTGTTGCCGAGGCAAAGTTCAAATATTGCATTTTAAAATATATTTTGTACACAATTTTGAATATATATATATATATATATATATATATATATATATATATATATATATATATAGAGAGAGAGAGAGAGAGAGAGAGAGAGATTTGATAAATATATATATATAAAATTGAAAGTACATTTTACATATACATATATTACATACACACAAACATATGCAGACTTAAAAAAAATTATCTAAATGTAAAAAATTTAATTTCTACATTTAAATTATTTTATAAAATTTAAATATATAAAATGTTAATGTTATATTTTTTTCATGTAAAGATTATGAAAACATGAATGAATAATGGAGCTATTCCACAAACCCATCTGTATCCTTAATTCTGTAGAAAAAAAAATCATTCATATAAAATATACTTTATATAATATATATTTAAAATGACTTAAAAATAGATTTTGAATAGATTTTACAAATGCACACATATACATAATATATGTTTGCACATGCATGCATGTGTATATTTTATAACCTATTTAAAAACAAAAAATACATATTGTATGTAAAATATCATTATGAATGGATTTTACAAAGATAGGATGTACATAATGTACAGAAACATCTGCGTACGATAAGGTTTCATTTGTTGTATTCATAATATTGTTTTAGCAATATTATTTTTAATGTTGGCATATTTTTCATGTTTGTATATAGACAGACAGACTAAATAGCCTGATATATATATATATGATATTATATGTATGAGGCAAACTCACAATTTTTGATGGTCTTACATGATCTATGTGTTCACTAGGCCTCAGATGTCTCAATATTTCCAGTGAAACAGCTGGACAGATGGTTGCAGGTCCTGCAGGTTAATGAAGCTGTTGTTCCCTCACTGCACCAAACCGTTTCTGACTAACCTGAGATTTCCCAAAAAGTTATTTCCTTTTTCTCTCTCTCTCTCTCTCTCTCTTTTTTTAACCAGTCAAATAAGAAAAGCGGAGTAGTTTTGGAATATGGAATATTGACTTGGTCCTGTTGGGCTCCACCAGGCTGATTTAATAAGAATTTGGAGGGTAAAATGAAACCATGAGTGCATGACGGAGTTATTCTGCACATCCATCCGTGTCCTTAATTTTGTAAATAATAAGAAAACTAGCATCACTCCTGAAATAAAGAATATTGGGTTGTAATGGAATTTTGTAGCGACTATAACCTTCTTAATGGAACCAAGCTGATTTCAGATTAGACTCTAAATATGTGTGAATAATAGTATCTGAATGAAAGTGTATTTGCATTGCAATTATCTTTTTACAGAGTTTGTGTGCCAACACATTTCATGGGTTTAAGACTTTTCTAAGTCTGATTATGCATTTTTCTGTTAATATACTGTAGATTACCAACTACATCTGAAAACATACATCCAGAGCCCACTGCAAAGATATAACATCCCACAATGCAACACATGCAACTTTACCACCCATTACCAGACTATCAAATGAACATTAATGTCAGGCATGCCCTTCTCCATTAACTAAATGATCACATGAGTTTATTTATCTAAAATTTCTGTCTAGATTAGACTAAAGGTTTTTATTATTGCTCTTTATTCTTTGCAAATCTTCATGCGCTGTTTTTCAGTGAAAATTTAAGCTGCATTAAAAATTAAACAATATTTTGCTTCATTACAAAACGATTTCTGCAGGTCGCGAATGAAAAGCAATTTTCTGAGTATTGTATTTAATGTTCCTCTGTAATGAGTTTATTTCAATATGCCACAGATTCTCTTCCATAATGACTAGCCATTTTCACACAGTGCTGCTATTGCTGTTCCTCAATAACCACATGAAATATGACAATAAGACTGCTAAAGCTGCCGTGGTGAATATCGCAAAGCCATATATTGGTGAATGTTGTCCTCTTTTATGCTAAAAAATGTTTGATGCTTTCTAGTAGTTTTCTTTTCTAGTAGAAGTTTTTAGTTGCTGAAGTTTAGTTTTAGTTTTTAGAGTCGATTTATTGTCATGAACACTTGAAATAAGTGAACCTGTATCAGCAGTATGGTAATGGATCTGTCTGTCAGTTTGCTTACACCTGGGCAGCATTTTGGGATGTGTGATATAAAATGTGGCTTGAGGGAAGCCACCAGGGTTTGTGTTTTTTTATTTATTTTTTTATTTATTTTTTTTTCAGATTAAGTTTCAAGACTTTGCTCAGCTGGCCTCAGCACTGTTTAAACCTGCAGTGTTATCCTAAGGGATAAACAATGTCTCTCTCTTTCTCTCCGTTTCACACACACTTCAGCATGGCTACAGTAAAAATGTTCTAGAAGCTCAGGACGTTCTCCAGGATTGCTGAGAATTACATCAGGTTTCGAACTCACATACTTTCTTCTATGGAAACATGTGTCCCCCTGGTATAGTGCCCTCAAACACCCTCATGCATAATTGGATTTAGGATTTTTATCTAATAATATTAAAATATGACATGATTTCCCCTTCTGAATTTGCTGAACTTCAGTGTGTCTCTCAGGATTTACACACTCAGAAAAGTACTGTGGTGTAATACATTGATACATATAAAATAAAGAATAAGTAATTTATATATATATATATATATATATATATATATATATATATATATATATATATATATATATATATATATATATATATAAATTTCAGTTAAGACCTTTTTCAATCAAATTTATCAGTAACGGATGCTGATTTGCATAACAAAAAATTAACCCCACATTCTAAAACACATGAAAATAGAAAAGTTATTTTAAATTGTAATATTTCACAATATTACTGTTTTGACTATAGTTTGAGCAAATAAATTCAGCCTTGGTGATCATAAGAGTGAACTTCATTCAAAAAATTCATACTGACCCCAAATGGTAGTGTTTGATTTACATGTACAGTACTTCAAAAGATGATACTACTGAAAAAATTAAAATAGGTAGTACACAGTACTTTTTTTGTTTGTGTAGAGTCTCTACAGTTGATTTTCTGTTGTTTATTATATCAGCCTTGCAAAAAGTCATGCACTGCCTACCAATGGATAGGGGGAGAATAGCAGCTCATGCATCTGTCATTAATGTTTTCAATTCCAGAAAAAAAAAAAGAAAAAGAAAAAAAATACTCATACTCATACTCTGTATGAGTCTGATTTGCACATGATGTTTCGCTGTTTAACTTTTAAAAAATTCTCTATAAATAAGGTGGTTGCTGCAACACTGAGCCTTTACTGTTGCTCTGTGTAAGACTATATGGGCCATAGGGAAAAAAAAAAAAAAATCACCTGTTTTCTGGCTTTTCTGTCTGTTGTTAAAATATATACTAGACTTTAACCTGCTCCACTCCATCAGAGCCAGTGGAATTGATTATCTTTGTGTGAACTGACCCAGTACCGGACCAACCAAGCAAGTGAGCTGGAATGTAGGCCAACCTTACAATTATCTGAGAAGTTCAGACTCTCTCTCCTTGTCTGGCTCTCTCCTCCAGATGTCTTTAAGAGGTGGGATGTTAAAGCCACCCAGTGTTAAAGCCAGGAGAGACTCGATTCTAAGAAACTTTTGGGAGAGAGTGGTAGAATGTTTTCAAAACATTCCCTAAAATGCCTTACTATGAATATATTTTCTTACAAACACTTTAATAATTGTTAATAGATCTCAAGTTACATGTAAAAATGTGCTATGAACAGCATCTGTGGAATACTGCAGTAAATAATGTAGAATTACTGGAATACCGCAGTAAATAATGTAGACTCATGAAGGTCTATTGAGGCAATATTGAGTAGCCTACATTGAAGTAGAAGAAGCAATAATAATAATAATAATAATAATAAAAAGAATACTAATAAATAGATGATGGTAATAAAAATAGATGATGATGATGATGATAATAATAATAATTATTATTAATTTCTGTGGCAATAATGCCATAGTTGAACCCAGAAAATGTGTTTATTATAAACAACCACTGGATGGCAGCAAAGGCTTGGCTAATATTTAAAAATGATTTCCGTTCCATCAGAATATCTAACAGCTTCAAATCTGCATATGTCAAATCAACAACACTAATAAGCAGCACTATTTCATTTTTTACAGCAGTTTTGAAGCTTGAAATGCATCAGATGTTACTGGATCAAAACCGTCTAAACTCTTATTTAAACATGAGAGGTTTATTGTGAATACAAGTGATGCACATTGGAAAGTCCTGTTAAGAAAGATGTATAAAGGAACAGATATGAGACATACACAAACAAATTTAGCTTGGGTAAATATTCTCACACATGGAAAAAAGGTTCATAAATGGGTTTAATTACGGTCTTTAGTAGTCCTAATATATAATATCCAAGCTTGTTTATATGGTGTGTATTACTAAGCCAAACAATTATTGCTCTTTGGGGGACTCAGTGATTCGAGTTTTTTTAATCTGTTCCTCATCAATATTCATTTCGTTCAGTGACGATCTCGGATTACATACTTACACCAGCAGATGGCGGCAAACGATCGTTTTTAGACCTATAATATTTCCTCCATTGTGTGAACAGCGAAACACAACCTTACGATTAAGCCTATAACTCACGAAAATGATTGAAAACGTTCACAAAAGAGATTCGCTTTGGTGAGGTTTGTTTAAATCACTCAACTTTAAGTGTGAACTTTGCTATATAGCTCGTCCGGCCTTTGTGCTACGAACAAAAATGAAACTTCAAAATGATTTTGAAGAGATGTTATAAAAGGTTTACCTGTTAAGTGAGTAAGTAAATAAATAAATAAAATCCCATATATTTATATTGAAAAGGGCATATTTATGGACCAAAATATCATAGAGACTTCATGGTGGACTCTTTTGACTTTGGCGACCACCCAAAACATCCACATAGCAACATGCTAAAAAACACTTTGCAACCACAAAACAAAGCCATGGCAATCATTCAACACCTGGGAAGCACCACTCGCTTATTGTCTCAGAAAATATTATCTTTTTTTTTTTTAAATCATGTTAATGCAAGGGCCCAACAAGTACAACCCCTGTCTGTGTGTGTGTGTGTGTGTGTGTGTGTGTGTGTGCGCGCACGCGTGTGAAGGATAGCTACTTAAAAATCTTGAAGAAAACCGTATCCAAAATTATGCATGGAAAACAGACAGACCATAACTTTCTTGTCTTGCCTTCAGTGACATATTTCTGGAAGGCGGTACAGTCAAAGTAAGCAATAAACTTGTATTTTACAGTGTCCCCGAAGACACTGCACAAAATATTTTAAAGAATTCTCATTCTGTCAGCAAGGTCAAGGCCCTCTTAATGTGAAACGCTATGAATCAGTGAATAGTTCGCTGATGCGGATAAATAACAGCAATGGTCAATTTAGTCTAGCGAGAAAGGAATGTTTAACGGAGACGGAAGAATGTCTGAAAGATATGCAGCTCCTAAACCGCAAATACAATAAAATAACGTTTGGACTCACTCTTAAAGAGCCCAAATAAGAACCGTATGGCATTTTATTTCTGGCCGGTGGCTCCACAAACACGAGAGGAATCTCAGATGTGGAATACAGCGCTGTTGACGTTGGACGAGCACATTGTCACATTATTAACCATCATCCATCTGGAGGTGGGAAGAGACACGCTTCAGATCTTCCTACTGCCATCCATCGCTCTGAAAAATAAACACAGAGGACGACACGTTGTCGCATTGAAGCTTTTGTTTTGTGGGGAGTCTGCCTGGTATCAATCTGTTGGAGGAAGACAGCGGAAGCGGATGCGGGGTGTTTGGAGCACACAGGACAAAGAGGATGCGCGTCGCTTTGCCTGCTGACCAGATTTCATCAGAGTGAGGGATGTGCAGCAGGGCCTTCATGTCACATAAAAGAGATAGGCTTCAAACACACCAATCTGAAGCTGGGCCGCAGGCCTCCATGTGGGGTGTGGAAAAGAACGTCAGATTCAAACGATGAGGAAGGCGTAGTTCTTCATATTGCTCTATGATTGATAAAGTTTTCTGTTGTGGTGCAAATCACATGGGAAAACAGATGCAATTTTCTATATTCAGTACCTGTTTGAGTATTTGCCAGTTTAATTTGGTCCAGACTGTAATGAAAACAAAACCCTATGTTCCTTAATGCCCATCTGCCGTACCGAGCATTCGGTCTGCATGTTTTGGGAGGGAATAAGATGCTATTTTAGTCCCAGAATGAGAGATAAGAGTTTTCGGTCTGTCTGCAGAGCAGCTCAAAATATAAATGATGTCTGTTCCAGTAATCAACCTCCACAATTGGGTGAAATTAACACAGACCCACCTGATCAGCAGGGAAAGAGAAAGAAACCACATGAGCCAAACATGTCAAGAGAGAGAGAGAGAGAGAGAGAGTTGTAGAACAAATGAGATTATGCAGAATAATCAATGAGACACTGATACTGATCCCAGAGCAGATACACTGGCATGAACAGATTGGCACAATTAGACAGGAAATGGCTGTTGACATCATCAGTCATGTAGAGGGCACAGATGGGCTCTACCCAGGAGACGAGCAGGTGAGAGGGAGGAAAACATTGGAACAGACTCTCATAGCTGAGAGGAAAACATTTTAAAAAGGTCGATGTGTGTTCTTTTGTGGTTTTCAGCAATAAAAGAGTGAAAATGGTGTCTAATTGGTTCTCACACTTCTTAGTATATTGCATAAATACTGTAAATAAATGTGCAGAAAGGGGTAGTTTTGGTCTTACATTTCAGTCTCAGGACTGTTTATAGTCAAGACATTCACATACATACTGTATACAGTTTCATAATAAGGGCATATTGCAGTGAAAATATCTGCCAGATCTGTGGGCTCTTTACAAAAGAGTTATGTATTAATGTATGTATTATAGAAATATTGTGTTCAAATTGTAAAATATTTTTTTACACTTTGACTTTAATGCTTTGAGGGGTTTTGGAAACATTTTTGTTGAATGAGAATGAAAATAAATAGTTTGTAAATGGTTTGGTTCAAAAACCACACTTAATTTAAATACATTACATTTCCATTAAGGGGTTTCTCACATCCGCCTTCACCTACACTTTTAAGAAATGGAGGGTGATGAAGAAACAAACTAACCTGCGTTCATATCTGAAGTAAGTAAGGTGACATCTATTCAAGGGGATATCTGAGGGTGATCTCAGAGGTCCGTGGTCATCATAGGCTGTCTTATTACTTGCTTGCAGTTGCAATATCTCTTTCTGCTTATACTGTTGAAGCATTAGATTGATAGCAGGTGATTATGTATAATTAGGGGGAGGGGACATTCAAGTTATTGTTTGTGTATGCATGTTGTAATCACATCAAGTAGATATTAAATGTTTTCCACATTCAACATTTTTACAATTCCATTAAATTGTGTTTGTAATTAGTAACATGCATATATGTTATAATTCTGTCAGGACCACTATCGTCAAAGAGGATTGACAATTAGCAGTTTGGATTGGCGGTATGGTTCTGTTCTGGGCAAGAACTCTCTGCAAGAGAGCAGTGATAACCCCCCAGGGTAAACAGAACAGAACCAACGAAAGTATGTAGATATCGTTAAAGTTCAGTAATTTTTGTACATTTTAGAATTAGTCTGATTCAAAGGAGAATCAGAAGGCTGGATCCTGCCTGACAGAGGAGGAGGAGTTGGGGATGAAGGAGGGTAATTAGCTATTGAGCAATGCAAAAACTGCTGATAAACTGAGGGACCTTATATATGGATGCTTAGATAGGTGTTGTATCCCTATAGGTAGATGGGGATCAGCTGAGAGTCAGCTGATGCAAGCTTGACTAACGTGACCTGCCAGAACTAACGCTACGCTTGATAATTATTAACTACACTAACATGTTTTCACTTTTGGTCTCATGATGTTTGGACCTCAGTGTTTATCAAGGTACCATGGCATTACCATAGTTTACTCAGTAAAAGGGTGTTTTGATGTATGATGGTTTGTAGTAGATAATTTCATGAAGAATTAAATAATAAATAATTTATATATATATATATATATATTAGTGCTGTCAAATGATTAATTGCGATTAATCGCATTCAAAATAAATGTTTTGTTTATATTATATATGTGTATACTGTGTATATTTATTATGCATATATAAATACAAATACGTGCATGTATACATTTTAGAAAAATATATTAACTATATGAATATATATATATATATATATATATATAAAATGTATGAATATAAATATATACATGTAAATATTTTCAAAATATATACTGTATGTGTGTGTATTTATATATACATAATAAATATACATAGTACACATACATATATTATGTAAACAAAACTTTTATTTTGGATGCGATTAATCGCAATTAATCGCTTGACAGCACTAATATATATATATATATATATATATATATATATATATATATATATATATATATATATATATATGAATCCTGGGTCCAGCTACTTTTCTTCAAAATCAGGCCAATTTAAGAAAAACATTTTTTTTTTTTTTTATAGAAAGATGCAAAGCTCTTGGGTATCATCACTCATGTCTGTGTGTTGTAAGTGTGTGCGTGTGTGAACAAAATGAACATGACACATATTTTCAAAATCTTTTGATCTATATAATTGACACAAGGGTTTTTCTCTTCCTTTTTAAAGAACATACAACAACAATGGACAGATAATTTCCTCAGTCTCTTCAAAACGTTCTACTTTCAACCTTAAACACAAACTCCCCATTATTGTTTTTTTTTTTTTTTAAACAAACAAACAAAAATAATAAAGTATATACCAGAAAGCATTTTCATTTTTTCATCTCAGCACATTTTGACAATATCAGCCACATTCATCAGTAAAGAGCGAGTGGCAGTGCCACTGTTGCGCCATTGCATCTAGAGGTGGGACTGTTTAGCTGACCTGGGGTCAGACTGCTAACTGTCAATGATTTAACAAACATGCTAAAGACAGTTAAGACTGATTTCAGGTCAGATCACTCTACAGATAGTTAGTGAATTCTGCCACGGGTCCATTTTTTCAACCACATCTGATCCAATCGATCAACAAACAATCCATAACACCGCCTGTGGGATATTTCTCTGTTATCGACCCCTGATCATGTGATGTAGTCATGCGGACGTGGCCGCGTGCGTCATGCAAAGTGCAGCATTTCTAAACTGGAAGGGAGGGGGTGTTGTTCTCCATCTCAATGACCCGGTCAGATCTGTACGCCACTTAATGGTGACCGAAACTGCGGCACTTTCTCTGCAAAGCCAATGGCAACCTTAATCAGTTACATCACTTCCTGTAGCCTCTACAAACGCAAGGTTCATTAAAAGAGCCAAAAATTAAGCTCTTTTCAGGTTTGGTCAAAAAAATGCGTCATTCTCTCCTACGCCTGAAACTCTATGCAAGTACGAGAACACAAATGCTTCTAGCTATGCTTGATTTTACATTGCGTTATGAAATTAGCCAAAATCCATCCATTCTCCAAACCACTAATCCTCTGTAGGGTCACGGGAATGCTGGAAATTAGCTTCAGTGTTTATAATGTAACATAAGTAAGGTGCACTATTGTGGGTTTTAGGCAAGTTTTAGCAAACATTTTACCTACTATCATTAACAGTTTGAAGTGAATTTAGCTTAGTAAACTAGTTCAAGTTAGTCCACCAGTCAACACATTTATAGCTACAGTACCTGAACAACAACATTCGATTCAATAACGCAAACTTTTGATGGTAACTCTATCGCCTGCATGAGTACAAAGTTGTGCTACCGTTACATTAACGCAAAAATGCACATTAGTATGCATGCTTACCTTATTTCAACCTTCCATCTATTCTCAAAACCACTGTTCCCTGTGTAAGGTAATGGGGATGTTGCAAATTAGCCTTGGTGTAATTCAAAATGTAACATAAGTATGGGAGACATGCATGCTATTTAGCTTAGCAGGCTAGTTCAAGTTAGTCCAACGGTTAACATGTTTATAGCTATAGCTACCTTAACATCAACAACAACATTTGATTAAATTACGCAAACATTTGATGGTAATTCTGTCGCCCCCTTGATTACTAAGGTGTGCTATCGCTGCAAAAATATTAGTATGCATGCTTACATTATTGGCGTTTACATACTTGCATAGAGTACGATTCTAAAACTGACAGACTTTCATTGGTAAAAGGTTTCTTAAACGTTTGCGCAATGTTGCGCAAAACCGTTTTCACGTCAACATTGTGTGCATACCATAAACAACCCAACTTGTCTGCTAACTAAGGGCAGGGTGTGGGGCTAGGAAATATTTGAGACACACATCTGTGAGTCACTGAACTAATTAGATCTGATGTGGATGCAGCATGTATTGAGTACACGTGTATATTTTTATAGTGAGTACTTACAAAGCAATGCTTTCTCTGAAGTGCACTCACACATAACACACACACACACACATCTCTATGAGGTTTGAATCAATATCAAATTAACAATGTCCAGAAACCCCTCCACATCCCTCCGGTTTCGAGTCTTTCATTCTCCGGCTTGTCTTTTCCCACGTGTAAAATCCCTTTCTGAGATGACGGTCATTATATATCTGTCCCACGGATTAGAGTACATCGTTTCGTAAAACACGCCCGTCTCTTTCTCATTGCTGGTGCATTAACGTTTCATCCCAAATATTGCTCTAGTGCTGTTGAGGGTCCTCAAGGATATACTGAAAATGTGACTGTGGTTAGTACACGTTTATTTACATCCAGAGTAAATACATGTTGTGTTTTCTTTAAAATGGCCCCTGAAACCCATTTGCAAAGCAGAGTGCGGAAACTAGTACAATAAATGAGAGAGAGACAGAGAGAGTGTGAGACAGCTGGTCTTCATGAAACAAGACTCAGTAAAGCTTGTTTTCATGATTAGAAAGGCTTTAAAACAAAGATAAGAAGAACACACGGTTCTTTCAGCGGTTTTGTTCACTTTGATCGAATGTTGAAGGACATTCTCAAGCTTGAGCGGCCGGAGACGTCTTACCTTTATGGGTCTTAATTAATAAATAAATATAAACTAAAATGATTTTTGAGTAAGGAAAAACCAGCATGTTTTGTTTGTTGGGGTGGATTTTCATAGCTATTGTTACAGATTGGCGCATTCTCAGAGACCTTTTTCACCACAGACATAAAGACAAGCAAAAGACCAGCTCTAGGGGTGTCATATATCAAATAAGAGACAAAAAAGTACACAGATCTAAGAATATTCCATGATGTTCTTATTCAAGACAAAAAAGTGATGCATTCGCCGGTTTCCGTTGATGTTTGCATGTTTGTTTTGGCAATGTGACTAACCCCGCCCCTCCACAATCCAACCCAGTCCTGTACTCAGTCCCAGTTGGTGGAATTGCCTGTCAATTATCGCCTAAGCAAGACTGTGACCAATGAGAGAAGGTAGAGGCTGACGCATGGAAGGTTCTGGCTGCTTCTTCCATTCACCACCTTCTTGTTCTCTGATGGATAGGCGTATACATTGGGTTTGTCTGTGTTTGGGGCCGTTAAACGTGGATCACGGGAACACTGATCGTCGGCACACATTCCACTTCCTGAACCGCTGATATCATCACCTAAAGATGGGAACACAACAAGGAGATTCATGAGCTGAAGTGAGACAGAGTTCAGGAACGTTCAACAGCAATGACGAAGCTACATTCCTGGGTTGAAGAGTAACTAACTTCTAAGTTATCTTCAGTTTTTGTAGCCTGACAGTAGATGTTTTTAAATTAGTTTTGAATCTGACTCATTTTAGTTCATTCGTTCAATTCGAAAAGCAATTTGCAAAAGCATTTCAATCATTACTCAATTAGTGTCCCTTCTTTTCGTAGCAAAATAAGCAGTTATTTATAATTGTGTTTCCAATTCTGTTAAATTAACATTTTTGGGGTTTATTGGTTTAAGAGTATCAACATTAATGCTTTCACCCTCTTCGCATCTTTCTTTCCACCCATCTTCTTTTTATTTTGTGCTAGATAATACTGGTAACTGTTAATATTATTAATTATTACATTATTTTGATTATATAAATAAAAATGCATTGTTTTAATGGTGTAAATGTTATTAGCTATTAATCTGCAGTGTAGTATTTTTATTTCATTTTATTATTATTATTTTGACACAGAGACATATCAGCAATGATTATTCACTGTTGACGCATTTCATATTCTATAATAAAATCCATAGCAACTTTCTTATACACTGCTATTCAAAGATTTGGGGTCAGTAAGATTTTTAAAGGTTATTCGAATTTGAAATGTGATTTGATCAAAAATTCAATAAAAAACTAATATTTTAAAATATTGTTAACATTTAAATTCTATTTTAATTATTTAAAATGTAATTTATTCCTGTGAAGCTGAATTTTCAGCATCATTACTCCAGTCTTCAATGTCACATGATCCTTCAGAAATCATTCTAATATGCTGATTTGCTTCTCCAGAAACATAAAAAATATTGTGCTGCTTAATATTTTTTGTGGAAACCGTGATACATATTTTTTTCAGGATTCGACTTTAAAGTCGAAAAGAACATCATTAATTTGAAACAAAAATATTTTCTAACATTATAAATGTCTACCCCATTTATTGCTGAATAAAAGTAATAATTTATTTTAAAAAAGACATAGTGTATGTGTATACTTACTGGTGTCCTGGAAGTCCACATCATTTCCATTGATGGCGTACTTCAGTCGGTTGATCATTATCTTAAGCTGCATGATCTGTTTGCGTACAGTCATGTCTGGTTTGGTAATGTCAATCTCCACCTCAGGATTATTGATCTGACTGGCCAGCCCGTCTCCCATCACTTCTGGCAGATACCTGACAGAACACAACACAACAAGAAAGATGCATGTGATCTGTTTGAGAGGCAACATCACAGACAGACCCAAATAAAAAATAAAAAATAATAATAATCTGTGTGAAAATGTTGTCATTGATAAGCAGTGTTGGGGGTAATGCATTACAAGTAACGCAAGTTACGTAATCAGATTACTTTTTTCAAGTAACTAGTAAAGTAACGCATTACTTTTTAATTTGCAAGAAAATATCTGAGTGTGATATGTGAATTAATTCATGTCGCTCACAAAAAAAAAAAAAAGGTTTAGTATTCATCGAAATGAATTAAAACAGTGAAATGCTAACTCAGAATATGACGCAAACTTGCAATAATAAAATATGTTAAATAACACAAATGCATCTATTCCCATTTTATTATTTATGTCTTTGCTGCTGACCTTTGATCCAGTTCAACCATACTAATAAGCAAAAATGACTTTAGATAAATTAACAATTGTGCTTCATTGTTTTTTTATTGCTGAAGAGTGTTGAACCTTCTCCTGCGTTCTACTGTACAGATGTGAATTTACTTTTCCTTCGGCCTGAGGTTTATTCATTACCCTTTTTGGTGTGAAAGGGCTTTTACATTTGCTATAAATAGAACTTCTTATATTAAAAACAAACAATCAAGCCCTGCTCATATTTAAAAAGTAATGTGAAAGTAACGCGAAAGTAACGTAACTAGTTACTTTTTTAGGGAGTAACGCAATATTGTAATGCATTACTTTTAAAAGTAACTTTCCCCAACACTGTTGATAAGTAATGTCTGTGTTCCCACACTTTTGAAAAGCTGCAGATTTTGTACAATACATTTTCTCAAATAATCTTGTAGCCACTGTAAATGAATGTGAGTTGTGTTTCTGTTAAAACTGAGGCTGACTGAGCTGTTTATGTGCATTTACCTGTCCACACTCATTCCGTTCCAACATCTGTCTGCTTCACTCTGTCCAGACTCGCGATCCACACACAGTTTTCTGGGCAAATGGACCCAGTACTGCATGATATCCCTCAACATTCTGGACACATCGGATAACTGAGAGAAAGAAAATGGGATGGAAAATGTGATCTCACAAACAGGGTTACAGAAAGCAACGAAAAAATATTTATAATTACAAATAATAAAATAAATAACACTTCAGCTGTTGTTTATGCATTTACAAAATGTTCCTACTCAGCATATGTTGACATTATTCATTTTGCATATTATTGAGCCTGTTCAGTTCACAGTAATATTAACCCTATAAAGCCTACTGTGTCCTGTTTGATTTGCAAATTTTGAAGGCCTCTAAATGATCAACATGATCACAACTTTGCTGAAAAACCTTTTGTGCACAATCTGCTACATGCCTTCTGTTGTCTGACTGATAATTTATACTTTTTAGCAAGTAAAAGGCAATCTCATTCATTTTCATTACAAGCTTTTCAGCCATATAAATATTAACAACTGCACCAAATTGCATATTTTTGCTCAGTTTGAGCTGTTGAATACATTTTTCATAAATTATTTTTTTCCTCCTCAAGTATGAGCTTCATTTTATCCTATATATCATACTAGCCATAAAAGCCTGCTGTATCAAATATGTATATACTGTAAATATGATCATTAAAAATCACAAACTTTTTTTTTTCTGACTATTATTTCATATGTATGCTTTACTGGGTTAATAAACGCCAGAGTTCAAAGTACATTTTGTATAATCAACAATTTTGTTACTGTGGTGGGTTGCCACTCAATGCCTGATGTAAAGCAGGGTCCTAAAGCAAAAACTACTATTGTACACCATTCAAACACACTCACCACTTTCTCCAGTTGGGCTCCTGGGGTGCCGCTCACTTCTTCTGCTGTGTTTCTACCTCGCTTGATCTGATCCTCAGTTTTGGAGCTCTGAGTAGGAGAACCACATGCCTGAAACACCTGAAGAACAAAAAAGGGTTCTGGTTCAATTCTAGTTCAAGATTTACATAAGCAGGAGTTCAAGATTTAATTACTGATAAAGGATTTAAGATGATATTAATAGTTGAGAATACTGGATATACTTATGATTTAATGATATATTAAAGATTAAAGTCAGCTCTTGGATTTCATCAAAAATATCTAAATTTGTTTTCCAAAGATGAATGAAGTCTTACGGGTTTTGGAACGACATGAGGGTGAGTAATTCAAGACAGAATTTTTGGGTGAACTATCCCTTTAAGTATTTTCAGACAGGTTTAAAGTGCAGCACTGACCTTATTGTTGAATGTGTTGAGGTTGTCTTGCATATAGAGAATAGCTTCAGCAATGCGTTTTGGCAGAGACAGAACCACCGAATCCACACTGTAAGGCCGGCTCAGTTTGTCAACTACCTCCAGCATAGCATCTACACACAAAAACAAAGTCTTTATATCATGTTGACTTTCATCTAATGTGTGACAAGCTGTAATGTCCGCTTAATTCTAATAGAGTACAAAACTGCCATTGTGTTGATTCCGGAAGCATTTGTTTTCCATTCATTTTTCCCATGGAGATTTTTAAAAAGTCTTGTTTAATGCGTTTTAAGCCATGAACCAAACCAACCAGATTTGAGGTGAAACAAAGAAGTATTTGAAAATCAGACAAAGGTACAAGACTGTATACTTAACAGATTTAATGAATGACATTGCTGAATAAAATACAAAATTATTAATTAAATTTGTTGATTATACATATAGATATTAAGTTTATTACTTCAACAAACGCATATTTAACAACCTCATATCTCACAACATTGGTCTGTTTTTAAATGTTTATATGTTATCAAATGACAAAAATCTATTTCTATTTGTAGAAAACGAATGGAATTTTTACTTCTGGAACCCAACTATTGAGGGTGCATTTTGGCCTCGCCTACCTGCCAAGTTCCTCCACTCCGAGTCCAGATCTGCTTGATTGGCGAGGCAGCCCTTCATGACATTCTTACAGTAGTTTGAGCAGGGCTTGGCCAAAGCCACGCCGCTACAGTGAGGACAGTATGTCATCTTCATGACGGCGCGCACACATTCAGTGCTCAGAGACACCTGCAAGACAGAAACAAAGAATTCAGAGAACAGCTGAAGCATATTTGTTCTGACTCATGTAACCAAAGAAAATGCCCTGTGAATTGTTTTGTGTCTCGTGTAATAAAAATGAGATAATTATATCCTGCAAATAAGTCTTTGTCATTTCCTACAGTTTCCCATGAGGTCTAAGGATGTGGGATGGTACATTGTGGTACGATTATTGCATAATACCCATGATGCTTCTCTACACAGAGTAACCCTCATGAGGTCGGAGATGTCTTTCACAATATTCCCTCTTTATCAGAAACCTCCACCGCTCTGATATCAAAATATGGGATTCATTTAGGGCCCCTTAGGGAAAAGTAAGGCAATTATAGTATAGAAAAACTTGACATTTGCTTGACATGTTTAAATTAATCTAATTTCACGGATATTGGAAGCAAAACCAGTTTTTGTTTAGGTGTAAATAAAAATGCAGTCAGCATGATATTTGATTTCTGTAAATGTACCTGACTTTTTTTCTGTCCTAACTGCATTAGGCTGCATGAAACATTCACTCACAGCTGCGACTAGCAACTTTGACACAGTTTCACAAAGATGAATGTCAGCAGAACTGTATATTGCAATGACTTGTGTGAAGTAACCGGTTCTTAACATTCTTCAATCAAAACTTTTAATGCAATCAGATGATGAAACATTTGCAATCACATGCATTCCTTTGTTATCGAGTGGGAGTCGTTCAGAAAGCGAAGGAATCTTTGTGGACTTTTAGTGGTGGGTCCTTTTGGCACATAAAGGATCTGTGTGAATAAATTTGCATTTCATTGTAAAATGTACTTTTAAATTCAAATCGAATCAGACAAGTAACCCCAGATGACATCAGTGCAGTTAATGCTGAGCTGCAGTTCTGTCATATGCATTCAGCTAGATAAAAGAAAACTCCACTGCCCATTATTAAACCTGGACGAAAACTAAAATAAAGTCTGAATTCTGAACGAGGATGAATTAGCATATATTGGTAAATTTTTCCTCATGATACTGTGGGAAAGCTGCAAAACGGATGTCTCCAGAAAATAAAGTAAGAACAAAGATCTAATTTCTAATGTAGGACATAATTCTTTAAAAAAAATGTGCAGATGACATTTAGAGATTCAGGTAATTTCTTATTTCAATAACAATAGTCTGCAGGCTACATCATTATGCCAGTAAGAGGCGACAAATGACTGTCTTTAGGTCACTGAATCACTCAACTGATTCGTTCCAATCCTCTGATTCATCAAGAAAAGAAACAACTCTTTATGAGTAAGTCATTGAATCATTCACTCAAATGATTCATTCAAAAACACAGATTCATTGCAGAACAAAACACCAGACTTTATAAGTAATTGAGTAATTGAATCATTCACTCAAATGATTTGTTCAAACATACTGCTTTTTTCAGAAACAAACCATTGACTGTCTTGATGAGTGAGTCGCTGCATCATTTATTCAAACAATTGGCTCAAGAACACAGATTTATTGCAGAACAAAACACCAGACTGACTTTATAAGCGAGTAAATGAATCATTCACTTAAACAATTTGTTCAAAAACACTGATTCATTCATAAACAAATCTCTATCTTTATAACTAAGTCACTGAATCATTCATTCAAATGATTTGTTCAAACACGCTGATCCATTCATTCAAAAACAAACCACTAACTGTCTTTCTAAGTGAGTAATTAAATTATTCACTCAAATTATTTGTTCAAACACACTGATTCATTCAGAAACAAACCACTGACCATCTTTCTAAGTGAGTCATTGAATAATTCACTCAAATGATTTGTTAAAAAAACATGGATTCCTTCAGGAACTAAATGCCACAACGTGTTCATGTTGCTAGGAGAAAAAAGTTAATTCTGTTGTGGCTTTACTGATGGAATGTAAATGGTAATATTGTGTCAGTTACTGAGCGTTATCTTCTTGTTTATTGAACTGTTATAAAAGCAATATAGAACTCTTTCTTCTTTCTTGACGTATATAATGACACAAAATGTGACTGAAAGGCACTACATGACATGGCTAGTAGATTCATGTCACTCTAGATATTAATATGCACATATACTTCACTTTAAAGTTAAAATAAGCTGCATCAAGGGAGAAAGAAATTTTTGTCACATGCTGAGACATAAATAACTGGACTGGACTGAGGTAAAAAGACTTGCATCAGACTCCTACACACGCACACACCACCCTTCAGGGAGACCTAGCAGTGCTTGTTACCCGAAGGATGACTCAAGCACTCGCTCTTTAATGAGGAGAGGAGAGAAGAGAAGAAGCAGAGAGAATAAGATGAGAGAGATACAGAGAATAGACAAATGGAGTGAATGTGAGAAGAAGGATGTGTGAAGATGCAAAGGAAGCTCCGGGGAGGAGGGAAAGAGAGGAGAGAAGAAGAGAGAGAGTGTGAGAGAGGGAAGCGGAGAGATAGAATAAGTTGAGGAAGGATAATGTGGCACATCAAAGCCTCTGAGCATCTGTGATTCATCAGATCAGAGCAGGATAGAGAGAGTTTGCTGCCCAGTGTACGGCTCAGTTCTGACACCGGACCCACGTTTGGGAGCCTCTTGGACTTCATTTCTGGAACATCTCAAGGTATCAATATTTATGAATCAGTTGATTGAATCAATCTACAAATTCACCATTCACTCAATGAATTGGTCTGGGCCTTTCATACTGAACATGATATGGACATTGAGTACTAACCAAATTTTTCTAATTAAATATTATTTATACAAATATTAATAAATATTACATTTTCAGTCTGAATATGAAAATATGACAGATCTTTATTAATGAGCAAAATCATATGCTTATGACTAATGAACTATATGCTTAAGGGACAAATATTATATATTTTTTTGTGCAGCATCATTGTCTGTATGGGTTATGTAACTCTAAAGGTGCTATAATGTAGGCATATGTATTCAATATTTGTCAATTTAACCTAAAACTGTCAATATGTCAAAATAATGAAGATCCAAATGTAAATTTGGGAGGAGCTTGTTCATTTAATCCTGCCGTGTTTCATATTATGCATGTTTCACATATTTCATTAATCATATTTCAAGAATATGTAAGCAAACTTTGGTGACATTTCTTTCAGCATCCCCCCTCTTTTATTTGTTAACAGCTATAGTATTACTAAATGCTAGCTTTATTTTTGCTTTACTTCAAGGGGAGATCTACAGTAAGTGCTTGAGACGAGTTCCATATTTAATATGTTTATTTAATGTGCAAGTAAAGTGCTGTAGGCAACAACGTGACCTTATGTGACATTAATCTCAATTCGACTGAACTGGAACACATGAGCATAACCGAGTTGTTTGTGGAACCGTTTGAAGGAACCAAATTTGCAAAATGAGTCATAGTTTCCGAACACTAGTAGGAAATTGTGCCTAGAGATTCTAAACATTGTAGGTTTAAGATGTGAAACTTGCAGAAAGACTGAGTTTTCTATTGCAGTGATTAAAAAAGAAACAGCAGATGGAGGAAAAAACAGAGGAAAAGAGTGTGAGAAGAACTCATCCTTTGCAGTTAAATAACTCTGTTTATCAAAACCAAGCACTCACATCATCTCTAGGCCTGTATTTTACTTGCCATCCAGCCTTTGCATCCTAATGAGGACTCTACTGCACATATGCCAGAATCTATTTGGCACCGAAATCCCAAAACAAAGGGCTTAATAGAATTAGCGGTTTAGCTAATGCTATGATAGCTAGAGGTTAATGTCAGCAACGGTGTCTAATGTAATCCTTTTATCTGTTGCCATCTTATCGCCTCACGTTATTAATTTCAGTCCCGAATCAGAGACCCCGGGGAGCAGATTACACACGTATCCCTGATTCCTGATGATTAGAAGAAACTGCTGGGATATGTGTCAGGAAAACATACCAAACAGACCACAGCAAATCTGATCAAGAGCTCTGGAGTAACAGAACAGGATACATGCGCAAAATTAACTGAAAACACTTTTGGGAGATTTTTCTTGGACAGAAATTAAACATTCTTGGACCAAACCTCCCTAACCAAAAGTAGCTCAGAGAAGGCCAGACTAAATTAGACTTAATTAAGCTTAAATAGGCTACTGTCGACTCTGTTTATCTAAAGTGGTTTAGGAAGTATGTTGTTCGTATGGAAAAACCTTTAAGTCGAGCTGAGTTTATTCCACTGAGCGGCAAATGTTGTTAACAACTGTTTCTTATGAGATATCAAGTTGTCTTCCTCAAGGAAGTAATGCTGAGTTGCTTGGCTCTTATGCTCACCATGGCTGGAAAATAATTCAGTAATATTTTGAAATATTATTATTATTTAAAATAATGTTTTTCTCTTTTAATATATTTTCATTTATTCCTGTGATGTTAAAGCTGAATTTTCAGCATCGCTACTCCGGTCTTCAGTGTCACATGGTCCTCCAGAAATCATTCTAATATGCTGACATATGTCACATTACAAAATAAAAATGGATTGTGAACGGGGTTTCACACAACCTTGTCTATTTCACAAAATTTTGAGTCAGTAGCAATATCTCTGTAGATGTGCAATCAAATCATATGAAGTTAGAGTGCCACTGAACTATTTCACAACACTGGGTGACAATTTCAGAGAATATAACTTGTTCTCTTGAGAGCTCAGACTATGGTTAAAAATATCGCCAGAGCTTATTGCTCTCATTACGCTTTGTGTGAACAATCCATAATTATAATCCGCTTTGGGGAAATTAGTAAAACCCACATGAAGTGGAAATTCAGATTTAGAGAATCTCAAATTAGAAATAAAAAAAGACTAACTTAGTCTGGAGGTTTTTCAGACTGCAATGATAATTACACTGAATAAATAAATAAATAATAATAT
Organism: Onychostoma macrolepis; assembly: GCF_012432095.1. Taxonomy (NCBI): domain Eukaryota; kingdom Metazoa; phylum Chordata; class Actinopteri; order Cypriniformes; family Cyprinidae; genus Onychostoma; species Onychostoma macrolepis. Next base: position 29,222,121 of record NC_081156.1, on the reverse strand, counting down.
CCTTGCTTTCTAAAAATATCTAAACATCCCTAAAACAACCTAAAGCTGAAGAGCAAAATTGTGTAAGATAATGATACTACTTAATTTTTATCCCCATTTAAACCAGGAAATAAATAGAAGGATATGTATAAAATAAATGTAACACAAAAATAAGTATTCATGATTATGCACTAATTACAAGACTCTAATCAAAATTAATAAATAATGACAGTAAAAACAGTAACATTGTGAACAGTTGTTCTGCTTAATATTTCTTAGGAAGAACAGCATTTATTTGAAATCGAAATATTTTGCAACATTATAAATCTATACTGTCACTTTTTATCACCTTAATGGTGTTTAGATGCTTTTTTGCGTTGAAATTAGCAATATTAACACACATCACAAATGACATTGTCTGAGCCACTCTCTCATAACTTTCTGCATTCAACGGACCCTAAAAGCCAAAACAATTGCGTCATGATGCCTTGTTTCCACATTCCCAGCTGTGATGGATCTGTGTTCAAAAGCAGAAGGCCTGGTCCTGTGAGGTCCTCTGCTTTCGTCTGCTCTAGATTGTTAGCTTTTTAGCCAAGGCTCATCTTATTCAACAAAAGCCCTGTGTTTCAGAGGCTTCTCATGCTATTTATTCAGCTACAGCTGCATAATCCCTTCATCAGACACAATATTTGCTAATTATTGCTGTTTGATTACCATATTCAAATGCTATGGTACTTCACTTCCACAAGAGATGGCATTCACAACCTACTCCTCCCATGTACTTTTTTTTTTTTTTTTAAACAAGTACCATGGTAGGGACAAGGTTTTTTTGGAAATATAACTATAAAGTACTATTCTAATACCATGTAATGCATTCATTTTAGTACCGTAGTATATTTCAAATTACCATAGTCTTGACATCTAATACCATCACTGTGCCTTTATACCACCACAGTATTGCACTATAATGTACTTCAAAGAACAACATGGTATTACCACCAAAAACACATTTACAATGTTTTTTTTTGTTTGTTTTTTTATGGTAATACCATTGTATTTTTAATGACTTTCCACTTTTGTTTGATTTATTCCTTCATTAACATATGCTTAAAGTTCTTGCCAATGTCTTCCCGTCCGCCGTCTGATTTATAAGGCTCTACTTGTTCTTCTGTCCTTAAATGGCACGTCTGATAAGGGATGTGTGTATGTGGTCGGGTCACGACGCAGTCTAGATGTGCTCTCTTTACAGACGATCTTCTCTTTAGTAATTAGAAAGAAATATGGCTGCGCTCCTCCCAGTGTGTGGAGAAAGATGTGTGGCGACTGGCCTAGTTCTGAAGTCACAGGGAGCACATGTCGTCCTTAATAAAAATGAATAAAACGCAGGAACGACTTGAGAGGAAAGAAGGGAAGACCAGCTGTGCTTTTTCTCTTTCATTCTTTCATTTCCTTGTTTTATTTCAGGCTAATATTCCCCTAATACTTGTTCTTTAGCTTTCTTCCTTTTTCATCTCTGAATGACCCCAAGCATGTTACAAGTTAAGCATTTGGTGGTATAACGTTGAGTATCACAGAAAATAATGTCAGTGTCCGTAGCCTAAGCTGTTTTATTCGACATGAAGTGGGTCATTGCCTCATTGTGGCAGGCATGTTTTGATCACATAACCACCAAAAATAAAAACTCTGTCATCATTTACTCACCCTCAAGTTGTTACAAACCTTTATAAGTGTCTGTGTTAAACATAAAAGAATATATTTTGAAGAATTTTGTTAACCAAACAGTTGCCGGTCCCCATTGACTTCTATAGTATGGAAAAAATACTACTGGAGTAAGAAACTAAAAATATTAAAACATTTTTGTTAATTGAAATTAGTTCAAATTAAATAATATGTAAATATTAGATGTAAAATGTTAACTAAAGAATTTGAAATGTTGCATTGACAAAAATATACATTTTAAGGAGAAGCTCACTGGAACTAAATAAAAATAAAAACTGGAACTAAACTTAAATTAAAAAGGAAATAAACAAATTAAACCTAAACAGTAATATAAATAAACAAAAACTAATAATTACAAAAGCACATAACAAATGACAAAATGAAAATAAACGCTAATTCTTAGCTCAATTAATAAAGGTTTTACTGAATAATTAATGTGCTTCATATTTCTGCTTTTAAAGCATCTGGAAAGTTGGCCTGGTTTACTTTCATTGAAACTGTGTTACTAAAACCACGATTATTGCTTTAAAAAACACAGAGCGGCGATTTGAAATTAATTTCTGTGGTAACCGACGTAAAGCTTATCTTGCATTAAAAACGGAACAATTCATTAAAGGAATTAGTGAACATAATGCATGATTAAATTATGAATGAGTTCATAACAGAATAGAATGAAGGACTGATTATTTAACAGAAAGCAAGTGGAGGAATATATAGGCACAAAAACAGCACTACTAGAGATGAACTTTCTGTTATAAAAGGATGAAAGCCTCAAGTCAGCCTCATTCCAAAACAATCACTTCTCGCAAGAGTGAGAGATAAGACGGTATGTTGAACCAAACCCTCAGAAGAAGAGAACAAAGCAAAAGTAGAACGTTCAACTCCCTTTGGCGCACAAACACAAAATAATTTCATTCTAAAATCTTCCCTTGTTTTAGTAAATCGTGGCCAGCCACACTGTACAAATACTATTTAATTAAATCAGAATGAGGGAACAATTTATCGTTAACTTGCATCACTGAAGCATTATTTTCCTGTTTAACACTGTAAAGCTGCTTTTGACATAAAGCACTATATAAATAAAAGCGACTTGACTTAACTTAACATACATGTGCTGCTGTCTTAGAATGGTGGGCAGCCTACTAGGTTTTGGAATTATTCTTTCCCTCTTACATGTTGGGGTTAAAAGATACCTCTTGGTCAGACAAACAGACCGGAACTGGCAAATCAATCATTTCCCCCACCTCAGTTCACACACACACACACACACATACATTGCCCTTTTCAATATGCAGTGCTGGCAGTTTCTCTGTGTTGTCAACCTTGACTTACTTTGAAGAGGTCAGACACAGAGTTAGGTTCCTTTCACTACTCATTTAGATTTCAGGAGAGAAGAGAATTGAGAAGGGGAGAAGAAAAGTGGAGGAAAAGAATGAGAAGTAAACAACAGATGCACCAAAGTGGACAACAACAACAAATATAAATCAAAGATCTATTCTTTATCAGTGATAATGTGATATGTATTTAAGCCTCAGTTTTCCTTGAATGGAAACAAGCAGCATGGTTCAGCATGGTTTGGAAGGCTTACCTCGGGTTTGGAACAAAACAATAGTGAGTTAATAATGACAGATCAGAATAATGTTCATTTTTAGGAAAAGTATTTCATTCTAACAGCAGTTGCAAGGGACCGAATGAGAAGACCTTACCAGAACACAATTTTTGCTCACTCTTATTTAGCAACAAGCTACTTTTTTACTGTAAGGATCTGACACATATCGCTGTTGTTTCAAACACTAAATATGTATTCTCTCACATAAGCATTGAGAATTCTGATTCATTTTAATGAATCACCTTATTCAGATCATTTTCAGATTCATCATTAGATTCAGTTATTCACAAAAAGAAAACATCATCAGTTTGACAACACATGACAAACCATTATGGAAACATTATGAGAAGACATAAAGACTGGAAGTTCTCCTACCTGTGAAACCTTCCTGACCGCTTCGCCGCTGATCACCAGACCCTGCGCAAACGTTCTGGCTGCAATAACCGTGCGTGTGATTTTGGTCTTGAGCTCTCTCGGCGTGTCTCCAAACGGCTTCAGCGTTTCTGACTGCTTGGCTACGCACTCCAGATACTCCTCTCCAATAATGTACTGAGGGTTTAAAGCTTTAAAGAGTCTTTCCAGCAGACGGGCCCAGAATTCATTCAGAGCCTCCTCGAGATTGACGTTGGACCCTCGGTAGTAGCGCCGAAGGTCTGAGTACAGATCCTGAAACACCTTTGCGATTTGGGAGAAGAGAGGTCCAAACCCAGTCTGGAAAGAGGTTTGAAGCGATGCTTCAGAACGGTTCAACAGCTCCAAAAAATAATCTGGGAACACACAGACACACAAGAACATCATTAGAGCAGCTATTCGAGTTTGGAAGGCCGAAGGGTAACACTCCTAATTTGAAAAAAAAAAGCATTATTCTGAATCAAGGCAAGTAGACAGTGCAATATAAAACTTAATATAAAAGAAATATATAATAATATATATCACAGTATATATCGTGTATATATACATATATATGCACCCAAAATATACAGTAAGATTACTCATAACAAATGAATAAGTGACTAATTCTGACTTAAAGGTTTTGGTTTTAATGTATCTCACAATTCTGACTTTTTTCTTGCAGTTTAACTTGCAATTTGTTTTGGTTTTTTCTCAGAATTCCAAGAATAAAGTCTGAATTGTGAGATAAAAAAGTTGCAATTACCTTTTTTATTTGTATTTTTTGGAAAAAAGCTTCCTTACCAAACAACTTAAAATAGTAATTCTTTATAATTCTATATTAATAAATCTGATTTGGATGAGGCACTCTATCTATGAAATAGAAAGGAAATCATAACAAAAATCATACTTTCAAGCTATTTATCCCCAACATAAACTGAAACAAATCTATAAATAAAATTGCATCTTAGACAACAGTCAGTTGTGTAGTTTGTGCACTAACACAATGAAAAGCAATGAGAGAAATATGAATGAGTTTGAGGTTGAGGTTGAGTTCCACACACACAAATGCAAAGATTTCAGAGGGAAAGTCGATCGGTATGAATTGTGTTATGTAATACAGTGATATCATAAGCTCACAATAACCCAGTCACACATCAATCAGTCCCACATTACACACGAGAGAGTGTTCAATTACAGAAAGAAAGTGGATATAAGAGTGTATAAATTCAGCCATGGGTCTGTACATTTATAACACACACACACACACACACACACACACACACCAGAAGCACAACAAATCATAACAGTGAACTCAAACCAGGTCAAAATTAATCTTTCTAAAACCTACACCACTTCTCCAAACCCAGAGACATTGCACCAATGGGATTATGTCTGTACTAATACATTCATGATGAAATACAGAGCAGTGTGTTGTAAATAAGACCTTTTTGTGTCCTACATCTGATTAAGTTCACATTAATCATGCTTTTGAAATGGCCAAACAAATGAATCATAAAACATAATGCACACAGGCTCGATGAAGCATTTCAAAACATCTGTATTAAACAGATCACTGGTCATTTGGTTTTTCCAGCTGCACTTTTTTGATGAAATGATTGTAACTGGACTCTAGTCTAAATCTCATCACATTCACGTCCCCTTGCACTATGAGAACCCCACTTCGATTTTCTCTCTTCACGCTTCGATGGACACTTTTCTCACTTTTATTATTTTAATAAAAGCCTCTCCAAAGTGTGTTATCACTGAAGCAGGTGAATCTGTCTTCACTCCAAATGCAGGTTTTTAGGGTCTGTAAATGCCTGATTCGGAACATGCCAGCCCGCAGAGCACAAATCTTACAATCATTGCATATTTGTTCTTTTTGCACTATAAAAGGCATAACCAATAGTTTTGATCTCAAACTAATTTTTGAAAAAAAAAAAAGTATAAGATTAATTATACTGTAAACACAGCAAAAGTTCAATGTTTCAGTGTTCCTCCCACATTAATATGTGTTCAGTTAAATGAAAATGAAAATGTACAAGCATACGACTCATATCAGTATTGATTATTTTAATGGCTTATTATTTTAATGGGTGCCAAAAATCTAAAATGTTTGAGAACCGCTGCATTAAATTGATCAAAAGTGACATTAAAGACATTTATAATGTTTTTTATAAAAAGATATGCATTTACAATAAATGCCGTTCTTTTTAATTGTATATTCTGGGATCTTGGAATAAAGTATCATGATTTCAACAAAACAAAAAGCAACACAAACTGCTTTCAACATTGTAATACATTACAGGAATACATTACATTTGAAAACAGTATAAACATTATATATAGAGAGAGATAGAGTTTTACATTTACAAACAGGTCAGAGTTTTACATTTTACACAAGATATTTAGAAGATTGCTGGTTTCTTCATTAGAGTCCTCCAAAAAAGAAAGAAATTCAGGTTTGGAACAACATGAATGTGCATAAATGATGATAGAATTTCTATTTTAGCTTAAACTAAACCTTTAAGTATTTTTTGGGGTCAGTATATGAGGTGAGGAAACATCCAGACTTTGAATAAAGTGAAACTGATATCAAAAAGAAAAAAGAAAGGCCATGAAAGGTAGATACCCAGTTCTTTATATTCCTGTCACACGCCTCTGACCCTCCACCCCCTCACTGCACCCTTCTTTGCACTCTCTCTCTCGTTCCCCCTCTCCTCCATCTATCTCTCTGACAGGCACGCGGGCGTAATGATATCAGCGGCATCGTAACAGAACACGCCGGCCTGTTAATTTGCGGCTGAGTCCATGATGGAGAAACAAGCAGCTGGGGACCACAGAGTGATGGAATGAGAGGAGAGAGAGAGAGAGGAAGGGATGAAAGAAGAGAGAGATTTGAATGTGATTACTTGTAATTGTATTTGTGCATTCTGACAAAGTGCTGAATGACTGAATTAAAGAAGCACCAGCGCTCCCTCATTTTATTCAATATTTTAAACGAATGCACGCACACACAGACCTTTGAAGCTGTATTAGTGTGAGGACCTATCAAAGACGTCATATTTTCCTAAACAACTTTTATGATATTTTGCTAGCCGATGACAGTTAAAAGGCCAGTTCACACCAGGAACAATAACTATAATCACAACTATATTGGCTTCCAAACCAATGGACGATAACATTCTGCTTATTATAAGTGGGTGCTCCAGTTTTGTCGCCTGCTGCTTTAAATGCTCAAGCTCTTTAAAGTTGGGTGGATTCTGCTTGACTGTCAATGATTTTATTGTTCAGCTTTTAGAAAAATTGTTCTGAAATTGATTCCATTCATATTGTTTCTCTGTGTTGTTATTGTTATAGTTGTGGTGTGGTTCTCATAGAGAATTAGAATGATTATTAAAGCTTTATAGTTAAGGTCTTTGTTAAATTTGGATCAGGTTTGATTTTCTGCGTTTTTACATCCATAGCAAGCATTTTGATAGGAAAGGATGACAAATGTGAAAAAAGACATAAAAAAAAACAAAAAACATAACATTTAGGACTTAAGTATGATCGTTGGTGTAAATGGGCCTTCAACAAATAGGTCAAACAAAAATGAAAATTCTGTTATTATTAACTCAGCCTCATGTTGTTCCAAACTTGTATGAGTTTCTTTGTTCTTTGTAAACACACACACACACACACACACAAAAAGATATTTGAAAGACATATGAATACAAAGAGCTGGTAACTAAACAGTTTCAGTTCCCACTGACTTCCACTGTATTGACAAAAATGCAGTGGAAGTCAAAGGGAACCAAAATAGTTTGGTTTGGTCTCTTGTAGACATTACACTCATAAACATTATTAGTTTAAAGTGCATGGCCAATTTAGCTTTTTAAACAGAGAGAACAACTTCAAATGTCAGTTTGAATTTGTGAAGACATTCTCATGAAATCTGACCTTCACAAGTATAACAAATCCAGACACACATTTGTTTTTATCTTCATAGGGACTTTCCATTGTCTTCTGTTATGTTTATACTGAGAATGATATTGTGTAACGCTTATCACCACATTTAATCACCATATATATACACATACATATATATATATATATATATATACAGTGAGGAAAATAAGTATTTGAACACCCTGCTATTTTGCAAGTTCTCCCACTTAGAAATCATGGAGTGGTCTGAAATTGTCATCGTAGGTGCATGTCCACTGTGAGAGACATAATCTAAAAAAAAATCCAGAAATCACAATGTATGATTTTTAACTATTTATTTGTATGATACAGCTGCAAATAAGTATTTGAACACCTGAGAAAATCAATGTTAATATTTGGTACAGTAGCCTTTGTTTGCAATTACAGAGGTCAAACGTTTCCTGTAGTTTTTCACCAGGTTTGCACACACTGCAGGAGGGATTTTGTCCCACTCCTCCACACAGATCTTCTCTAGATCAGTCAGGTTTCTGGCCTGTCGCTGAGAAACACGGAGTTTGAGCTCCTCCAAAGATTCTCTATTGGGTTTAGGTCTGGAGACTGGCTAGGCCACGCCAGAACCTTGATATGCTTCTTACAGAGCCACTCCTTGGTTATCCTGGCTGTGTGCTTGGTCATTGTCATGTTGGAAGACCCAGCCTCGACCCATCTTCAATGCTCTAACTGAGGGAAGGAGGTTGTTCCCCAAAATCTCGCAATACATGGCCCCGGTCATCCTCTCCTTAATACAGTGCAGTCGCCCTGTCCCATGTGCAGAAAAACACCCCAAAGCATGATGCTACCACCCCATGCTTCACAGTAGGGATGGTGTTCTTGGGATGGTACTCATCATTCTTCTTCCTCCAAACACGTTTAGTGGAATTATGACCAAAAGTTATATTTTGGTCTCATCTGACCACATGACTTTCTCCCATGACTCCTCTGGATCATCCAAATGGTCATTGGCAAACTTAAGTCGGGCCTGGACATGTGCTGGTTTAAGCAGGGGAACCTTCCGTGCCATGCATGATTTCAAACCATGACGTCTTAGTGTATTACCAACAGTAACCTTGGAAACAGTGGTCCCAGCTCTTTTCAGGTCATTGACCAGCTCCTCCCGTGTAGTTCTGGGCTGATTTCTCACCTTTCTTAGGATCATTGAGACCCCACGAGGTGAGATCTTGCATGGAGCCCCAGTCCGAGGGAGATTGACAGTCATGTTTAGCTTCTTCCATTTTCTAATGATTGCTCCAACAGTGGACCTTTTTTCACCAAGCTGCTTGGCAATTTCCCCGTAGCCCTTTCCAGCCTTGTGGAGGTGTACAATTTTGTCTCTAGTGTCTTTGGACAGCTCTTTGGTCTTGGCCATGTTAGTAGTTGGATTCTTACTGATTGTATGGGGTGGACAGGTGTCTTCATGCAGCTAACGACCTCAAACAGGTGCATCTAATTTAGGATAATAAATGGAGTGGAGGTGGACATTTTAAAGGCAGACTAACAGGTCTTTGAGGGTCAGAATTCTAGCTGATAGACAGGTGTTCAAATACTTATTTGCAGCTGTATCATACAAATAAATAGTTAAAAAACATACATTGTGATTTCTGGATTTTTTTTTTTAGATTATGTCTCTCACAGTGGACATGCACCTACGATGACAATTTCAGCCCCCTCCATGATTTCTAAGTGGGAGAACTTGCAAAATAGCAGGGTGTTCAAATACTTATTTTTCTCACTGTATATATATATATATATATATTGTACTATTGCTGCAAACAAATTTGGTCCAAAAAAACCAGAAGAAAAAAACAACAACTAAGCTGTCACATGTTCAGGGGCCTGTACCATGAAGCCGGTTTAGCTGGCTAGCCAGGTAAGTTTCAGTTTAGTTTGCACCAATCCTGTGTTTTAGGTACCATGAAAGTGGCTTGGCTTTTAGCTGCGTTCATTGCCATAGTAACTTACACTCCACAGCTCCATGTTCTGAGTTAGAGATCTGAAAATTAAATTGGACCAATCAGATGTGGCACATGTTTGACACAAAAAAAGTCACTCCTCCAGTTTCTCTTGCTCCAAATTAAAGGTCAATAGTACTAAAACAAAATTGTCTGGCCAAAACCAAAAACTTTGTTATTTTATATGATTTATATAGGCCTAATTATATGATTTATATTATTATTAATCCATTACACACAATAAATTTTAGTTTAACAGTTATTATAAATCATTTATTTTAAATGAACGTTAATATATACAGATCGTATATAATATAAATAAGTTGTAGAATCAATAGATAACCCTTTAAAAATGACTGTGACCTTACATATTCGAGTCTCTATCGCTGTATATTTCCAACTCTATAAACTAACAACAAGTTTCACTTGTGACTGCACTGATAAAGCAACATAATTTCTATTATTTGTCCTCTTTCATGAACAAGTACTTTTATTCATTGTAAATGCATTTAAATTCATCATATTCTTCAATCTCTTAACCTTTAGCAAAACCTTTAACCTTTAACCAAGGCTCGTGATTGGCTGTTCACCAGTGATGTCACACATTCATGTGCACGTGCTCCACAAACTCAGGATCAAAGCCTGAGTTGACAAAGAAAGTTGATGATCAGCATCATGGTACCAACAAAGCCGGATTGAAGTGGTTTGGTTAGGCCCCAGGTTAGCATATATAAGATAAGATAGTCAGTGAATATGGACAAATGCAAAGTTAAGGTGCACACAAAGTTAAATACAATTACATTACATTATTCTACAATAACCCCAAGGCATTATTAGGCTCTGTTTTTGTTTTTTTGTTTTGTTTTGTTTTGTTCTGTTCGAACAGGGCTCTTTTCTGTAAAGCTTAATTGACAGACTTTAACAACGTAATTTCAATGCACTTAACAAATGAGGTTAACTGATTATTGTTTGGATGATTAAGGACACACACAGCATCTTGACCACCATTGGCATCTCAATATAAATATTACACATATGAATAGAAATACAGCGTTTAAGCAAACCAAATTATAGTTGAAGGAAAGCATATAAAATAGAATAGAACCAAATCACAGACCTAGAATGATGCAAACAGGACATTAATAGAATAGAATAGAATAGAATAGAATAGAATAGAATAGAATAGAATAGAATAGAATAGAATAGAAATATGAATTTAAATAAACTGCCTTTTTTAGACATTTGGCCCTCATGCAACAAAACAAGCATGCACAAACACACTTTTAGCTCTTGTCCTATGACAGGCTGAGGAGTTGGTCACCTAAGCTGAAGAGGTCTGATAAGGACTTGAACCCATGTGCGGCGATCAGAGATGCAGCCTCCACCTGTCTACACCTCACATGAGAGATCATGCATTTGGAAAGTACATGAGCTTTATGGTCACAGAGGAGCTCTTTAAACCATGCGTGCTCTACTTCTGAGGAGCTCATAAACTCTGCAGCTCTGTCTGAAGACTCTTAAATCAGACAGTGCACCAGCTGTGGCCTGAATCTCCTCCTGATACCATGCATGTCAACTGCACGACTCGAGTCTCCACAGGTGCACACACAGGTGGCTCTACATGTCAATATGGCCTATGATACAATACACTAAAAAGTTCACTATGACTCTCAAAAGTTTTGGTCAGTAAGATTTTTTTATTTATTTATTTACAATTTTATTCAGCAAGGATGCATTAAATTGATCTAAGGTGACATTAAGGACTTAAGAAGAAAATAATCAATACATTTTTAAAGAAGTAATTTAATCTTATATTTAAATTAAGAAAATAATTAAAAAAAAAATATTAGTTTCCACAAAAATATTAAGCAAATGTTTTGAACATTGATAAAGAAATTAAAACAATTTAAAAATTGTTTGTTTTTTTGAGCAGAAATTGTTTTGATCAGTATATTAGAATAATTTCTGAATTTATTTTTAATTGTAAAAATACTATATTACTGTATTTTTAATCAAATAAAAAATTTGAATGGTAGAGTATTTATATAGAGACAGATATTCATTAATGCAAAAAGGATATAGAGGGTTGGTGTACATAAAAAAAAGACTTTTATGTCTTCAGTCAACAGAAAGACTATTCATGTTGGCACACACACACACACAAAAAAAAACATAAACAGCACTCTAAAAAATGACAGAGTAGAAGCAAGAGTGAAAACAGAATCATAACATAAAAATTGCGGTCACTGTTCCTCATAAAACTGCTAGCGTGTGTGAGGGAGAGAGAGACAGAGATAAATGTCTCTGGGATCATAGGTCTGTGTCAGCGCAGGTCTTCCTCAACGTGATTTGCATGTCAACATGAAACGACCAATAAGGACACGCGACAGAGCAGCTGTCCTTGTCACAGATGACATCATCGGAGGTGACCTCCAACAGGAAATTGTTTTCCTGGATGACTTGATGTAAGTGAAAATATTATTTCAATATATCAACACTTGAATTGCTCAGCTGCTATTCGATCTCAAAATCAGGACTATAATTAATGCATTCAGCTAAAAAAATATTGCCAATTAATCTGCAGTAATTCAGACAAAAGCACTTGTGAACTTCATAAATTGAACAATATGATCTGATAAAACAGATTTATTATCTTCTATGCTGCGGTTTGATTAGATCTGTTGTCTTTAACACAGACACCTAAATCTTCTGGTCTGCAACTTGAATTTGATCATCTCTTAAAAGTATTTTTCTATCAATTCTGTTTAGCTTTATATTTAAATGTGGCCAGATGTTTTCTGTTTGTGTGTGTGTGTGTGTGTGTGATTCGTTCAGAAATGATCCCCTACAGCGAAAGGCCGCTCCTTATGAATTCCTAAACACTGAGAATCTCCTCACCCTTACAGAAAATCCAGTTCCCAACACACACACGCACACACACACACACACACATGCAGACATGCAGACACAGACACAGACACACATCGACAGCCATACTTAACCTTCTAAAACAGACACATAACAGCTCATTATGCTCTAGTATAGTTTTAGCTGATTCTAGGAGGACAAAAGTTTCCTAGAGACAAACTTTTCAACACATAGAACATTAATCCAAATCAAAGACTCACATGACAGAAACAACTACACTGACCCTTGCTACCTGGTCTCATGGCATAAACGTACCAAAATAAACTTTTTAGCGAGACGCGAAATATGTACCAATAAGTACATATCACTGCAGTTTCCAAAAGAAATGAACACTAGAGTCAGTAAAACTCTGACGCCTTTTATTCCTTTTCGCACAAATTTACAGAGTTACGATTAATAAAGCGTAATTTTCACACAATTACTTCAAAACAATATTAATATGCTGGGAGATTTGAAAACTGATGCTTTTGAATGTTAGCATCACACATATCCAGCTTCATATCTATGGGTTTTCATAGGCGGTAGGTTATTTCGGTAGCTCACGGAGTACGGAGACATACTTGGGAGGTGAGGAGCATCGGTTCAAATCCCGTGTAACTATGGTTCAACAAAACACTTCAAATCTGCATAAAAGGAAGTTCAAATCGCATGGTTGCATCAACAAATGCATTTTTATATCAGTTTTGCATTTGTCAACACTATCGGGTAGGTTTAGGGTTGGGTTTGGTGTAGGGCATATTTCCAACACGATAGAGCATTAATTTTTAGCGACGGTCCCCGGATATTTGATTCCTGAACCGCCGCAATACATACCTGAAGCAACGTACAGTAATAAAAACACAGCAATACGTACCTACTGTATATCAACGTAATAAAAACGTGCCAGGGTTTACGTATTGAACCGGTGTTTTAGCACCACTCAGTGGACATTTCTTTTTGAAACTGCGGAGAAACGTGTAGTAAGGTACGCAAAAACGGTCTCGCTAAAAAGTGCCCCCAGGTACGTTTATGCCATGAGACCAGGTTGACAAGATTACATGATTGAACATACGAGGATGACTGAACAGACAGACAGACAGACAGAACGATGGATGGATGGATGGATAGACAGATAGAACAATACATATAACAACAGAAACAGAACGATGGATTGGTGGATAAACAGATAGAACAACAGATAGAACAACATAAAAATAGAAGAATGGATGGGTGGATAGACAAATAGAAGAATAGATAGAACAATAGAGAGACAGAGCAATGGATGGATGGATAGACAGAAGGATAGATAGAACAGCAGAGAGACAGAACAATGGATGGATGGATGGGTGGATTGATGGATTGATTGATGGATAGACAGAAGGATAGATAGAACAACAGAGAGACAGAACAATGGATGGATGGATAGACAGAAGGATAGATAGAACAACAGAGAGACAGAACAATGGATGGATGGATAGACAGAAGGACAGATAGAACAACAGAGAGACAGAACAATGGATGGATAGACAGAAGGATAGATAGAACAACAGAGAGACAGAACAATGGATGGATAGATGGATAGATATAAAAGGATAGATCAAACAATAGAGAGAGAACAATTGATGGATGGATGGATAGACAGATTATACTCAGGAATTACAATGTCATCTACACGACTCTTCGCTGCCAATTTCCTCTTCTAAATTATTTTATTATGAAGCTATTAAACGGACACCAGAAAAATGTGAGAGAAAGAATGAAAGAGAACCTGAAATCAATGTAGAAATGACAGCAGCATCTGAGATTTATGATTTAAAAGTCTTAGCCCCAATTTGCTGTAAATTGATCTCTTTTCCAGACAGTAAGGGACGAGAACTGGAAACAAATGTCCATGTCTATGACAGCTCATATGGTTCAGAGAGCCTGTTTTATTATGTTTGCACAAAATCTTGTCACGTATTGCATTGCTAATGCCTTTAGTCTTTCAAATCTTACATAAATAGCTGCACACACACACAACCACAGACACACAAATACAGAAACATACACACCCTGGGTATAATCCACCATAGCTGCTTACTGTGCCAAGCATAATTCATGCTGGGAAACACACACTGACCAGATCTCCTCCCTGTGCCACAGCACTTGGGAAATAATCACAGTTCAAGCATTCTCGCCACAAGCACACCACATTATGTGTGTGTGAGAGAGTGTGTTTGTACACACACACTCAGGACTCCTGGAGGTGAGCTGGCACAGACATGCTTTAAAACCCTAAATTGGCACTTATGAACTCCAGAACGACAGAGACACTGACTTTTTTCAACTTTAAGTAGCAAAGTCACCATCTGTACAAAAACCCAGTAATAGAGAGAAATTTCATCAGTTTGTAACCTTCAAATTCAACAATGATTCTAGACTTTATAAATGCTTTGAAAATTGCTACATATTCTGCCTGTCCTCCAGTTTACTCTTCGTAGTATTATAAAATGTTTTGCTTGCTCAGGAATAAAATAATTAAAGAGCTATATTTGGCCAAGCTCATGATTAGGGGTGCAAAGACCCTTCTTTTAATCTTTGATTTTGATTATACCGCTCAATATCAAGAACTGTCCTGATCGTACTTCAAACAAACACACAAACAATATTAATAATAATTATTAATAAAGTCAATGATAATATCAACAATAATAATAATAATATATTATTATTATTATAAAACACAAATATTTATTGATTTATGTACACCACAATACTGTAGTATTATTGCAATGCCTTTGATTGTATTATCATTCTTTTTTATTAATATTATTCTAATTTTTATTATTAAAGAAAACACACATATTTATTGATTTATGTACACCACAATACTGTAGTATTATTGCAATGCCTTTGATTGTATTATCATTCTTTTTTATTAATAATTTTATTATTATTTTTTAAAATTTCATTTTATCATGTCAAAAAAAAATTTTTTAAAGCCTCACCCATCAAAAACAGCAAAACATGCACATTTATTGCATTTGTGTAAAGCATGATTTGAAGTCACTGAGAAGTTGTTTGTTCCTAACAGACAGAACTAATCAAAACAAATCACACCCACACACACCAATCTACACAAAAAGCTAAAACACTGATTAAAACGCCTACACAGAGTGAGAGAGAAAGATAAGATTATAAAGCCAGAGAAAGACAGAGAGAGAAAATTATCTACATAATATATATATATATATATATATATATATATATATATACACACACACATTATACACATTATTGTAAGACAAGTGAAAGTGTGACTCTGTCAAAACATTTACTTGTAGGGCTCGATCTCTGCCTCTCCAAACACAATCACTCAGGTAATAGATGTGAATAACATTCACACTCACAGGCTTGAGTGTGAGTGAGAAATTCACACTGCTACTACACACACACACACACACACACACACACACACATACAGCGAGACCATCTGTCTAATGTCGTGAGGAGGTTTTATCAGTGGCGCTCTGAGATATCAAGCACAGGTCTGTATGGACAAACAAACCATCAGTTTCTCAACAAGCTTTAGTCCAGTGGACTCATTCTTCTCACCCTCGTGAGCTGCATGATGGAAAGAGTCCGTGTTGTGTCATGTGATGTGTAACTCACCGTCAAAACTCTTGAACTGGCCGTTGAGAGAGACCTGTAAGGTGCGTCCAGACTCCTTCACCTGAGTCTCAAACTCTCGTCGGCTCAGGTTCAGAAGGTTCTCCTCCATCCCAGACGTGCAGCAGGTGTAATCCTGAGAACAAACCCGTAGGTGCTCACCTGAGACAGAGAGAGACAATTAACAGTGTTAACATGGCTGTCAGTAGAAATGTATTTAGCTATCCATGATCTCCATCCAGCCATTCATTCATCCATCTTTATAGCCCAAAATATGTTCCAAAGTTTGGGGTTGGTGCCTCTTATGCTCACCAAAGCTGCATTTATTTGATCAATATACAGTAAAAACAGCAATATCGTGAAATATTATTACAATTTAAAATAACGGTTTTCTATTTTAATATATTGTAAAATATACAAAAAATACAACTGAATTTTCCGCATCATTACTCCAGTCTTCAGTGTCAGGCGATCCCTCAGAAAGCATTCTAATATGCTGATTTGATGCTCAGAATACATTTCTTATTATCAATAGCTAGCCTATGTTTCCATAATTTTAATGCGCATTTTGAAGTATCGCATGAGAAACGAGTGTTGGAAACACTTTGAACAATTTTGAATAAAAGTCCCTTAATTCGCAAAAAAGTTTTTACGCTCGCTTGAGATGGTTTTTGACTTGTGCGAAAAAGGGTTAATGTGAATAATGGGAGATGGAAATGCATTTTGCGAATAAATTCCTCCAAGCGCATCAAAAAAGTAATGTGACTTTGCGCTATGGGATGACAAAACCTGACTAACAAGCGGACTGATCTCATTTCACAGTATCTGAAATGTTGTTATGGTCATTCTGAAATGCCTGAGCAAAGTCTGTCATCAAAGTATTTCTGTATAATTGCCTCCAAGAAATGTCTTACACGATTGCGTTCCCAAACAGCAGCATCCACCTCCGAAAACAATGACAGCATTTATTGTGTTCCGTTTGCTCGCTCTGAGGCGCAAGTAGTTTATCATGTATGAAAATGATTATATTCAGTAGCTTCTCCTACTTTTATTAGTGATTTATAGTGTCAGTTTATCAGGAAGTGACGATTTTGTTCTCTTTGACTCGTTGGATAAAAATGGCTTTATGCAATATTTTGCGCATAAGTTAAATTCGCAACTTTGGATGGAAACCCAGCTAATGTTGAAAAAAGTTGTGCTGCTTAACATTTTTGTGGAAACTGAACACTAAAAAAAAAAAAATCTGTAAAAAAAAAAAGAAAAGCATAATGTACTGTATTAATTAGATTTTTTTTTTTTTTTATAAATATATTTATTTACAGTTGTTTTACCTGTATTTTGAATTGTACACTGCATTGTGTTGCATTTTAGGGTTAATGTCCATAATGTCCCAGTATAGACCTGCCAATACTTTCATTTTTCTTTTTGCAAAGTTCTTTCTTACAGTGTGATATTTTTTACATTGTTGTTTCTTTTTTCCCGGATTTATTGATGAATAGAATGTTGAAAATAAAAACATTTATTTTAGCTACATTTTTCTTTAGTGTCACTGTTGATCGATTTAAGGCATCCTTGCTGAATAAAACTATACATACACACACACACACACATATATATATATATATATATATATATATATATATATATATATATATATATGAGCAAGTATATTTCCTAGTAAATATTATCAGTCTGTATATTACAAATAATACATCTTATAAGAAATAAAAATGTGTATCGAGATATAAATCAACCCCCAGAGTTGAAGCTTTGAATGTGTTGGCTCTGTGACTGACAGCTGAATCACAGCACAGTTACATAAGAGAGTACAAACGATTTTTATGACAAGGGGGTTGAAGGGGGAGGGGGAGGGGGGAAGAGTAATTGAAAATTTCCACTCAATCGACTGCTGTTCAGCCTTGTGTTTGGTCAAATATCCTACTATAGAAGTGATGACATGGTCAATCGATATTAAAAGTCTGTAAAACAATGTCCATTCCAGCTCATTGCAGCTCAGTAGCGTACAAAGAAATTAGTGCTAAATAAAAAAAAAAACAGTAATTTATTATTATTATTAATAATAATAATAATCCTTGTATCAATTTTTAAAAATTGATTCTATTTCCAATTTTATTTTGTATTATTATTTATAGCAATAACAATATTATAAAACAATAAGTATTATTATTTTGCTCTTTTTAATGATAAAATAATCAATAATAAATTATTGAAAAATATATTATTATTATTATTATTATTGCCTCTCGTTAAATGAATAGTTCACAAGCAATATTATAGATAAATGACTCATATTTAAGCAATAAACAATGGTTTGAAGTTAAAAATATTTTTGACGGATTTGTTGCAGCTTTTCACTTCACAAGACATTAATTGATGGACTGGAGCACTTGTGGATTATTGTGATGTTTTTATAAGCTGTTTGGACTCTCATTCTGACGGCACCCATTCACTGCAGAGGATCCATTCGATCCATTCTGATGAAGAAAAAAAACTCTTTCTTTTGAATGGCCTGAGGGTGAGTACATTTTCACCTTTCTGTTCTTTTAAACATTTTAGCAATTAGCAAACCACATCATTCTTATATAATGGTATCTTGGTCCATAGAGATGTGTGTATTTACGTGTTAGTGTATGTATCTTGTGTGGTTTGTCAGGATGGTTGTCAGTGTACAAAAATGCGAGTGTCTACCTGTGACTTGTGTGTGTGCGGTGTGTGCATACGTGTGTTTGTCAGCGGGTGAGAGTACACACTGTCAGAGACAGGATTCTTTTTCTAAAGAGCTGGGCTGTCAGCCATTTCTATCCTGAGCCTTTTCTCCAATCCAAGGACAGAGGAAGAGAGAAAGAAAGACTCCAGCAGCACAGTTCATTTTCCACTATCACATATAAATGCACACTGCAAACAGATGGAATTTAATGCAGGTCTTATCAGTGCTTAATGTTAATGTTCAAGAAGGTTTACAGGCACTTGAACACTTGATGAAACCCACACAACCAATGTGTTTGGCCTCTAACATCCAGTGCAACACAAAGAAAACAGAAGACATGGAACTGACAAAATGTGTTGCTGTGAATATGGCTGGCTGGGGGGAAAAAATAGATTAATATAGAAGGGAAGGGATTCATTGTGATTTATTTTGTAAGGCTGTGGACTGACTCACTGTAGCTTCAGCAGTCAGAAAGAGCGTTCAGATTCTTATTTATTTCACACAGTTGCATTGCATAAAATAAAATAAAATAAAATTAAAATGAGATTAAAAATAGCATTCGGTCAAGAGAAAATGCTAATTCACACAGTAATAAAATAAAATAAAATCAGGTTCAAAATGACATTATGTCAAGAAAAATGTTTCAGATTCTCATTTATTTCACAAAACAGCAAAATAAATAATAAAATAAAGTAAAGTAAAAATTAGATTAAAAATAGCATTCTGTCAAGAGAAAATGCTAATTCACAAAGTAACAAAATGAAATAAATAAATAAATAAAATTCAGGTTCAAAATGACATTATGTCAAGAAAAATGTTTCAAATTCTCATTTATTTCACAAAATGGCAAAATAAATAATAAAATAAAATAAAATAAAATAAAAATAGTTAAACATGATGGTTCAGATTGTTGCCATTTATTTCACAGTATGGACAAAGTTGGAAATAAAATAATGCTGGGAAAAAAGAAAGAAAATAAATTATATATGTGTTATATTATTATTATTATTATTATAAATTAAATTAAATTAAATTAAACAATACATAAATAAAATAATATATAAATAAAATAATAATGATTCCGATTTATTTCACACTTTGTAAAAAAATAAAAAAAATAAAATAAAAAAAATAAAAAATAAAAAAAATAAAAAATAAAAAATAAAATAAAATAAAATAAAATAAAATAAAATAAAATAAAATAAAATAAAATAAAATAAAATAAAATAAAATAAAATAAAATAAAATAAAATAAAAATGGGCATTCCAATCATAAGAAAATAGTAGAAAATAATTGATTTATCCTAATTAAATATTGATTAAATTAATGTTGCTTTTATAAATTGATACATAATTTATGCACTACAAACTCAAGATTTATTGAGATTTATCATTATCATTTACCCTTTAATATTTTATTTAACAGCCTAGTTCATCAGGTTTATATATACACACAGGAAAATACACTGTTGCAGAGGTGGTAAACAATTTTCTGTGATCTTTTGGCAGTTAGTATTCTGTGTTTTGGCCGCAGCAACCCCTGTTCGATTCAGACTCATGGTGTGCTTTCTAAATTACCCCTCGGAGATCAATAAAGCACATCTCTCAGTAAAGTGAGCTGAGCTGGAGTTCTATTCCGCCTCAGTAAATTAGAGTTAATATAAAATAGATTACTCTGTTGGTAAAACTGGAAACATATAAACATCCTGTAAACATCTTCT
This sequence comes from Onychostoma macrolepis, assembly GCF_012432095.1. Lineage (NCBI taxonomy): Eukaryota > Metazoa > Chordata > Actinopteri > Cypriniformes > Cyprinidae > Onychostoma > Onychostoma macrolepis. Next base: position 29,201,499 of record NC_081156.1, on the reverse strand, counting down.
GGTTTCTGCCTAGTGCAAACTAAAGTAAGAGAGAGAGACCTTATGTGACCCCTAATAAAAGCATTTAAAATGGTGAGTAAAACCGGTGGTGTTTTTCCCCTCTAAGGTCTCTCATGGCCCACTAACACACACACATAGTGAGACTGGAGATTGAAGAAAGACCAATTCACAGACCATTAACTTATCAGAGAACTCTAGGGAGGAAAACTCCTATTAGAATCCAATTAGACCACAGAATGAGAATCCAAAAAACCCTCTAACTGTGTTTGTGGGGTGTGAGTGTGTGTGAAATAGAGAGAGAGAGAGCCTAAAAGAGATGAGCGAGTTAATTTTACCAGGGAGAGGAAGGAAATGTTCACTTTAATTTGTTCACCTCAAAAGCAGTTACACAGATAAAACATCAAATTAAACACACAAAGCCTGCAGACTGTATGAGTAACAGTAACTATATAGCATCACCACATTCAAGAGGAAGTGATTATGGATATCGGTCTTAAAGAAAACCCTCAGAAGAGGACATTTATGTACATTCCCAGAATGCATTTCCTCCCTGCCTTTTTGTCATCTGAATGTACACTATCTTTCAAAAGTTTTCAGTTGGTAAGATTTCTAAAGGTTTTTGAAGTCTCTTATGCTCATCAATGCTAAATTAATTTAATTTAATTTTGTGAAATATTACAATTTAACATTTTTAAATGTAATTTATTCCTGATGGCAAAGCTGAATTTTCAGCATCACTACTCCAATGTCACATGATTCTTCAGAAATCATTCACATGTGTTGATCTGAAGTTTAAGACATTTTTCTTATTATCAATATTGAAAACAGTTTTTGCTACTCAATATTTTTGTGGAAACCATAATATACAGTGGTGTGAAAAAGTGTTGGCCCCCTTCCTGATTTTTACATTTTTTGTATATTTGTCACACTTAAAAGATTCAGATCATCAAACTAATTTTAATATTACACAAAGATAATGCAAGTAAATACAAAATGCAGTTTTTAAATGATGATTTTATTTATTAAGGGAAAAAAGCTGTCCAAACCTACCTGGCACTACGTGAAAAATTAATTGCCCCCTTCTATTAAATCATGAAAGAACTGTGATTAACCACATTATTTTAGAAAGCTGAGTTAAATTTCACTAGCCAAACCCAGGCCTGATTACTGCCAGACCTGTTGAATCAAGAAATCACTTAAATAGAACCTGTCTGACAAAGTGAAGCATGTTTAAAGAGCAACACATCATTCTGCAATCTTAAGAAATTCATAAACAGATGAGAAACAAAATAGTTGACATGTATCAGTCTGGAAAGGGTTATAAAGCCTAAGGCTTTGGGACTCCAGCAAACCATGGTCAGAGCCATTAAACTTGGAACAGTGGTGAACCTTCCCAGGAGTGGCCGGCCTGCCAAAATTACTCCAAGAGCACAAAGACGGCTCATCCAGGAGGTCATAAAAGAACCCAGAACAACATCTAAAGAACTGCAGGCCTCACTTGCCTCAATTAAGGTCAGTGTTCATGATTCAATAATAAGAAAGAGACTGGGCAAAAACAGCATCCATGGGAGAGTTCCAAGGCAAAAGCCATTGCTGACCAAAAAGAACACAAAGGCTCGTCTCACATTTGCCAAAAAAATATCTTGATTATCCCCAAGACTTTTGGGCAAATATTCTGTGGACTGATGCGACAAAAGTTGATGTCAAAAAGGTGTGTGTCCCATTACATCTGGCGTAAAACCAACACAGCATTTCATAAAAAGAACATCATACCAACAGTCAAACATGGTGGTGGTAGTGTGATGGTCTGAGGCTGCTTTGCAGCTTCAGAACCTGGATGACTTGCCATAATTGATGGAACCATGAATGCTGCACTCTATCAAAAAATCCTGAAGGAGAATGTCCGGTCATCTGTTCGTGACCTCAAGCTGAAGCAAGCTTGGGTTCTGCAGCAGGACAATGATTCAAAACACACCAGCAAGTCCACCTCTGAATGGCTGAAGAAAAACAAAATGAAGACTTTGGAGTGGCCTAGTCAAAGTCCTGACCTGAATCCTATTAAGATGCTGTGGCATGACCTTAAAAAGGTGGTTCATGCTCGAAAACCCTCCAATGTGGCTGAATTACAACAATTCTGCAAAGAAGAGTGGGCCAAAATTCCTCCACAGCGCTGTAACAGACTCATTTCCAGTTATCGCAAACGCTTGATTGCAGTTGTTGCTGCTAAGGGTGGCCCAACCAGTTATTAGGTTTAGGCGGCAAGCACTTTTTCACACAGGGCCATGTGGGTTTGGATTTTGTTTTCCCTTCATAATAAAAAACTTCATTTAAAAACTGCATGTTGTGTTTACTTGTGTTATCTTTGATTAATATTTAAATTTGTTTGATGATTTGAAACATTAAAGTGTGACAAACATGCAAAAAAAAATAAAAATCAGGAAGGGGGCCAACACTTTTTTTGGGTGTAATTGGGTGTATAAAATATGAATTTCTTTCTTCAAAAAACAAAATAAATAAAAATAATTTTTCTCCCATTACAACCTGGGGTTATAGGCCACAAAAAAAAATAATAATAATAGTAATAATAAAATAAGTTGCTTTATGTCAATTCGAATTAAACTAGGAGCAACCCTAACCAGACCCTGATAGAATTCACATAACTCTTTATTCACAATCCATGCACATAAATACAAAATCAAATTATATATTTCCTTTGAGGTATGTAAGAAATAGCTTGGGCAATTTGGACTGGGAAAAGACATCCACATTTAGTCATTTTTATGACATTCATATAGTCTTATTTACATCCCTTCTATATTTAACATGCTTGCTACACCAAATTTTGCTAACCGCTAAACACATGACTTCCTATGTTACTGTATTCCTTTTCACCTCCACGAGCCATCCAAACATTTAACAGTAAACACAGTTATTACTTTTCATTTCCCAACCATTTGCTGCTTAGCATTGCAACAAGTGCACTGCACAAACCCCTAGACAGTTAGCCTATAGCCTATTTGCACATCCCGAGAAAGGTGCTTCATGCTGTTACAAAACAGAGAAACAAGCAGGAATTGTCCACTTTGCGGTTTCTAAATGTAAAGTGGGTTGTTTTCAATCTATAAGGAAGACATTTTAGCAATTATTTTAATTTCAGCACATACTGTAGTTTAGCTGAGATTTCAGGAGCATCACGAGTAATGATAAGGTCAATGCACGCAAGAGAAAAAGTATGTAAAGCAGATGAGATTCAGTAGCATGTCTAAGTTTGAAAATGTCTCACATACAGTACACACACACACACACACACACACAGAATGAGTTAGAAACAGGGACACTTTATCTGAGTGATTTGAAATGAAACATTTAACACGCTAGCTCTTCACCATCCAATCAATACAACACAAGAGCCCTCATACCAAAACACAATCGCGTTTCAGAGGTATCTGATAAATGAGTTTGCCAGTGGCATGCATTTCTGCTAATGATCCACCGCAAATAACTCCAAACGTGAAGCTGCGTGTCTTGCATTAACAAGGGCATTTGAAGTCTGGGAAAAATGGGAAGCATCCTCTGATAGCATCACTCATTCATATACACACACATCCTACAGGACCTAACTACCTACTACGCAGAAGTGTTCTGTGTCTGTACCACAGTAAAATTGTAGTATAATACACTGTCATTAAAAAGTTTGGGATTGGTAAGATTGTTCAAAGTGTTTTTGAAAGAAGTCTCTTATGCACACCAAGCCTGCATTTATTTGACACAGTAAAAACAGTAATATTGTAAAATATTATTACAATTTAAAATAACTTTTTTTATTATAATATATTTTAAAATGTCATTAATTCCTGGGATGCAATGCTCAATTTTCAGCAGTCTTCAGTGTCACATGATCTTTCAGAAATCATTCTAATTCTGATTTAGTGCTCAAGAAACATTCCTTTGTTATTATCAATGTTGAAAACAGTTCTGCCGCTTAATATAGCTTAATAAAATTTGAGAAATTTGTGAAAAAGGTGATGCATTTTTTTCAGGATGCTTTCATGAATAAAAAGAAAAAAAGAAAATCTATTTGAAACTGAAATTTTGTAATATCTCACATTTGATCAATTTAATGCATCCTTGCTGAGCAAACATATTAATTTCAACCTCATATTTTCATATGGTGCATTATATTGTTTTAAATGGCTGTCAATGCACCAGAATGATGTAGTTACAACTTCTACCAGCAGGGTATAACTGGATTATGCTAACCACACCTGTTCTCGCATCTCACAATCTTATCAGAGTTTAGCTCAGTAATATATGCACATCAGAGTATGTTTGTCTTTAATAATGTTGCTCGCAACAGATGAGAGGAAGTTGAGATATCATACGATAGGAAGTTGAAAGATGTGACCCATTCTAGGAAGATGCACCGTTAAATAAAAGCCAGACAGAAATCCCACCCACACACTGTTCCTGTCACACACAGAGAGAGAGAGAGAGAGAGAGAGAGAGAGTTATCAGGAACATGATGGATTAAAGCACGTTTTAGAAATGAAGCCTGAACAGACACACACACTGGCATTCAGTATCAGTGAGCTGTATAGCGTTGTGGGCAAAGAGACAGGACAGATGATCTGGTGTGTAAAACCAAACACGGGATTATCACTGTAACATTTTCCTGTCTGCCGCTGGATCAAAGCCTTCATCTCTCTGTGATTATTTCCTACAAATTCAACTATCACACTTACAGGGTTTTTGAATGAATTTTTGTGCACGTCTGCATTGTTTTAGAAACGAATTTAAAAAATATACAATGCAAACAGAGTACGGACAGAGCGATGCAAACAAACCCACCAAATTACTGCTTGACTATGCATACGGATATAACAGTCTGTTATATCATTTGGATATCATTTGATGAATTACCACTCCCATGATCAGTAGAAAATGTACACAAACATCCAAAATGCAAGCTTTCTTTCGAACAAATGGCACACAATAGATATAAGTAATGCAAGTTATGTAATCAATTACTTTTTTCAAGTAACTGGTAAAGTAACACGTTACTTTTTAATTTACAAGAAAATATCGGAGTTACTTTTTCAAATAAGCAACGGCAGTTACTTTTTTCCCATTTATTGACTGACGGCTGTTTGAGCTGCACCCTCTACTGTACATATGATAATTTACACACTGTAAAAAATTTAAAATTTTGTAGGAGATTTTTGAGTTTTCTAAACTTTTTGTTGTATAAACTGAAAACAACAAGTTAAGAAAACTCAAAAATCTGCTGAAGCTGGTTGCCTTAAACCTTTACGTTTTCTTGAGAAACTTGAGAAATCCTGAGATGTATTCATTTCATATATTTTTTTATGTGTGAAAGGGCCAAAAATATCATTTTTTATATTAAAAACAAACAACCAAGCCTTGCCCAAATGAGAAAAAGTAACGCAATGCATTACTTTCCATAAAAAGTAACGCAATTAGTCACTTTTTTGTAAAGCATTACTTTTAAAAGTAACTTTTAGTTTTACACAGAAATCAATCACAATGACTTAATTTGAATAAATATATAGATTTATAAGTACATTTTTACATGAAAAAAAATGAGGAAAAAATGAATACAACAAAATGTAATGAACCGTCCTTATTCTCCTCAAATCAAACATGGCACTGTTCATTGTGTCAGTGATGGATATGAAACATCAGTGATACATAATATTTCATGTCACTGACATCCAACCATGTGCAAGAGCCATTCATTCAAGAGTTACAGGATTGGAACATTTTCTGTTTAGTGTCAAAAACCTCTTTCCCTTCACTTTTTCCTGTTTCAGCTCAGTACAAAACAGCAGACACGTCACTGACAGCAGGCCCTGTTAAACAGACAGGTAATGCTGAGATGACATTCAGATCATCAAGTTTTGCCGAGAGGAATCTGGATTTCCGATCCACCCGCCTGCATCTGTCTCCCCTGTCTAGAATCACAAGCAAAAATCACTTCAGCCGAGCTGACTGGACAGTTTTTCACATGCAGCCTCATCAGCAGGCATTTATCAGCGTAAATGAGGGATCTGAGAAACGAACCGAACCAAAAAATATGATAAGTTGTGAAAACGAGGGGGGAAAACACTGTCAGATGTTGCATAATTCAACACTGAATGATGATGCGAGAGTCATTCATTTAAGAATTTTCCTAGAGAAATAATTGAGGGATTTTCTCAAAAAAATCTTTGCAGTTGCTTGGAAATTCACTGTGTACATATTTTATATGTATATATATATATATATATATATATATATATGTGTGTGTGTGTGTGTGTACTTGTTTTTCTATTCAGGTGGGGACTTAAACCTGAATACACACAGACTCATGGGGACTCGTGTCACGGTGGGGACCTAAATTGAGGTCCCCACGGGCAAACAAGCTAATAAATCACACAGAATTAAGTTTTTTGAAAATCTAAAAATGTTGAAAGTCTCCTGTAAGGGGTAGGTTTATGTGTAGGGTTGGTGTAGGGCAATAGCACATACAGTAAGTACAGTATAAAAACCATTACGCCTATGAATGCCCCCACAAGGATAGTGAAACAAGTGTGTGAGTGTGTGTGTGTGTGTGTGTGTGTCCTTTTAATTTTATGCTTCTGCCAAAGGTACATGATTTCAATAAAACACTTTGGCATTTCCTCATATTATTGAACACTCTTTGATATTTACTAAACTGAGGCGAAGATTAATTCAGCTGTATTTGAACACTGTAAGTGTACCACCGTATATGTTATCAGATGCCACTTTGGTTTATATCATGTTTACATCCACATTTATAGCCACGTAAAGGTATTTTAGAGAATAAAAATATTTTCAGTGCTTACTTTATAGCAGATAGAGTCCTGAATGCTAACTACAAGGCAAGCTATCTTTCCAGTGGTAGGATATTAGTGGTGAAAGTGAGTGAGAGGCAGCTGGGCTCTGCTCCCTGTGAGAGAGTTCTTCAGGGACACTGACATGGATCTAAATCAGAGTCTAATCTGCTCAGCTGTCAGGCCAACTGCCACCATGCAGGTGAGCACCAGCGCCCTACATCTGCACACTAACCTGCTTTTGAGTGCGTGTGTTGATTCACTTCTCAAAACCATTGTCCCACTTTCTGAATGAAGCACTGAGCCATAAACACATTGGATGAAATACAATGCAACTGGTCTAAAAAGGTTTACACAGCACAATTTTAGAAGCATGAAACATCATTTTCAATATTTTCAGGTCTCTTGCTGATCTATTGATGTGGTAAAGTTTTTAAACACTGAATAGACCTTAGTCAGGATAGTGGCATATTTAATTTTTGACAGGAATGAAAATGAGGCTGTGAGGGATTGAAGTACAGTGTGTTCAATAGATTGTACTGTTGTTTAACTACATGCCAATTGTTCAGCTGAAGAAACATCTTTCGGAAAAACACCCTCAGTAGACAAAAACTCCATTAAAACAGTTTTACAAGCTGTGGGTTGTATGAATTATGTGACGTTTATACAGTTTGTGTCATTGTAAAGACTAAGTCTATCCCTCACAGCCTCGTTTTTTTTTTTTTTTTATGTTAAATTCAACATGCTGTCTAACCTGATTAAGGCATATAGGCATTGAGATATAAATAACCCATAAACCGTATGTAAATGATATGCAAATGAGGACAGTCATATGTTAGAGCGCACATGATTGCAATAAAATCATGGCAATTTCAGCATTTTTTTTGTTTCATTTACATTTTGTAACATTTTAAAAAGTTCACATGTTCTCAGTGGACTACAAACTGTCTACACAGTACACTGAACTCTTTTACTCCCACTGAGCAAGAAAATCCTTGTTTTCATGACAAAGAGGTGAAGAGGTCATTTAGCGGCTGAAAAAAATGAACACGAGAAGACAGTCCTTGACCTGATCTACAGATGGGCTTTGGTTAATTTGTTCCTTCTGCTTTTGTTTTAACATTCATTATGGACACAGACTACTGGAAAAGCCAATCCTCTCTGTGTCTTTGTGTGTTTTGACAGCATGAGATATTTTGGACTGCTGTGATTTGGTGTATGTGTCTGGGAGAGTCCGAACAGTCTGCTTTTTAGTGAACCTTGTTGCTGAGCTACAAAGGAAGTATTCATCAAGAACGAATGTTAATTGGGTAATGGTGCAAACACACTCACAAAATTACTGCTTATCTCAATTTGCATGGTGCAACTGCCCAGCCAAGCCAATTAGGTGCTAGTTTGAAGAGGATGCAGTGGTCCACCACAGCCATGATAAATATATATATTTAAGATTATTCTACTTATACTATATGACATACACAAACTGTACAGAGAGAGAGAGACACGCACAGTCTGTCTGGAATGCTATCAATGGAGAATAAAATGCTATATGAAAATTATAATAAGTATTTTATAATTAATTTATAAATAATAATTTTATAATATATAGATACATGTATATTTCAATATAGATACATCAATTATGTAATTCATTTATAATTAATGATAGAAATTAATAATAAAATATAATTATTATTATTAATAATAGTAATAATAATAATACTAATAATAATATACATTATCTGGATACATAATTCGAATGCTATCAATATTATAATAAATAAAAATATATATAAATAAATAAATATATTTTATGCTTATTTTATAAATAATATTTTCATAGATATAGATAAATGTAGAAGAACATATTTAATTATAAAATATAAATGTATTATTATGTAATACATTTATAATAATAACAAAATATAACAAATTTATAATAATAATTTACATTATCTAGATTTATAACCTAAAATGCTATCAATAGAGAATGAAATGATACAAGAAAATTAAAATTCATAAATTATTTATTTTTAAAAATGTAATTTTAGAATTTTACAATACAATTTATAAACTGCATGTATTATTAATGGCAATTTTTAAATTCATATCTAATTTGAAATGGCTATCTGTGGAGAAATATGGTTTTCCAGATGGTGTAGTTATAAAATATGACAGTAGGGGCTAACTGGGCCATGCTAACCAGCCCAACTTTGACCATTAATTGTATAAGACAAATAATATTAATGTTTCTAAATCTGGCATATTCTATAAAGAACCTTATTTGCTTATAATGTGTGTTAATGACAATGACTGTCTGACTGATTGAAATATACATGTATAGTGTAGCACATTCAGCAATTGGATAAGTTGGACCGTAGGTTGTACACAGCTCGTCAAATAACTTTATGCACACTCTGTAAGGCCTAGAGCAGCTGTCCACGAATCAGAAGACACTGTGGTCTCATCATGAAGTAAGGGCACGAAAAACACAATTCAGCTGTCTTTCTTTCATCCGTTCTGTTCTTCACTCTTTCAACACAACACCCACATCACTCACCAGCGACTGATGAATCACATGCATGCACAGATTTGTGTTTGTCTGGAATATCTCAGCACCTCGGGCTGGATCAGAGCAAGTGCAAACCTCTTCTTGTTTAACGCCATTTTTTTCCCTATGCATCAGCCTGTCTGTCTGTTTCCTTCTCTTGTTTGCTCTCTTTCTCTCTCTCTGCTTCTGCTGGAATCTGTCAGCTCTTTCTCAAGAGAGCAGATTCACAGGCGCCCCAAACGCTGCCAGCTCACTTGACTATACGTGTGTTTGAACTAGGCATTAGACTGAGTTTCAGTGAAAGAAATGCAATGCATTGAACAAAGGGTCGAATGAATCAAATCTGACACCCACAGAGAGAAGAAATAACCCGAAAGCAAAATCAAATGAAGAATAATTTGCATAAATGAGAATAGTTTTAATGAGAATATATCTCAATTACTTTTCTTAAACAGCAAATGAGAATGTATTTAATGTGAAGTAATGTGAAACAGAATATTTACTGATAAAGATGTCTTAAAGCAAATTTTACCTTAGGTTAAATTAACTACATCTTTAATTAGCACAACTTTTTTCCATAATAGTGTAGCTTTTCCAGTAATAAGCTACTTTTCCCAACAAGTAGGCTAGCAGTGTAAACACCACATCGCTGTTTTATATCACACTCCATTGCAAACACAGTGAGCAAAGGCTAACAAACACTTTCTCTTAAAACATCCTCTCTCTCGAATGTCCTAAAGTCGTGTCACGTGGTTGGCCATCCGGTAATTAAGTCATATCTGCCTGAGTCAAGAAAAAAAACAATTGTCCATTTTTTGTCTAAATAGACAAAAAATAAATACAAACTAAGATTTGTTTTTATGTTTTTTAAAAATATTTTGTGCTCACCATTTATTTAAGAAAATACAATAAAATGAAAAAAAAAAAAACAGTAATATTGTAAAATATTATTAAAATAAAAAATAAAAAATAGATTCAAAAGAACAGCATTTATTTGTAATTGTTGTTGTTGTTACAACATAAGTTATTAATGCAAATGTTTATTTTTATTAATTTAATGCAATTTAATGCAAAATTATACTGTTTATGCTATTTTTAATCAAATAAATGCAACCTTGGTCTACATAAAAATGATACTTATTAAAGTGTATAGAAACGTGTACATTTCAATTACATTTCAAACAAGAAATGAACATAAAAGGCACAGCTAAAGTCAACAACAGTTGCATGATAAACTGTGCTTATCTGAATGTCCCATGCATTTTTTTTTTTTTTAACTATATTAGTTCATTTATTTTAATTTAAGAATTTAAAGAAAAGCATACAGTAGGTGTCAAAAATCCATAAAAAAAAAAAAAAAAAACTAAATTAAGTCTTCTGGGCTTTGGAGCAACCTCTGAGCAATAAAATCTCCCTCTGGGCAGCTGTCAGCCTATTCTCAAGAGTGCAGATGCAGTTGCCCCAAACTAACTAGAACTAGACTCAACTTCAGAGGAAGAGGTGCTGTGCACTGAGCTCGGGTCAAATGAGGCAATCCTGACCTCCACAGAGACAAATACACATATGTATCCTCTCTCTCATATACACACATATTCCTTTGTGCCCATGTGGGTGGGATAAGCTCCATCTCACTGATAGCCTAAGGTGGGGTCCCGTTAAATGTGTGTGTGTGTGTGTGTGTGTGTGTGTGTGTGTGTGTGTGTGCGTGTGTGTGTGCGTGTGAATAACAACAGAAATCTCTGTGTGACCTGAGGGTTACATGTCTGTTCATATGCAGAAAGTTCAAGTAACATTCACTAGCCTTTGTTTCCCCAATACAGAAACAACTCCATTCCAACATTTAACACCCAGCGGGCAAGAATCATGTTCATCCAGGCAGACTTAAATACACTCTGGAAAACTGAAATATTCATCGTCTCACCTCAGGAGATATGAATGAGAGGTGAAGGCAAATATAATTTAGCTGTCAGGACGGAGCTGTGGTGGGGTTCTGCCAGTTTGCAGAGGAATTACTGTGGTGTCTAACAGCGCAGGAGCGCTAACTGGACAGGCTAAAGCCTGAACACATCATAACACAAACCGTTAAGAGCTTTTCTTTCAACTACAACAGCATCTACAACTTGTTAGTGTTAGTGTGGGTGGTTGTGAGGGCATTGCTAAGGTGTTCTGGGTGGTTTTTACAAAATTGTTTTTGCATTTAGCATATTGGTATCAACTGTACAACTGTAGAGTTTGGCATTAGCATGTTGCTATGCTTCAGTCTGTCAGGCACAAAGCAACATTCATAAAAACAACATTCATAAATAATGGGCAAAATTGTATATTTCTAATTATATAAATTAATTATTATGTATCGTGACTTATTGGTATTAAATGTAATATAAGTACACTACACTTCAAAAGGGATCTGTTATGATCTGTCTCTTATGCTCCCATAGCTGCATTAATCAATCAAACACAAAGTAAAAACAATATTGGGAAATATTATTATAATTTAAAATAACTGTTTTCTATAATATATTTTAAAATGTAATTTATTCCTGTGATGCAAAGCTGAATTTTCAGTAGTGTCACATGATCATTCAGAAATCATTTTAATATGCTGATAAGGTGCTCAAGAAAATGTTGAAAAATGTATCAATGTTGAAAACAGTTGTGTTGCTTAATATTTTTGGGGAGAAGCCGAATATTCACCAGAAGAGACGGACAGCAGCTCGTAAGTGTTGCGATACTTAGTCATAGATCTGTTGTTTAAATTATCTACTTGCTGTTGGGAAGGAATACTTTCGTTTCCTTCTATTTCTATTCTGCATTTTCGTTGAGGTTTCGTTGTTTGATTGCACTTTCTGTTAATTATAATAATTTGCACCTCGGCTAAGAAGGAACCTGGATCATTTTCAGTGCTCCTTGCTAGCGAAGTGTTAGTTTCGTCTTGAGTTATTTGCACAAGGCTATTGGCTGGGCCAATCAGAAGCCGCCACAGCGACTGTAAAAGTATTTAAACTGCCTGTTCGCTATTACAAGTCGGGAGAAGCCGAATATTCACCAGAAGAGACGGACAGCAGCTCGTAAGTGTTGCGATACTTAGTCATAGATCTGTTGTTTAAATTATTTACTTGCTGTTGGGAAGGAATACTTTCGTTTCCTTCTATTTCTATTCTGCATTTTCGTTGAGGTTTCGTTGTTTGATTGCACTTTCTGTTAATTATAATAATTTGCACCTCGGCTAAGAAGGAACCTGGATCATTTTCAGTGCTCCTTGCTAGCGAAGTGTTAGTTTCGTCTTGAGTTATTTGCACAAGGCTATTGGCTGGGCCAATCAGAAGCCGGCCACAGCTGTTTTCACGGTAGTGTGTTAGGCTGTATTTATCAGAGGTCCGAGCGCTGACGCGAAGCATCAGCGAAGCGTTCAGCCTCCTCGTGTGAAGACAGACGAGGGTAAAGACCATCGACTTTTCCTGCGCGACTTTAACCGAGCAACGACTCCGAGCGACACACTTAAGTATCTTTTCTTTTTCCCCTTCCTTACACACTCTCCGTTTCCATCCTCTTTCCTGCCACCTCTATCATGTGTTTCCAAACTATTCCGGTTCTCTCTCAACCACGCCTAACGTCCCACGCAGACGGCAACGTAATCCTGCTAACCTGCGCCTTATCTCTACCTCCTTCACTACACCTCTTTCCTTCTCTGTGGGTCTCTGGAATTGTCAGTCAGCTGTCAACAAAGCTGACTTCATTTCTGCTTTTTCTTTAAAATCCACGCTCAGCATCTTGGGCTTGACTGAGACCTGGATTCGTCCAGAAGACTCAGCAACCCCAGCTGCTCTCTCTACTAATCTCTCTTTCTCTCACACCCCCGGCAAGTTGGCGGGGTGGAGGCACTGGTCTGCTCATTTCTAACAATTGGAAATACTCAACCCGCTCTTCCCTATGCAATTACAACTCATTTGAATCTCATGCCATTACTGTATCAGCTCCGATAAAACTCCAGATCGTGGTCATTTACCGTCCCCCTAGCCAAATTCTAGCCACCTTCCTAGAGGAGCTGGACGGGCTGCTGTCCTCTTCGTGGAGGATGGCACTCCACTCCTAGTCTTTGGTGATTTCAACATTCACCTAGACAAGCCTTATGCTACAGACTTCCATGCACTCCTAGCTTCGTTTGATCTCAAACGCCTTACCACTACTAGCACGCACAAATCAGGCAACCAACTTGACTTAATTTACACACGCAATTGTACTGCAGATAACATTCTGGTACAACCGCTACATACTGGACCATTTCTTCATTACATTTACATTACACTTTGCTTCTCCTGTGCCACCAACCCCTACCAGTTACTTTTAGACGAAACCTGCGCTCCCTTTCTCCTTCCCATCTTTCCTCTGTGGTATCCTCCTCTTCCTTCACCCACCCATTTCTCATCTCTGGATGTAAACGCAGCTACTGAGACTTTATGCTCTACCTTAACCTCTTGTCTAGACGACATTTGTCCTCTCTCCTCTAGGCCCGCACGGGCTGCTCCTTCCAACCCCTGGTTATCCGAGGTTCTTCGTGAACATCGGACTACACTCAGAGCGGCAGAGAGAAAATGGCGCAAATCAAACGATCTGTCGGACCTCAGTAGGTACCAGTCTATGCTCACATCCTTCTCTGCTAAAGTCCACACTGCCAAATCCTCACATTTCCGCAACAAGATCGACAGCGCTCCAGACATGCGTAATCTCTTCAGAACATTTAATTCCCTCCTCTGTCCCCCTCCACCTCCTCCCTCCACCTCTATTACAGCTGATGACTTTGCCACTTTCTTTACAGACAAAACTAGATCAATCAGTGGTCAGTTTTCACCTCCACGCACACAGGACCCTCACCCTACCACATCCACTGCTAAAACTCCCATCTTTTCTTTCTGTCCACTCACTGAAGCTGAAGTATCCAAGCTTCTCCTCTCCAACCATCCTACAACATGTCCTCTTGACCCAATCCCCTCACACCTTCTCCAAGCAATCTCACCCACACTCTTACCTGCACTCACACACATCATCAACACATCCCTACTCACAGGTAACTTCCCCATTGCGTTCAAGCAGGCTCGGGTAACCCCACTGCTCAAAAAACCTACATTAAACACTTCTCTTATAGAAAACTACAGACCTGTCTCTCTCCTTCCGTTCATAGCGAAAACACTTGAACGAGTTGTCTTCAACCAAGTCTCACTGTTTCTTTCACAGAACGACAAACTGGATGCTAAACAGTCAGGTTTCAGGAGGGCCATTCAACTGAGACTGCGCTTCTCTCGGTCACTGAAGCCCTGCGAATTGCAAAAGCCCATTCCAAATCATCAGTCCTCATTCTGCTGGACCTATCTGCCGCTTTTGACACTGTCAATCATCAGATACTCCTGTCCACCCTCTCATCACTGGGCATCTCTGGCATTCCACTTCGCTGGTTTGAATCCTATCTCACTGGTAGGTCTTTCAGGGTGGCCTGGGAGGTGAGGTATCCAAAGCACATACACTGGTCACTGGGGTTCCTCAGGGATCAGTTCTTGGACCCTCCTCTTCTCCACATACACTACATCACTGGGTCCCATCATACAGGCACATGGATTCTCATACCATTGCTACGCTGATGACACACATCATTCACACTCTCTTACAGACGTGCCTTAACCCTCATCCTCTCGTCCTCAATGCTCGGGTCATAACCAGCCAGTAAGAAACCTGTTGTAAAGATCAGTTTTCCCCCACATATAAAATTACATAATATTATAAATTACATAAATCATAAATAATAAGGTAAAGGCTTGCAATTCAGATTTGTAATTGAAAAAAAAAAAAAAAAAAACTGCAGTTCAAGTATGGATCCAAGAATTCTAAACTTCATTGCTTTTTAAAATACAAGGGGAGGTCAAAGGTCATTGAAAAAGACCATCAGGTCATGGTGGTGTTAGGCCTCAGCAGGCACACATTTGTTTGTTTGCCTAAAATTAATAACGAAGAGCCGACACTCTGGCATTATCTAGAAGGTAAAATGAGTTAATCAAAAGGAAATTAGGTTGATATTGATGAACGAAGCCATTCTCAAGAAAATCCTCAGGAGAGTGATATTAGATAGCTGGAGCAATAAGAAAGTCTGCAGTCTATAATTGGTGGTGCTGGCTAAGGCAATCATCACTATTACTACTGCTCATACTATGAATTAGGGGTTTGAACAAAATGCCGACCTTGAGTATTACAGGTTTTTAACCAGTTATGCCATGGACATGAAAAATACCTCAAATCATGTGGCTCACACTGCTTTGATTCAATTCTGTTTTGCTTTTATACTCAAGAGTACAAAGATGATCCATTTTTATTTTGTAATGGCTATTCATGAGTCACTTATTTGTCCTGAACAGTTAAACTGCCCACTGTTCTTCAGAAAAATCCTCTAGGTCCTGCTTCTTTGGTTTTCCAGCATCTTTTGCATATCTGAATCCTTTCCATCACTGACCCGTATGATTTTGTGATCCATCTTTTCACACTGACGACAACCGACAACAATCATACGCAACTATTTCAAAAAGTTCAAACATTCACTGTTGCACACTCTGCATTAAGAGTGAAAGGTGAAAACTTTTGAATTTGAAGATCAAGTTAAATTGTATTTATTTTGTCTTCTGGGAAAAATGTAAGCATATTCTGTAGCCTCTGAAGTGCAGCACTAAATGATAAATATAAATATATATATATATATATATATATATATATATATATATATATATATATATATATATATATATATATATATATATATATATATATATATATATATATATATATATATATATATATATATATATATATATATAATATTTAAAATAAAAATAACAAAAATTTACACATCTTTATCCCTATTGTGTTTACTGATACTTTTGTTTATTGCAGCCGTGATGAATAAAACCCATAACTATAAGGCCATCATTTCTAAGTGTGGTCAGAGCATATGTAATCTTTCATTCACGGCTACACACGATTTCTTTCACGCATGGCACCACTCACGTTAACCGAGCCACATAGAGACAAAAGTACAGAGAAATAGGAATAGTAGGCAAGGAATGGCTACATGTTCAATATCAGCTTTCTTAATTTTTTTTTTACATGAGTGCACAGAAAGCGTTGAGAGACGGGGAGTGAATTAAGGCGTTTTGACGGATGAATGGGGGCAGCGTTTAGAGGAATGCACTGTTCTTTCTCACCATCCACTTCTCCCTAATCCCTCTTTCACAGTCGCACTGAAAGGAAGCTTTTCATCAACAGAAGGTTGAAAGGCATGAATGCCCATCTCTCTCGCCGTCTCTCCCTGTGTATCTCTTTTTATCCCACTTTCATTTTAAAAACCACATTCCTGCTTCAGTGTTCAGGTACTGATCTTTTGTTCCCATTTTTCTCTTTCCATCTCTCTCTCTCTCCCCTATGGCCACAAATTTTAGAGAGATTACGTCTTGCACTTGTTGGAAACAAAAATTCATGTTCTTAACTAATCCCAGCCACATTTCTGAATTGCCAACAGGGCTCTGCTTTAAGTTCATCATGCTAAATATCTGTAAACCTTGTTGGAGTATAATTTCCAGCAGCATCTTTAGAGAACAACAGATCATCTCAATTAGATTTTTACATTATCTGAAAAACAGCTACCAGGTCATTGCTATACTATTATGTCGTGTAGCATTATCAGAGGCATTATCAGACTAGCCGAAACAGCTAACAAACAAAGAATTCAAATTTGAATTCTGGCCCACTTAAAAGTGACAAAAAAAAAACGTTATATTTATGTACATCTTACATTCTACAAGCCTAATTTCTGTTTAATTCTCTGTGCAGACCTCAAGATTAATAGCAGTTAAATATATATATATATATATATATATATATATATATATGATCAGCGGTAAATTAGCCCTTTCTACTGGGTCTACATGAAAACAAAAAGTCAAAAGTGTCAGTTCAAATCAAAGTTCCCTTCACTAAATAGTTGCACCACTTTAATACATGGCATGTCTGTGCAAAACATTTAAAATCACCCAAAAAGTCAATGTATGCCAGAAAGGAGAGCAATAGCCAAAACGGTAAAATATTATCTGACAGCTTTTATAGTTTATTAGCAAATATGATCTTTTTTAATACTATAAAGCTTCAGTCAGTACTGAAAATCTCATCTTTGTGGAAAAGCCACAGATTTCTTTACAAAATGGGCTGGTCAAGCCTGTCAATCAATCTAACCATAGCTCAACCTAAAAGCTGGTTCTCCTGCTTTGTAAATATGATCAAAACTTGACAGCCAACAGACTTAAAGTTCTGGAATCACAGGCAGTGTTGCCAGATTGGATAGATCCAGCCCAAAAGCTCACGAAAACCCGCCCAAAACTTTAACTGTCAAAATAATGTGATAGAATGTAAATCAAGGTTGATAAGAGCCATTTTTAACTCCTTAAAACAAATTAATGATGACAAAATAATATAAATATAATGCTAGATAAATTTCTGTGGAAAAACTACCAGATATAATTAAAATATGCAAGCTGACACTGTCAAAACGGCAATCAAGAAATTAACCGATACCCTCGAAAAAACACATGCATCATTTTCAATGTCAACAGTCAGAATTTAAATGCAAAAAAGTGCCCAATATAAGTGATCAGAATAAGCAATGTAATTAGGTATTTCACACTCGTTCATGCACACGCCATGACAGTCAAAAATGTGTCATTCATTGATTGATGCATACTGTATGATAATCCAACAATAAAAAGAATTAACAACAATAATAACGCTCTTACCTTCGTGCCGCTCTATAATTTCACACAGAACTAGAAAGTCTTTCGTGAAGTTCATATAGAACTTTGCACAGTCAAAACTAACAAGTGCAGCAGCTTTCAAGGATATACCAATCTGGACCGTTTAAAAGATAAAAGACAGGATCGTATAGATGTAAATAGATTTTGATTAAATAATTTAACTGTGCTCTGATTTCAGTGTTGCAGTGATATAGCCTTCGTGCCATCTCTCCCTCAACAGGTGTATGGCGCCTCATACAGTGTGCGTGTGTGTTTAGTAATGTTGCAATGACTGATTGGATGCGGTATATGCACACTTGGGCTTGTATGTTACCCGAGTAGCCTATACAATTCATATGTTTAAAAACCGCCAAACTGACCCCAAACCAGCCCAAATTTTGTCCACCCGCTCAAGCCAATATTTACCCGCACAATCCCAATCTGGCAACACTGACCACAGGCTGATTGGCTGAGGATTCAAAAACTGACTCGTTTGTCAATATTTTTTCAGTCTGGAGAACAGTAAGTCAGACATTCAAATATTAGCTGAAAGCATCAGTATGACTACACATGTGTGTTTGCATAAAGGTTGCTGGTTGGAATATTTCAGAGGTGACCACACTTACATCATTTTACCCTTTACCCTCCACCACAGTGGCGTACAAAGCACATATTGTCCAACTCTTTCTCTTTATCCCTTTCTTTTTCTCTCATCATAAAGAGCTGGCTGTGTGAATGGATGAAAGGTTCACTTTTAATTCAGTTGAAATCTGTCAGTCTGCTGCGTGTTGTGCCAAAAACACAAAGTGCATGTCAGATCATGTGCCACGGGATCTTTGAGAAGATCTCTTCCTCTCTTTCCCATATAATATTTCCAAAGCAGCCAATCAATACAGGAACAGTATTGGATGGAAAACACAACAGAGCTCACAGGCACTGGTGAACATCATGAACAACGGAAGAGTTTGCAGAGTTTATGCCTATTACTAAATTATACAAAACATACACAAAAAGGATGATGCAAATAGACATTAAAGTGCAGGTGTTCATTAGCAAGAGCTGATGGGAAGGTTGAGATTTCCTCATTGTTCCAATTATACATTTTGCAGCAATTTGGAAGGTTTCACAGAGAGTTTGCGGTTGCCAGCTCCCCTTCTGACTTCATCTTAAAGATGCAGTGTGTCATTTCTATACCACAGAATTGCATAAATAATTGTTGTTTTCAACAGGGTTACAATGACTACCCAGTCTAGTGCTGTCCCAAATCACGACATTGGATGAGTCAAAGTTGCTATGTCAGGCTGCTCAAACAAACAGATTCTATTAGGTGATGCTAGTGGCACAGAAATGCACACTTTAGCTTTAAGTCGGATGCCAAAGAAGAACCTTTTTTAAGCTCTTTAAGGAACATTTTCTTCGGTCGTACTTCAGAAAACCATCTATGCACTGGTGCTTTAAAGAACTCAGAAACCAAAACACTGATCTGAATAACCTATAATGAACTTTTTAAATCTCCAAAACACATAATCGTCAACTCAAGAATCCTATATAGCAAAAACAAGGCTTCTATGTTGAACTTAAAATCTGAAAAAGAGTGTAGAGTTCATAGGATGTTGTTAAGCATTTAGTGCTTGTTTAGAATAGTTTTCCATGATCAGCACAAACTAACATCCCAGTCCAGTGAATACTGATCCATGTGAAGAACAGAACCGCCCAAAACAGGAAACATACACTAAAGTTCAGAGTATGCAGAAGGCGGTGGTGATGCTTTCAAATCAGACACATCAATACTCTAACCTCCTTCCAGAAACCAAACAGCTCATTAAAACCGAATGACTTTACAAGTGAGTCAGACTCCTTAAGTCATCTGTCAGAGGAAAGGCAAAGGTTGCCTAAAGAACACGTCCTGGAGGGGCAACTTTTCAAAATGAGCTGAGAATTTCTGGAGGGCCCTTAAACGGCGAAGGCAATCGCTCAAAATAAGGTCAAAAACATGCGCAATCCTTAAAACATACTTTAAGCCAACAGCTAGATTTTTCCTTTTACTGACGATGTAAGTGGTGCTTGATTGTACAAAAGTACTGCTGAAATGCTGGAGTGCTGTTGCTAAGGAGTTGTGTAAGGTTTTTACTGTGTTCCTTGGCTAGGTGGTTTCTGGGGTGGTTCCTTACTGGCCCAAGTGAAAAAAGCTCACTCAAAGCTTCTACACCCTCTTAAAAATAATGGTTTTTATTATAATAATGGACATCTATGGTTCCACAAAGCACCTTTAACATCCATAAAACATTTTCAATGCACAAAAACTTCTTTATACTGGAAAAACGTTCTTTAGAATGTTCAAGAAAAAAATTTCTTCTGAGAAAACCCAAAATGGTTCTTATATGGGTATCACTGCAAAAACCCACTTTTGGAACTTTTAATTTTAAGAGTATATAGTGTTCAAATCCCAACCCTATATATCAGGGATCCTCAAATCTGGACCACGAGATCCACTTTCCAGCAGAGTTTAGCTGTAACCCTAATCAAACACACCTGGACATGCTAATCAATGTCTTCAGGATCATTAGAAAATCACAGACAAGTGAGTTTGATCAGGGTTGGAGCTAAACTCTGCAGTGGATTGGACCTCAAGGGTAAGATTTGAGGAACCCTGTTATATATGGTCACATTAGTGAAAATTTAATGAAATCTTGTGGACAAAAACATCTTTAGATTATAAATGTTATTCACTCGAAGAAAATAAAAACTATTTTTATAAGAACTAGATTTTTGTATGCAATGGGTTCTTGCTGGTGAAAAAAAAAAATTTAATTAAAAAATAAAAACCTTGCGCTAAAATGCTAGATTGCTGCTTCTAAGGTTTTGAGTGATTTTTATCTCTTAAGTGGTTCAAGAGTGGTTCTTTACTGGCCCAAGTCAAAAGAGCTCACTCCACACATATATAATATAATACGCTCATAAAAAATAAAGGTTCTTAATTGGCATCCATGGATCCATGAATAAACTTTAAAAATCCATGGACAATTTTAAATGCACACAAGGTTCTTTATGCTGGAAAATGTTATTTAGAATAGAATAAGAAGGTTATTTGGTAAATCCAAAATTGTTCTCCTATGACAGTGGTCTCAAACTCAATTCCTGGAGGGCCACAGCTCTGCAGAGTTTAGTTCCAACCAGCTCCAAATCACACTTGCTTGGAAGTTTCTAATAATCCTGAAGACCTTGATTAGTTGGATCAGGTGTGTTTGATTAGGGTTGGAGCTAAACTGTGCAGAGCTATGGCCCTCCAGGAATTGAGTTTGAGACCAATGTCCTATGGCATGTACACTCTTAAAAATAAAGGATCAAAAAAGTGGGTTTTCTAAGCGATGCCTTTCGAAGAACCATTTTTGGTTCCCCAAAGAACCTTCTTAGAAGAACATTTTAAAATCCGAAGAACCTTTTTCCACTATAAAGAACCTTTTGTGCAATAGAAAGGTTCTATGGATGCTAAACATGGAACCATAAATGCCAATAAAGAACCTTTATTTTTAAGAGTGGTCATTAAAATTCCTCCCTTACATTTGGTCACATTAGTGAAATTTCAGTGAATGTTTGTGGGCAAAAAACATCCATTGTCAATAGCAGATTTCTGTCGGTCATGTAAATGTAAAATCTGAAGAGGGAAATCTTTCGCCCTCAGTTAAAATTCCCAATCGCATTGATTCCTATATTAATGACTGGATTAGGCCCATGAAAATTCGCCGAACAACAGTAAATGTGACCCCACCTTAAGTGTGAGCAATAGCCTTAAGCTCAGCAAGTACCGCTTGCTCATATTTCAGAACAAGGTCCACACACACATGCACTTGCCTGTCTGGACATGCTCAGTTCAAAATTACAGGCTGTCAGAGATGGAGATGTTGTTCTCTGGCAGCTTAATCCGAACGTGCATGACACACAAACACACTTTACCGCCTGCCAGACTGAATCTGCTCTTGCTAAATGACAAGGTGTTTTGTGTCTGTTTCTGCGTGCGGGTCTGGGTTTGTCTACATTGTGTGGACCAAATGTCCTAACAAGGAAAGTATTTTGCTGTATTGTACTTTTGTATGGACAAGCACCCCTCATGTTTTCTTCAGAAAATATAAAATTCTAGTTTAGTTTGTATTATCAGTTGCCTAGCATGTTTTTGCTTGGGCAATGCATCACTGGGCAAATACATGGCATTCCAGTTTAACACACTTTCCAGTGCACTGAGCAAGAGAGATAAAGAGAAAGAAATGTGGGAATGAGGGAATGCATAGTAACACAAACACACACAAAACCCCACATCATCCTCGGTTTCTGTTCGTCCTCCAGTTGAGTGTGTAGGACAGATCGTTTGTGCCCTCAGAGGGGCGTAGGATCCCAAAGACCACGATTAGGGGATGTTTGACAAACACGCCATGAATTCTATCCTTGCTTTAAGTGCAGAAGATTAAAAATCAAGCATATCAGCTCTGCTTTAAAAACACACACACACACACACACACACACATACATCCATATATACACACACACTCAAATACTGTAGCTGCAGTGCTTATCACAGGACAAGGAGGTCATCCACATGAACATTTTATCAAAATTACATGCGCATCATTTTAAGCTGCTAAATGAGCTATGAAGGAGAAAGAGATGATGAGAGAGAGAATTAATGTTACATTCTACATTTTTCACAGCAGTTTAGTCTTTTGGTCAATTTGTTGATTATTTGGATCATTTAATATAAATGTATTCTATTTTTCACTATTGATCAATATTGAACAAATTATGTTATTAGTTTTAATAAAGATTTTAAATTAATGTTTAATTCATGTCTTTAACATTAATTTCATTTTAATAATAATACTTAAAATAATTACATTTATTCATTATAATAACAGTAATTTAGTCTTTTGGAAAGTTTCTTGAGTGTTATTTCCTACTTTAACATACACTTATTCTTATTTGCGCTGTTGTTTTATAGATTTTTTTAATCAATACTGACTGAATTATTTTATTAGTTAATTTTTACTTATTTTATTATTATTTTTTTATATGCATCAATAATTAAATTCAATTAAAGGTTTTTCAAATTAATATTTTTATTATTTAAAACATTAATTTAATTTAATTAATAATACTAAAATGATTACATTTATTCATTATTATTAATAACTAAATTATTAATTTAAATTAAATTAGAACAAGAAGAGGCAGCGATGAAAGTGAGATGACAAGTAAAACACAAAGAGGAAGATGAGAGAGACAGATGGAGGAAAGCAGAAGAGTGAGACAAGGACAAGGAGAGAGAATGATGGATAGAGGACGGATGCAGAGAAAGATGAGCAAAGAAAAACAGAGGGAGGGAAGAAGCTTCAGTGTTCCGCTAAGAAACGGATTACGGCCTTGATGTTCCTCAGATATTCAATTTCTCAGAGGCATTTTAATCCCACGGGAAACAAACCCTGCAATATCTTTCTCTCGCTCTCTGTTTGTGTTTTGTGTCTCTTCTAATGCATTTCTGTCTTTAGTTAGACTGAAGAACAAACACTGAGTTCACCAAGCAGTACGGAACACCACGTCATTGCCAAAAACCCAACAGAGGCCAAACACTTCCCTCACGCAACCCTCACCTCCACTAACAAACCACACACCGGGCTGGCTTCTGCTCACTTTCTCATTAAACCATGACAAGATCAACACAGGTGCCAAGAGAAGCTGAAGAGGTCATGTCATGAAGTTTAGAGCTTAGTTTTTAAAGGACCATATTCACTTCTGTAGAAAGTTTCTCCTTAAACAGATATCCCACCCAAAAATGAAAATTATGTCATTTATTCGTCACAAACCTACATGACTTTCTTTCTTCTATGAAAAACATGAAAAATATATTTTTTAAATGTATCTCTGTCAGACTTTTGTCCACAAATAAGTAATAAATAATTCCCAGGACTGAAAAGTGACATAAAACTAGATGTTTTTTTTTTTGTTTGTTTGTTTTGTTTTTTGTTTTTTTTCACAGCACAGCACAAAAAAACTAAAACTTTTTAAATTGAATAAATAGTTGAAAGTCATGAAGTCAAAAAGGGTGGGAATCCTGGCCTGCACTTCAAAATAAATAAATAGTCAAAAGGGGTAAAACTATGCACTTAGTTCTGCCAATAAATAAATAAATGTAATTACTTTTAAATATTATTGGTCAAAAGAGGTGAAAAAAATGAATAAATTATTAAAAATAAATATTATATCAAGGGTCAGTTGTTTTCTAAATATTGTCTGTTCTTTCTTCTTCAGAGTTTATGTATAAAACTATCAAAAATCTTTAAAAAAAAAAAACAGTAATGAAACCACAACAGGGTTTTGTAATATAAAGATCAGCTGACTCCTGTGATGTCTGTGACTGTGATGTCAGAGTTTTATGCGTCGCCTTTGTGTGGTTGAGACTCTTTCATACACGTGGCCCACTGAGTTTCTGTCTACACATTCATTGTCATCTCATCAGCGGTGAAAGGCTTTAATCTGAGAGCGGCTGTAACACGATGTATCATGGCCCAGCTCTGCGCAATCTCAACATGATGTCATTAGACTCCCACCATGCATCAGAATGGTCTATTACTACAATGCCGCTCACTGTGATAATCTAACCCATGATGGCCTGCAGAGGAGGATTACACATAGACAGACACACTACAGCACAGCGGTTGGGGCTCTGAACGCCGTCAGCCAGCATCACACCAATGGGTGATAGACGTCCTGAAAGAAGATCCACAGTCCAGACCGCATGGCAATGTAAAGGGTGAGTGGTAATGGCCGATATGTAAACTATCATTCCCAAAACAATTGCTTAGGAGAACCATTCTGAAGAAATGCCTTCCAAAATGACAGACAATTCAGCTCACATCAATTGTAAAGAATTGATTAAGGAATTGCTGATTTTTTTATGCTAGTTTCAGTTCTCGATTCCCAAACCCACTTGATTCATCGTGATATTCAGAAACTCAACAGAGGCTCTTTTCCAACCCTCTTTTCACATAATGATATCACTTCAATGTATCCACTGGCCTCCAAACAAAGTCTATGTGCAGTATGAACATGTCATTCTAATTTATGGTCTGCAAACTTTTATGAAAGTTTATGCTGCTTTATCAATAAATAACTGCTGGTATTTAAATTTAATCAGCAGCCATAAAACTATCAAATGTGCCCAGGTGAATCAACATAAAAACCACAAAACCTGGATCTAACAGCCATGACTTTTCCAGTGCAGCTGTAGCGGCTCTGTGCATTTGGCTGGAAATGAGAAAATTACAAATTAAAGCAACAAACAGCTTATTGGAAATGAGTCAGCTTTCAAACAGAGCCGATGTTGCTGGAGTGTATCAATAACCACATAAATGCACATCATTCATGAAAGCAATGAAAGATTAGACTAAACAGCCCAAGCACCTGGAGAACAGAACACATAATGATCATGATATGATCACACACACACACACACACACACTTTTCCCAACCTCTCACAATGATCTTGCCCTAATCTCAGCCTCAGACAGCACAAACGCAGACTGTTTACTGACTATCTGATGCAGATGCAGATAATACAGACCCAAAATGGCAGAAAACAAAATGAAATTTGGTTGGTCTCCTGACATGCCAATCAGAGAGTCACTTCCAGTCTAAGTGTCAGAATAAGCTGATATGTGGACCAGACCTTATGCAATGGAGTAAAAGGCCTGACACTGCTGGACCAATCTAGACCTAACATACACACACACACACACACAGGTGTAATGTCCTGGGCTCCTGCTCCCAAGTAATCCCAGAAACCATACATGACAGCACAAATGTAACATTAGCACAGGCTTCAAAGAGCCAGGTACGGATTAGCTGATCCCTGAAGAGGATCAATAACTGTCACATCTGCTGCTTCAGCTAAAGCCTAGAAAAGCCAGACAGTGTCCACCCTCAGCTTTTATATCAATACACACTCTCTCCATCCACAGCCAGACCTGTGAGAGCTACATCTATTCATCTCAAAGCAACAAACTGATTCTCGCAGAATATCAATAGCTAAGAAAGAGAAATCAGATAAAGATCACTGTCAGAGAAAGAGTATGTGCATGTTGGCTAAACAGATGAAAGACTGGAATAGTCTGTTTGTAAAGGTGATATGTGGACATTTTTTTTCATGCACATTTTCCTCTCCCATCTTAATGTGCAGTGAAAACTATAAATGCGAAATACGAAAGTACACACTTTACCTCGAAATTTTAATTATATTCTGGTGGCAAAATTGCTAAAACAAAAATACTATAATATATATATATATATATATATATATATATTAGTGCTGTCAAACGATTAATTAAGCAATCGCATCCAAAAATAAAGATTTTGTTTACACAATATGTGTGTGTGTACTGTGTATATTTATTATGTCTATATAAATACACACACATACAGTATATATTTTGAAAATATGTACATGTATTTACATGTATATATATATATATTACTTATATTACAGCTAAATATATTTAATATATAAACATAATATATTTTTCTTAAATATATACATGTATGTGTGTGTAATAATAAATATACACAGCACACACACATATATTATGTAAACAAAAACTTTTATTTTGGATGCGATTAGTTGCAATTATATATATATAGTTTCAATTTAATATACACAAAATGCACACAATAAATTATATATATATTAGCAGTCACACATATGCAATTAAAATATATATGCACATTCTCAGAATTAAAAAATAAATAAATAAAATAATAATTATATATATATATATATATATGCAACTTCTTCAGATGTGAAGATTCTTCATCATGGCAACTATCTATGAGCAAGTTACACTAAGCAATCAAAGACAATTTGGGGCAATTTGCCAAAATTGCATCCAAAAGGTCAATATCAGAGCTGGAAAGAGCAAGTATATGATATTACTCCCTTGTACCTCGTTTCACTCCATATTTTCCCATCTTTTTCTCTTGTATCTACAAATACAACACCCTGCTACCCAGCCAACATATAAACAAAGCAGGTCATGTCTGACGTCAGACAAAATCAACAGCAGTCAGAAATCCCTCTTCTTATGTAACAATGCTAATCACTGTGATTCCCAACAGCTGGACTGACTCATTTACACAAGAGAAAGAGCAGCACAGGACACCCTATGAAGGGCAGTGCCTAATCTGCTCGCAACGTCTACTATTGCTCTTTCTAGTTGTATTTGGTCTGATTAATGAACATTATGCCCTTATGTTTGCCTTAACTGATCTACAACCACGTGAAATCAAATACAAACTATCAGAGTAGAACTCACTGTAAATAATGTATTCCAATTCGCCTAGGATTTGTGTCTTTTCCATGTATTTTTTTAAGTTCTACACAATTGTATGCATAATATTTGGGTAGGTAGCAACTCGGTTTAAACCAGTTAAGAAAAACATTCTTAGAAAAACTGAAAAGGTTTTGGTAAGGGCATTATATATTATGTTTATGGGCATTTCCTTTAACCCTACAACACAACACAGAGCAAAGCATAATTCAAAGATGAAACACCTGTGAAAAACCATTAAGGAAAATTCCTTCATATTAACACAGTACATTTCCTAAGAATTTTCTTGTCTTATGCATGTCTTATCTGGTCAACAAGTTGGTTTTTACTGGCCCAGCTGGTCTAGTCTGATCCTGATGGATTTAGAGGGGTTTATGTAAATGTTAAAAATCAATTTATTTTTGGTGAATTATGTCCAATGTCTGTTAAACTGCTGACAACTTGATTGCCATTTAGACCCATCTAAGATCTCTGCTGGAAATTGAAGACATGCATTCAAGCATAAAACTCTGACACTAGCAGCTACATTGAGATTTTTATCAGTATGCCTCCATCTAATCAAAGTGTATTATTTCTTGTATTAAATGGGAAAACAGAAATCAATGTGCTAGAAACATTTTTACAGACCAGTTTGAAGCTCAAACACATAAAACAGGTAGGCCAATATGAATGATGGAAAAGTAAAAAAAAAAAAAAAAAAATGAAAGGCTGAAAGAACAAGAATAGGTTTTCTAGTAGACTGTAAATCAGCTGTGTATTTCTATAGAAAGCAACAAAGAGATGAACTCGAAGTCGTGGTGAGATGTAATGTACTGTAATGACTTTGAGGAGAGCCACTGGTAAAACTGATGTGTCAGCATTGCTCTCTTTCTTACAGTCTTTCTCTCCCAACCCATCCATCTCCCTCCTCTCCTTCCTCCCGTGTGGATTTGCGATTCAATTTTGTTGAGTGATGCCATGTGGTTGGGTCACAGAGGAGAACACCTCCTTTCACAGCCAAAGAGACAGATTCTCTCTATGTGCTGAACTAATTTAAGAGAAGCTCAGCTCATACTGACCAAATACATCTGCCATAAAACTCTGAGAGCAACCTGATCAGCTATAACAACTACTGTTAATAAATAATAACTAATATATGTGAACTAATAACCATATTTCAAAATCCACATCTGTAGATAGATAGATAGATAGATAGATAGATCACCAGACCACTGAACAAAACCCACTCAGAAAACATGCTGCGCTATCTCATTCAAAAATCATAGATCTAGTGCTGTCAAACGATTAATTGTGATTAATCGCATCCAAAATAAAAGTTTTTGTTTGCATATATATGTGTACTGTGTATATTTATTATGTATATATAAATACACACCCATGCGTGTTTATATTTCATGAAAAGTATGTTATTTTATATATTAAATAAATTTATTTATAATATAAATTATATGAATATAAATATAGACGTAAATATTTTCAAAATATATACTGAATGTGTGTGTATTTATATATGCATAATAAATATACACAGAACACACACATATATTATGCAAACAAAAAACTTTTATTTTGGATGCGATTAATCGCGATTAATCGTTTGACAGCACTACCTACATACATTTGATATAAATCAGCACGCAGAGATGGAAAGAGAGCTTGAGAGAGTTCAGACTCAGAGACAGTAGGCTGTCACCCTCCAGCAGGGTCATTTCACTGAACATGGGATTTAAAGAGACAGAGCTGTGGAAACACGGAGGACACAAGAACACGTTCCACTTATATTTGAGAAGCAGAAACTGTCTATTTGTCTTTATTTTGAACAGTTTATCTGTTGTTTTAACTTGTTTGTGTGAAAATTTTGCTTGAAAAGTGACTTCCTACCATCTTTCTTTAAAATGAATGCCATTTGGTGTGATGCTTTGTTTTATAATGCAAAGGCATTTATGCATTTTTAAGTGTGACTTAAGTGTCCAAATACTTTGTGGCCTGTGACACACACACAAATTCAACCGAGCATAAACTGTCTACAGCAAAACAAAGCTGGATTATCTGTATTATTTATGAACAACTTTGCTCAGAGGAACAGAAATAGAGGAAGAGAGGAATAAAAATAGCAAATGAGCAAACAAGAGAGAATTTCCAGTTTGTCTCTAATTACACACACAGTGTGCTGCGTGAGATGACAGTTTATATGTCTTTTTGTGCTGTTATCTTAATATTACCTGTTTCTCCAGAGAATGAGAGATATAAATGGATCGCCCTGAGCTTTTAGCGCATCTAAAAATACATCAATCTCATCCAACTCACAGAGAACAAAACATATCTCACTCCCCGTCTCAAGGGCCTGTCTCTAAAAGACGACGCAAGGAAATTGAAGGCATTTGAACATTACGATTGTGATGAAATTCCCTGCTCAGTACGGAAACTACAAATGAACATGATGACAGCATCTGTCTTGCTTTAGTATTGTGCCTGTACTGATGTTGTGTTTGCAGAATGATGCTGCTCGCTTTGCTCCTTGAGAGACGTTTTAGGCAAAGCTTTATTAAGACAACAGTCTTGGTGACCTTATCTTTTTTTTTATCTCATATTTTTATGCATGGGTCAATGTGATAGATAAGACCTTTATGCAAGAACTCGGAGTACCCAAAGTAAGGGTGTTGGTAACTTAACGGTTAAATATATAAACTCCCATCATAAAGATTGAAGGTTCATTCCCAAGTAACTCTGACCCATGAACTAGAGTTCTGAAAAGCCCACTCCATCTCGACTGTAGCTGTCAACACAGTACTTAACCCCCGTTTGCCTCAGGGAGGACAGACCCCGCAATTAGCACACTGTTTGTTCAAAGACTCTTCATCTTCTGAGGCACAATGGAAATTCTCATTAGAGTCATAATAAATTAATATTTCAGCCAAAGGAGAAGGAAACTACACAACTCTAGCATTACGAAATTGTGAACTGCATAACATTTTGTTTTCTGGGTTAAATAACCAATTTTTCATGGTTGGTTTCAACAGATACACATTATCTCACTGGTTCCTTCCACAGATTGATAATGAAAACCAACCCACACAATGTTGTGTAACAAGACTTTTGACATACAGCAAAGTCTGGTCAAACTTGCAGCTTTTTTCTGGTCAAGAACTGCCCTGAAAAGATCATTTAAATGACATGCAATGCAACCAACCTTTCTAGTGTACTACATTTAAATGTGTGCAGATTTTACATAAAAATAAATAAATGGTAGTATTTGTTGCATGATATTTATGCAGATTTTAATACACAAATAAATAAATGACAGTATTTGTTTAACAACATTTAAATGTTTGCAGAATAAATAAATAAATAAATGGTAGTATTTGGTGCATGATATTTAAATACATGCAGATTTTAATACAAAAATGTATTTTAAATGTAGTATTTTTTTTTACTACATTTAAATGTTTACAGATTTTATTACAAAATAAATAAATAAAAAGTAAATAAATGGTCGTATTTGTTGCAAAATATTTAAATATCTGCAGATTTTAATACAAATATAAGTGACAGTTTTACTACATTTAAATATTTGTACAAATAATAAATAAATAAATGCCAGTACTGGTTTTAATACATTTAAATGTTTGCAGATTTTAATGAAAGAAAGAAAGAAAGAACAAATAGCAGTATTTACTGTACTACATTTAAGTGTATGTAGATTTTAATAAATAAATAAGAGTATGTGTCAGTCATACAGGTTTGTAACAATACATATATGAATATGAATAAATGAAATAATTACCATTTTTCTGCAGTTTTTCCACAGCTCTGATGCTTATGTATGAGGTTGCTGTACAAGGCTGAATGTTTCTCATAAGCGCTATTAGCGATCATTATTACGTCAGATGCTCCCATGATGAATGGGGTGAAATCTCTCTCCTTTTCCCACACCTCCTTACAGCTGCTGTGAGTCCAGCCAAACCAAACATGCTCTCCCCTCCCACTACCCTGTAATAGCGCTGCAAGCTCGCTGTTCAGCCCAGCTTTAACAGGAAGCCCCATTGAGTTGCACATTTGAGACTACATCGCTCTTCCAAATCCCTCTCGCCGTACTTCCTTCTGATTCTAGTGCATGTAATGTCCTACATTCTCGATCGCTACATCGTCCCTCTGCTCTAATGTGGAGAAGCTTCACGCTTAGTCTCCAGGGGGTAAAAGTTAGGATGCTGTTGGGAGTGTTAAACCAGAGACTAAGACACATGCTAAAATTAAAACAAGACTTGACAATTTTCAAGAATTCACTAGCTCTGGTACAATTCCTTTTCTGTTATTACAGGAACCCCATGGGCTAGTTGTTTATTTTAATGTTTATATTAATATGGTATCAGTTTATTTTAAATTGAGGATTAAATTTATGTTCTCAGCTAACTATCATCCCAAGTTTCGTAGTATAAAATCAAGCCTATTTCAAAAAATATAATATTAAAAATATAAACTAAACAAATTTCAGCTGTTGAACACAAAAGAAGATATTTTGAAGAATGTTGGTGACCAAACAGTTGACAGTAGCCAACTGGAAAAAATACTATGAAAGTCAATGGATACCGTCAGCTGTTCTTCAAAATATCTTCTTTTGTGTTCAGCAGAAGAAAGAAATTCATATAGGTTTGGGACAAGTAGTAAATGATGACAGAATTTTCATTTTTGGGTGAATTATCCCTGAATGGTGCAATCCAATTCATATATGCGTTTACATGTAATCTGACCAAAGCTTCAAGGCAATCACTGTTCAATCACTTCAGAACTGGAGAAAACCACTGCAAAAATAACACCAGAGTGTATTTTTCAATCGGATTGAGAAAACAGTCAAGATTTCAGAATTTACTTTCTTTTTTTCTTTTTTTTTTTTTTTCCTGATCAGGTTAGATTGAGGTGTTTACATTAAGGCTTTTTAATCCAATTACTAATGAATGATTTGGGTGCATGTAAATATGCAATGCTAAATATGTTGGCTTTAAGAACAGAAATCCTGCCTTTCTATTAAACAAGCCAAGTGTTGGTGAAGTTACAGAACCTACCAATCTAACCAAGCCAAGCTAACCAGCCAAACCCCTGATCTGAACCAGTATACTTGCAGTGTAATTTTGAGTACCTTACAATGAATCATCATGGCTAGTTAGAAATGTGTTTAGGATTATAAAGATTAGAAAACACAGCGTGACTCTTTTTCTCAGAGTCAGGGTAAATTTAACTTCACTGGGATGAAACGAACTGTCAAAACATTCAAGTGCTACACAGCACAGGTGTCTAAAATAAAAGAAACATGTTAAAGTCAACAAAAAAGTATGCTATATAAATAAAAATGCTCTAAATTCACTTGGCTTAAACAGTTATGGTAAAAAAGCTCATTTTGGACAGGTAGCAGCTATTGGGGAATGTGACCTCTGTCTCTCTCTGTCTGTCTGTCTGTCTCTCTCTCTCTTCCTTCAAAGGATGTCACACAATAGCAAATCCATCAAAAATGTCTTTGTCTAAAGGTCACCTTGGTCCATCACATATCTCTCTCGCTCTCCTCTGGGAGGGCCGTGAGTCCTTCACTCACAGGAAGGCTGAGAACTACATTACACTGCATGTATTACAATCTGACTCAGTTATTTGTCATATTTAGTGGCTAGGTAATTCAATAGGTCTCGGTCCGGATTGCAGATTTACATCACCGCACTGTGCTGGCGTTATCTGATTTCATAAGTATCATATTCAGCTGCGGATCACATCCTGGGAGAGAGGCCAAGGTCTTGTATAGACACACAGTTTTATGTTTTACCAATTACCAAAAAAAAAAATCAGGATCTGCCTAAAGCGGGACAATTACACTCAAGACAAATCTCTGATAAGTGATCAGTCCTGCTGAAAAGATCAGTGTAGTTGGTCCACACAAGTTCAAGCTGGTTCAACCTGGTTAGAGATAGATGATCCCTAGCAAACCTATAGCAGTCTAAAACAAGTCTTGCTGGTTAAGCTAGTTAAAAGTATAGTTTATTCCAAAAAGTTGTGTTTTGTTCACACCCTTGTTCTACCTTATCGTTCCAAAAATGCTAAAAGTAGGTTTAATGTAAAAAAAAAATACTATAGCTCATGAGGAATAGAAGTAAATTACTCACCTACATCTTAGATAGCCTGAGGATAAGTAACTATTTATTTAAATGTAATTGCATTGAAAATGCAACCAAAAGTAAGTCGTGCAAGTTCAAAACAACATGAGTTGAGTAAATGATGTCAATTTTCAATTTTGGGGTGATTTATCCAGCACACCACCATCCAAAGCACAACATATGCTTACTAGCCGTAAGAATCTTTTCAGCATCAAAAAGGAAACAACACATCAAGAGATATTTTAATAAAACACTAGTACTTCTAAAGTCCAACCATCTGTTTTTCTTGTTTAAAGGGACAGAAGAAGCAGCAGATTGGAATGAGAATCTCAATATCAGTTTTCTCTTTCTCCATCTCAGTATCTTTTTTCTTCTTTTTTTTTTCCTTCACTGCTGCAGTGTGCAGAGCGGTTCCTCAGCTCTGCATGACATCAAACACTGTGTGGTGAGTTTCAGGCTCCAGAGGGCAGATTACAGCTTAATGCCTTCAACATCTACTGCATCAGCACTATAAACACTTCACTCGGTGTCCATGTGTGTGTGTGTGTGCATATGAGTCTAGGAATACCCCATCCTCAATTCATCCTGCTATGGATTGGAGGATAAATGCACAAATCTATTGTGAAAGCATGTTGTGTGACTCCAACAAACATTTAAAATCAATGCATGCAAATCAATACGCACTTATAACAAATCAATACAAGATGCAATGCAATGCACACACAGACAGACACACACACACACACACACATGTTGGGTTTCCATGTTTTATGGGGACATTCCATAGGCGTAATAGTTTTATACTGTACAAACTGTATATTCAATCACTCTACACCAACCCTACACCTAAACCTACCCCTTACAGGAAACTTTCTGCATTTTTAGATTTTCAAAAAACTTAATTCTGTATGATTTATAAGCTTGTTTCCTCATGGGGGCCAAAAAATGTCCCCACAAGGAGAAGGATTTCGGATATTGCTATCTTTGTGGGGGCATTGTTTTCCCCATAACATGGGGTTTACCAGGACCACACACACACACACATATGCAGAGGATGAATAAAAAAAGAATTCAGTACTATGCCCTAGAGCAAGTGTGCTCAACTTAAATACTGAAATATTAATGCACAAAGAAGTTCTGCAATCTATGTTGTTCCTATGGACCATTTCACTTTGAGCAACCATCATTTGCCTCCAGCAGATGCACCAGCGGCCATTATCCAATGGGCTGCCACGGCTCAGGGACCTCATTAGTGCTTTCATGCTTGCCTGTGTCCATGACTTAAACGTGACTAATGACAGCTGCTTTATGACCACTGCTTACTCTACAGTCACAGCTAGGGGGCGCTACACGTCGTCATCATGGTCAATGAGGTTTTAGATGCCACAGGTTGCAGCTGGTGTTAAAATTCTATCTTTATTATTGAGGTGGCAAATAAATAAATATTTTATACAATCTTAGAAAAATTCTTATTATTCATTAATTATAATAATCATAACAAAAATAAAGCCACGGGTTACATCCTGTGTTCTATTCTGACATGATTAGACTCAAGCAAAATCTAGTTCAGTTTTTCATTAATAATTCAAACCTGAGTTCAGAAGGGGAACTTAGTTGGTAAATAAAAAAATAAAAAAATAGTAAGTATGCATGTATTAGTAAGTAAGTAAGTTTTAATACAAAACTACAAAGAAACAAATAATACAATGGCTACAATGAAAATATATTTATAAAATTATATTAGTTTGCATTTATGCATAAAATGTACATATAAATATATTTTCATGATTAATATTATTAATTTATAATAAATGATCAATTGAAACCATTTTACATGGCTGGACTCAAACCCAGGTATGCTACATGAGCACCATGACTCAATATGTCACTTGCACTGACTACAATGCCACGTCTCCAACCCCAGATGCTTTTTTTTTGTTTTTGTTTTTTTTTAAATAACATAAACCATATATTAAGGATTGGCAATTTGTAATACCTATTGGGACTGACCTCTAATCTTATAAGGTATGATTGCAGGTACACAATTCCAGTAATGTGATATATCATATATACTCAAAATGCATCAAAACAATTTGAAAGATTCTACAAGATGACAGCCTTTACATTGGGTGCAAAACTCCATCTACTACACAAGGAAAATAAGAATTGAGACAAAGGTGAGCTGAACTTGGCTTACTTTCCCGAAATGATTGTTGATATGAGCCTGATAAGAACTGACAGGAGCCATCTTGACCTGATCTGTCACTGAATCTTTCCTGAAATGAGGTCAAGTAGAGATTATCGTTGTGTATTGTTGTAACCTCAGGCTCTGGTGTGGGTCGCTCAGCTTGTTCGGGCCATTAGCAGGGTGTGCCACAGTTCGCCGAGGTGGGATCCCCTCTCCAAATCACCAGGGGAATATGATTACTCAGTTATGAGTAAAACAGAACGCATGGGGACTGATAGAAGACAGCTGCTTTTAGATGAGCTTTGCAATGTTCTACTAGATAAAACACGATAAACATAAGCACACACACACACTCACAAACACAACCAAAGGCCAAAACATTTGCCTCACAGGGTTGGTGTCAAGTTCATCTCAGATGAGTCAGAGTGAAAGATGATATACAATCCAGCTGAATGTTCAAATCCAGCCTTAGAAATTCAAATGAAGCTTTTAAGATTTTTCCCATCAAAAATTAAAGCCACATCCCCAATGAAATTCATCCATCTAAGGTTAATGCTGATCATCGACTAGCAGCAGGAGAGAACAGAGTGGAAAAAGAGCGAGAAGAGACGGAAAAACGGGTGGATCCATTAATGTCACAGAAACCGCTATAGAAGATCCGAGTTTGTGTCCAGATTTCCCATCCAGACAGCTGACAACAGTCATGCAACTTTAATATTCACAAAAACCAAAATCAGATTCCCGCAGTTTTACGCATGGGAGGACAAGTATGTCAGCTCTTGAGTGGAGAACCCAAGAAAGATCTCTGCAGTATAAAAAAAAACTGCAGTATAATTGCAGAACATCTCCTAGGGGAAACTCTTGACTCTGAAACAATTACTTTCAATTAAATCTCATTGTCTCCATATGGATGAGAGGTTAGGGATAGGGGCTTGATCGTCATCACTTAGACACGTTAGAGCGTGCCGTCTAAACACAGCGGTGTTAACATGCCTGATCACAACGATGCATCACTCTGATTGAATGCGTCTGGACGTGTTGTACGTGTTTATGAGGATAATAACTTCATCACATTAATGTACAGCCGCTAACGTCTGATTTTCACCTCTATTAATCTTCTAAATGGAGGACACTTTCTGATCATTAGGGAATACCGACCGGGATCAGCTCGTGCGTCATGCGAAAAAGGATGATGGGTAAAAATACATTCAGGCTGCAGCACAGTAAAGCAATCTGGGGTGATAGAAAAATTCAATGAAACAAAGAGAAATCAAGGTCTTCTGTGCGTGTGAAATCACTAGAGCTCTACCACAAAGCACACCCACTGAGGTTTCAGCTCTTCAACTCAAAAATAAAAAGTGAAAACTCTACCTTCATGGAGCAACTGTGAATGACACTCCACCCTGACACACACACACACACACCATCAGAGATTGCAGAAAGCTCATAATCACCAGTAAATCTCTTTAACTATGCCACACATTCAAACCGCCTGACAGCAGAAGAAACGGTCTGGAAAACTGTTATGGAATCCTAGGTCATGGAAAATTATTATGAAGTCCAAAGACCTGTGGGAGTGTCACATATGTGCAGGACAGGGGTCTGTGACAGACAGTGAGATGAACAAACAGGTCTCAAGCATAAGAGGCTCTTCAGAGAGAAGAAAAGGTATAATAAAAATGCCAGATATTGAGGCAAGATTCCTTTATAGTTCAGTTAAATAATTCATAAAAATAAAAATAAAAATGACATTCCACTCAATATTAAAATGTATATTAATACTTATAATAATATACATTTTAATATAAATATATATATAATAATAATAATAATAATAACAATAATAATAATAATAATAATATTTTATATTATTTATTACCTTTAA
The DNA here is from genome assembly GCF_012432095.1 of Onychostoma macrolepis. Taxonomy (NCBI): domain Eukaryota; kingdom Metazoa; phylum Chordata; class Actinopteri; order Cypriniformes; family Cyprinidae; genus Onychostoma; species Onychostoma macrolepis. Next base: position 29,163,703 of record NC_081156.1, on the reverse strand, counting down.
ATTATCAGGTGATTATATTTATCAGTCAAAGCCTTCTGTCTAAAACATTTATGTGACATTAAGTACATATATATCACATAACATAATTACTGTACATAATTCATAAAGATGATTGTATTTATAAATATTTATTTAATTTAGAATTAAAACCACTGATATATATATATATATATATATATATATATATATATATATATATATATATATATATATATATATATATATATATATATATATATATATATATATATATATATATATATATTATATATAATGTTTATTCATTACCCAGCACACACATGCCCATAACTTTAAGTTATCATACCATTTTACAACCAGTAGGAGTTATTTTCTAAACTTTATTTCTAACTGTTGGGCTTGATTATGATTATTGAAATATTGATCTGTATTGCTACATGTGTACGAAACTTGTCTTGTCTGTTGATAACATAAAATGATAATGTATTTGAATCGAACTGTAACTACTTGCATTAAAGTTTGTTTTTGTAGGCTATCCAGTGCCTTTCATCACAACTGTCATTCACGCTGAAATGAAGGTTTGAACGGTTCACCTACCGGATATTACTGTTTGCGGGACTCCGTTCAGATTGAACCCCTTGCTGTTGTAGAAGTGCCTGATGTCCGAGCATGTCTTGGGTTTACTCTCCCCGAACACCAGCCCGGTGAGACCGCACAGAAGCACCAGCACGACAAAACCCATTCTGGACAGAAGAAAGAAGCGTGATGTGCGAATCAAATCCAAGGGCGAAGAGCAGCGGATAAACGCGTCCACAGCGAAGCTTCCCGTTTCCAAAAGCGCACCGGTTCGCTCCCACGCGCAGTGTCTTATTCAGTGGCAAAAGATTGAATTAAAACGGAGAGTGCGATCCTGTGTGAGAGATGACGGAGCGGAGAGGGAGGAATGACATGAGCTCACGGGAGCGCACACTTCGGAGACGCGTCTGTGCGCTCGCGTTCGGTCGAGTGCGAGGCGGAGCGGAGCGGGGCGGGCGCGCGAGCGAGCGAAGGCACCATCTGCAGGGCATCGGGTTCGTCTGCCGCTGCCGCCGCGTTCCTACACAGGATGTTACATCAAATCAGCCCGCTGGCCAATGAAGACGGGATTCCATTTCCCCACAGGCTCTCCTGGATGACAGGATAGGGATCTCTGAGATTCCTTATGTAATTTAGTCAAACTCTGGGTTTGAGCTGACTTTGACATGTCTTTATGCTGGATTTGTGTCTCTCCTTAGGGGATACAATAAGAACTTTATAGGATTCAGTTTGGAATCATAGTTTGGAACCAATCCTAAAGAGAATTGTCTTATAGGATTCCAACATGAGATAAAAACTATAGAGTTATGCTGGAATGGAATACCAGTACTGTGAAATACACTGGACTATTTTTTTTAAACTAAGGAGTGCACCCCGGCCCCGCTTACACCTGATATTAACATCCATTTGAAGCCGAATGACACTAAAACAGGTGTAAAGATAGTTTAATGTGTTTTGAGATTCATTTATTTCAAAGTCATTCAGAAACGGTCAAAAACATGTGACATCACTGCATCAGTGGAGTAGCATAAATGTTAATCTTTTCTGATGCGGATCAAATAAAGACAGATTTTAACATTTTACAGTTATGTCCAGCTTGTAAAGAAAATAAGCAACAGGGGCGGACTTAGTGATTTGGGGGCCTCAAGCAAATTCTAGGTATGGGGCCCTAACACAATAACTGTGCTCTTTTACGCCTGACCCTTATTTTGCTCGCTTGCTGTCATAGTTTATAGTTTATTTATCCCTTTACAAACAGTAATTAGTCAACCTCATGCTGTTCTAAAGCCATATTAGGCTACCTTTTTTTTTTTCAGATCACAAAAGAAGACACCTATCAAAAAAAAAAAAAAAAGAGAAACACTTGCACTTGTCCATTTAATAAATTGTAAACTATTTCAATCTTTTTACAAACATAAAATTATCCCATGCAATTCATTCCATTTTCCAGGTGTTCTGAAGGTATACGGTAGGGTTTGCCAAGAAACAAATCAAAAATGTAATCTATTATTAAGTGAAAATCTCCAGTCATTGCATTTGTGCATTAATGCGTACGAGTGCACAGCAGTCATTCTGTTAACAGTTAATATAACTGTTCTGAGACAGTATTATACAGCCTAGAATGTCCGCAAAGAGTGCTCCCTCACATAATCACTAAAAGCTGTCACTCACTTCAGTTTATTGCAATCTCACGATGTTCCATTATAAGCTCTCTACACTGCGCAATGAATCTCTTATTTACATCGTATCTACACTTTGTCATAATGAGAGGATTCCCGAGCTTGCAGAACTCAGCACTTGACAAAAACTTTTGAGCGGTGAGTGGATTCTAACTTATACACTTCTAGTCATTGCGTTCAAGAAATCAACAGATATGTCTGTGATTGGCTACACTGTTCAATGCTGCAAATATGTTTCGCCAATATCAGATGGGGCACCCTGATTCCCCCGGGGCCCTAAGCAGCCACTTACCTCATTATGCCTGCCCCTGCTGATGGAGAACAATATGGAAAATTGCTTACTTAAAGTAACTGCATGTAGTTTTGTGTATTCTTTGCGATTTGGAGCCCCCTACAGTTAAGTGAGTTCACAGTCGAAAATCACTGTCGCAATTACATGCATTTGTTGCTGCCGTAAAGCAATCTGCCGTTTTCATGGAATTTCGTACCCCTTTCACAAAACATACATGCTTTCAGAAAAGACATTTGACAGGATAGTGTGGGAAAGATTATTAGGCCTGTAAGTCAGTGTACCATCAGACATGGTCAGGTCGAGCACACTGAATTATGGACTGAATTTTTTGGACTCTTCCTTTCTCTTGCCCAAAAAAACACCTCTCAATAAGAGAGTAGGAAGATTATATTGAATTATTTATGAGGGAAATAACAGGGTAAGGTCCCGGTCTCTCTATTTCATGTTACATGTAATGCTCTGCCATATTTATTACAGTCCCAGACCGTCAACCCCTCTGCGGACAGGCTAGATCTTGACACGCTTCAAAGATGCAGTAAATTTTTGAACAGGCTGCAGCTCGCCTGCGACAATGCACACACCCGTAGTTACTCCTTGACAGCCACAGCGTTTTCTGAGCCATGTCTGTGGCCTGCAGTTTGACAAATATGACAGGAAACACTCCTCGCACTGAGAGAAAATACCGGCCCCTGGGCTACAAACAAGAGTCAGCGGTATATTACAAAGATAATCCAGCAAATGTACTGCTGAAAAGAGAATAAAGGAGAGCGAATATGAACAGGTTAGTGATAAACAGTGGCACACTTACATGGGTAAGAAATAAATACATACTTACATAACAACTGAATGGAGCTGCCAGGGACATTTCTGTGAGTGAATAGCGGGGTGGGGCCGTTAAAATGGTTTCACAGAGAGGCACGCAGTTAGTTACATGTTTTGCCCTTTCTGTCCTCTAGCAGTTAAGATAATGATAATGTTGTTTCTGACTTTATTTACAATGCAACAAATCTGATTTGGTTTTCAAATCATTTGGATTTACAGTACGCACCTTCATTTTGCATGTGATAAATCAAATCTGTTTGCTCAGACAGCAAACTGGAAATTGTATTCATTCATTCATTCATTCATTTAAAAATATGTTTAGAATATACATATACAGTAATTTAATAAAACAAATAGAATTTCAAACAAATTGGGTTTATAAACTATTTATTTATTTATTTGTTATATATGTATGTATGTATGTATATACAGTATATATATATATATACACACTGTAAAAAGTGATAAGTTGACTTAACTTAAAAAAATTGAGGAAAGCCGTTGCCTTAAAATTATTAAGTCAATAGTAATTAAAAAAAAAAAAAAAGAGTTAAGTGAACTTGACAATTCACTTAATTTGTTTTTAATTATTATTTATTTAATAATTTTAAGGCAACGGGTTTCCTACATTTTTTTAAGTTAAGTAAATTTATCACTTTTTACAGTGTGTATATATATATATACTGTATGTGTATATATATATATATATTAGTGCTGGGCAACGATTAATCGCGATTAATCGCATCCAAAATAAAAGTTTTTGTGTACATAATACATGTGTGTGTATTGTGTGTATTTATTATGTATATATGAATACACACCCATGTATGTATATATTTAAGAAAAATGTGTTATGTTTATATATTAAATATATTTATATATCATATAAATTATATTAATAAATATATACATGTAAATACATGTAAATCTTTTCAAAATATATACTGTATGTGTGTGTCTTTATATACACATAATAAATATACACAGTACACACAGATATATTATATAAACAAAACTTTTATTTTGGATGCGATTAATCGCGATTAATCGTTGCTCAGCACTATATATATATATATATATATATATATATATATTTTTTTTTTTTTTTTTTTTTTTATTCAGACTATAAAAACTACACATATATGACAAAAATCCTGAATAAAGTCAATGCAAATCATACTCTCTTAAAATAATTATTCACAAACCAGTCTTTTAATATGATTTGAGGTTTTCTTGAAATTTTCCTTTAAGATCTGTAAATTCTGGACTTTAAATCAGAATTTTGTGTTAGACAAAATTACAGTACAGTTTTGATGAAACACCTGTGTATATTAAAAATAATAATAATAATAAATTTTAAAAAACATGATGTATTTTAGTTTAAATAGACTTTAATATAACATTAAATGCTCCAAATAATAATTAAAAAAAACAACAACAAAAAAACCCACATTGATAAGCAGCTAAATATAGATTTTTATTTGCTACAGAAACAAAGAAAATGTAAAATTATCTTCTAGGAACATATGTGACCTCAACGAGTCTGAATCAACCAAAGTGCTCAAATGAATCAGACTTAAGATTCAACTCTGAAGTCACTGTCAGCTGAGATCTGAATATTAGAGTTTCATAATAACCAAAACAAATGTTGCTTCTCAAATTCAGGCTCAATTCACTCATTATATAATAATCTCAAAGCAAACGCCTTGATGCAGTTTTATATGGCAGCCTGTGCATGAACACAGGAGTATTCTGTCAAGCGTGAGAAACAGAGAGAGAGAAAGAGAGAGAGAGAGAGAGAGAGAGAGAGATGCCATTTCAGAGAATGCAGGGAACAAACTCATCTCATCTACACAAGAATAGCAGCAGTGGTGGCATGTCCTCTCCCACAGATTCAGAACTCAACTAAGCCCAGCTGAATTTCATGGTGCAGTTATTACCAAAGGTCCATCAGATTTGCTGGTCTTGACCCATACGCTGGTCTCACGGTGAATGAGGTTGCCTAGTGGCATTTATGTTTGTTCTGCTTGGTCTCAGTGAGTCAGGTCTTCTGGGAGCTGCAGTGGTTTGAGACCTGTATTCAGGTCTGTCCGGTCATGTGATCAAAGCCTTTTGGAGAAGGCTGACTCATCCATGCCCACTCAACTGACTGGTCATCATAACATGACATGCCTGTGAAGTCACAAAAAAGACGCACAGTCACCCTGACAAAAAAATAGAGTCTCTAAATATGAATCATCTACAGCTATCTTTAATTAGACTCTTCTGATTGAATCCTGAGATATTCATAGAAGGGTGTAAAAAATGTATGCCATCTCACAGTTGCTGTATTTTTATTTATTTTTTGATTCCAAAAGTTTAAAATCAAGCACTAATCAAGTATAATACGAACCGTGAATTATATGTTTCAAATTGATACAGAATTAGAGAAAAAACTATAATAAAATGATTCTTGATAACTCACAATTTAGTTATAATTTATCAATTACAATAAAGCAAAGATTTCTTCTAAAAGAACTGTGCTTTATTAACACCTACGCTACTTAAAAAGTTAGTGTTTCCAAATTTAAAATAGAAAGATTAATTGAAAACATTGTGAATTTAAAATAGTGTGTAAATATAAATAAATGAAATTTTAATAAGAAAAGGGAACATTTGCAAAGACAAACTTTGAAACACTGGCATGACAGCTTTTCATTGCATTCAGAAATGTTTAAAAAGTCTGGAAGTTTGAGGGTTTTATGGCTTACGGACGGACGGACAGACAGACAGACACAATAGTCACTTTTATAATTATTGCAAAGCAATTTAAACATCCAAATAATGAATAAATCAATATATTAATACTCCTATAACACTTCAGCTGATCTTTCTGGCTCTAGTTCTGAATCCAGAAACAAACCACTCTGCTGCAGGAAATCAAGCTCAATTTTAAACCATTATATAATAATATTTGAAGTTCCCTCTGAGAAGGGTGACGTGGGCTTGCTGACGTGGGGTAATGTGGTCGAGCTCCTGTAGAGCTGGAGTGGTTGTCGTGGCAGGTGGCGGAAGATCTGCTACGGGGTTGTGCTGCAATAATTACACAAATAAGCTTCTCTGCCCATGTTTGCTCCAGACAGACGCATTCAAGTTTTATTGGATCTGACCATGAAAGAGCCTTCTGCCTAATGAGGAACAGGAGCCGTGTGTGTTTGTGGGGGTTACAAAGCTATAGTTTGGGGACAAAATTGTCCCCAGAAGTTTGCTAAACCTGACAAAACCTCCCTCCAGCGACATCTAAGATGGAAAGTTTTCCTTTAGGGTAGGGTTAGGGTTATTCTATATCCATTAGCTTTAGATGATAACAATGATGGTATTGGTGTGGTACATGTTCAAAGATTCATTGATGTGAAATCAAGGAATTGATGGTTTTAGGCCCTCCTCCTAACACACACACATACATTTGGGCTGAAGAATTTGAAGTGAAAAATAAACAGAGGTGTGACAGTAAAGAGAACGACGATGGTAAAACATTTAACAAAGTATGAAAGCTGAGAAGTGTTCAGCAAAAAAAAAAAAGGAGTTCATATATTTTTAACAAAGGAGCTAAACAGAGGGAGAAAGAGAGAGAGAGGGTAGGAATGTGTTGGTGTGTCTCCAGGCATGCTGGCATGGAAAAGCCAAGTAATTACTGAGACAGAAACCACACTTCTGTCCCACACTCCTGAGAGTGTAGGACGCACACACACACACCACAAACCGAACAACTTTCAAAATGACTAAGTGACTCACCAAACTACTGAAAGCTCTGTAACATTTAAAGCCTTTTTTAAAAAGTAATTTACAGCTTGTGCATGTGACAGAACATACAGTGGCAAACACATTTAGACACTTAAGCCACATGTAAAAATGATGAATGACATCACAACAATACTGTGTTAGCAATTTTGTGTTCTGATCATTTTGACCCGGAGAGGATTTAATTTTTCCTAAAATTGCTAATTAATGTTTTCACATTGGACTAAGAATTACTGACTTTGCTGTATTACTACTCACCCAAAGATTTATTTTTGTACTGTTTTTGGATTTTTTTTTTCCCCGCACCTTGTTACCTCCTCGTCAAAAATGACCAACCTACAAAAAATAGCTTAGGAAGCTCTCATTATGCTGCCTATCAAATATTGGATTCAATCTTTTTCTCAACTTGTTTTCTTTCAATTGGCACAGATTTTGTGTTTCTTTTTGGAACTGACTGATCATAGGTTTCAATGATCTGAGCTTATGCACCTCAGTTTTGGAGTGAACTTTGCCAAAATTGCATCAAATTGAAAAACTGAGGTGCATAAACTCAGATAAATTAGGTCCACAACCAATCAGTTCCAAAAAGAAACACAATACCTGAGAATTCAAGCTGACAAAGAGATTAAATCTAAGATTTGGAGAAAATATAGTATAACAAGATATTTACATGGATTTCTTTTTTAACCAAATTAGGCAAAAGATTGTCAGCACAGCACAAGGGTTAACCAACTGGTCTCAACATAGAAACCTTTTCATAGTTCCTAGAACTACTGGCGGAAGTATCCTCTTTTTTTCATCAGCAATGATATGTAACACTGCAAGTTATCACAGGATATTTAGTCAGATTTGCATGCTCTTTCAATCGCGTAAATTGTGCATTTACATTCGATCTCCGTTATCACGAAACCCACGACACAAATCAAAAACAGCTCCGATCATGGCGTCCTCCATTCATCGGTTATTGACATTTGTAAATGCCATGAAAAAGGCCTTCACTGTCAGCTACTTCAGAGTTCGTGCTGCTGGTGCGAATGTAACCAGGGAAACGGTGCAAGGAGGAAACTGGTTCTCTAGGAACCATCATGCTGGCTAGTTCCTAGAACTACGTGGTGCAAAAGCCCTTATTATTTTTAGTGGCTGTATGAGGTCGGTTAGCCTCAAATTCACACAGGTGAAGCTGATCAAATGGATCACTATGGATGATTCACTAACCTTTGGCAAAGTCTGCTCTAATCCATATATATTTGAAAACCTTTTCTTTACATTTTGGCCTTCCGTCCACACTGAGACTGCATTTTTGTCCTGTGAAAACTAAGCTTTTTGAAGACGTTGACAAGTTGATACATTTGAAAATGCCATTTTACATTGTAGTGTGGACTTTGAAAACAATAATATATGTTTAGCCATGTGACGCATATCGTACCAATAGATATGTATGTTCACAGTGACATGTGCCTGTTATGTGCCATTCAATTTCAGTTTCGCCTAAGATAAGTAACTTCGCACAATCTTCATTAGGCCTACTGCAAATATGGCAATATTTACTCGCAATTGCTGTCATGACAGTTGCGTTTTAGACATGGAATGCCGACTGAGTGGACATGGACGCAACAGTAAGTGGAGAGAAATTTTGCTCAAAACAATTATTGTGGCCAGAAGAATAGCATGAGAACTTTATTATGTCTGGTCTCTCTGTATCACCTCTGTGAGCTTTTATAACATTTTACACACACATTTTCTGATGTAGCCTATAATTTTCAAAAATATTAGTATGGATGAGAAACTTCGGAAAATGCTAGAAAATGTGAGAACGGAGAGCGTTTTGAAATAAAACTGCCATTTTAAGGTGTGTGGGGGTTAATGTACACATTGGCTGCCATGTCCAGATCCAGTGCAGCAGCAGGAAGAGCCCTGCCAAAGAAATTCAGGGTTCAAAAAGTCTACTTACTTGAAATGACTGTAGTTGACTCCACACCTCACCTTACCTCAGAGTCCTGGAGTAACAGCCTGGAAAGCACAACGTACACCCATTATTTGATGAAACGAGGACACACAGTAGCATAAGGCTTCTTAATTTCCAAACAGTCTGTCTGTGTTTGCTCTGTTTGAACATTATGGTCTTAAATCGTGACTTGACTCGCTTATTCGTCTTGCAGTTCTTTACAAAACTTACCAAACGGCTGAGTTGCCCATTAATGAAAAAAGTTAACTTCTCATTATTCTGCATTGACACTTAAAGTGTTATTCCCTCAAAGGTCATGTGTTAATCATAGGAAATGATTCATGTTGATTTCATACATTACCGTTTAAAAGTCAGTAAGACTTTTAATGTTTTTAAAAGAAGTCTTTTATGCTTGCCAAGGCTGCATTTATTTGATCAAAAATACACTAAAACGGGACTTCCGGTTTGGGGTGATGGCGTAGACACGTGTTGAGTCTTGCTCCCGCATCTTTTTATTCTATAACTGTCTAAAAACCCTGCGACATATTTCTGTTTTACTACTAATTGGACAATATTGTTGTTGGACACAAATCTGAATCGAATGATGGCAGCTAAATCAGCAAAAAGGATCATAAAGTTGAGGCGTGAGGAGATGACGGTAAAGATGTTAGCATGACAGCGATCGCTAACCTCCTGGAGGAACACCGGGCTGCTCTCTCTGCAGACTTTAAAACCACTGTTTCGACACTCGAGGTAAAGCTGGACCAAATTCAAGGAACACCGTCCCAAGTACAAAGAAGTGCTGTCCGAACTAAAACCAGCGCTTTTGTTCCCAGTCAGGCTAACTATCATAACGAAGGAGGGAAATTGTAGAAGACTTACATTGGTCGATGAAGCCAAGGACTAAATTGCATCTTTACGTTCTGCTGAGGACTAAACCCGAAGCTTCTAATGCAGTAATTTGTGGCTGGTTCGGTTAATGACTCAAGATGCAGCGTTTATCAAATGTATTGACTCCTATACAGACTTAAGTAGTTTACTAGTTATCGCTTGGTTGGTACATCTGAATATGCCTATGTTCTGTCAGTTCTAGATTTATAGATACCTTTCATTAGGCATTATGGATGGGCTGTGTGCACCGTCGTGTTCACTTTATTTTTTATTTTTTGCGATTTCTCGGTCGCTATACACACCCGCCTTTAGGCTTTACTAAAATGTATTTGCTAAGATTGTTTATTGAGTTATGTTTAAATGTTTTCTTATTTCTTTATTATTATTATTATTATTATCATAATTTTTTTTTTCTCATATTCTGTTCCCATTTACTTTGTTTGATGTAGGAGTCAGAGGCTGGGCTTCTTTTTCTGCTGCTACATGCACTCGTTGACTGTAAGACTTTGGAGCTGGGACACTCAGCAAGATGTTATGCTAGAGTATGTTTTGTATTTTTTATACTTGTACACATCACTCTTTTTCCTGGTAAATGTACCTATGCAAGCATGTAATTTGTGCTTATTCATCTACCCTTGTATATTGTATTTATTTATTTATTTTTACGTATTTATTTATTTATTTATTGTTTGCTTTTTGAGTTTAGTTATTTTCTGTCCGATTATTTTTTACATTACAAGAAGGGGGTGGACCGTTATGTAAGTGGTGGGAATGAGATGTCGGAAGTCTTGAAAGTTTTGAGCTGTTTTGCTGTTTTGTAATGTTTGCACTTTGGGGGATATCTTCGAGGCCACAATTAGGGTTTGTCTGTGTCTTTTTTTTTTCTTTCTCTCGTTCTCCTTTCTTCTCTTTTTCCATCGCAGAAGGTCATACGGTTTCAAATCACCTCAACCCTATACATTGTTCTAGATGGCTGCTAAAACTTCAAAGATGGGTAAAGGTCTGCGCCTGATTTCATAGAATACTAAAGGAATGAATAAGGCCATTAAGATTGGTAAGGTAATGACGCAGCTGCAACATTTGAAAAGGTATATAATATTTTTACAGGAAACACATCTTAAAACATCAGATGTTCAACGAATCAAAAGGGCATGGATAAGTCATGTGTTTCATTCAAAATTATCTGCTAAGGCTAGAGGGGCTGCTATTATTATTAGTAAAAAATACAGTTTGAGCCAATACAAGTTATTGAAGATGTTAATGACCGTTATGTCACGGTATCGGCCCTGTTACAGAACCTTCCAGTAGTCCTAGTCTCTATCTATGCTCCCAGTTGGGATGATGAGCAATTCTTCATTAACCTCTTTGTTAAAATTCCAAACAGTGACACTCATCACATACTGACAGGGGGTGATTTTAATCTGGTGCAAGACACAAGTCTTGATAGGTCATCATCTAAGCAAATGAGTCTATCAAACTCTGCTAAAGTAGTACTTAATTGCTCGTCCCATTTAGGAATTTCAGACCCCTGGAGGTTTAAAATCCCCCACAGTAAAGTCTTTTCCTTTTTTTCTCCCCACATCAAAGTTTTTCTGGGATTTACTTTTTTTTTTGATTGATAATAAATTGCTGCATCTGGTTACTGCTAGTATTTATCACCCAATAGTTATTTCAGAACATGCTCCCACATCACTTGATATTAATCTCCCATTTAGTACTACCTCTCCATCTCTATGGAAATTTAGTTCTCATTTATTAGCGGATTACGAGTTTAAGAATTTCGTTGCCACTCAAATTAGTGACTACATTGAATTCAATGATACCTCTGAGGTTAGTAGTGAATTTTTATAGGAAGCGCTTAAAGCTTTCACTTGGGCTCAGATTATTTATTTTACTTCACACCTATGTAAGGCTGATAGGGCTAAGAGACAGGGCATTTTAGACAAACTCCTTAAGCTTGATGAAACATACGCTATCTCTCCCTCCCCCACCCTTTACAAAAGACGACTTGTCTGATGACACATGATGTCGAGAGACAACTGCGACAAACTAAGCAACGTTTTTTCGAACATGGCGATAAGGCAGGTACACTCTTAGCCCAACAGGCTCGTGCAGCCAGTGTCTTTAGGCTAATTCCAAGAATTATTTCCCCTAGTGGTAATCTTACTGCAGATCCAGCTGAAATCAACAAAGTTTTCTTAGATTTCTAAATGAACCTTTATACATCTGAGCACCCTCCAGGTTCAGCAAATATCCCCAACCCCTTAGACTCATTAAATTACCCTAGAATTGACGAAGACATGGCTAAGGAATTAGGCAGTCCCATTTCCGCTCAGGAGGTCCAAGAAGCTATTAGATCAATGCAGAATGGGAAATCCCCAGGCCCTGATGGGTTTACAGTTGAATTTTATAAGGCATATTCTAATTTACTAGTCCCGATCTTGGTGAGGATGTATAATGATTCTTTTCAAAAAGGTCAACTGCCGGCGACTCTGTACTTGGCACCCATATCCTTGCTTTTGAAGGACAGGGACCCCACATCCCGTGGTAACTATCGACTGATTTCTCTGCTAAATGTAGATTGTAAGATTCTAGCCAAAGTTCTCTCTCTTCCCCTTCAAGATGTCATGCCATCCATAATTTCTTTAGATCAAACAGGCTTTACATCAGGGAGGCACTCTTTCTTTAATACTAGAAGGTTATTTAACATTGTCTCTCCTTCATCCGATACCCCTGAAGTTTTAGTTTCATTACATGCAGAAAAGGCGTTCGATTGGGTGGAGTGGGAATACCTGTTCTTTGCTTTAGGTAAATTTGGGTTTGACCCCAAATTAATTTCTTGGATTCGACTTCTCTATGCTTTCCCGTCTGCCTCAGTGTATACCAATGGTGCTCGTTCACCACCCTTTTTACTCCAATGGGGGGCACGTCAAGGGCCCACTCCCAACCTTGTTATTTAATATAGCTATTGAACCTTTGGCTCTCTGGCTTCATAGTCATGATGCATTTAAAGGCATTGTCTGCCATGGCCAGGTCCATAAACTTTCCCTTTATGCAGATGATTTATTATTGTACGTCTCTGACTCTTTAATTTCTCTCCCCCCTATACTATGCATTCTGGACCAGTTTGGCTGCCTATCAGGGTATAAGTTAAATACAGTGGGGCAAAATAGTATTTAGTCAGCCACCAATTGTGCAAGTTCTCACACTTAAAAAGATGAGAGAGGCCTGTAATTTTCATCATAGGTATACCTCAACTATGAGAGACAAAATGAGAAAAAAAAATCCAGAAAATCACATTGTAGGATTTTTATAGAATTTATTTGCAAATAATGGTGAAAAATAAGTATTTGGTCAATAACAAAATTTCATCTCAATACTTTGTTATATACCCTTTGTTGGCAATGACAGAGGTCAAACGTTTTCTGTAAGTCTTCACAAGGTTTTCACACACTGTTGCTGGTATTTTGGCCCATTCCTCCATGCAGATCTCCTCTAGAGCAGTAATGTTTTGGGGCTGTCGCTGGGCAACACAGACTTTCAAGATTTTCGATGGGGTTGAGATCTGGAGACTGGCTAGGCCACTCCAGGACCTTGAAATGCTTCTTACGAAGCCACTCCTTCGTTGCCCGGGTGGTGTGTTTGGGATCATTGTCATGCTGAAAGACCCAGCCACGTTTCATCTTCAATGCCCTTGCTGATGGAAGGAGGTTTTCACTCAAAATCTCACGATACATGGCCCCATTCATTCTTTCGTTTACGCGGATCAGTCGTCCTGGTCCCTTTGCAGAAAAACAGCCCCAAAGCATGATGTTTCCACCCCCATGCTTCACAGTAGGTATGGTGTTCTTTGGATGCAACTCAGCATTCTTTCTCCTCCAAACACGACAAGTTGAGTTTTTACCAAAAAGTTCTATTTTGGTTTCACCTGACCATACGACATTCTCCCAATCCTCTTCTGGATCATCCAAATGCTCTCTAGCAAACTTCAGACGGGCCCGGACATGTACTGGCTTAAGCAGGGGGACACGTCTGGCACTGCAGGATTTGAGTCCCTGGCAGCGCAGTGTGTTACTGATGGTAGCCTTTGTTACTTTGGTCCCAGCTCTCTGCAGGTCATTCACTAGGTCCCCCCGTGTGGTTCTGGGATTTTTGCTCACAGTTCTTGTCATCATTTTTTAAGTGGGTGAACTTGCACAATTGGTGGCTGACTAAATACTTTTTTGCCCCACTGTATAAGTTATGGCTAAATCTCTTCCTCTCTCTTCATTCCCCTTTAAGTTAGCCTTGGATGGGTTTAAATATCTGGGCATATTTATAACCAGTTCGTTTAAAGACTTGTTTAAGAATTTTATGCCACTTTTGGACAAATGTAAATTAGATTTTGCCAGATGGAGCTCCCTCTCCCTATCTTTAATAGGTCACACGAATCTTATTGAAATGATTATCCTGCCGAAATTCTTGTATCTTTTTCAGCATGTCCCAGTCTGTATTAATAAATCCTTTTTTACTCATTTAGACCAGCAACTGAATGGGTTCCTTTGGAGTAACAAGCCAGCTCGTATAAGAAAATCAGTTCTCCAGCTTCCCAAATCTGAAGGGGGTTTAGCACTTCCACTTCCAGTTACTTCTGGGCTTGTAATATTACTAAATTACTGTACTGGGTTGGCCTTAGATGTTGTGCCTCTAGCCCGCCCTGGTTACACATAGAAATATCTTCTTCTTGTTCCTTACTTTCTAATATTTGTTCTCAGCTTCCTCTAGAGGTCCACAAACTTTCGAGCAATCCAGCAGTTATTAACACTATTAAGATTTGGCTTCAATTCAGGAAAAAATTTGGTTTGCACAAAGCCTCGATTTACATGCCAATTTCAAATAATAACTTATTTCCTCCGTCCATTTCAGACCGTGTCTTTGATATTTAGGCAAGTAAGGGTCTTTCTACTTTGAACAACTTGTATGAAAAAGAAATATTCTCCTCTTTCTTTTCTTTATCTTTTTCAGGGTTTTTTTCAAGTGAGGCACTTCATTCAAAAGTTATTTCCCCATTTTCCCCAATCGGCCCCCTGAATCAGAACTTGATTTAATTCTCACCCTTGACCCTGGTCAAAGACAGCTGATATCCATCATCTATGGTAAAATAACCTCCCTAACCTCATCTCCAGTTAACCTGGTAGCAGGATTTGGGTATCGACATATCGGAAGACCAGTGGAAGAACGTTCTTAGTTTAACTCATTCTTCGTCTATCTGTGCTAGACATGCGCTAATACAATGTAAAGTGCTTCACAGAGCTCACTTCACTAATGCTAAATTGGCTAAAATATTTCCTGTGATGCATGCAACAGATGTAAACAATCTCCAGCTGATCATCTTCATATGTTCTGGTCTTGCCCGAGGCTAATGGACTACGGGTCGGACATTTTTAGAACACTACCGCAGGCCCTTAACACCACCATTGGCCCTAACGCACTGACTGTCCTGTTTGGCCTTCCCCCAGTGTCAGTTGTACCACCTACAGCACAATGTGTCATTTGCTTTACCACTTTGTAAGCTAGGCGTGCCATCCTCCTTAAATGGAAACATGCCTCTCCCCCATCACATGAGGATTGGATACGAGAGGTATTGCAATGCATACACCTTGAAAAAATTAGATACTCTTCCAAAGGATCACTGAGATCCTTTAACAAAATATTGAGCCCTGTACTGGGTACTACTGAGAACGTAACTGTAACATCTGGACCTTCTCATTAGATTCTTATTAAGGGACCATTCGAGTAGATTCAATTTCTTAAATGTTTTATTTTATTTTAATTAATTTTTTTATTAATTTATTAATTTTATTTTTATTTTTTTGTGGCCTTTGGGGAGGGGTGTGGGCTGGGGGTTTTGTTATTGTCATTTTTGTGTCTTGCTTTTCCTCTTATCAGACACCCTGTCTCATTTTGTAACTGAGGTAATACATTTTATGTGTCTGTAAAAATTTTATAAAAAAAAAAAATAAAATAAAAACTTGTAATAAAAAATCTTACTGACTAAAAAAAAAATAATAATAATAATAATACACTAAAACAGTAATATTGTGAAATATTATAATAAAAAAAAAACTGTTTTGTGTTTTAATTTTAGCCATTATTCAAGTTTTTAGTATCACATAGCCCTTCAGAAATTGTTCTAATATGCTAATTTGGTGCTCAAGAAACATTTCTCATTATTCTCATCAATGGTGCTTAATAGTTTTGTGAAAACCGTGATATATCCTATGAAAGTTCAAAAGAAGAGCTATGAAATACATTTTTGTAACAATGTAAACTTCTTCCAAAACATTCTAAAAACATTTAATTTTTATTTCCAAATGTAATTATTTTGCAACATTTTACAACTTGAACTAAAAAAGAAGACGACTCTTCAAAATGTGATTTCAAGTCATTGCAATGCATTTCTAATGTATTTTTAAATAAACCGACAGATAAGACAAAAAAAAACAAGAGCATCTAATCATCAGCTCACAGGTTGTGTTTACAGAAAATAATCTCTACCAAACGACTGACAGGCCTGCTAAAGGGTTAAGAAGGAACATACAACTGGAGAGAAAGATGACACATGGACAGGGCAAAACAGAGAGAGAGAAGACCACAGCGTTGGTTTCTCACAGGCTGTCTTCTATCATCAGATATTGTTAATGGCTCTCTGACATTTTGATAAATGGATATTTCATCACATCTCTCCCCTGGCACTATAAAACGCTTGATAAATCTAAGTGTTTATGCCAAATGCTCTGACAATCTCAGTCCATCTTCTACATGAATTAACTACACATCTAAACCACTGAGAGGGAACTACAAATAAGTGTCATATACTCATCTCAAGATATTTGAAAGGAGGAGATGTTGAGGCCCTTTGTTTTCAATTTGGAAAAAAAAACAGCTTCATGGGAAAATCTTTCTCATAGGACGATGTACACTTACGAAAAATCAACCACACACCACAGTCTCTGCAGAACACAACATGTTTCCCAAATCATTGAGCAAAGGTCTGCCACAAGCTAATGACCTCTGTCAAACCATAAAGCCAGGCGGTCTGAATGTGAATGCCTTAATGTTCCTGAGAGTTGGTCTTTAATATTGGAATAACACAACACTGAGAAACAGCAACATACAGAGCAAGAAGTATGGTTTTTACCTGCATTAATGCCATGCAATTCAGTCAGTCAAGGATTCCGGGGGAAATGTAGTTTAAACTCTTAAGAAGAAAAAACATTAGCACTCTGTTCTTTGTTAACCCTCTGTTGCTGGTCTTAAAGGCACATTCAGAACTGGATGCAAGTCATAATTGGAATAGGAATTCTACTCATTTTTCAAAACTTTAAATTCCTGAATTTGAATTGATGACGACATGACTGACAGAATGCAGAATGGCATTTCAAATTTGAATGCAAGGAATCTGAATCAAAAATAATAAAAGTTAAAAGAAATTAATATGACTGTAAATCTTTTTGGCTTTGTTATGTTTTGGAACATGTCTACAGATGGATGGATTTACAAATTCTTGGACGGACGGACGGACGGACAGACAGACAGATAGATAGATAGATAGATAGAACAATGGATGGATGGATAGACAGATGATAGACGATGGATGGATGGATGGATGGATGCACTAATAGATAGACAGAACGATAGATAGTTTTAAAATTCTTGGACATACAGACAGATAGATGGATGGATGGATACACTAATAGACAGATACACTTATAGGTAGATGATAGGTGGGTGGATGAATGGAATGACACTTAAAAGCATCAGCTGTGCTGAATTTCTTTGAATTACAATTCAGTATATTCATGAAATTAAAGGGAGCCAATTGTTCAAAATTTTGCCCATAGCCCTGACGTTTAAACAAAATGTTTCCATATTATTTGCTTTTCCTGCTACCAGTTGCAGCACTTTTGGCCAAATAGAGGCCCACACAATTCTGATACTGTGTCTGTGTCTGTCTGTGTGTGTGTGTGTGTGTGTGTGTGTGCGTGTGTGTGTGTGTGTGTGTGTGTGTGTGCGCGTGCGTGCGTGCGTGTGTGCGTGAGGTTGTGCTTCAGGCAGGAGGGCTGATCTTTCTGGGTATTGATTGGAGGGTGTCTCCGGCCCTGAGGGGGGTTTGGCTTCTCTGCCCCTGCGTTCTTGAACATGCTGGATCAATGAGACACCAAACCCCCCCCTCTTGAACACACATATACTCTCACATATGCATGTATAGACATGGAAATGTAGTTTTTATCACACATGTACATAAAGAGGTGGATGATAGAGACAGACGTGTCAGACTTTCATCTCCATTTCAGAGCGAACTGTCCAACAAGCCTCTGCTCATGAGAGAAAGACAAGGAAAAAGAATGAAAGAGAAAGAGAAGCTGTGTATCTCCTATGAAAGATCTCTTTCTTTTAATTCCGCACAACTCTGTGTACACACTAACCATTCATGTGTGTTTAATGGGCTCTTTTGTACTGGGAGAACTGGGAAAATTTACAAAACTTCAGTGGCTGGAGCCACAGAGTGAAGAACCACTGATATCTGATCCACTCTGAGCTAAAACGATGCGGGGAATTCAGACTTTCAAAGACATATTGAAGTACAAAGACTTCTGAAAGACGTTCAAACTTTGATTCATGTTTAGTGAGTAATGTTCAGAAATAGATGCTCACAAGCTCTGAGGAAGGGGTTGTTTAAGACCCCGGTAATGACCAATGAGTCATGAATCGGTTAATATGTAAAACAAGTTCTTAAATTGTTTTAGGCTCCCTGAGGATTATTCATCTGCAAAATATGTGAGACATTTCTCACATGAATTACGTGAGAGATGTTATGAGAGGGAAAAACTTGGGAGACGCCGCAGGGCTTGTGGGAAGAGTTTAGAAAGTAGTTCAGAGATGCTTTACAGTCATCAATTGAAATAAATTTCCATACATTAGATGCAGTCCTCAAGAGAAAAATATTCAGTTGTCTTTGCATATTAAACACTACATGGCTCCTGAGAAATTCTTGCTTTCTTCCTTACCACATTTTTCTGCATTCTTTCTCACTGGAATCTAAGCATTAGTCATTATGCATGCATCCTCCATGAAGATGATCCCAGAATACGTTGCGACAATCTCTGTGGGAAAAGATGGTGGACGAGTCAATCAATTATAAATATAATTTTGAAGTAATACAGAAACATTTTTGTAAAAAAAACTATAAAATATTTAAAATAATACATGTATACAAATGATGGAATATTCTTATAATGTTTATATAAGCAATCATTTTATATTAATATACACTACCAAAAGTGTGGGATCAGTAAGATAATTTATTTCTTTAAAAAACACACTTTTATTCAGCAGGGAAAATGTTGAGAGGAAAGCCATATATACAGTAATGTTACAAAATAATTCTATATTTTTAAGACTGATCTTTTACATGCTGTACTTTTGAACTTTTCTATTAATCAAAGAATTCTGGAAGAAAAAGTGTCATGAAAACTGGGGTAATGGCTGCTGAAAATTCTGATTTGCCATCATGAATTAATAAATAACATTAAAGGGATAGTTCACCCGAAAATGAAAATTTGATGTTTATCTGCTTACCCCCAGGGCATCCAAGATGTAGGTGACTTTGTTTCTTCAGTAGAACGCAAACAAAGATTTTTAACTCAAACCGTTGTAGTCTGTCAGTCATATAATGCCAGTCAATGGGCACAGAATCTTTGAGAGAGAAAAAAAACATGCACAGACAAATTAAAATTAAACCTTGCAGCTTGTGACGATACATTGATGTCCTAAGACACAAAACGATCGGTTTGTGCGAGAAACTGAACAGTATTTATATCATTTTTTACCTCTGATACAGGCAATGTCCAACTATCCTGAGCTCATCCCCAACATCCGGTGCGTGACGCGTCAACGGCTCTGGAACATAGATGTATATATACATAGATATATACGTAGATCCTTACGTATCGCAGCCCATAGAAACAGTCGCTAATGAGGCATCTATGTATATATATCTATGTGCCAGAGCAGGTTGACGCGTCACGCGCCGGATGTTGTGACAGTCGGACATTGATGTTTATCAGAGGTAAAAAATGACATAAATACTGTTCAGTTTCTCGCACAAACCGATCGTTTTGTGTCTTAGGACATCAATGTATCGTCAAGAGCTGCAAGGTTTAATTTGAATTTGTCTGTGTATGGTTTTTTCTCTCTCAAAGATTCTTTGCCCATTGTTTGGCATTATATTACTGACAGACTACAACGGTTTGAGTTAAAAATCTTCGTTTGTGTTCTACTGAAGAAACAAAGTCACCTACATCTTGGATGCCCTGGGGGTAAGCAGATAAACATCAAATTTTCATTTTTGGGTGAACTATCCCTTTAAGATAGAAAATTGTTATTTTAAATTGCACTAATATGTCACAATATCACAGTTTGTCACTGTATTTTGATCAAATAACAGAATGTTAGCATAAGATGTCTTCCACAAACATTTAAAAAAATCTTACTGCCCCCAAATTTTGGAAAAAAGCCCCAGAAATTTTGTTTATATTAGAAAAGGAACAGGAACAACAATTTCAGTTATGCTGTCTCCCTTTGTCAAGATAATATATCATTCATGTCTCTTTTGCTTTCTCTCTGTCTATCATCTCACTCGTCTCCACAGAGCCTCCATCCGGTCATAATGAGTCCATATTGAGCCGAACCGTTCTGGGTCGCTCCTGTATATTATTGAGCGTCTGCATTCCGCAGAGTGATAGACGGATACAGAGATGATCACACACATCACGCACACTCACTTCTTCCTATTTCTCTGCCGCAAAAGCTCTTCCAATCCCCCTGTCTGTTTTCATTTAATAAACTCCAGAATATGTCCACATTCCTGTGGGATTGGCCTTTATTATCTGGCTTTGGACACGGCACATCACAATCCATGTTTATTTCCGTTTGCCCCTCAAATACTCATATATGAATTAATAGTTCAACCCTCCAGCTACTGCAGAGACTGAGAGCGAGACACGTAAAGGAAAAAACAGATAATAAAGTTTGATTGCATGTTTGTATGGTAATCTCTACACTATTCTACAGCTCTCTGGTTCTGGCCGGCTTCACTCATGATCTCATTACTGTCTGATTAGATCCAAAGGAAAGTTTTATTGCTGTTTCATATCTCAGGAGACATTAAAGGATAATTCATCAAAAATGAACATTCTGACATCATTCACTCACCCTCATGTCGTTCCAAACCTGAATGATGTTCTTTTACTGTAGGATGTCCAAGATGCTCGTTTCCATGATGACAATAAAATGACAAGCTGTCAAACTCAAAAAACGATTAACAAAAAGTCCCATAAAAGTGGTCCATATACTGTAAGTATTGAGAGCTATAATGGAAATCTTCATCTGTTTCACAAATGTCATTCTGGATTGTACACATTCAAACCACTACTGGGCACACGATAAATTAAGATGTAACCAATGACGTCAAACCTTGTGATAGAGGTTTTGAAACCCCAAGAAGCCTGAATGTGCTTTGAGAGCTACACTGGAGTGCTCAGTTATGATTCATATAAGGATGAAGTGTAAAAACGATATACTTTACCTTTAGGTTTCATCTTTGTCACTAATGTCTCTTTTAAAATACCTTTGGAGAAATAAAACAAACACAAATGAGACAATTGTTGACATGCAATAAGAGCACATCACATGGCTATAAAATACAGGTCTCAATACAATTTGATGAGAAGTATCTGACTTGTGATTGCAGACATTTTACACTGAAAATATCCAGTCCGAGAAAAAAAAAAAAAAAAAAAGAAAGAAAACAGAAGGAAAAAAAATCGCTGTAACAAAACTGATAATGTTTCCAGTGGGATATTGGTGGCTATGTATTAACTTATAAACTTAAAATTAATTATTTATATATATATATATATATATATATATATATATATATATATTTATTTTATTTTTTGTAAAAATTTTTTTTTTTTTGTACATTTTTTTTTTTTTACAGTAACAGTTTGAGACATTATTGTTATTGAGATCTTTTCTGACACATGAGATTGCTGGGGTCTTTTAGTCATGATAAATATTCTGAAAAGCAGGAAAATTAAAGGATTAGTTCACCGTAAAATGAAAATTCTGTCATCATTAACTCACTCTCATTTTGTTCCAACTTCCTTTCTTCTGCAGAAGGTATTTTGAAGAATGTTGGTAACCGAAGAGTTTCAGTTTTCGTTGACTTCTAAATTTTTGACCATACTATGGAAGTCAATAGGAACTGAAACTTTTTGGTTACCTAAACTATCTTCTTTTGTATTCCACAGAAGTAAGCAAGCTATACATGTTTGGAATAGTGTGAGGGGGAGTAAATAATGACAGAAGATTCATTTTTGGGTGAACTATCCCTTCAAGCCTCCATTGCTGCATATTCCTGTCACAAAATTTCAGCGGATATATAGAGGTGTCTCTTTCCTAAGGGAAGATCTGAATGTTCTGCCTGTGGTTACACTGAATGCACACTGGACAGTAGGCCTCTAAATTATAAATCAAAGAGAAACTGCACACAAATATTTGGAACGCAGAAATAAAGCATGTGATTTTCCCCTGAGTTACGCCTACCACAGTCTCTCTCTCCATTCCTTCCTTCATCACAGATGATCCAAACCCCGGATGGATTCTGAATCATAAATACTCATTAGTAATGTTGTGTCCGAAAGCAGTTAGTTCTTGATCATGTCATGATCTCCAGCCCAGCTGACTCAATGCGGTTCTGGACTCAGGAGAGTTCAGCTTAATGGATCTGACTGGAATTAAGGCGATGTTGACGAAACAGAATAGAGACGGGGAAAGTGAGACAGTGTTGGTGAATCTCCAGGGGAGTTTGAGTTCATGTTTATATTCTAGAACTGTCTTACTCATCTTTTCATGTGAAAAGTAGTGGTCTGAAAAGTGAAGATATATAAATCTCTCATAACAACTATAAGTTTTAAACTTGCGGTTGCAATGAACACACTAATGAGACAACACTTGAAAGCTTAAAAATAGTTACTCTATATCAGTCATAAGTGTTTGATGATAAAAAGATGAGTTCACTTCTTCATGTTCATGTCTTTCTTTCTTCATTCGAAAAGAAATTAAGATTTTTGAGGAAAACATTTAATGAATTTTTCTCCATATGTGGACCAGTGGGCAAGGCCCAAATTTCAGTTTCAATGCAGCTTCTAAGACTTAGTTCACACTGCAAGTCTTAATGCTCAGATCGGATTTTTAGCTGAAATCCGATTTTTTTGCGCTGTTGTTCACATTGTCATTTAAATGCGACTGCCATCAGTATCATGTGTGAACCGTATACGGCCCTGAAGTGACCCAAATGCGCAGAAGACGACGGAGCGCACTGTGTTTGCAGAAATAAAAATGGATGCTGCTCGTGTCAGCGTGTGTTTGGCTATTTTTAAGTTAATGTGCAATCGGTGCCTAAATAATGAAGTGATAAGAAGAAGAATATTAAGAAGAAGGAGAGCACGATTTCCTCCAGCGCAGAATTATGATGTCTGTCGCATTTCAATGACGTAAAAATCGCATGAAATGCGACATGACCTGTAAAAAAAAAAAAGTTGAGCCAACTTAAAATTTTAAGGCAACCAGCTTCAGCAGATTTTTTGTGTTTGCTTTGTGTTTGCCTTAAAATTTTAAGTTGGCTCAACTTTTTTTTTTTTTTTTTTTACAGTGTGGCCGTTCAGACTGAAGTCGCATTGCAAAACATCGGATATGTATCCGATTTAGGACCACATATGAAAATGGCCTGGGCCTGATTTGAAAAAATCGGATTTGTGCTGTTCAGACTGTCATAAGAAAATCAGATATGGGTCACATTTGGGCAAAAAAGTCGGATTTGGGCCACTTTAGCCTGCAGTGTGAACTAAGCCTAAGGGCCCTATGTGATCCCAGCTGAGAAACTAGAGTCTTGTCTAGCAATGTTCTAAAACAAATGAAAATTTATATACTTTTTAACCACAAATGCTCATCTTGCACTAGCTCGACTTCACGCATTACGTAGTCATATGTAACGTGGGTGGAAGTATCGACCCAGTGTTTTCAAAGTGAACATGCAAAGAATGTCAAACACCCTTTACCAAAAAACAGAAAGGTAAAACAGCGATGTCAGATGATTTTGGAGTTTTTCACCCTACCCTTTTTGAACCGAAGTACACAGACAAACAAAGCACACGTGACCTTTCTAACGTGATCAAGTAATGCATGAAGTTACAGACGTGCATTGCAGCGCTAGTGTGAGAAGAGCATTTGTGGTTAAAAAGTATATACATTTTTTTTTTTTTTTTTTTTTTTGGAAATGACCGACCGTTTTGCTAGATAAGACCCTCATTCCTCGGCTGGGATCGTGTTCTTTGAAGCTGCATTGGAACTGCAATTTGGACCTTCAGCCCATTGGCCACCATTGAAGTCCACGATACAGAGAAAAATATTGGAATTTTTTCCTCAAAAACCTTAATTTCTTCTCAACTGGAAAAAGAAAGACATGAACATCTTGGCATGGGGGTGAGTTATCAGGAAAGTTTTATTCTGGAAGTCAACTAATCCTTTAAGCCTAAAATATTGTACCATCTATCTGTTCAAGATGCATATGAAATATTTTTTACAGTTCTGTTCAGACGGAGTCATGTTAAATTATGAATAGAAGACGTCTGTGAGTTAACATACTGATGAATAAACAGACAGGCAAAACATGATAGACAGACAAAAATAGAGAAAGAGTTAGATTGGCCTGGAGTTCAAGCAAATCTGAGAAAGACAGACAGGAAGCGTGGGTGTGAGACAGTCAAGAATAGAGTGAGAGACAGACAGAAAAAGATTCAGAGGGAACCTGAGTAAGACAGATGAGAACTGAGAAAAAGCAGAGACTGACAGACAAACATCGGCAGAATGCAAGACAGACAGAAAATCAAAGATGGCCTTTGTGAGACAGACAGGAATAGGGTGCGAATGAGCCTTAAACAGATAGACAGACAGGATAAGAGTGAAAGTGTACGTTTGCCTTTCAGCTGATGGTTCAGTAACTGTTAAACTGGTATAATAAATCCTGTCCACTGTGAGAGAAACAGAGAGACAGCCCAGAGTAACCGACAAATGATAGTCACATTCATTAAAAAGTTGTGTTCATATTTATGTACATTTCCTTACAAAGGTCGGAAAGAAAGTTTTTTTTTTGTTTTTTTTAAAGAAATTAATAGTTTTCACCAAGGACACATTGAAGGCACAGTAAGCAATTTCTGAGAAACACTAGTGAAAATTAAGATCAGCACCCATGTTTAAACAAACATGTTAAGCCTCGCAACTGTTTTCAACGATGCAAATCAGCATATTAGAATGATTTCTGAAGGATCATGTGACACTGAAGACTGGAGTAATAATGCTGAAAATTCAGCTTTGCCAAAGGAATAAATTACATTTTAAAACATTTTAAAATAGAAAAGTGCTATTTTAAATCATAATAATAAATCGCAATATTACTGTTTCACTATATTTTTGATTAAATAAATACAGCCTAGTGTACTTTCATAGTGTGACCTGTGTTTGATGAAGAACTTACTTGAAGCACATTCTGAATGTACACTCTTAAAAATAAAGATGCTTAAAAGGTTCTTTTGGTTCCACAAAGAACTATTCAGTCAAAGGTTCTTTAAAGAACCATCTCTTTCTTACCTTTTTATAATCTGAAGAACCTTCTTTTGTCACAAAGCACCAGAAAGGTTCTTCAGATGTTAAAAGTTCTTTATGGAACCATTTAGACAAAAAGGTTCTTCTATGGCATCGTGAAGCACCTTTATTTTTAAGAGTGTAGGTGAATCCAAGATGTTGGAATTGTCCTTCAAACTGCATGTTCTTTGACCTGTGACATACTATTGACAACCACAAAAAATGATTTAAAACAAGTAGCCTGCAATTTAACCATGATGGACAACTTTATCACTTACATTAAAGAGTCACCCAGCTCACTTGGCATTTTTTCAACTTTTTCAACCTAATGGCTCCTCAGCTCCCTTAGCTTTTTGTGACAGTTTTTTTGTATCACTCTTTTACATTTGACATCCCATTTTATCATAGTTTAGCGTACTATTTTAAGGTTAGCAAACTATTTTATCATAGTATAGTATGCAAAGCTTTACGGCATTAAATGTAGCACCAGTAGAAGAGGAAACTCTGTGGTAAAACGGGGTGCCGGGTCAGTTTCTTTCGGACAGTTTAAGAAAACGGAAGATCCTCCACCACATTCAATTACATTACTGACTCTCATTCGGTGCTATTTAAAGGCTGTGTGCTGGCTAGGCAGTTGTGTCGGCTCCAGCTGCTATATTAGCGTTAGCCACGTGTGTGTGTGTGTCAGACTGACCCGTCAGCGCTACCAACTCAAGAGAGAACACGAGACACAAATAACTCCATTCCTACACACGACCTGAAAGAGACAGAGAAGCAGAAAGACTCCAGAGTGAGATTCATATGAATGGAATTCAAAAACTAAATTATTGAAGGCAAACACTTCGCTGTCCTTGTTGTGGGAATGAAATTTACAACAAAAAAAAAGTAAAGAAAAAAAATCAAAAGAAAAAAAAAAAGAAAATCACAGAAATACAGTAAAACCTGACTTGAGGGAAAAATTTAAGTGGATGCATAAGCTAATAGCTCTGTTCCAAAACTACTGAGCTGCCTTGTACTGTTTCAATGAATCAATCGATCAGTCAGTCAGTCAGTCAGTCAATAATGCCTAGAAATGTCGCCAAGGTAGTGATCTTACTAGGTTTTGGAACAAATCCAAAAGTCTAGAATTCTAAAAAATTCCAAACAGTGTCTTTTAGGGAACATTTTTCTTTTAAATAAACATTTGCCCTAAAAGCATAGACTAAATGTCTGTTTTTAATACATTTACTTTTAAGACCAAACTGAGTACAAGAAAAGTTCCTTTAAGGACATGCATTACTAAAAGTTGAACATAGGAATTTGTGTTTCTTGTGATCTTAAAGCCTATGTATTTTAATGGATGATTTAAAGTGATTCAGCATATATGATAACTTTATGAATTTGGTTGAAAAAACACGGTGTATGCAAAGTTTCACTTAAAGATGCATTTGAAATGCTGTATCCATCAAAGTCCAAAACTAATCACGTGTCCACACTGTGTGGGCTCACATTTATGACTCATCAACTTCTGTGCAAACCTCAAGTGCAGAAAAATGTTTCAATCACTTCTCAGCACTACACTCAAAATGGAAGGAAAGTAGGACTCTTACGTGGATTTTCCACATTTAACAGAAAAAAAAAAAAAATGAGGTCTTGGGTTCCATAAAAGCATATTATTCTAGACTGGTTCTCCAGATAGATGACAAGTAAAAGCTCTGCAGCAATTCATGACTTTGTACAGTCACTATGACGAGTTACACTGAAAGACACATAAGTGCCGTTATAGCCATTCGCAAAATCAGACTGCATGCGAGCTTATTCAAAAACATCTAAAAAGAGACATTATGGTATTTTTACCACACAAGTATAGATCATTTATTAGGGATGATCTTTGGGGGAAAGCATTTCATAAAAAGAAAACATTATCTCCACTTCCAATAGTATTCAACTGACTAGTTCAAATTACCTTGTTAGTGGATTTTGACCCATTTAATCAGAAGCATGTCTTGAATAGATAAATTATCTGTTGATTGAATAGAGAGAAGCAGGTAGTTTGAGAAAATAAACCTCGTGAATTTTGTGTGAAAGAGTGTGATTTCGCCAACCTAGGAAGGCAAAATAGTGTAGTGATGGGCACTCATGTCACCGATGACATTATGATTTTTGGGTCACGTGTAACTTGTGGTTATTAGTACATCACATAAGAAAAATTGGTGTGATATCTAACTTGTAGAACCTCTTACTGTATTATCAATACAAGGAAGACACAAGTGTAATAAAATATACATTTATTAACAAAAGATTAACTAAATGAAGTCAAAGGTTTAAATATAGTACCATGTTTTTTTTTTGTTTTTTTTTTTATTATTATTATTATTATTTGTTTTAATAAAACCATGGTTTATAATTTGTAAGGGAAGTTGTAAAAGTAAGTTAGCCAGCTTAGATGATGTTTCACAGTTATAGTAATTGTGAATTTCGTCAGCTTATTTAGGCTAATAATATCCAAAAAGCTAAGGAATCATATGATCAGGATGTTAAAATAAACAAAAATATACATAAGCATGTCCCAGCCATGTTCATCACTTCTTGCAGTTCATTTAAACATTTCTGATGTGGTCTGTGCATATTTGCAGCACGTTTCTGTATTTGGTTGTGTTGTGAGTTTTTGCAGCGCTTTTCATTTTTGGCAGTACATTTCTGTATTTGGTTGTGTTGCGAGTATTTTCAGCGTGTTTCTGTATTTTGTCATGTTGTGAGTATTTTCAGCGTGTTTCTGTATTTTGTTGCGTTGTGAGAATTTGCATTGTGTTTCTGTATTTGGTTGTGTTGTGAGTATTTGCAGCGTGTTTCAGTTTTGGCAGCACGTTTCTGTATTTGGTTGTGTTGTGAGTTTTTGCAGCGCTTTTCATTTTTGGCAGTACATTTCTGTATTTGGTTGTGTTGCGAGTATTTTCAGCGTGTTTCTGTATTTTGTCGTGTTGTGAGTATTTTCAGCGTGTTTCTGTATTTTGTTGCGTTGTGAGTATTTGCAGCGTGTTTCTGCATTTGGTTGTGTTGTGAGTTTTGCAGCGCTTTTCATTTTGGCAGTACATTTCTGTATTTGGTTGTGTTGCAGTATTTTCAGCGTGTTTCTGTATTTTGTCGTGTTGTGAGTATTTTCAGCGTGTTTCTGTATTTTGTTGCGTTGTGAGTATTTGCAGCGTGTTTCAGTTTTGCAGCGTTTCAGTTTTAACACGTTTCTGTATTTGGTTGTGTTGTGAGTTTTGCAGCGCTTTTCATTTTGGCAGTACATTTCTGTATTTGGTTGTGTTGCAGTATTTTCAGCGTGTTTCTGTATTTTGTCGTGTTGTGAGTATTTTCAGCGTGTTTCTGTATTTTGTTGCGTTGTGAGTATTTGCAGCGTGTTTCAGTTTTCGTTTCTGTATTTGGTTGTGTTGTGAGTATTTGCAGTGTGTTTCTGTATTTTGTCGTGTTGTGAGTATTTTCAGAGTGTTTCTGTATTTTGTTGTGTTGTGAGCATTTGCAGTGTGTTTCTGTATTTGGTTGTGTTGTGAGTATTTGCAGCGTGTTTCTGTATTTTGTAGTATTGAGTATTTGCAGTGTGTTTCTGTATTTGGTTGTGTTGCAGTATTTGCAGCGTGTTTCAGTTTAGCAGGGTGTTTCTGTATTTGGTTGTGTTGAGTATTTGCAGCATGTTTCTGTATTTGGTTGTGTTGTGAGGTTTTGCAGCGCTTTCGTTTTAACAGCGCATTTGTGTATTTGGTTGTGTTGCGAGTATTTTCAGCGTGTTTCTGTATTTTGTTGTGTTGTGAGTATTTGCAGTGTGTTTCTGTATTTGGTTGTGTTGTGAGCATTTGCAGTGCGTTTCAGTTTTGCAGCGTTTCTGTATTGGTTGTGTTGTGAGTTTTGCAGCGCTTTTCATTTTGGCAGTACATTTCTGTATTTGGTTGTGTTAGTATTTTCAGCGTGTTTCTGTATTTTGTCGTGTTGTGAGTATTTTCAGCGTGTTTCTGTATTTGGTTGTGTTGAGTATTTGCAGCGTGTTTCAGTTTTAACACGTTTCTGTATTTGGTTGTGTTGTGAGTTTTGCAGCGCTTTTCATTTTGGCAGTACATTTCTGTATTTGGTTGTGTTGTGAGTATTTTCAGCGTGTTTCTGTATTTTGTCGTGTTGTGAGTATTTTCAGCGTGTTTCTGTATTTTGTTGCGTTGTGAGTATTTGCAGCGTGTTTCAGTTTTCGTTTCTGTATTTGGTTGTGTTGTGAGTTTTTGCAGCGCTTTTCATTTTTGGCAGTACATTTCTGTATTTGGTTGTGTTGCGAGTATTTTCAGCGTGTTTCTGTATTTTGTCGTGTTGTGAGTATTTTCAGCGTGTTTCTGTATTTTGTTGCGTTGTGAGTATTTGCAGCGTGTTTCAGTTTTGGCAGCACGTTTCTGTATTTGGTTGTGTTGCGAGTATTTTCAGCGTGTTTCTGTATTTTGTCGTGTTGTGAGTATTTGCAGTGTGTTTCTGTATTTTGTCGTGTTGTGAGTATTTTCAGAGTGTTTCTGTATTTTGTAGTATTGTGAGTATTTGCAGTGTGTTTCTGTATTTGGTTGTGTTGTGAGTATTTGCAGCGTGTTTCTGTATTTTGTAGTATTGTGAGTATTTGCAGTGTGTTTCTGTATTTGGTTGTGTTGCGAGTATTTGCAGCGTGTTTCAGTTTTGGCAGGGTGTTTCTGTATTTGGTTGTGTTGAGTATTTGCAGCATGTTTCTGTATTTGGTTGTGTTGTGAGGTTTTGCAGCGCTTTTCGTTTTTGGCAGCGCATTTGTGTATTTGGTTGTGTTGCGAGTATTTTCAGCGTGTTTCTGTATTTTGTTGTGTTGTGAGTATTTGCAGTGTGTTTCTGTATTTGGTTGTGTTGTGAGTATTTGCAGTGCGTTTCAGTTTTGGCAGCGCGTTTCTGTATTTGGTTGTGTTGTGAGCATTTGCAGCACGTTTCAGTTTTGGCAGCGTGTTTCTGTATTTGGTTGTGTTGAGTATTTGCAGCACGTTTCTGTATTTGGTTGTTTTGTGAGTTTTTGCAGCGCTTTTCATTTTTGGCAGCGCATTTGTGTATTTTGTCGTGTTGTGAGTATTTTCAGCGTGTTTCTGTATTTTGTTGTGTTGTGAGTATTTGCAGTGTGTTTCTGTATTTGGTTGTGTTGAGTATTTGCAGCACGTTTCTGTATTTGGTTGTGTTGTGAGTTTTTGCAGCGCGTTTCAGTTTTTGCAGCGCGTTTCAGTTTTGGCAGCGCATTTGTGTATTTGGTTGTGTTGTGAGTATTTGCAGCGCGTTTCAGTTTTGGCAGCACATTTCTGTATTTGGTTGTGTTGAGAGTATTTGCAGCACGTGTTGTCAAACTGATGAAGATGTTTTCTTAAATTGCACGTGTTTTTTGTTTTTTTTTCATTTTCAGCACATTGAGCTCTCTCGGCCACCCTAGGTGTTGCTTTGTCAGAGTTACATTATCTTATGGAAAGATAAACTGTTGCTGCTTTGAAACAAATAAGGTACAGAACCGTATTATGCATCAGACAAATGAATGAGCTATTAATCTCTAATGTAAATGGGAAAATCATATACTGATAATATACAATAGCCAAGGTCTTTGGAAGAGGTTTGGATAAGTGATATTCACGTTCTCTGTGGTCAAGTGAGCAGTCTGGTGGCAGTGATTTCATCCACTGGTTGTGCTGGTAACAATGCAGTGGGGAAAGGAACAGGAACCCATTTTAGCAGCCTTGACCATAAAGCGCTGTAGGATGCTGACCTTCCGGAGCACCAAAGGGTCCTAAAATCTGGAACACTCAGATGAGGTGGTACAGAAGGTCCTTAGCCTGGAACACGCAGACATAAGTACCTTGAAGTAAAAGTTTGCTCGCCGGAGCATAACCTTGTTGCAAATATCTGGATGTATTCTGCCTCTCTGGACTAGAGATTCAGGACTTGGTCAGTCTGCTTGGTCTCTCTAGGATGAAGACTGTTTTTGTCTCGCTGGACGGAGATTCTGAACGCAGGGTCTCTTTTTCCTCAGAGTGTGGTTGCATCTGTTGCTGCCTCAAAAACTGCAGACTCAGAACTTGGTATCTGTTACTGCCTCTTCCCTCACAGGCCAGCCCAGGTGAAAAACAAGTACACTTCCGTAATGTACTTAAACTGCTCTATTTTCGTGCACTAATTTTGTACTTAACATACTAAAAATTATCCTTTAGTACTTCTTATGGTCAACTTAAGATCATCTAAGTGTACTCAACTGTGCTATTCAAAAAATGTATTTACCACTTGTAGTACACTTGAACCCATCTTTCATACACTAGTACACTCAAGTGTACTACAAGTGGTAGCTAAATACATTTTTTAAATACAAAGATAGTATGTTAAAAGTGCATTTTAGTTCATATTCATGGTGTCTCAAAATAGCACAGTTGAGTACACTTAGATGATCTTAAGTTGACCTTAAGAAGTACTAAAGGATTATTTTTAGTATATTAAGTACAAAATTAGTGCGTGAAAATAGAGCACTTTAAGTACATTATGGAAGTGTACTTGTTTTTCACCTGGGAGAAGCTCAGATATCCGAGGAGCGGATCCAGCGAGAGCTTGATGGAGCGACGCGGAATGAAAACGTTTTTCAGGAGTCACGGCAGTAGAGGCGGCGCAACTATAACGACATGTGAATAATCCCGACCATTTTAAAGCGGTACTAAACTGCAGTGGAAACGCAAACCGACCCGAGTCGTACCAGGCAGTGGAAAAGCGCCATAAGAGGTGTCTGGCTGTTGTCCTAGCATCTTTATCTGATGCCATTGGATGGTTTTCTTATGTTAGTCTACCAATGTCCAATCAAAATGTAGCAAACCTACCAATATCCAATCAAAACGTAGCAAACCAATCTCCACTACTATGGTCAGAGAGGGGCCCCGCCACAAATTGGGCCCTGGAATGTGCTGTTCACTACATGTGTGACCAAATGTAAAAATTATATAATTATTTATTCACCATCATGTTGTTCCGAACCTGTAAACAAACAAGAACCAAAAGTTGTTTATATAACTTGTGAGCAATATTCCAAATTTTCTGAAACCATAACTCTGTGTGAGGAACAAACCAACAAACAAAATTCAGTTCTTCATTGATAATCTGAGATGTTATCTCCAACCAGATCACAGAGTCAGTGAGTTGAACTAGAGGACAGGATCTGTGAACAAATCATTCTTTCATTCTGTCAGTTTTTGCCAAAGAACCAATTGAGTTTATAAATCACACTCAATGAACTGTTCACAAACTGAAGTTCAATTTGCGTTCACAATCATGTTGGTGTCACATGGGTTTGGAACTACATGATGGAGCAGGTCAACATAATTAATCTTCATGAATGATACAGATGCAATGAGGTTAAATTAAAAAATATATTTAAATAAAGTCTCTTCTAGATTCAATGAGACCCTTTTAGAAGGCCCGAGAGAGGTTACCATTTACCATTTCAATTATTTTAAATCATTAAGAAATTATTTTCTTTTTAAATTTATTTATGTAATTTTTGCCCCTTTTATTACTTTAAGCCCCTTATTTAGATTTTTTTCTAAAAGATTTTTCTCTATTCAAAACTTACTTAAAGCAAAGCTCTTTCTTTGATATTTTGTATGTTTAAATCAACCGTGGAGATTTAAAGTGTTGAGAAACTTCAGAAAAATTGAGTAGAGAATCACTTTATTAGCTGTTTAACCAACTTTTTATATGCGCTGTGTATATTTGATAGTTTTTCAGTAGCTTCATTCGCTGAGCCATACGTGTTCAACTGTACCAACCAAACCATGAACAAACAAACAAACAAACAAACCAAAAAATTAAAAAATACAGCAAACAAGCTGTAATCGCAATCCATTTTTCAGTTTGGAACATTGGTGTAAAAAACATTGGCTTTGCATGGCATTGCATAAATCTATTCATGGTGTGAACTACACAATGACCTTCAACAACATTTATTTTTTTAAATAAAGGAATCTTTATAGATACATTGTAGAGTGCAAGATTAAAGAAACAATACACCCAAAAATGAAAATTCTGTCATTTACTGACCCTGATGTCATTCGAAACTTGTATGACTTTGTTCTGCAGAAAATAAATGGTGAACTTTTTAACAATATTCTGAGGGTGAAGTTGATTAAATAATAACAGCACTTTTACTTTTTTTTTTTTTTTTGGATGAACTCCTCTTATTCTTCTTTATTATTCTAAGATCATCATGCAACCCCCAATATTTTTTTTTAATTTATTTATTTATTTTTTTGCTGAGCATATTAGACAACGGTTTACCATCTTAAAATCTGTTTAAATGAAATTATAAACTTTCTGACATACATTTGTGATATGTGCTATAATAAAGTGATAATGACATGACGTTGTCAAAGTACAACCCAAAATTGGACCTAATGGAAACCACAAGGTAAAACCCCAAACCCTTTGTTCTGTCTCTAATTTGTGGGGTTTAACCCCCTGTAATTTGCACCCTGCAGGTGTATCTGTGTTATCTGAGGCTAAATGGTTGGCTTGCAAATGTAAGAATGTATATGAAGATTTGTGAACGTTCATATAAAAACATTATAGAACCAACATCAGAGATACATGAGGGAAAGCAATTCATGTGCAATCAGACACAGCAACTACAACAACAACAAAAAGAAAACGCATAAACATTAAAAATGTTTACAGACTCATTAGACCTTCTTTGCTTCTGTGTAAGAACTATAGCAATGTTTAAATACTGACTCTTAAATGTTAACATATAATAGGAAATAAACAGATTGCTAAAGAAGCTATTATAGAAAATATTTGGTATCTCTAAACATCCTGCATTGCTTTACTTTAAGTTCATTATTTATAAAAGAAAGGCATTCTGCATATCTGTGAATTTTTTTTCTTTTTTCTCCATTAAACATGACAACATTCACGCAAACCTGTACCACACTTTTGGGGGGGAAACTACACTTTTTTTTTTTTTTCTTTTTCTTTTTTAGTTTGAATAAAGCAAGTTTAGTGCAATTTCAAATATGTAATTCTGTAAAATATTAACCTCATGAAACTGACAAGGTATACTCCAAATGACACAGTATGTCTCAAATATGTTTAATAAACTATCATCTTTAAATTAAAAGTGTGTTTTCTTAGAAAAGCTGTGCACTTGGAAGCTAAATGCAGGAATTAACAAAACAAAGTATTAAAGGGATGCTTTGAGCCCTTTAAATCCATGAAAGTCGTGCAAACAGGTAACAGCAAAGCCTAAGAAGATTGCGGATATTTTGTAAGATGTATGTCATTATAACTATGTGTTTGTGTGGGTTTCAGTCACAGCTGAAGAAATCTTTAAAAAAAGTTTGTGTGATACTTAAACATTCGTTGTCCTATAAATTCAGCGCCAGTTCAAACTATATACATAGTACAATGTGCATATCATTCATAGTTTCATTCAATAATGCTCTGTGTGTGTGTATGGTGGTAAAGTCCCTTGCTTACTATGCAGACAGATTCTGTTTTCTTTTTGTTGTGTGGTCATGAGCGATGTTTCCACAGATGCACATATTTTGTCATGCATTCCACAGTCCCAGTCAGTGATGATGATAATTTTGTTCTGATATTAGAAGTCTGTGAAGAGTGTTAACACTTAAACCCCAGAGAGCACAGCTAGTCTCCCTGCTGGAGTCTTTCACATAAAGGGGCTGGGAACATAATGAATCAACCTTGCAATGTGAATATTTAGGGATACAGTGTGAGTGAACTCATATGAACGGTCAGGAAATGACCTGGTCATGTTTCACCCCAAAACCAAAAGAAAGAAACAAAAAAATATATGAAGCATTAAGACCATGATGTTTATTATATACTATAATATATATTTACCAAATATGAACCAAATTTAAATTAAATTTAAAAAAAAGGAAAAAAAAAAAAAGCCTTCCACTAATTCTTAGTACCCTGCAATGCAAAAAAGAATTTGAAAAATAATATTTTTTAAAATATTTTTTTATGCTAATCAAGGCTGCATTTATTTGATCAAAAATACAGTAAAAACAGTATTTTTTAATTTAAAATAACAGTTTTCTATTTTTAGTAGAATAAAATATAGTTTATTCCTGTTGTGGCAAAGCTGAATTTTCACCAGTTATTACTCCAGTCTCTAGCGTCACATGATCCTTCAGAAATCATTCTAATATGCTGATTTATTATCAGTGTTGGAAGCATTTGTGCTGCTTAATATTTTTTGGAACCTGTGATACCTGTGATTTTCAGGATTCACTGATGAATAAAATGTTAAATAGCAGCATTTATTCAACATTGAAATCTTTTGTAACAATTTAACATATCCGTGCTGAAAAAAAGCCTAATTCTTTCAATTAAAAAAAAAAAAAAAAAAAAACCTAATAATGTACTGACTCCAAACCTTTGAAAAGTAGTGTAAATTGTTAAAAAAAAAAATCTTTCTATTTTGTTTTGTTTCCAACATTAACATTTAATATCCAGCATTAACAACTGAGCATATTAGAATGCTTTCTGAATGATCATGAAGACCAGAGTAATGGCAAACAAAAAATATAACCATTGAATTAAATAATGCCAAATTTGTAAAATGCATCATTTTCATTATAAAATCAAAATGTATTTCTTTCTTTTTTTTTTCTTCTTTTGATTTTTGGAGGAAATAAGACCCTGACATTTCTTCATGATGTTCACCTTTATGTATATGATCATTGTGTGTGTATGCGCTTGTGGCCTTTCACATGAAGGGCCAGTGCAGCCCCAGAGCGAGGATGATGATGATGAAGCTGGCCATGGAAAGAGACGCATCCGATGAAGATGTGTTCTGGGTGATGGGCGAGTCTTCTAAGGAGACCGCTTTTTAGGATATATCAGAAAAAGAGAGAAAGAGAGAAAGAGAGAGATAATTAGAGAGAGCACAACAACAGTACAGTCACATGTCTAACACGGTGTCTTGTTGAGGCAACAGTTCCTCATCAGGAAGTGAAATAGACAGCCAATCAGAAATAAATCTGAGAAATGGAGTCCTTAATGCTGTGTGTGTGTGTGACAAAACTGTACTTTTGTATCACATTAAAAACCTCCCCTCCTCCCATTACCCAGAATTCCTCTGTGCTGCTGACTGCAGCACTCCCTCACCTGATCCCGTCTCAATGAAAAGTTTTGTAGCTCTGTAATATCTCTTTTCTTTAGCCTGCAATCGCCCTGTCCCTGTCTTCCATACCCTTTACATTCATCTCTCTCTTTATCATTAATCTTTGTCTTTCTTTCCCTTGTTTTTACCCTTTTAAAGTCCCTGCAGCCCTGCGTTTCCTCTCTCAATAGAGCTGTTCAGTCATGATGGCAATTTGTAGGCCAACCCGGAGGCTAATTCGCCACGGGTTCCCTCATGAATTTGCTATGGGTTTTTAGAAAAGCGGTTACGATTTATGGGCAAACAAGCTCTGTGGTTACATTTACTTGAAGAAACTTTCACATTTTGTTCTCCAACATAAATTAAACACAGTCAAACCTCAAAAGTGAATTTTGAAGTTGCTAAGTAACTTAAGTAGCATTTTCTAAACTCAAGTCTTATATCTTAACATGTGAGTGTTTTCACTTTAATCATATTTAATCACGTGACCACAAGAGGCAATCTAGGGTGTCTTGGACCAAAGGAGGAGTTTCTGGCATTGAAAAGCACGGCTTGCTATTAAAAGCCCTTGCTATCCACACACCAAAGCGAATGAACACTCCTGTCAAAGTTTCCAGCCATTCGGCAGTGACATCCTAATGACTAATATCCCCGGCTCTCAGGCAGTCTCACGACTCCTTAAGCATCGGATTCTGTGACCTAATGCGTTTGTTGTTATGCAGAACAATGGACAATGAGCAGCCTATCCTTGGTGAGAATAAAGGTGATTGTTCTGGCGGAGGAGAAGGCCTTGCGTGTTTTGTGAGGTGTGGATGACACTGAAGGCTTGTCGACTCTCAAACAATAGAGAATGAGACTCTATGGTGCTTACGGCGTAAGACTTTCCATATACTCATAAGTGTGCCCAGAAGAAATCTGCAGACTATTTTCACATTTTCTGCTCTGATTAAATGGGAAATTCTGCAAATTGTAAACGTGGTAAAAACAAGTTACACAGAGAGTACTACACTGTTATCAAAAGCTGAAAGCACATCGAATGAACCCCAAAAAAAGGGGCAAGAAATGAATAAATCCAAGATTAAAATGTTGAAGTATCTCTATATGTACAGTTTCTGAGGATAAAATGTTTATTGTCATTTAATAAAACAAATATATAAAATGATTAACATTAAATAGGCTATACAATATAAATAAAATAAAACAATATAATATAATATATAATATAATGTACATTAATGTAACATTTATTCTTATTAAAAATATATTGCAATAAAAATACATAACATAACGTGAAAGTTCACACAAGTAGATTTGTCTTATCTTTCATATCTCTGTCTCATCATCTCCCTCTCTAATGAGGAAATCATCCAATGAATCCAAAAATCACTTCATCCACGCCAACAAACATATTTGTTTATTTTAAATATATTTTATGCAGACTTTGCCAGCTCTGAAATGAAGAACCCAAACAGTAACGCTCTATGTGTGGGATGGAAAACAACGTTCATGCCAAAAACATCCATGATCTCATTAGCAGCCACAGGACCAAGAACAAAATCAGCCTCTGTCACAACTCTCTTTCATGCTAATAAAGTTATCAACTCGCAATCATCACCCTGGCATGCTCAAGAACAGCAATTTTGTCTGAGAGCATAATTGCCATCATCCAAAGTGATTATGGGCTGAATCATCTTCTCTGAAATTTCTCAAACATTCTCCAAGAAGACCTGTTTGCTCTCTAATAGTCAAGTTTAGCCTTCTCGTTCACAGGTTTCATGCTGTGCACAGAGAAGCTGTCAGGGACCGGTCTATCTGACAGCTTTCTGGTGTGGGAAAGGTTGTTGTGTCAGTCGGTGTGTGTGTGTGTGTGTTTGTCTCTGTAGAGGGCGTATGAGAGAGAAAGAAGGTGTTGGGTAAAACCTGCCAATTAGTCACCAATTAACAGAAAACCCACACAAAATTTCAACAAAGACTTGAAGACAGAAGTTTAGATACATTTTAAGAAAGCGTATTTCAAAGTTTTCATGAGATACTGTACCTATACATGCATGTGGAAGAAGCTAGTTTTCCATATGAGCTACAGTAACAATCAGAGTAAAGCTGTTAAACTTCAGTCAGGATACTAAAAAAGTAGTTGCTTGTATTGATACTTTTAAAATAACATATTTTACAAGTATCATGGCTGCAGTTTAACTACATTAAATGACGATAATGTTATTTAAGGGGACATGATATAAAATGAGACTGTATATTTTACTTACAAATTTTATTTACTTATTTTTTTTATTTTGTGCCATTGACATTACTGGCAAATTTTTTTACAATTAACCTTAATTCACCAATATATAAAATTAAAGAAATATATAAACAAATATGTAAAAAAAAAAAAAAAAGGCATGCTAAACAAACATAATAGCACACCTTTCTTAAAAAAGAAAAGAAAAAGGACAAAAACTAACCCAATTGTAATATTTGACACTTCAATTTATATAGAGTAATAATGATAAAAAGCAGTATTTTATTAAAAATGTATTTCTTAAAAACATGATGTAAAATACCACAAAAGGAAGGATGTCTAGAAACAATACTGAATTTAATTAATTACTCAAATTAATTGATGCATCTGTCATGAATCTGGTCTGCACTCCCGTTCATTTACCACTAGAGGACACCACACATCACATGGACTGCATTTCCCATCAGCCATCTCACCATTCACACGCACACAGCTGTCACCAATCACTCATTGCTCTAATCACATGCACACCTGATCACACAGCATCACTAATCACACACACTATTTCAACCCTGGACATTCTCTCCCTCGTGGCCGAGTATTGTATGCATTATCGCTGCCCTACAGAGCCCCGTTAGTTTTCCTTGCCTTGCCTAGCCTTGCCTTTGATGTTTAATCATGTTTTCCCCTGCCTGGACTATCGCTGACGTTTTGGACTACCTCTCCTGTCTCGCCCCTTTGGATACTGTTCGCTGATCATCGACCCACGCTTGTCTCTGTTTACTCTTTGTCTCGCCCCTGTTATACCTGTTTGCCACTGTTTGACCCTGCCTGATATGACCACGTCTCTGCCTAATAAAAGTCTGCAAATGGATCCGCACGCCTCTCGTCTCGTCAGCCCCGTAACAGCATCAGGCTTCTGAAGGGGTTCACAAAACCAAATCAGAGAGAATAGTATATTTAAGATAGATGCATTATTATTTATCCAATTAAGGCAGAACGAGAACATGTATATACACTTGCCTTCAAGACATACAACTTTTAGCGGTGCACCAGTTCTCTGGATTGCTGTTTATCGCTGTTAATCCCACTGCACGTGTTGGACCCCTAAAATAAACACTTGTTTATCTTAGAGAGCTCATAACCAGGGCACTAAAATAGCTGCACTATTTACAATTAAACCGAAATAGACCCAGACTGACTCAACAACCTGCGCATAACAGACAGAAAAGCAAAACTACAAATCTCTGGAGAGTGTGTCACATCGTCTGGTTTGCTCAAGTGGAAAAGCTCTCAAAGCTGACTCTAAAAGCTACAAAACACCACAAAAATCAAAACACCTGCCAGCTCTCTTTAAAGGCATTTGCACTCTGCAGCAACCAAACCAGCATTCAAGCCGCCCGCTATGTTTTTTTTCCCTTCCATCATTTCATCCTTAGGTTTATTCCACCTATCAGTCTACCCTTTGGTTTACATCTTCCATCAGTCTCTCTTTGGGTGACTTGCAAGTGCTACTGGTCACAACCTGGCTTCACTTATGAAGCTCAGTAGGAAAGAATGTATTCAGATATTATCATTTGCCATGTAACCAAAACTGCATGTGCTG
The DNA here is from genome assembly GCF_012432095.1 of Onychostoma macrolepis. Lineage (NCBI taxonomy): Eukaryota > Metazoa > Chordata > Actinopteri > Cypriniformes > Cyprinidae > Onychostoma > Onychostoma macrolepis. The sequence goes on along the minus strand of NC_081156.1, from coordinate 29,122,977 downwards.
CAGACTTTGCTACTTAAGCCAAATTGGGAGGTGCTCATTTGCAAAGACTAAAAAAAAACTATTTTCTAAAAAGAAAGAAACAAAGACAAGAAAGGAGCTTTCTCTTGGATTTGGTTAATGTCTCATGAAGGACTCAAATGCAGTCGTCACAACTTGATTGATTCCAAGCACTGGGTATTTAAAGCTATACTGATTCAGATTCAGGGATTACGGAGGTCACTGTTTTTATATATCAGATTTAGACTCTAAATCCTTGTCGGCGTGACTTGCAGCCTCGCTGATTGTAAGATGATTCAGCACTGTGGTGTTGTGGTAGGAAAGATGGACTGAGAGAAAGAGAGAGAGAAAAATGGATTGGTACATTCATGACTCTGACTGGGTGGGAAGTGATCAGCAGCTGATGGGAAAGACGACCATTACCCATCACCTTTGTTTCTCAGCGTTGCCAATTTGGGGATTTGTCACCAAATTATGTGACTTTCTCATTGTTGCTGCGACTTTTATTAACGTTTTGCGATAAGGAGCTATTTACATATATTTGGCAATTTTTGGCAATCTTTTTGGTGGTTAACAAACAAACATAAAAAAATAAGTCACACATTCTCTCATTTGTAACATCTTCTCTGTTCTCTCATTATCGTTTCACAAGTAAATATAGCTGTAATCACTGCACAGCTGTTGTCTTTAACTTATGTGTATGGTGATTTTGCCAGATGACATCTTGTTTTTAAATCTGGATTTTAGCAGTGCAGAGCAGCAGACTGGAAGTAACTGCATATCGTTTTAATGGATAGCATTGTCTGACAACAGAAACATAAAAATATGTAAATTAACATTTTTATTTGGAATATGGCTGTATTAAAATAGGAATAGGCTGTATAGAATGGAAACGAACAACCTATCTGTCTGTATTGCTATCTCTATGTGTTGTACAATTTTGTTATAATGGTCACATTATAATGTTTTTCAGTGCTTTCTGTATGGTTTTTATGGTTTACCCAGATTCTGAACCCTTAAATAAAATCCATTATAAAACTATTAATATTATTATTTTTTTAAATTATGATGCAAAGATCAGAGTGAAATAATCCATTTTCATATTTATTTATCAATTCTCACACAAATTATGACTGTCTGTAGGTTGCCATTTATATCACAACCAACAAATTTTGCCAAGCTGGCGTACTTGGTGGTTTGTGAAGAGATTTTTTTTTTTTTTTTTTTTTTTTGAAGCATGTCCAATCAAGCTGTAATTTTTTCTAAGATATAATTAATTTAATTTTTTTTTTGTATCAAAATTTCACAAAGTTAAATAAACACTCAAAAAACAACAAAAAAAAGAAAAAAAAAGAAGGACCAGTCTGAATATTTCGGTGTTTTAAAAGCATCACTGCACTGATATTTCTAACTAAAACTTATAACTTGAACAATATTTTTCCTGCCTTTTAAGCACTGCTATTTCCTTCAGGAATCTACTTCCAATTTGAGCTCAATGAATATTGAATATTTCACATCAGATTACTTTTAAGTGTTTCTTTTTAGCTAATTGGCCCCATCTCTGATTATGTCCCCATGTCTCTTCTCGGTACAGTAATACTCTGCTCAGTACCGGGGCTGTACTGATGCTGCATGGTCAAGCATTTAGGCGATCAATAAAACAGCCAACCCTGAAGGACCCAAATTATCACATGACAATTTGGACAGCAGCCTAAGGAGTGCCTACAAGCTAGTGAGCAGACAAAAACAGACTCAAAATACCCAGCCAATTACATCCTGAACTGTCCTAATATCTATAATTATTAATTCAAAACACATATGAAAGTAATCTATCAAACATTACAAGAATATTCCAAATTTTTTACAACATCATACTTACATGGACAGTATTTGTGGCATGCTGCCAATTAAAATAAATATTATTTATATAAGTGTAGTTTGCATGTAGCCTAAATAATTGTTATAATTTGTTAATTGTTAAACTTTTATTTTTTACATTATAAACTGTACAATAAGAATTCAGATCTAAATGCTTTAAAAAAAAAAAAAAAAAAGCTAAACATTTCTGCTTTTAAATCTTGTGAGTGTGTCTAAATTGAACGAATTTATCAGCGACAATAACAACGGCCCCTTATGAGTTGGTGTGAAGGTGTTTTCCATCACTGACTGTCCTTACGAGCTATAATGAGCATATTTCACACGGATTTGTTTATTCAGTTCTCAGAGTGCAGCCACGGTGACCATTTAAACGGGAGGTTGACCTTCTGTTGCCTGGCAATCCACCTTTATAGAGCAGCTCTGATAAAGAGCATTCAGCAGAAGCATAATAAAGGCCAACAAGAGAGACAGAGTGGAGAGGGAAAACACAGATGAATAAAGGCTATAAAGAAGTGACACAGAGGTAAAACAAAAAAAAAACCATTTCAATTTAATTATCAAAATATGAAGTTGTTCATTTAATGCTGTCCCATGGATGCACTTTGCATACAGGTTTTGTACAGAATAAAGTCTGATCCACCCTGCAGCTTATTCTAGAAACACTCAGTTATAAAAAGAGGCAATCTGACTCACATATAAAAATGTCCAACCATGTCTTTACATGATGTTTATTAATGGGAAATTCTTAAATCTCATAGGAGAGAAATATATAAAGATGTAGAGATCTCTTTTACTTAAACAAAACATTTGATATTTTGTTTTTGTTTTTAATGCCATGCACCTTGCTAACTTTGGAAAATCCAGGAACTTCTTCCTTGTACATGCTCATTACAGCCAGAGACTATCATTATGAAATTCTATTTTAGCTAAATTACATACTATTGATAAAACTGTGGTACTTTTTCAGGATTCCTTAATGAATAGAAATTTCAAAAGATCAGAATTTTATTTGAAATAGAATTGTTTTATAACATTATAAATGTCTTTGTTGTCAGTCCCGATCAGTACAATGCATCCTTGCTCAATACAAGTATTAATTTATTTAAAAAGAAATATGTATTGCATATGTATTTTGTAAAGCACTATACAAATGAATGACTTTTTTCCTAAATATATAGACGTTTGGTTAAAATTTGGTCTATCACAGTTTATATAACAGACATATTTAGAATTTTTCACATTATCAATAACTTTAACTGACAAAAAATATTAAGCAACTGAAGTCTGATTAAAATGGACTATGCGAATATGAAATTACAAAACTTACTCAATGGCATTTCACCTCGACAGACAGACGGAATGAAGGACGGACAGACAGACAGACAGACAGACAGGTAGACAGATAGACTGCTGTGAGACCTCAAACTCTAGATATATGCAGCTGCATAAGCTAGATTCCAGTGAAGGATCTCTTGAGTGTTTGTGTGTGAGTAAAACAGAAATGTTGTGTTCACAATGACTTCTGTAAACGCAGACAGTTGCCACAGTCCTCTCCATAGGGATGCGGTCAGACTGGGTCAGAGCTACATGTAGGAGGACTAAACCACTAGCAGAGGTCACAAAAACAACACCCACACGCACAAACACAGCATTTCTGCAATCACTGAAAAAGACAGTGGTCAACTTTACACTGACCCACTCAGCAGCAAGAAAAACTACACTGTTAGGCAAGTATCTCATAAATTGTGCACAAAAAGTTAGCAATATGACGAACACTCCCATTGCATTACAATCAACAAAGCTGTCACAGCAGATTTACACTGTTTCATGTGATGTTTTAAGCCCTGCAGTTCAGTGCTCGCTCGCTGTTCTGGACTCTTACAAATACTGTAATCACTGAAGCTGTATACACTGCAAAATAGATCTCGTATTTACACTGTGTTGATTAAAATGGGTGAGTTTTAGTTTTGCTATGTTGCTTGCAGCCGGTGTGTTTGGGAAACACCATTACAATGTGACCATGACAACATACTGTAATTCCAAATTATTTACATTTCAGTTTGGTTTTAATGCTTCTCTGATTGGTTATAATGCTTATTTTCAGTTTGGTTCTGCACACATCAAACTGCCTAAATTCAGTCTTTATATCTTTATGACTAGATAGGACTAGATGCATGTGCAATGGATGAAATGTCTGCAAAAGTTGCTGCAAAAAAAAAAAATATATATATATATATTATAAATAGGGAGAAGGAAAAATATATAAATCAACAGCTTAGGGACTTTTTCATGTTTAGTTAATTGTGAATGCCATAATGCACCAATATAAACATTCTGGCTGATGACTAATAAATAACTAATACTATTTGACTAAATAAATTAAATAAAACACTTAAAATTAAAATCAATCATTTTAAGTAAAATGAAGCATCACAACAATTTAATTTACAGTATAAAAAGTTGATGCTTTTTGATGTTTTTAAAAAATAACCTTAGGTGACCATTAATTGATGCCAAAATAAACTACATTTAAAAATAGGGGAAATGAAAAAGCACAATTAAATATACAAATTATATATGCACTAATTTGCAAACATTACAAGAACAGAAATCTGAACATTGAATAAAGATATTTCATTTTGTTGAAATATTACAGTAAAAGGTTTTGGATATTTCCTTTTTTCACTCGATACAGTAAACTAAAAATTAAGTTAAATTAAAATAATATAAAATAAAATAAAATTTAGGGATATGATGTTATATTAATGAGGCATTTGATCCGAAAAACTCTTTAGAATATAGACAGGAATAAAACTAAATTGTTTAATGCATGTATGTGCTACTCAAGTGAAGATTTCTGACTAATCTAATCTGCAGAAAATGATCTTTACAGAATGAAATCCATAGTTGCAAATAGTATGTAATAAAATAAACACTTAAATATGTATTTTGGATGTTATCTTCCCACTATCTGAAAGAAGACATGTTATGGCCTAAGATGTCAAAATGGACCAGGGAATGAAAAAAGTGTTTTGACCTTGAGTGCCTTGCCTTAAAACGGCACATTTAGCCCATAAGCAATAGGGATGCAGAAGGATGTGATGTTTGGCAGTTCATTATCCAAGCAAACATCAGGTAGAATGTACAGGATATAACCAAAGAATCCAGACTTCCAATAAGTGTGAGTAAAACTAATGTGCCATGTGTATATTCCTGTGAAGGCTGTTCGAGTGTGAAAGTGTGGAGGAAGATTCTTTAAAATTCAAGAATTGTTGACCTGAGGTTATCTCTCCATTTAAGAGATATTAAACAGTCTGCAGGGAACCATCTAATTAGATTAGCACATCATAAACACCCCAGAAAGTGAGGAAAAATACAGCAAATGAGAAGCACTTAGGATAGTTATAGTACCTCTTCCCAAAAAGCCGTATGATTTGAGGTACCATGTCCATAAACGGCGCAGATCATGTTACGCCCCAAAGTTTAATGCTTATGGTTAAGGGTTTGTTCAAATCCACAAAATATGGTGAAGTTTAACATATCTGTGTCGCAAACCCAGAGCAGATCCATCACTCACACGCCATATAAACATTTCTCTTTGTGGGCAAACACTCGAATCCCAATGTTTGCGTTCAAGAGTGTGTTTCTGGATAAACTCAAAGAACATCACAGCAGAGGAGACTTAGGCCGCTAATGGGATGTAGATATTTCAAACATCAAAACAACACTCTTCATCCATAATGAGCCATCCCAAACTCCTGCTTTCTTTAGGGAAACAAAAACATACATGGAAGCTTGTGGGATTTCGAGCGTTCTGTGCATGTTTGTGTGGTGGGAGAGAGTTTTTCTCAAACCCAGCCGTTGTTTTTCCTCTATAATCCACAAGTTCTGAGAAGGTGCTTCCCAGCTGCGGCGGCTGCCTGAAGGGGAACATTCCGGGAACATTCAGGGCTGTGTCCAGGATATGGGCAGCTCTCGTCCGCCTTATCGAGCTTAGGTCGCAATCCTACGGATTACGCCTGGGTTTCTCGGCTCTGCACGCACATACCTTTTCACTTTATGCAAAAATGACCAACAATGAGTGAGAAAGAGAAGGTGGTGGTTGTTTCATTATCTAGTGCGGTAATGGCTGATGGGATTGAGCTAGCCTACTAGGGATGCTGTTGATTTGCACAGTTGTTTTCACTGCCTGTCGTGATTTTAAGGGGAAGACCCCTGGCCTGGCCTGTTTGACAGATGTGGACTCAGTTAGGACGGATATTGCAAGCAGTCTTAGCAATTTCCTGGTTTGCTTTCATCTGAGATCCACAGCAGAGACTCAACAGGTCTTTAGGAAAGGGTGGCTCTCCACACCGCCTTAAGAAATACGTTCTGTATCAGAATTTCTATCAGATTTCTATCATTGTCCACAAAAATATGAAGCAGCACAACTGTTTTCAACATTGATAATAATAAGAAATGTTTTTTGAGCAGCAAATTGGTATATTACAATGATTTCTGAAGGATCATGTGACACTGAAGACTGGAGTAATATGCTGATAATTCAGCTTTGCATCACAAGAATAAATTACATTTTAAAATATATTGCAATAGAAAAGAGTTATTGTAAATCGCAATAAATATTTCACAATATTACTGTTTTTACCGTATTTTTTGATCAAAAGCATAAGATGTATTTAAAAATAAATAAATAAAATAATATATATATATATATATATATATATATATATATATATATATATATATATATATATATATATATATATATATATATATATATATATATATATATATATATATATATATAAATTACTGACCCCAAACTTGCATATACATCACAAAAGAATTAAATGGTTTCATTTTCTTTTTTCTTTTTTTTGAGAAGTGAAAACTCCACATCAGTGGAGTTACAAATTATGTAATTCTTGCTTACTAGCATGTCATAATGAAAAATAAAGTTAACAAATTTAATAAAAGTTTTTTACAAACAATAAAATAATACCTTTACACTTTCTTGCATAATTTTAGCTTCACTATGCATACTGTATTTGTACACACACACAAAATTCTGTTCAAGTCTGTTTTTCTTTTTAGAGATATATATATAATTTATTTTATTTTATTTTTTTCATTTGCAAAAACCGATAAACGCCACTTTCAAAAAATATTAAAATTTTAAAAGCCGGTATTGTCCACTTCCAAGGCATCGTGAGTTCACGTTTTACTGCAGAAGCCGACAAGCCTTCTTGTTGATTTTGAACAGAAGCCAATAAGTCCATTTTTATGGGAAGCCAAACAATCCAAAAGTGGGACGAAACAGCGCGGGAAAAAGAGTTTGCCCGGCTCAATGGACCGAGCGGCGCGACCGACTCGACAGCGCAGGGAGGACGTGTTTGCAAGCGCCACCGAACTGACAGCTCGACGCGAACTAATCTCACCAGCGCAGCGCAGCGCGAGCATAAGGAGTTCCTGTTTTTCCCTGCACGTTAATGAAGATCAGTATTACGTTATTACATTTCCCCTTTGATTATTATCTTTCATATTAAGACATTAACAGTTGTTTTAGCTACTTTGAACTGCACACCTTGCCTATGGGCCTAATAGCCTAATGAGACTTTAATAAATTTACAATACCATAGTTCTCTTGATTGAGGAGCACACCCAGCTTCTAGTTTATATATTTTTATTAGTTATTAGCCTAGTTATTATTGTTGTTGTTGTCCTCAAGTTCTACATTTAGCACAAAATTGCAGGCTACCATTTTAAATTGGAACTATTAGCTATTAAATAGGATATAGGTATGTGACCCTGGACCACAAAACCAGTCATAAGGGTACTTTTTTTTTTAAAACTGAGATTTATACATCATCTGAAAGCTGAATAAACAAGCTTTCCATTGATATGGTTTGTTATGACAATATTTGGCGAGATACAAATTTGAAAATCTGGAATCTGATGGTGCAAAAAAAAAAAAAAAAATCTAAATATTGAGAAAATCGCCTTTGTCCATGAAGTTCTTATATATTAATATAAGATAATAGCAATATATATTACTAATCAAAAATTAAGTTTTGATATATTTACGTTTGGAGATTTACAAAATATCTTCATGGATGATCTTTACTTACAGTAATATCCTAATGATTTTTGGAATAAAAGAGAAAACTGATCATTTTGACCCATACAATGTATTGTTGGCTATTGCTGCAAACATACCTGTGCTTTTTGTGGTCCAGGGTCACATATAGGATTTTTTTTGTTTTTGTCTCTAAAGACCAGCTTTAACAGTGCAATTTTATATAATGGCTACGTTTGTCAGGCTTTTTTCTACACCCCATATTAAATACATAAATAAATAAAATGTAATTAATTGATTTAAAAACAAACTCTTTCAAAATTGGGGACAGTGTGTAAATTCAATATGATGTATTTTGAATTTTGCACTGCATTGTGTTTTAGGGTTATCAGAAAACACATGAAAATTAACCATGATTTTATTACACTAACCATTTAACCATATTTGAAGTTCAACTGCGGTTAAACAAATGACAATCAATCCTTCAAAATCACTACTTATTATTTACTATTGTAAAACCATTGTTAACTTCCGTAAGGTAAAATGAATGGATAATGTCCTGACAGAAAAATATCAGTATATTAATTTTTTTTTTAATTTAATTTTTTTTCCTCAGTATAGCCTAATCATATGCTACAGTTACACAAATATTATTAAATGTAAAATTTACTTAAAATATGGCTTGATGAATGAAACCATAAAACATTTTAATTCTAAGAGGACAATGGAAGTTTCTGCTTTGAACGTGGCTACTAAATATAGCCTATACGCAGGGTTCCTCAAATCTTTCCTTGGAGGGCCAATCTGCTGCAGAGTTTAGCTCCAACCCTGATCAAACTCACCTACCTGTGATTTTCTAATGATCTTGAAGACTCTGATTAGCATGCTCAGGTGTGTTTGATTAGGGTTAGAGCTAAACTCTGCAGGAGTGGGCCAGATTTGAGGATGCCTGCTATACATGCTTCAAAGTAGCTAACACTATGAGAGATATTAGGCAAAATAAATGTAATAACTTAATACTTCAATATGTTAACGTGCAGGGGAAAACACAAACTTTTTATGTTAGCGCCGTGCTAGCAAACACGTCCTCCCTGCGCTGTCGAGTCGCGAACTCTTTAATACCGCGCTGTTTCGTCCCACTTTTGGGTTGTTTGGCTTCCGATACATTTTAGCGAATCAGCGCGCTGTATTCAGGTCAGGTGACAAGGCTACTTTCACTTTGAAAAGATGTGCTGGCTGAGAGGACTTCCGTCAAAGCTGACTTAAGGTGATCGAGGATGGATAATTTCGACGAACTTGCTGAACCTGTGATATCTTAGGGGCGTAAAAGGAAAATAAAAGCTGAAACGTTTTCACGGAGCCTTGCAAAAGCAAAATGTTACGATGGTGAGGGAAAAGCTCCGTGTATTGCGTGTAATCACATCCATACAGTTTATGATCAACAACGTTTGTCAGGCATCTACATTGTCATCTGAGGAGATTACAAAGATTAAATAAGTGTTTTCTTAAACTCTAAAACATTAAATGTGGAGTTATCTGCTTTTGCTATAAAACAAACTTTTAACCTTTTGAGCGGTATGGTCCCACATAATATGGGATTTTTATCTCAATGCCCCTGAGAGTATGGTCCCACATATGGGATTTAGAACATTCGGGGACGTCTACATCTACCGGGGTGGCACGGGATGGCAACTACCACCCCAGAATTATCACAGAATAAAATATAAATGTAAGCAGTGTTGCATGTGCTACTTCTCAGCCGCGGCGATGACAGCGCACGATGGTTGCACGCGCACGCAGCGCGCCCAGTGTAGTCGGCTTCATTAACAAATGCCTCTTATGAACCGGTTCTTTTTGAGTCAAAAATACAAAGCGCAGCCCATTCACTAACAAATTGATTTTACATTTCGTTAATCAGATACTGCTTCTCGGTTTATTCAGAAGTCCTCTGAGAAATCTAATACCGTCCGGATATGTCTGAGATTCATCCCGAAATTGTTTGGTGATCCGATTCTCCGACCGGTCGCTCCACTTTCATCATGGATATAGAGGCTTTTCTGCCATATTGGACAAAACAATAACATGGAATCAATAAGAAGATGCCGATCACGAAAACTAATAGCAGAGTTAGGTAATAATCTTGTATTGCCGTTTTCTAGCAAAGACACATTTCTCAAAAAGTTTAACAATGAGTAAGTTAAACATTAGGCAGCAAAACTGAAGACACCAATCAGAATCTCTGCATCCTAACAACGGAGAGAGGCGAGAGCTGATCGAATAATATACATGGGTTTTATACTTACACATTCAGTATAATTACAGTACAGTACCAGTACATGATGGAAATTTCACTCTTCTATATGTACAGTAAACTGTAGCACATGTTGTACACCTTCAAACGTGTGACTGTCAAATTTTATTTGTAACCATTTTGTATGTGTACTGCATGTTTGCAGAACTGAGAATGACTGCCTAGAGATATAGTCTTGTGTCAGGAGACCAGGAAACCGCTATAATACTGTATACTGTAATGAAATTTGACCAAATGTGCAGAGGATGCTGAATGTACTTTTTTTTTTACATTTTATTTTGTACTGTACTGTGGTGCATACCAAGTTCATACAATTCTTTGGTATTTGAACTTTTCTAGTGTTTTTTATCTACTGCAAGATTGCTTTACAGTAGTAAAATGAAAATTATCTGTTCCCAAAAGTTCATTGCTGAATTATTATTATTATCTGTAATTTAATTTATGTTGTATACTGTAATAGAGTGTGAGCTGTGAGCTCAAAAATAATTCCTGAATCCTAATAAGAGTTGTTTGTTAAGTGTTATTGATCTCATGAGTGTTCACTGGGCAGGAAAGTCATCTGTGTATTTGAATTGTAAGCATTTAAGAATACCTGTAATAACTAGATTGAAAAGTTTGAAAGATAAATTTATGCTGGCTTGTCTTAAAGTCTTGTTTAAGAAACATAAATAGTTTGATCAGTTAGATGTTCTAGATGTTTGCTAAAGTGTTGCTAGTTGGTTGCTAGGATATTCTGGATGGTTGCTAGGATATTCTGGATGGTGCAGTTGCTGGGGTGTTGCCAGACTATTGATAGTGTTCTGGGTGATTACATACATTCCCACCTTTGGTAATAACAGAATGTCTTCTTTAATGATACAAGCTCAGAAACATTTATAACTTCTTGAAGTTTTTTATATTGTGTATTGACTTGGTGCCAAGATGGATATTGAAATGTTATTTATTTTTCATTTTAAACAGTATAGATGATTACTTAATGGTAATGCAATATTCGCACTGTGCACGTCAGACAATAAATCCCCAAAAGCTATGCATGCACTCTCAGTAATAAAGGTACAAAAGCTGTCACTGGGGCGGTACCTTCTCAAAAGGTACACTTTTGTATCTATTATGTTCAAATATGCACACTTTAAGTACTAATATTTTTACCTTTAAGGTACTAAAATGCACCCTTTAGGTACAAACATGTACCTTTTGCAAAGGTACCGCCTCAGTGACAGCTTTTGTACCTTTATTTCTGAGAGTGTGCTTGCTTTGGTGTTGCCACCCTTCATAGACACCATGCCACCCCTTTGCCACCCTAAAAATTATTTTCTATATCCGTCCCTGGGGACGTCACATAACTGCCAAATTCAAACTGTGGTTTCGCGCTTTTACTGGTCCTGAGTCAATGAGAGATGTGCAATGTGCTTGTCATATTATCACAACTATGCAGTGTTCTTAACCACATAATGCATATTTTAGGTTTCAGACATTTAAATACACATAAGTACTAGTAAAACAATACATTTAGAACTTGTAAAATACACACAGATGTCTATGAAGGCAACAATAACAATCCATTCAAATTTAATATGCCGATGTGTTTTATTTATATCAGATACACATAGTGTAAGTAACTATAAAGTTCACTCTATTCTTCACCCAGTTCACCAGCCACTTACTTACATGTATTTCGGGAGAAATTGATGAATTAACATGTTGTAAATCCGACTGACAGGACTCTCTGAACTGCGGTGCGAACAAACATGGCGGCGCCCATCACGTTACAGATCACAATCAAGATCATTTATAAAGGTTTTTAAACGACAAAACACACTCATTTACACATATTTGTGAATTGGAATATCAGATTATCCATGACATGGTAAGCAAGTTTGTGAATATATTAAATAAAAAAGGAAAAACGAAGTAAAAGCAATCCATCTGTCATACAGTGTCACTTAACAATCATGATGCGTCGCCATGGAAACGGTAAGGGCAAACGTTCTAAAATAACGGTCATCTTAAAAAAAACTCACTCTGGGGGACCGATAGAATATTTTAAACTCACCACTGAAAGGGTTAATATGTAAAAAAAAAAATTATATATATATATATATATATATATATATATATATATATATATATATATATATATATATATATATATATATATATATATATATATTAGTGCTGTCATTCGATTAAAAATTTAATTGCGTTAATCACAGTCATGGACACATTTAAAATACTAGGTTTTACCTGTAAATGTGTTGAAAAAGAAATGCATGACAAACTAGTTTAAGGAAAAAGAACCTTTCACACCTCCGCCAGGTATGAGACATAATCCTTATTATTCTTTTATCATTATTTTTTTGTTTTTATTCAGCCATTATCAGCCTTTAAACTGGCAATAAAACGTTTACCAAGCCACATCGCTTCAATCCCAGTATAGATTTACCCAAGTATTATCAAAAGTATTTCTAAAAAAAATACAACAAAACATTTCTTGAGACCTTACGTGAAGTATTATGACAAAATGCATTATGAAGAAGAATTGGACCTGTTCTGTAGGTGCATTAGAGCTAACATTAGCATCATGCTTCATAAGACAATTTATGATATTAATAGTACACTTTTACTCAGAACTCACTTCAAACCACCATCGAGTGTTTGTGATAACTTCCTTTTGCAATCACATGTGGAATTTGGTCGTTTACTGCTGTTAAAATATGCTATTTATAGCCTTTTATATCGCTGCACAAATTAGCATTTCAGATGCACACATTCTGTCAAGAAAATCACATATAGACCATATCCTATCGTAATCATGTGTTTATTATCTTATATAATCTATAGTGGCTGTTGTCATGTTTATTTCTGCTGCTCTTGCTGAAACTTACGATGTTACAACCACCTCTCCGTTCTTAAGTTGTCAGGGATACATTCCAAGTATAATACACATTAGTAAAAAGATCTATTTTTATTTTTATTTGTCAATGTACACTTTGGGCAGCCGCGGTACATTAAAAAAGTAGCCCAAAAAACGCAACCCACGGCTCTGTAATTTTTCCCGCCACTGTATTTTCAAAATAGCCCACTTGTGCCGCTACCCTGGCAACAGTGGTGCTGTACCCTCATCACACAATGATAGATAACCTTCCGCGCTGCGATGACGGGAAGAAGTTGGGGTCAAACCTTATTAAACGATTAATCTGCGTTAAAAAAATATTAACGCGTTAAATTTTTTTGATTAAATTGCATGCGTTAATGTTGACACCCCTAATATATATATTATAATTTTATTTGTATTTTTTTTTCAATGAACTTTAATTTAGTAAATTACCTGTATTTGTTTAAGTTATTATTACTTAATCAAAACAACCCAACTGCAGTTTGAAGAAATTAAAAATAAAATCTGAAAATCCTCCCCTCCAGCATCTCAAATCTTATTTGTTACTTGAGCACATTTATACATTTTGAGTTGCCATCAGCTAAGAAATATGAAAGAACCAATGGTTTTTAACATTACTGAATACTGACATAAAACCAGGCACAATGTGTCATGATGCACAAGCTAATATATGTGCAATCATGATTGACCAAGGCCATACCAGGGTCATGCATAATTCTGAGGCATGATTTAGAGATGCAGAGCTTCAAAAAATGATGCACAGGTTTTTTTGTGGAACATTTATGCTGACGCGTTTTTTTTTTAACACACAAATGACAGTGGTCAGCACTTCTGTCAAAAAAGCAGAAATTTCTGACTCAACAGGAGGAAGTCAGGCTCTCAGAGCGTGACTACACATCATCACATAACACTAATGATTCTGACTATCCTGCAAGACGCACCAGTCCAACTGCATGCCCACGTCAGCATGTCAGTGCATAAGATGTGCCAGACCGTGGTGTCAGATTCTTTAGTTAGCCTGAGTTTGCACGTTCTAGTATGCAGAAAGAGCCTTTATTTGCCACACAACCAGGGCCGATTTACAAAACATGCATTTTGCAGGACTGTGTTTGTACATTAACAAAGTTTTGTATGTGTCAAAAAATCAGTCAGTAGTAGGTGTGACAGTAGTATCTATCATGATTAAATTACATTTTAAATTAGTGTGCCTACAGTGGAACTTATTCATAAAGTGTTTTTACAGTAAGTGCCTAATCAAATTAGCATTATTGACACTGTTCTGCTAAAAGCTATTAGCCAATTACAGCTTCACAATAACATAGCGCTGCTAACAAAAAACAACATTGTACCAAAAAACAGGTGTCATGGTACATTTTTGGTTTATTTTTTTATGGTTTATGATTTTTTGTCATATATCTATATTTTGTAGTGTGAATGCAGACAAGAAGAAGACAGGTGTGTGTGTAATTGAAAGGGCTCGCTGGTCATTAATGGGCTCATTGGTCATTAAGCTCGCTGTGGGATCTCATTCACAGTCTGGGCTAATTAAAGAGCCGTTAAATTGTTCACTTGGGAACATGACTGAGCACTTTCCCAGACATAGAAAATGGTGATTAAATAGAAGTCACAAGTGGGCCACATCCAATGGCCTTTCAGGCTGATCTGAGACCCTGTCGCTCTTCAAAAAAATTATTATGCTGAGCCTGTTAATGTATTAAAATAATCACTTGCAACCTGAAAATGAAGGGTATATATTATCTTTCTTTTTTTTATCCTCCTACAAAAATACTACAACAATAGAAAGCCTGGACAACAGCAAATTATGATCCCCTATTCCCTACAGGTAACTAACTAAATACATTTCTGGAGAACAGACCTTATAAAACTGATCAAACAGTTTGAATTTGGCAGTTATGCGACGTCCCCAGGGGCGGATATAGAAAATTATTTTTGGGGTGGCATGGGGTCTATGAGGGGTGGCAACACCAAAGCAAGCCCCCATGCATAGTTTTTGGGTATTTATTGTCTGACATGCACAGTTGTGTTCACAAATATTGCATTAACATTAAGTAATCATCTATACTGTTTAAAATGAAAAATAAATAACATTTCAATATCCATCATGGCACCAAATACACAATATAAAAAACTTCAACAGGTTATAAATGCTTCTGAGCTTGCATCATTAAAGAAGACATGCGGTTCTATTAATATTACATAGGCTACTTAGATGGTATAAATCATGTTTTAGTGCAAGTTTAAGAGTAACATTTTTGAATTTCCTAACAATAAAAAGAAATACAATTATATCAAAGCATTGAAACTGGATCAGTTTTGAAAACAATGTTTGATTTTCTGTTATTACCAGAGCTGGGAATGTCTGTAATCACCCAGAACACTATGAATAGTCTAGCAACACCCCAGCAACTGCATAGCAAGAGCCTAGCAACCACCCAAAATATCCTAGCAACCGACTAGCAACACTTTAGCAAACATCTAGAACATCTAACTGACCAAACTATTTATGTTTCTTAAACAAGACTTTAAGACAAGCCGGCATAAATTTGTCTTTCAAACTTTTCAATCTAGTTATTACAGGTATTCTTAAATGCTTACAATTCAAATACACAGATGACTTTCCTGCCCAGTGAACACTCATGAGATCAATAACACTTAACAAACAACTCTTATTAGGATTCAGTAATTATTTTTGCAGCTCAATGTCTGTTACAGTATACAACATAAATTAAATTACAGATAATAATAATAATAATAATAATTCAGCAATGAACTTTTGGGAACAGATCATTTTCATTTTACTACTGTAAAGTAATCCTGCAGTAGATGGAAAACAATAGAAAAGTTCAAATACCAAAGAATTGTATATGAACTTGGTATGCACCACAATACAGTACAGTAAAAAATAAAATAAAAAAGTAAATTCAGCATCCTCTGCACATTTGGTCAAATTTCATTACAGTATACAGTACTATAGCAGTTTCCTGGTCTCCTGACACAAGACTAGCTGTATCTCTAGGCAGTCATTCTCAGTTCTGCAGACATGCAGTAGCTACACATAAAAATGGTTACAAATAAAATTTGACAGTCACACGTTTGAAGGTGTACAACATGTGCTACAGTTTACTGTACATATAGAATAGTGAAATTTCCAGGGGGTGTTAGGGGGTGTGCCCGAAGCATGAATCCATATTCAGAAAGGCACGGAAAACAAATAAATATTGCTAACAGTTGCCTGTTATATTACAGTACATAAAATTTCATTTACCACATAAACAGAGTAAGGAGAGATGACTGAGGACGATGGTGAATGGTTTGCAGATACATAGATACATCTATGACAAACATCTAATCTTGTAAAATGTGTGGTAAGTACTCCATAGCATAAACAGAGTAACTCACGCGCGATCGCGAATCTCGAAAGTGAAACTAAAAAGTGATCGTGCATTCAAAAGTAGTTTCAGTGCCAGGCATAATAGCGGCTCCCTGATGCCCGCAATTATAAACAATTCAGAATAATTTCAGTATGGGGGGGGGGTTGACAATGTCGACTCAACATCGCGATGTCTATCAGCCATCGGCGATGGACAATGGCATCGTCTATCAGCCCAACCCTAATTGTTACCACTTTGCCTAGGAAGTTTCCAAATATTTGATATTTGAAGAGAACTGTATTTAAAAATAACTATTGTATGAATATCCAATATAATAATAATAATGAATAATGAATAAGTTATTCATCATCATCTTATTTTTAATCCTTCCTTCCTCATTTTAAATTAATCTTTTTTATACATTGCTTTTATTGTTATTTCATTTCTTATGCATCTGATGTGATTATTTTATGATTATTTAAAAAATATGTATATAAAGCACATTTTAAATAAGTGGTAAATTACTATTATTTTGTATTTATTTTTTAAATACATATGCATGTTTATAGTAGA
This sequence comes from Onychostoma macrolepis, assembly GCF_012432095.1. Lineage (NCBI taxonomy): Eukaryota > Metazoa > Chordata > Actinopteri > Cypriniformes > Cyprinidae > Onychostoma > Onychostoma macrolepis. The sequence continues at coordinate 29,105,854 of NC_081156.1, read as the reverse complement.
TTTTCATATACAGTGTTCTTCAAAAGTATGTATAGGAAAATATACATACATGATAACATATACAATACCCTTGCCACTTGTGACAGCATGCATAAAAAAATAATAATAATCATTTTTATTTCAAACTGCAAATATCTTCACTGCAGTTCTACCCTGGACTACTAGAGATGAGGAAGTGTGTTCCCACAGTTATTAATTAGCAAAATACACACAAAATGAAGCCAACAGGACCACAAACTAACTAATTAACTATCTAGCTCCGACCATCTAACTCCCATCAGAAGCTTGTTCTAGCTGGATTTTCAGGTAGGAGAAAACAGCCAAGAAAATATATGCATGTAGGCTGAACCTGAAAGGTACTTTGAACCAAGTTGCAACAGGCTAAATTCCCACTGAACCTTCCTGTTGACTGACAGGATGATAGCAGTATTCAGAAATCTTCAGAGACATCAGCGCATGCTTTTCTTCATGTCTTTTGACTGAGCGCCGAGCCCATCAACGGCACAATCACGTAAATAAGGTTGTCATAGAAACTTGGCCTTTACCGCAATTAGTAGGAGTGGAACGGATCAGAAGAGGGACGGGAGGGAGTGGGTTAGCCTATCAGTTAGCTGGTGTCAATCACAGAAGCAGACACCAGCTCTGAGCCCAACGTCGCTGCTGGAGGAGGAATCGATAAGCAAGACAGTGAGAGACAGCGATACACTGGTGATGTGTGAAGGTGGCAGCTGAAGGTGACCTGAGTTAGGAGGAAGAACGCACACATACACTCACAGGTTAGAACACACAAAACTCAAGTACCTAGACACAAATACACACACCTGCTGCTTTCTGTGATGGATGGAGCCTGTCATTGATGTAGTTCGGTCAGAAACAAAGCCACCTGTCACATCACACACTACATAAGAGGCAAAGAGCATCTCACCATCTGTTTTGACAAAGTATGCAGTCCATTAGGAAGACATTTTATAAAAATGTTCTCCTCAAGGAGTTTGATTTTAAACAGCAACAATTAAATTTAAGATAGAGAAATGTAGACTATCTATTGTTAATGAATATAAGGCATATAACTACAATAAATAAATAAATAAACAAACAGGTGTGGTGCTGGGGGCTTGGGCCCGTCATCGCTGCTTGGAGCTATATTTATTTTATTTTTTTCAATGTTTTTGTGGCTTTTGGGGCCCTTAACATGCACACGTTAAATAATTAATAAAACTTATTTTTTCCAAGAGTCATACACAATTTATTTTAAATCCATTTTGTCCATTTAAATTGCGTCCTGTTTGCTATTCAATTCAATAATGTGTGATTGTTTTCCGGGTGCTGTTTATTATTGCCTAATGTTACACAGGAATGGCTTTATCTTTACTAGAAAAAAATTGCTTGTGATTTTCCTAATTTGTAAGTCTCATTAGATAAAAGCATCTGCTGAATGAATAAATGTGACCCTGGACCACAAAACCAGTCATAAGGGTACATTTTTGAATTTATACATAAGCTTAAATAAGCTTTCCTCTGATATAGGGTAGAGTGGGGGAAAACACCCCTACGGGGTAAAACATACCTACTCTTTTTCCCAAAATAACCACAAGATAAAGGATAAAGTCAAGATCAGTTTGTATTGTAACTATGGACTACGTTGACGAGAGTGATATAGAAGTTTTCACCATGAAGCTTACACTGGTGATGTACCGAAGAGAAAACAGATTTCACAGTAAATGATCTCATTTTCAGCAGTAAGAAAAAAAGTGTTTGAAAGTTTGTTGTTTTGTAGAACATCACAGTTATATATGATATGAGAACAGTTGGGTCTGTAGAGTACGTGTTATTTAATAAAAATATAATTATATTTTCAGAATGACAATTTTTTTCTCAAACATAGTCAGTGGGGTAAAACGCTCCCAGCCAGGTGGGGTAAAACGCCCCCATGGGGCAATGGCAATTAGGGTGAATCCCATTTCTCTGTCTTACCCCTTCCCCTTTCCCTACCCCTTCATCTTCGAGGGACAAGGGCTAGGGGTGAAAACATACCCCTATGAAATGAGACACCACTTGGTTACGGTTAAGTCATCATACACTGTCGCAAGCTGGCTGCTACGTCACCAGAGCCGACAAGTGTTGATCACAAACTTTGGAGTTTAGTTAAAACTGTAGACATGCATGGAGTCCATTCAAGGCTAGTCTGCGGGACGGTTGTGCAATCAGCAATGTAATGTTAGCGTAGCAAACTAGCGATTTTTTAAAAACGTTTCAATTAAGAACATGGTTGCAAATATATATGTACAGGACTGTCTAGAGCACAAAACAAGACTGTCGTAATTTTTAAATAAATTATTTAAGCCGAAAATACTTACATTGATGGGACTCTCTGGATGATCTGGCCGCCATTGTTGCCGGTTGCGCAGTGTGTTCTGGGTACCCCTTGGTTTCAAGTAATCTTGCGAAAATGCTTGGTTTTAAGGGGTAACTACCACTTCCCCTTAGCCCTACCCCTCGATCAAAACGAGAATTGGGATAGCCCTTACTCTCACGTGAACGCACAAAACTAAGGGGAAGGGGTAAGGGGAAGGGGTAAGACAGAGAAATGGGATTCACCCTTACTCTAGTTATTCAATTCTGAACATCAAATCATTTGTTTTTCCATCAGATATATTCTAACTAGTTAGTTGAATCAAAATATATGGACTTTATATTTAAAAATTACCTCAAGTTAGCATCAGATAGTTAGTTAGCCAGCCAGTTAGCATCAGCTAACATTTTTTTTTTCCAAATAGCCTAATATAATTTTGTAATCCATTTTTTTTTTTAAAGTAAAACTGCATGTACTCTGATTTTGCTGTAAATGTTTAAGCAAATTGCTTTGTTTGACTGGTGGGGGGGCATTTTACCCCACCCATAGGGGCGTTTGAATATCTGGAATATGAGGGTGCAAAAAAATCAAAATATTGAGAAAATCGCCTTTAAAGTTGTACAAATGAAGTTCTTAGGAATGCATATTACTTATCAGAAATTAACTTTTGATATATTTACGGTAGGAAATTTACAAAATATCTTCATGGAACATCATGGATCTTTACTTAATGTCCCAAATGATTTTTGGCATAAAAGAAAAATCAATCATTTTGACACATACAATGTATTGTTGGCTATTGCGACAAATATACCCGTGCAACTTATCACTGGTTTTGTGGTCCAGGGTCACAAATATAAATGCCCAGAAATCTTCCTTGTCCAATCCACTTCCTATACCATTTCAATTCAGCTTGTCAAAGCATCAAAAATCAATCCCTTCTTCCACATCCAGTTTCTGAGTCCCTCTCAGAACCGCTGTTGCCACATTAGCGCCGGTTGCTAAGATACCCCAAAGATTCCGGAATCCCCATGTGCCCTATCCAAGCCCACAGCCATTTAGATGGAGTTCTGCGTTCCCAGCTTCGGTTACCGAGGGAAGAAAATTGGTATTTTGGAGGAGAGGAGAGTACCAGAGCGAGAGAGAGAAAAGGCAGGAACTCTGAGCTGAAAACATCCCACAATCCATCTTCTGCCATGGTAGCCAAATAGTCAAGCCCATAAACAAAGACAACATGAAGAGTGATCAGCAATAATGAGCTGTTCGCAATGGCCGCCAGCCTTCTTTTGGCCCAACAAAGTAATAAAACAGTTGAAAAGCGACCAGACAGGCAGAATGACTTGTGGACTGGGTATAGTGAAGAGAACAAGGCACTTTGACTTGTTGAATATGTTTGCCGTACTGCTTCTTGGAAAATTCAGCTGGTGGAATGCTGCTCAAGAATAAAAAGTTGGCCGAAAACAGTCCTCGGTAGCTAAATCTGAACTTTGGTTGGCTAGTGGAAGAACAACAGCAGAGCTATCTAAAGTACATGCTAGGCTAGTTGTCCCTCTCTGATCATGTTATGGAACATTTCTCATCACGTCATGCTTAGCGGTTATCCAATAATTGCTAAACTGGTGGTGTGTCAGTGGCGGTGGACGTTAAGCTTTGGCTGGAGCTCATCCACAAATTCCACTGAAGTTATAAATCAGTGACGGCTCTGAAATCTGGCATCCGTTCCTGCGCAACACAAACAAAACTCCATTAAACAAGAGACTCCTCACCACTCACGGAATACTAAACACCAGGATTAGGAGGGTAAATAAAGAGCAATGTGTTCTTCTGTCTCTGCTGTGGTTTCGCTGAGAATGAATCACAACACCACAAAATCACAACACTAGGTGCCGCCTGACATGTTAGCATCACTGTATCCACACACTTGACTTGATTTACCCAAGAAAGACAACAGCATTTCTTTTAATTCAGGTTCAGGTCTGGAGTTAAGCTATCAACTCTAAATTCAGGGGTTGGTTATGGTTGTGATTTTGTATTGATAAACAACTATTTTAGAAGACTCTTAAGTTTCGAACTAGAATTGTTTGATAGGAATGTTTGCAGGACCAAAAAAAAAGATGTTAATTCAAGAATAATGTTCTATGGTCAGACAATACACGCAGGATGAACAGCTTTCGCAACCCATTTTGCTTCTGTAATGCATAATGTTTCCAAGTGAAACAGGATGTCCAACAAGAAAAAAAAAAGGAAAAAATGGAATTTAACAGGAATTGACTGGATCATTAAAAGTTGCCATTTCATACCACAAAGGAGGCATACTTAAATGTGAGCCAGGCTGAAGATTCTGCTTCATCTCAAAGTATTACAATGGTAACAATTACCAAAATTGTTATTCATTTAATGCTTCTTTTAACATTAATTTTAAAATATTAACAACATTGATATTAATATTATTAATTGAAATGGTAATAAATATGTTAATATGAATATAAATTAGTCAGTCTCACTTCTTGCCGATTCCGAGCCGATCCTTTTATTGCCAGCGGCACAGGCAATGACGTCACAGCCACGCACACACTCACAGTCGCGTGTAAACACTTCGTTTCGCGTGAGAATGATTCTAATGTTAATTGCATTCAGTGTAAATAACGACTGATAATGTATTTATGTCGTGCCAGATGAGGCTTGCACAGCCTGAGTGAGTGTCTGAGAGAGACAGCACACACACAAAGTAACTCACAGAAATTTAGAGATGCATACTGCGGTAGAATTATTATTTTTTTTTACAAAATATGATTTAGATGAGCAACATTATACGGCCATGATGTTTCCCCGAATATCAATATCAACACGATTGCAATGACACTGATTTTATACAATAGTATTTCAATAAACAAGAAGTTAAAATTAAGCGACTTAGATTTTAGACAAAATATTGACTGTTTTTGCTCAGTTTCGCTGACGAAAATAGTTCAGGTCAATGTCTCCGAGCAACACAGCAGTGTTTCGTTACTGAATGAATCCACGTTTTTGAACGAATCCAGTGAGTCAATGATTTAGTGGCCCATTCATAAGGACAGTCACTTGCCTTGTTTCTGAATGAATCAGCCATTTGAATGAATCGGTTGAATGAATGAATAAATGACTCACTCATTAAAACGGACACTTGCCGCCACCTACTGGTGGTTTAGTCATATTTAAAAGTATCATTGCATTTTTTCAACATTTATTTGTATGTTTAAAAAAATATGTAAAACGTTAATCTTATAAAATTATTTATGAATTTGAAATTGCAGTGTAAATGCATTTATGGCACCTCAGCTTCATCAAACTGTCTGTTTAAATACATCTAATATTTGTTAAAACTAATTTCATTTGAATGGTAACAACTCTACAGTTTCTTATTATGCTAACTGAATTAATTGAAACAAAGTAAGAATTTGATGTGAAGGATGACACATTTAATAAGGTTAGGGGGAAAAAACGACCATTTATAAACTTAGTGGGAAATGACATCTGTTTTGTTACATACAGCAACTCATTTTAAGTTAACAATTTCTTCCTCTTTCCAGTCACAGAGCACTTTATTTTGCGAGTTTATTAAGTGAGAGAAAATCTGTAACTTAGTCCAGATTGGGGGAATTGTAATGTTTAATAATTTCTTTAATTATGTAAATATTTTTTGCATTGAAATTTGCATAGATTTTTGTTTGTATATGCTGTCAGTTATAGTTCTTAGAAAGAAAATCGGAATTGGCAGGTCACACTTCCAAAAAATTGGAAATTGGAATCGGCTAAGAAAATTGCAATCGGTGCATCTCTAATATAAATGCTAGCAAATATCTTAAAATTGTTGTTAAATATTAATATTGCAACAGCATATTTTACATGAAAATTAATAACATTTATATTAATATATATATATATGCTAATAATTATGTTTCAATTATACTGTTATTGTAAAGTTAATATTTTAAATAACATTTTAACATCAATTTTTAAATATTAAATTGTATAATATTATTCTTTTATATTAATATTAACATTGATATTGCTATTAATATTAATGGTAATGATTATCTTTAAATGTATTTAAATATTACACTTCTATTATATATTTTATATTAATAACATTGGAATTGATATTTAGAACAATATTTTTTAATTGTTTAACATTAATTTTTAAATTATATTAATTTTAATAATAATGTTCATATTAAAATGCTTAAACGGTAATTAAAATATTTTAACAGTAATATGATTTATTGTATTCATATTAAAACCAACTGACTTTATGCATGACATCAACTCGAAAAGGTAATTAGTTTCAGAGCTGTAGCAAGTAATTTCAGTCGTTGAATGATTACAAAAGACAAGCTTTTTTTCTGTGGAAAAACTGCTGAAATGCTTACAATAAGACCTGGAACATGTGCTGAAAACAATTTACAGGTCAATTTTGAGTTCGTGCTGACTTTAAAGTCTACTTCCAAGGAGCAGGAAGATGGTATCACTGAAAAAAACATGGCAATGCTGATAAATGTAGCAGAACAGCTGTTTGGCCTCGTTATGGGCATGTGATAGCGCCATGAATATCTGCTCTTCTAAGCCTGAACATTACAGGACAAAAAAAATAACATGGTGTCTGTTTTTGCAGGTTCAGCCAAATCCAATGATAAAATAGAGCTCAGGGCATAACCTCTGGACCCCGCTCATGTCAAACAGTGAGATGTGACTTAATGATCCAATGTTCGGCTCCTGTTCTGACACTCTCAATGTGGAACACATCTGCAAATGAATTAACAACGCTAGGGTCAGAGGTTAAAGTGTTTAATCACACTGTGCCCGCGGGGCTAGTGCCATGGCCTTGTCCAACTATTCCTCCATCAATTTAAATGTCTCATAGTCATGAGGACGGAACCACAGGGCACAGGCTCAGGGGTCAACCGAGAGGCTATCTCGTGAAATATTGACCCCTGCGAGAAACAGGATTCATGGAACTTGAATGGCGTGAACGTGACGTGGTGTCATAAATGGGGGAGGGAAATGTGAGGGTGAAGAGGATGTGAGAGGATGTTAAAATGCAGTTGTGTTGATAAACAGCATCTGTGGTCGATCACAGTTTATATGTGACAGTGCAAAACTGCAATTGGACTCTGACTCCAAACAACTGCTACTACAGGATTGAGTCTTATTTTTGAAAGAAAAATCACAAATAAAACCTATGTAATATCACAATTGTTTTTCATAGTCAAAAATAAGATTGCGTATACAGAGTTAAAATGATCAATTCTGTCATTAATTACTCACCCTCATGTCGTTCTAAACCCATAAGACTTTCGTTCATCTTCAGAACACAAATGAAGATATTTTTGATGAAATCCAAGAGCTTTCTGACCCTGCATAGACAGCAACAGAACTACTAAGTTCAAGGCCCAGAAAGATAGTGAGGACATCGTTAAAATAGTCCATGTGAAAACAGTGGTTCACCCGTAATTTTATGAAGCTATGAGAATACTTTTGTGTGCAAAGAAAACAAACAAACAAAAAACTACTTTATTGAACCACTGATGTCACATGGACCATTTTAACAATGTCCTTACTACCTTTCTGGGCCTTGAACATAGTAGTTCCGTTGCTGAAATTCTCAAATTTCATAAAAAAAAAAAAAAGATTATTTGTGTTCCGAAGATGAACGAAGGACTTGCGGGTTTGGAGAGACATGAGGGTGAGTAATTAATGACAGAATTTTCATTTCTGGGTGAACTATCCCTTTAAATCTTTCTGTCCTGAGAAAAGAGCTTCTTTAGAGTTTAGAGTCTTTAGAGTTGAAGACAATTACCTCAACAAACTACAAAACTGTGCTCAGATTTGACCAAAGAGACAAGACCCGTTCACACCAAGGACAATAACTATAATGATAAAGATATAGCTTTAAAAATCATTCTAAACTTAAAAGAATAGCAGAATCCACATCACAACTATAAGAAAAATAGCACAGAGGAACGATATCATTGAAACTGTCTGTCTGATTTTTTTTCCCCCAGCTGATGAACAATAAAAGACATGGATGATCATAATTCATCCTGCTTTAAAGAGTTTAAAATGGCAGATGACAATTGCATGAGCTTATAATAAACAGATTGTTACTGCCTTGGTGTGGATGCTAATATAGTTATTGTTACTTTTTATAGCCTCAGTGTGAACGGGTCTTCAGAGATATGATCGCTCATTTCTTTGAAGACCAGATTATGTCTCTCAGTTGTTTCTATTCTTATTTATCCAAAGAAATTCTAGGAGAAACATACAATATGAAACATTGTGAAATGTAAATGAAATATAATTATATGATATAGTTCCATTACATGTTGTGGGTAATGAAAGAGAAATCTCCCAAAATATTATATATATATATATTTTAAAATATAAACTATAAATATAAATAAATAATGTTTGATATATGATGCTGTTAACCACAAAAGTCACCTAAATACATAATTCATTGCTCCCTCAGAGTCTCAGAGTTGAAATTTTTCAAAAGTCGAAACTCTCAAACATCTTCAGCACATCTGCACACCAAGATGTCTCAACATAATCTGACAAAACACCTTCTGCTGGCACACAACACATCCAGAGCACCTATCATAACATCTAACCCTGAGAACTGTGCATCTTCTTCCAGAAGACAGCTGGAGGAAAAACAGACATCTTGTTTCTTTTGGTCAGCTGGTTCACTTGAGTATTACGACCAGGTGCTCAAACAAAAGACACCTTCAACATAAAGCCCCCCCATGTTGATTTACTTATGAGGTAAATAAATAAAGAAACACATGTATGTGCTCTTCTCATGATAGTAGCAGAGAAAGTGTGGTGGGCTCTGGAACATTCTGTTTCTGTTCGCTCCACACGTTTACATATTTACCATTAAGCACCGTGGCAAAACTGGGCATGTGTTTGGCCTGGCATGTGCAACCAGAAACAGAGGGAGAGAGCAAACCAAGAGGGAAATGTAAAGAGAAGAGCAAGAGAGAGCAGAACTTGGCTTTGTCTTGCATAAAAACAGATGCAGTAGCTGCAGTACCAAAAAACATTTCCAAGACAGGAGGTCTAATCCCGCTGACCTCCTCTCTCTCTCACTCCTTACACCCTTGAGCGGTTGTTTGCTGCTGCAGTTGTTCTGTTGCGGTAGACACTACAGTAGTTTCTCTACTTGCCATATTCGCTAACATTATACATTTTGTATTAAATAATTTTTCTCCCTGAGGTCCACTTACTTTGTTAGTAACAGTATAATTTTGTTTTTTTTTATAATTTACAATTCTGATTTTTTTCTCCAGCCAGTCAGAATTAAAGAGCCAAGACATTTTAGCAGCAGACAAAATAACTGCAGCGCATGTTTATAATAAGCAGAATGTTAGCATCCTTTATAGTTATCATTATAGTTATCGTTCTTGGTCCGAATGATTCTTTACATGATGTTATATGATTCCAGTGTCTGTCCACACCAGCCGTGGAAAAATTAATCACAAATCACAGAAAAGGCCTTTTCACATTTGAAATAGTTAATTATGGGTCATTCTAAACCCTAGAAATCCTGGGTTTTCTTGATTCACATTTTACACTTTCACTAATAATTTACCAGGGTTAACAATTAATCCTGGGTATTCATAAACTGGCATTTTATACTGTACATTCCTATACCATTGGTGAAAGTGACTGCTGTTATTGGGTTGTCACTGAAAATTTTGTCATCATTTACACACTGTAACATTGAAGTCATTTAATCATTTGGTTTGTTTGTAGCCTACATTTAGCTTTTTACTTTATTTAGGCTTCAAAAGTTGTGTTAATTTGTGAAGACTGTTCTCACTCCCAACTCATCATATATTGATGCTCGGTCAGAACCCTTTGGTGTCACTTTTTAACACACTGTAATTGTTCGGCAAGCAGGATACTCCAATGCTTTAAATAAGAAATTTCTGGACTCAATACGTAGGTGCGAAGTGCATGGGAATTTTATCGCCATGCTAATTCATATATTGGGTAATAATTTGCCACTATTACATGTATGTTGGGGTGTGATATTCAATTTAAACACAGTAACAACAATTGTATTTGCATTGCATTACACTATTTGCACATTTTTGTGCATGTAACCCAACCCCTATCCCTACACCTCATTTTGTCAAGATAAAATAAGGATATAAAAGGCAGATAAAACTACAGTCACAATTGACTTTTTACAAAAAGTATTAATATTCCAAGTCTTGAGGCAAAACGATTGATCCTGTGCACAAATAAAAAAAAATGCCATGAAAAGGAGCGTTACATCAGCTTTGGTTGTGAAATGCCAGGCTCTTGAGTTTCTTGTGAAACACCCTGTCATGCTAAAGTTTGGGAGTATCTTTTGAATTACAGAGCAGGATCATTCTCAGCAATTAAATATTTATGTTTTAATCTGTTCTTTGTATAATATTGCATGGCTTCAGAAGACTTGGAACATAACAAGACTTGTTTGTAATACTTTTATACTGCTTTTCTGTCCATTTTTGCAATAAATATCCATGACTGTACTTTCAATTGCCTGTTAGGTTTTAGGATAGGGGTGAGGTTAGGTGCTCCAAAATATCTATAAAAGTATAAATGTATATAAAATGATTTCTATTTTTACAAATGCATGCAAAGAATTAAATGCGCCTTGATCTGATGAATAAGGAATACAATTGAAAGCAATAGCGTACCCATCGAAAGGTGACACTAAATGGGGTATCCTGAGCGTTAAAATGGGGTCCTGACCAAGCGTCAATGTGTGTTGAGTTGGAAGTGAGAACATGTTGGATTATCATAACGAACAAAACATGTATCATCATAAATATTTGTTGGTTACAGAGCTCATTTTCTGCAGTAATCCAAAATCCAAATCCAACTGAGGTTTTAATCGAGGGAACCAAGGCGATACAAACGTCTGGGTTGGCCTACAAAAATATACCATCACTGCAGCGCTCTATTATAGACCTCCATGATTGTGGCAGGGTTAAGGCTTAAATGTGCTGTTCAAACTGTTTAAATGATAAGAGGACCTGTTAAAACTTTCAGACAATTGTTTCTAACTGCCCATTTTTTACATTGAAGGCACAGACAGCATGTTTGAGGTAAAAATCTGACAAGTACACTGATAATAATAGCTGGTCTTACTGTCTGAGCGATGCGATCAATGCTACAGGCGTCAGAGGTTTTAAAGTGGGACCTGCGGCCTGGATGGCCATCATTCTTCATATCTCGCCTCTTCTCCCAAACACTTTTGCTCTCATTGACCTCGTCTCTTTCTACCCTGGAATGTTTTTCAGCTGGTGATAAAGGGACGCCCTCTTTTCTTCCCGTACCCTGTGTTTTTGATGTGTGGCACCCTGGAGCGCTAACCGCAGTTTAGGGGAAATGGGTGCGGGAGAGCAAGATGGCTGCCGGAGGGCCCAGCGGGGTGATTTTAGTGATGAGTGAAGATTGGGTTTCAAAGCGATCGAGAAACGCTACACAGACAAGGTCTGCGGTGAACCCCCGGAAAAAAGACGGGGGATTGGAGCCGTGGGTCATGTGTTACGGCTCTGGGCAGAAAACAGAGGCCATTTAGTGGCCATTTTAGTGATGATGGAATGGCAGGTAGCACCTCAGCACCTGCGTTTGAGACAGTCAGAGGAGGTCATTCAATCTCTCTGTACCCCTGGGTGGTCTCTGTGGTCATTTCAACACCTGAGTATACAGATGACATAACGTGACGCTTTTTGTGAGGTCTACAAGGTTCCTTCTGGGAATCAATTTGGCCCTAAAATTATTTTCCATGCAAGTACTTACACTAACATTACTAATCCTAACACATCCTGAATAATACTTGGATAAAAATATCTCTTAGCATTCCCATTCATCTCAAGGTCAGTTGCTCGGCTGGAGCAGGATTCCAAAAATATTCAATTTGAAATCTTTCATCTTCCACAGAGAGCCAGTTACTGGAGTTAATTACATGTGACTAATCACTTTCAAGCTACAGGAAAATTACACTGATTAGCTGATGGCACTACAAGAACACAGACAGGCCCAAAGCCATTACTAGTGACTATACTGAGCTGTGATGTTAATGCCAGCAGATAAATATAATATAATGAAAAAAAATTAGCGTTAAACTGATAAATCAATAAAATAATTACATATTTATTTAGTGATGATCAGGGCTGGGGAGTAACGAAATACAAGTAACGCCGTTACGTATTTAAAATACAAAATATGAGTAACTGTATTTCGTTATAGTTACATTTTAATCAGATTACAGTTACATCCAAAAAGTATTTTAGATTACCTTAGTGATTACTTTGATTTTTAATGTCATTTATTTATTTGAATATTAATGTAAATGATTTCAATCATGAGGCAACTGGTGATACTCAGACTCGCGCGCAGCCTGTCCATACAGCAGCCTGCCTGCAGAGTGCAGACCAATATGATCTCACAGAATTCCGTGTAATGACCACGGACTTAATTAACCCCCGAATCTGTGGTGGCATCACGGAATCGCCGAAAATTACGTGATGGGCTCACAGAAGTGATACCAATGTAAGTCAGTGACAGGCATCAGCCGTGAACCACGCACGGATCCACTGGTTCAACACTTTAAATGGGAAACCCTTAGCATCAATATGCCGACGCGATATACTGGGAAATTTATCGTCATCATTATTGTTCAGAACTGGGTAGGTTTAGGGTAGGGGTGGGGTCAGGTACTCCAGTGAAAGTATAAATTTATATACAAAATATAACTGCATCAGAGTCACTCTTTTTACGTGGTCTGATGCAGCGCTGGTGTTGAACCAGTGAATCCGTGCATGGACCACGGCTGATGCCTTCTGTGAGCCCATCACGGAATTTTCGGCGATTCCATGATGCCACCACAGATTCGGGGTTAATTAAGTCCGTGGTCATTACACGGAATTCTGTGAGATCAGGTTGTGCAGACTATAGTGATGACTCATTAAAATGCAAGAGAAAATCAGAAAGCCTAGCGCGTAATTGTCATGGAAATAAAAAGACGATTTTACTTCTAAATGTGAAAAAAGACGGAACATCACTGTAGGCTATGTAATTTTTGTTTACCTGCAACAAAACGTCTCTCGGTTTCAAAGGAACATCTAACCTTGAAAAAAGCATCTTAAAGTAAGTTGTTCTCACAGTTTGTACGAGTCCTTGTTTTTCTATATTTATGTATAGTTAAGCAATATCAATCCAGGAAGTAGAGTGCTGTTTAGCCGAATATTAGCGCGATTGCAAATGTGATGCTGATTTTATGCAATTCATAAAAAGTTCATATTTAGTGACTTATTAAAAGAACAGTGTTGTCTGATTTGCTCTATAGCGCAAACAAAAATGGTTCCATACAACCGCTGGTCTATTTACACTAAGCGCAATAAATCTGTTTGGGATTGACATCATTAGAAAAGACGTCTATTTGAGACACGTGCTGATAAGATTTGAGTTTGAATCCGTTTGAACTCATTCAACTCCCGTTCTTTTCCCTTTTCCCATCACATATCTGCCACTGTTTGCAATAAGTATTAATAGCATCTACTATCACTTGTTGCAAAGAAAATGCTACTTTTTTCCAACATGGTGTAAATAGAAGTTATGGCTATTTGCACTTAATGCAAATAACCACTGCCTTCAAAATAAATCCACATCAGAATAGTTGCGCGTCTGCGAGCAACATTTGGTTCCTGAATGAAGCCGCGTTTTGAACGAATCAGCTGAGAATGATTCAATTACATTCATAAAATCACTTGCTTGATTCCTGAATGAACCTTTTGAGCGAATCGAATGATTCCATGACTCTTTCATTAAGGCAGTGATTTGCCACCACCTGCTGGCGGTTTTAGTTTCATATTTAAAAACATATTTTCCTCCCATAATTTTTTTATTTCCATGTTTAAAATGTTGTATTGAAAATATTAATCTCATAGCATTATTTATGCATTTATAATTGTTTTAAATGTATTCATGCCACCCATTTTTATTTAGAGGTGGTTAACATAAAAACAAGACATCAAAGTTAATATGCCATTTAATTTAAGTATTCCAAAGTATTTAGATTAAGTTACTAAAATTAAGTAATCTAACGAAATACGTTACAAAATACTTTTTAAAGCATGTATTTTGTAATCTGTAACGAAATACATTTTAAAAGTAACCTTCCCAGCCCTGCTGATGATATTGCTAATCGATAAAATGCTATGGCTAATTCTGAAGGTCTGTCAATGGAGCAAGATTTAGATCTAACTAGATGGTGTAGTTACGCCATCCACCAGCAGGGGCTAACTGGGTCATGCTAACTAAATAAACCAAAACACCATGTTGTTTCATCACTCATCAGAGGTACAAGCAACCCTTCAGGAAATATGGTTTAGAAAGTAAGACAATCATGCCAGATAGAACAGCATCGAACCAGTACAAAAAAAAGCCATGGAAGCCCAGATGTAGGTGAGATTTTGTTTGTTAACTCACTGGGAGATGCCACAGACTCTCCAGAACCTTCACAACCGTCCTCATCATCACATTCACCACTGCTCTCTCCACTTCCTCTCTCGTCCCAGGACTCCCTGTGCCCCACACCAGGCATGATCTCTTGAATTTCCTTAAAAAAAAAAAAAAAATTACAAATATCAGATCTGCATTTATCAGTATAAAACATAGACATGTTGATATTATAGATACATCCAACAAGTGACACTGTGTACTGGAATAAACCAATGATGATAATTTGTTATAAAAACAATGATATAAAAAAACTACTTGTAAAAAAGATGTGTCAATGAGCAAATTTTAATTACAAAAGTAATGAAGACGTTCTGGAAGTTGAGTGCTATATATACACTACCTTTTTTATTAATGATATTTTCATTCAGCAAAGCTTAAATACATTATATTTCTTATTAAAAACAAATGCTGTTCATTTTCAACTCTCTATTCATGGAATTCTAGGTGGGGGGGGAATTCTAGGCAAAAAATTTAGCACTAAATCAGCATATTAGAATGATTTCTGAAGGATCAGGTGACACTCAAGACTCAAGTAATGGCTGCTGAAAATTCAGCTTTGCCATCACAGGAATATTTTTTTTTTTGTTTTGACAAAAGGAAATTCAGATATGATGTGCTCAACTAACTGTTTTTAATTTTGGACATTGTTTGGATTGTTGTTTCACTTCTTAACTCTCTAAGAGACAGTTAGCATAACCAGAGGGTTAACCGACAGGTCTGGCCCAGGCATATCTGTGAACAGAGGGAGTCTGGCATTTCTAAATCAAGCCTCCAGCACTGGGTTTGGGCCAGAGCTGCTCCATAGAATGGGTGAAACTGGTTTTCTATAGCACAAGCAAAGATATTTTTAACCCACACACAAACTATACAGCGGAGTCAAAAACTCTGGAACTTGGAAACAAACAACATGTTATACCATTCACTCAACTTTTCATTCAAATTATATTAAAAAATACATCACGGAGGCATTTTCACTAGTGGACCCAGACTTTTGGACCCCACTAATAGGCCTATATCCAGTCAAATCCACTCCACTGCCATATTAATCTTTCCACTGACATTTCACTTCAGTTTCTTTCTCGTTCAGTACAAGATTTTGAGCCTAGCAAGGTAAAGCATTTGATTTTAATCTTTCGCTATCTGCTGAGGACTAAATGTCACAACACACTCCCTATATACAATTCCTTGAAAGTCACTTTGCACAGAAGTGTCCACTGGGGAAATAAATGTCAATGTAAAGGTCAAACTCACATGACCCATTAACCTTTGAGTCAGCACAATCAGGAGCAGGCAGGCTGCACACGCTCGCCGTGACCTTTCACCCTCTGCCCAGGGCTTACGAGTCAGCTAGAGACGCAAAGCTATAGATAAATATAGCAGGTTGGCCAGGAGCTAGACAGACAGATAAATATATAGACGATATTAATGGACAGTAATGACAACGGCTCCACACACATGGTTCAAACCTCACAGCTTGGCTTTCTAACCTTGTCCTGACAAAGCACATGGATGCCTTTCAAAACCGGCCACGTGCAGATTGACGCAAACACAAAAGATGATTTGTAACCTCGAATGGTGCTCTGAGGAAAGCGTTTCAATGCTGCAAATGCACCAACGTGCACAAACTCAAACCTTTTCTGTTCCTTATTAATGACCTCATATGGAAGCACTGATTTCATTAATATTTTGAGATAGGACTGTTTTAGGTTTTTTCCAATCAGAGATGCCTAATTGAATTGCAAAGCCACAAACACAAAAACCACTGAAGTAACTTTTCCAAAAACATATGAGTGTGCCACGAAGCTGTATTTCTCATGTGCTGTTATTGTTAAATAACCAACTAAAACTACTGAGCATATTTTTGTTAACCTAAAGATGAAATAAAATACACTATAAACATTAGATGAAAAACATAAACTAAGAAAATAGAAAATCAGAAATGTCACATTGGCACCTAACTGAAATAAAACAAGTTCAAGTCAAAGTAGTAAAATTACTTAAACTAAAACTGAAATAAAAATAAATAGAAAAAAAAAACTAAAATCACAAAAACTAACATTTTAAATTAAAATATTAATAAATACTTTAATAGTATATCAATAATGGTTTAATAACGAGTGTTTTTAATCTGACATTTTTTTGATTTACAACAACTTTCTGTGAGAGTTTCTAAATCTGTGATTGTCTTTCTAAATCAAAGCATTGCAAATCATTTGCAAACATGTACAGTCTTCATCAGTGGTTCTCATCTGCTTCAGAATCCAGATTTCAAGTTGCAGTCTAGTACTATGATGGTTTATCATGCAAAATATACATAAAATGCATTAATTACCAATAACTGCATAGGCCGAACAATATGCACAATTATTAATATAACATAGGTTGGATAAGAAATTTCGAAATGATGAATCTGAATTCAATTTTAAATTAACAAAATATTCAGGAAAATAATAATAATAAAGCTTATTTTATATTCAAGAAAAAAGTAGGTGGCAAATGCAAACAATAACTCCCATATAATCATATCACATGGTTACTGGAAGCTATGATTTGAATTTACCTTCTATTTTTTTCCACTGCTGATGGTGATATTATTAGAAAAGCCCTGTGAGCCATTTGTGGGTTGTGACCCTCCAGAGAAGCACAGATCTAGAGGCTGAGTGTATAAGTGAAGTGTGCAGGTAGAGTTCTTCTCATAATGTTTCATCTGAAACTCCCGGTCATGATGACAGATGCTTTTCAGCATCCTGATGCCAAGCCTATTCCTGTCTGCTAATCTATTTTATTGGTAGGTACATAGTACTCCTGCATTGAGAACATGCCCTGCTGCACTATCAATAGACATAATACACACTCACTCAGCCCGACACAAACACCTACACACCTCCTCACCCCCGGCATAATGAAACATATAATGAAAAACAGGATTTCCTCTGCTCTATGGAAATAAAAGAGTTGGATGTACTACAACAAACACACTCCAACACTGTTTCCCAGCCTACATGATTTTAGTGGAACTGATTATGATTTCACACAATCAAGAAATGTGCAACACAGTCTTTCCTAGCTGAGTAACGGAATAACTTTTGTTAACCAACAAGAGAAGAATGAGTGGCTGTTTGCACATGACGCAGTCTTGCATTTTTGCTGAATTTTTAATAGACAGTTCCCAAACAAAGCTTAAGTTTATTCTCGATATAAACAGACAAGTGACATTTTGAGCGGGAAGCTCTTCATCTGACTATTCTTCTTTATAGGACTATTAAAGCCATGGATAATTACCAGAAAGAACACAGCTGTTGTTGAAAAGAAAATGCTGTTTCTCAAACAACTGAGAATTGAACCAGTTTGAAAGTGCACAATGATATTCATATTGAAATCATATAACACTACAATAATTACTGGAGAAATGCAGACACAGGGTTTCAAGTAAATATGACATGACATGCAATTTGGTGAGTTAATAATAACCAAACTATCCACAGATGCAAGGTACTACTCAATACTAACTGAACTTTGTTTACACCTATTTGTTTTTTTATTTAAATTGCATGTCAAGAAAAATGTTGCCTGTTCTACACAAGTTTGCTTTATTGAATCATTTAGAAATATTCAGGGTTATGCAGTCATAACTATGAGCACATTAGCATTATGACCACCCACATTTTTCCTCCAAACAATATGAAGTCGGTGTTTACCAATCATGATGGAGGCCATTTACATACAATCAAAAACAGCCCATATGAAAGGGTCAGACGTGGGTAGAAAATATTCATTCAAAACTAAAAACAACATTAGAAGTGGACTTAAAATGCTACAAAAAAGCAGAATATGACATTTCAAATGTTACTCTGATTCAATATAAACCAAATAAACTTGAAAACATCAACCCAAGCATTGCTACAAAAGAAATGTGATTAAATGCGTAAAAATAATAACTAAATCAAGTTATGTAAACATATTTCCTCATCTATGCTTCATGGTCCAATAAAAGTCAAACACAGTTTATAAACAAGTCTCGAAACCGAATAGTTTTGATCAAAGCCCTTACAGACCAATTAACCTTGCAATCATGCAAAGTAGTCCAATGAATAATTTAATTACATATGCGTGTGTTAATGGACTGGCTGGCAGTGTCGTGACTGAGTCAGCAAACCTACAGAGATCTCTACCAATACGGACAGAGTCTAAAACGCATTAAATAGAGAGGGCTCTGGACTCATTTCCCGCTAAAGCATTCTAATTAGACACACTATAAAGAATTAATTAAAGAATGAAAGACTGCAGTGACCATGGTTACAGTTTATTAACTGGCTGAAGGCCCAGCTATTTCAGCCTCTCTTTCTAATTCTGTAAATGACATGCAAGGCAACACATTTTTTGAACTAGAAATGCCAAGGTTGACACGTTAGATTAAATGTTTAAACTTTGTTTCACAAACCGAAAGCCGAGTCAAAATAACCGTTTATGGCAATCGACAGCATATGAGATTAACCTTCCGAACCTGGAATATTCAAAATAGATAACCAATAGAACATTTAGACCTTGGATAAAAGCTTCTGCCAATAAAGTTAATGGAAATTGTGCTTCTTAGACCAGGAGATCTAAATTATTACAGACCTATATCAAACACCTTACAAGTGTTTTTGAGAATGGCTACTAGGGCTGTGCAAAGATGGAAGTCACATGGGACATCTAACTCACACTTTACATACTCCATAAGACAGACAGTGTAAAGGGGGTTCAATATGCAACTAAAATCATCGCTTGTGTGTGTCCCTCTCTTCCTGTTCACAAATGATCACGGCCAAAATTCACGTCTTAAGAGAGCAACAATCACAGCAAGTCCAGACATCTGCTCGAAGATGTTTCCAAAGTCAGATCGGACAGCCTCCAGGTTAAATATTGTAACAGGGAACGTTCCCGCAAGGGTCACTACTGAGACAAGTTCATCTGAACATCTAGATTTTTTTTTCCCCCACTGCAAAATGAATAAATAAATAAATAAATTCTTACACTATGTTGCCCAATGAAAATATCTGAACATCTTTACTAAAATGTATGTTAGGCTCACAAATTTACATTTACACTTAAAACAAGAACAGCAAAGCTTAATTCAAAATACACAGTAAAATTCAAAATTTGGGGCTGATATGGCTTTTTCTAAGTGAAAGAAGTCTCTTATGATCTGCAATTATTTGAACAAAAAAAATAAATAATAATAAAAAAATATTAAAAAACAGTAATATTGTGAAATATTTTTACAATTTAAAATATTAATATAAATATATTGAATATATTTTAAAATGCAATTTATTCTTGTGATGGCAAAGCTGAATTGCTGCTTGTTTGTTTGTTTGTTTATATATTTATTTATTTAGTGGAAACCATTATTCATTTATTTGTTCAGGATTCATTGTTGAATATAAAGTTCAAAACAACAGCATTTATTTGTTTTAAAATTGTAACAATGTAAAAGTCTTCACTGTCACTAATGTGCCCTTACTAATTAAAAATATTTTTTTTTTTTAAAGAAATTTGACCCCAAACTTTTTTTTTTTTTTTAAACAGAAATCTATTTTGTAAAATAAGTAACCGGGAAATATAAAAATAAGTAAATCTATCTTGTATAATATAAGTTTTATTTACTCCAAAATGAGAAAAAAAATTTAAAAGTTTTTTTATTTTTGTCACATTGATCGCTCTGCCCACGCAAATATCCGAATTGGTTAAAAATAGCTACAAAGTGTAAATTCAGCTTGTCATTTCCTGATCCTCTTTCCTTCTACTCCCTGTCTCCATGCATAAAATGGGGAAAAAGGCAAAAAAAACAACATCATCAAACTAACAAAAAAAAACAACTAAAGTAGGTTCTGTTTAGCTGGTAAAGTCACTTTGACAGTGGACAGAAAAATCATTTGACAGATTGAAGGAATCATGACCGTTCTGACCGTTTATACTTTCCAAACCTGATTTTAATCGGATTTCAAACCACATACAGATGTGGTTTGGATCAGGGTTGTAAACATCAGATTTCATGTGCGTTTTGTTTTTTTTATTTTGACTACAAAACAAACCAGGCTTGAGTCAGTAAATTAAAAAAAAAATCCGCAATTTACTGCCTGTCTGAACAAAGCTAGTGTAAAAAGTTATTTGTCCAGTTTTTAAATGACCATTTTATGAATGATCTCATAGTTCATGTGCTAAAATAAGTCATCTATAGGCTCAGAGAGGTTCACTAACTGGATGCATGAGGACGGAAATAACGTCTCTCTTTTACATTTACATTTATGCATTTAGCAGACGCTTTTATCCAAAGCGACTTACATTGCATTCAAGTTACAGTTTTTACATTTTATCAGCTCTTGCTTTCCCTGGGAATTGAACCCATGATCTTGGCGTTGCTAGCGTCATGCGCTACTATTTGAGCTACAGGAAAGCTCTTTTCCACTGCGGAATCATCCAAAGACAAATCAGGTACTTAGTCTGTCAGTTTTCAATGCACCAACTCCCAAACATATACAATAAACTTAAGACATACACTCAAACACACACAGGTCCAGTGGAATGCACAAGTTTAAATTCCTTCCCGTGTGCCTTAAACTTTCTATTCACTGCAAAGCCCGAGTTTCCAGAGTGACCGTTCCTCTGGTAAGAGCAGGTCGAGGTGCATGTGTGTGTGTGTGTGTGTGTTAGTGGCTAATAGCTCATGCTGCTTTGTTGAACAAACCCCAGCAGGGCTCAAGAAAACACATTCCAGGAGTTAATGACCAAAATGAGGGTAAAATATTGCATATTTACCACACACTGGCATCTAGAGAGAGAGGGAGTGAAAAAGGAAGAGAGACAGACAGGAGGAGGGAGAGAGAAAGCGATCAGGTTTATAAATCTGTGTGAGAGCAGGACAATAGCTCACTAGAGAGCTGACAAACACGCAAGAAGACATTCTTAAGACATTAAAGGGCAACAGAGCAGCAGTGTGTGTGTGTGTGTGTGTGTGTGTGTGAGGCCAAGCTTTCTTTCTCACGACTCCCTGAAGAGGGTTTCTGCTGCTTAGGTTGAGCTCTGCGCTCTCATGAACCCACACACTCACGCACACACACTAAAGGCAATGTGTGTACTGTAGTTTACAGTCCCACCCTCACACAGTCAGACTCCATCACCTCATGAGGACCAGAAACTGCTGACAGAAAGATGGAAAGAGAGAGACAGACAGTCAGACGAAAGTGACAGAGAGAAGCAGAAAAGACATACACTACCGCTCAAGAGTCTGAGGTCAGTAAGATTTGTTTTAAAAGAAATTAATACCTTTATTAAACAAGGATGCATTAAAATGATCAAAAGTGACAAAAAATTATAATGTCACAAAATAGTTCTATTTCAAAGCCTTTGAACTTTCTATCCATCAAAGAATCCCAGACAAAAAAATGTAAGCAGCACAATTTTTTCCAACATTGATATTAATAAGAAATGTTTTTTGGGCAGCAAATCAGCATATTATTATCATTTCTGAAGGGTCATGTGACACTTAAGACTGGAGTAATTATGTATTTTAGCATTTATATACATATTTTTATTTATATTCTAAAATAACTTTTTTCAATCTTCAGTTTGAATTTTTATTTTAACTGAAATTTTCATTTAGTTTAAGAACTTCAGCAAATACTTATATTTTATTTCAGCTTCATTTAAATTAACAACTACGTTTTAGTTAGTAGTAATAGTTTTTAAGTTTTAGTTTACAATAATAAACTTGTTGCGAAAGAGCTAGAGTGTGAAAAAGTGTGAAAGAAGGAAAGTGTGAATGAAAGAGAAAGAAAGAAAGAAGAAAGAAAGAAAGAAAGAAAGAAAGAAAGAAAGAAGAAAGAAAGAAAGAAAGAAAGAAAGAAAGAAAGAAAGAAAGAAAGAAAGAAAGAAAGAAAGAAAGAAAGAAAGAAAGAAAGAAAGAAAGAAAGAAAGAAAGAAAGAAAGAAAGAAAGAAAGAAAGAAAGAAAGAAAGAAAGAAAGAAAGAAAAAGAAAAAGAAAAAGAAAGTGACAAACAGGAGAGTGCACATTATTATGAAGCCCATAGAATGCCCTCTCCTTCTTTCAGCTGCATTCTTTCGCTCTGAGCTTCACGTCTCCAGGACAAACAGAGCTCGGCGTCTGGCGTGGCACAGCACTCATGTCAGTGACCTCCTCTCCTGAAGGAAAAGGGATTTCACAGACATCAGAGCGCCTGGCAAACGTGCTCATATTTTCCATGGACGCAGAGGACGTGCTACTCGAATGGAGCCGGCAGGGAGTCATGGTTTCACATGTAGTACTGTGAAATAACGTCCACCGGACAGTAAAAGAACATGATAAATCACTGCCAGGAGTGATCTGTGAGCCATCAGGCATGTGATAAAACTAGATAATAATCTGAGAACCACTGAGAAGGAAACTGTACGGATTGAACAAGAATAACAAAACAAAAATGAGACTAGAAAAAGGTTAGTGCAGAGGAGGTGGGATGAGAAGAGGTGAGATGCAATGAGGTGACAAGAGGAGAGAAAAAAAGATTATAGGAGACTAGAGGAGAGGAAGTGAAGTCAGCCGTCCTGTTGTGGAAGCAGAGGATTCTGTTGTGTTCACATGTTTGTGTGATTCAAGATTCGTCATACTGCTGTCCAGAACATCAGAACACGACTTTACAAAACAGAGAGAGAGATCAGATGTCCATCTAAATGCTTTTGATTCTTTTTGGCCATGTGTATATGGCACAGTACTTACAAATTGTTGTTGCTTTGATTGCTTCTATTGTCCTCATTTGTAAGTCACTTTGGAAAAAAGCATCTGCTAAATGATCAAATATAAATGTAAATGTATACTGATTCTGAATATGATTAATCTGATCAGAATTGAAAGCTTTTATAAAATAGTTGAGAAATGAAGTTTGTCTAAATAAACATCTATGAATTCAATGAGCATATGAGATGCAAGAGAGAAAAAATACCATTCTTCATAGATTAAATTAATAACACATTTACATTTATTTCTGTTTGTTTAGCAGAAGCTTTTATCTAAAGTGACTTGCAAATGAGTTGACCTGGCCAGCACAGGCTAGAACTGATGTGCAAAACATGCATTAGTTATTTAATTGCTCACAGCTTCCAAACACTCACAGTTCAATGTTAAAGCAATAAGCCACTTGATTTGTTTGAAACATTTTCAAGCACACTGTGTAATATAATAATTTGTGTTTTCAGACAATTCGTTTTCTTACCACATTTGCATATATTGTAGCAAAAAATATATAATTGAAAAAAATATATTGTTAGATTACAGCATAAAATAATTTCAAAACAAAATGACATCAATTTAAGATATTCCCCAAAGCAATCTTACTTGCATACAATGGGGTGAATTGATCTCCTGCTGATTTTGTACGTTTGCCCACTGACAACGAAATTATCAGTCTATAATTTTAATGCTAGGTTTATTTGAACAGTGAGAGACAGAATAACAACAAAAAAATCCAGAAAAACGCATTTCAAAAAAGTTATAAATTGATTTGCATTTTAATGAGTATTAAATAAATAAGTATTTCACCCCTTCGTAAAACATGACTTAGTACTTGGTGGCAAAACCCAGGTGGCAATCACAGAGGCCAGACGTTTTTTGTAGTTGGTCACCAGGTTTGCACACATCTCAGGAGGGATTTTGTCCCACTCCTCTTTGCAGATCCTCTTCATTAAGGTTTCGAGGTTGATGTTTGGCAACTCGAACCTTCAGCTCCCTCCACAGATTTTCCATGGGATTAAGGTCTGGAGACTGGCTAGGCCACTCCAGGACCTTAATGTGCTTCTTCTTGAGCCACTCCTTTGTTGCTTTGGCCGTGTGTTTTGGGTGATTGTCTTGCTGGAATATCCATCCACGACCCATTTTCAATGCCTTGGCTGGCTTCAATGCCCTGGCCCTGACAGTACATGGCCATGTCCATCGTCCCTTTGATGCAGTGCAGTTGTCCTGTCCCTTAGCATAAAAACACCCACAAAGCATAATGTTTCCATCTCCATGTTTGACGGTGGGGATGGTGTTCTTTGGGTCATAGGCAGCATTCCTCCTCCTCCAAACACGGCGAGTTGAGTTGATGCCAAAGAGCTCAATTTTAGTCTCATCTGACCACAACAGTTTCACCCAGTTCTCCTCTGAATCATTGGCAGACTTCAGACAGGCCTGTACATGTGCTTTCTTGAGCAGGGGGTCCTTGCAGGCTCTGCAGGATTTCAGTCCTTCACGGCGTAGTGTGTTACCAATTGTTTTCTTGGTGACTATGGTCCCAGCTGCCTTGAGATCATTGACAAGATCCTCATGTGTAGTTCTGGGCTGATTCCTCACCGTTCTCATGATCATTGAAACTCCACGAGGTGAGATCTTGCATGGAGCCCCAGTCCGAGGGAGATTGACAGTTATTTTGTGTTTCTTCCATTTGCGATTGCAATAAGATCTTCCAACCAGATTGCAATAATCTCACCAACTGTTGTCACCTTCTCATGAATGATGCATTTATATAGCGCTTTCATGTGTATTGCAATACACCCAAAGCACTTTACAATCATGTGGGGGGGTCTCTCCTCAACCAGCACCAGTGTGCAGCATCCACTTGCATGATGCGACGGCAGCCACAGGACAACGGCGCCAGTGCACTCACCACACACCAGCTACAGGTGGAGAGGAGAGTGTCATAGAGCCAATCAAGTGGATGGGGATTACTGGGAAGCCATGATTGACAAGGGCCAGTGGAGGGAATTTGGCCAAGACACCGGGGTTACACCCCTACTCTTTACGATGAGTGTCATGGGATTTTTAATGACCACAGAGAGTCAGGACCTCGGTTTAACGTCTCATCCGAAAGACTCAAGAATCAAGCTGCTTGGCGATGGTCTTGTGGCCCATTTCAGCCTTGTTTAAGTCTACAGTCTTGTCCCTGACATCCTTGGACAGCTCTTTGGTCTTGGCCATGGTGGAGAGTTTGGAATCTGATTGATTGCTTCTGTGGACAGGTGTCTTTTATACAGGTAACAAGCTGAGTTTAGGAGCACTCCCTTTAAGAGAGTGCTCCTAATCTCAGCTCGTTACCTGTATAAAAGACACCTGGGAGCCAGAAATCTTGCTGATTGATAGGGGATCAAATACTTTTATAACTTTTTTGATAATGCTTCTGGAATATTTTTTTTTTTTTTTTTGTTATTCTGTCTCTCACTGTTAAAATAGACTTGCCATTAAAATTATAGACTGATCATTTCTTTGTCGGTGGGCAAACATACAAAATCAGCAGGGCATCAAATAATTTTTTCCCCTCACTGTAGTTTTATACTCATACTAATATTGATATTTTTTAACTTGTGATTTTATTATTTGAATGAAAATAATGGATATCAATAAAACAACAGTTATTCAAATCCGATTCCATCCAGATATGCACAAAATCGGATTTGGGCTGACAGTCTGACTGAAGCTTATGAAAACAAACTGTTGGCAAATATTCTAGCAAATTTCTCCCTCTGCCCATTGAAATTAGCAAAAATGCTAAAAGACGCCTATAAAATGTTTAAAATTATGGATTTCAAATATATTAAATGGCTAGAGTTACCAATTTTATCATCCAAAACTTCAAAAAAATAAATAAATAAATAATCCATTCAATAGAGCAGGGGTCTTCAACTAACCCTCCCCACCAGCCGAGGTCCGAACAATTATATATAAAAAACAATTGATGTTTTTTGCCAGGCCAGGGTATCTGCAGGATATTTAAGCTTAAATTCAAGACTTTTAAAGGCCTTTTTTTTTTAAGACCTGCGCAAAAAAATAAAAATAAATAAATTAAATGACTGTAAAAAGCACGATTTACTGTTCAGATGCAGGTTTTCACAAAAACAATCAAGTATTATATTAATTAAATAATATATAAATATATTTTACTGCCTTAATTGTTTACATTTTATAACACATCTTCTTGTTGATCCACCAGTTCACATTTACAACTCTGCGTGTTTGCTTAAAAACATGGATTGATTTTCACATTGGCCTTTGACAACAGCAGACTGTACGGGCTGATTGAAAATGGAAAATCATTCTCTTCCAGCAGGTGGCGCTTTGGGAATGGCAGCACACAAAGCCCAACAGACAGACTCCACGAAGCAGATGACTTTGAAATGTGCAGCGCTCATATTTATTCAAAGAATAGCGCAATTCTTGTCTTTCAGTCCCCACATTTAACACCTCCTGAAATCATAATTAAGACTTTCTTGTAACATTTAAGATTTTTAAGGACCCGTCAACTTTCCTAATTTTTGAAAATGCCATTGCTTTTCACCCACTGAAAGTTTCATCTGTCTGCGCGCAGCGGGCAGCTCTCTGCTCTCATCACTGCTCGCACGACTGCACCCAAACGTCTCTAGAGCTGACCTTGATCTGCTAGATATAAATTTGATGTACTAGAAATTAGCGTTTGGTATTTATTTCATTATGTCAAAAGCCTTCACGGATTCGGACCGGAGTCCGCTACCGTAAAGACTACAAAAGCTGTGCCAGTTGGAATAGAAGCTAGATATGTAGGTCCGGGTCCAGATGGGACGGCTTCTGGGTCCGGACCCGGACCGCGGTCCGCCTGTTAGTGACCTATGCAATAGAGGTATCAGTACTGATATGTGACCCTGGACCACAAAACCAGTCATAAGAGTCAATTTTTCAAAATTGAGATTTCTACATCACCTGAAAGCTGAATAAATAAGCTTTCAATTGTATGGCTTGT
The DNA here is from genome assembly GCF_012432095.1 of Onychostoma macrolepis. Lineage (NCBI taxonomy): Eukaryota > Metazoa > Chordata > Actinopteri > Cypriniformes > Cyprinidae > Onychostoma > Onychostoma macrolepis. Next base: position 29,078,155 of record NC_081156.1, on the reverse strand, counting down.
TAGGATTGGTCAATATTTGGCCGAGATACAACCATTTGAAAATCTGGAATATGTGACAGGCAGTGAGTGTTCAGTGAACTCTTTACAGAGCTGTAGATCTCTCTACCCATTTCAAACAGTGTGTTCTGTTCTCCCTGAGGCCTCAGACAAGAGACGAGCCTTTGATACAGAATACTACTATACCGCGGTCACACACACCTGATACCCTGCTAGTAGGGAAGTGACTGTTGAGAAAAAAAAAAATAGAGGTCAAGTGATGAACCAGAGTAAATGATCAACACACACACAGTTGACCCCAATCAGACAAATTACTAAATCAATTAACACTGCAAATGGTGTGTGTGTGTGTGTGTGTGTGTGAGAGAGAGCATTGTGTGATATGGATAAAAGGCATAGTTCATTAGTGTCTTCATTTATTCACCTCATTCCAAGCCCGTATGGCAATGTCATTTCCCACTGATGCAGTTGAATTAAATGCAAAAATGACAAAAAGCACCATAAATGCAGTCTATATGACTCGTTCACTAGATTTCAAGTGTAGAGACCAAAATTTAAAATTTAAGTGGATATTCACAAAAAGCTTTCATTGCTCTGAAGTGCCTTATTTGCATGCTTATAATTTGAATACGTGCATAGTAAAATTTTTAATAAAGACCGTTCCTCACACAAAGATATTCATGGACCATTTTTATGGTGGTTTTATGAGTATTTTTGGAGCTTTACAGTCCCTGGTCACCACTTACGTTCATTGTTTGGAAAGGAGCAGCTCACTAAATTTCTCCTTTCATGTTCCATGGCAGAAAAGAATAAGTCATACAGGTTTGGAACAGAGTGAAACACTTACAACAGAATTTTCATATTTGGATGAGCTATTAATTTAATTGCTGTTCTAGCTCTAGAGCTCCAAATCCACCCAAATGCATTGGCAGTCCAAACAGGGCGGCCAGTGCATTTAATACGTTTTCTGTACTGCAGTAAAGCAGACTTCCTGTACAGCAGGTGTTAGAGAACAGTAGTGCCGCTGGTCAACACAAGCCCGTTCTGATACTCTAAAAGTGAAAAGCACATTTACACTCTTGAGTGTGATGACATGCTGTATGTGTGCTGAAAAACACACAAACACACACCCCGAGCACAGAGATGCTATTGTGTCTCCACACCCAAAAGCAGCTGTGCCGCTGGCCTGTCCTCCAGATTCCTGTCGGGGATATTTACGGGGAATTAGACGTATTTATTGAGCTTTAACTGGAGGGGTGGGCCACCGGTGACCTGAGCTACAGGCATCACACCACGGCTGTGTTGTTTCATGTGTAGTTTAACATCCACGCAGGGAATCTAACATTTAATTCGACTAATATATATATAGTGCAAACAGTATTTTTGTCTTAATTTCCAGTAAAAATGTCCATAAAAACAAGAACAAAAAAATATAACGTAATACATTTTTTATTTAGAAATATTTTTTATTAATAAAATTATAATTATAAAAACACAAACCATACTAAAATGTGTTAGATTTATGTTTTGAAAAAGAAAATATTAAAATAAAATAAAAATTGAGATATATATGGAAATCTCAATATTATATGCAATTTTGCTTCTCAAATGCATTTACCTATTTTTAAGTAAGTACTTTAATTTAGTTTAATATTTAATATTTGAAAATAAAATGATTAAGTAGATAGACAGTAGATAGAACATATTTAGGAAATACTGATTAAGATCAGTAAGAAAATACATATTAAGACCAGTCTTTTTTATTGTTTGTAGATTAGGAAACACTTAGTACTGAATGAGAATCATTCGTGACATTTTATTGCTTCACCAAATAGGCAGGATTTCAGAAGCATTTTAATACATAAACCTGCAGTGTACTGTAACTGGAACGATCTGAATTGCTAGTTCTCCAGACGGCCATTTCCTGCATTTGGGCAATAAATTGCAAAGTTACAAACAATGAGTGCAAACTGCGGGCTAAGGTGGAGACCAGCCCATCTGAGATGAATCTGGATTGAAGGACTCCAGACATTCTGCAATGTTCACAAACAAATTAGTGAGGGTGGATCCCAACTCCTCAGCAGCTTTCCTAAAATATCAATATGAGGAGAGCAACATCAGGCCAAAGTCAGGGATGCTCAGAGTTGTAAGGGTGAAAGTTGTTACAACTGCTTAGGTCAAACCAGACTTCAGTTTAATGCACTGTGATTATCAGTGTCAACTGTTAACGACTGTAAGTAGATGATGAGTAACCAAACATGCTAAATGTATCACTTAAGAGGCGTTGTATGGCAGTTCCCATCTTTCTATTATGAATGCAACACCAGAGATGCAAAGAATATGTCATTAATAATGGTTTCAAACAACACCAATAGTGCAAAAGAATAAACAGCAAAGAAATAAAGCGATAAGGAAAGAACAAAACTGCAAAAGAAAGGAGGAGCAAATGAAAGTTACATAAAAAAGTGGGATAGAAAGAGGTGAAGAGCAAAAGAGAGTTAAATAGACCAAAAGAAATAAAGAGTGAATGAAATAAAAAAAGCAAAAGAAACAAAAAAGAAAAGGAAATCGAGAAAAAGAAAGAAATAAAGAGCTAAAACAAAAGTGAAAGAAAAAAAAGACTGATAGAAATAGCCGAAGAGACTGAAAGAGAAAAAGAGCGAGTGAAAGAAAGAAAGAAAAAGAAAGAAAGAAAGGAGTTTGAAAAGTGAAAAATTGGTGAAAGAAGTAGCCGAAGAGAGGGAAAGAGAAAGCAAAACAGAGCGCAAATAAGAAAGCAAAAGAAAAAAGAGAGAGAGAAAGAAAGAAAGAGCAAAAGAAAGAGTGAAGGAAAGAAAGAAAGGTCATGTGGCAGAGTTGGACAGACTGTTGCCACACAGAGCCTCAGGGGATTGTGGGAAAATCATCTTTTCTTCTGAAAGTCTTTCAGTGTCCGGCCTGCTATTAGCATGACAAAAACAGCACTTTGCCATCCAAAATGCCTTGTTTTCTGAACCTCTGCTCCTTTCAACTCCCTCGTTCTCTCTGTGTCACTCTCTCAGTTTCTTTAACCACATATTTCCCATTCAAACCTCCCAAGTACACAGGATCAATATTTCCATTCTCCTTCTCTTTCTCTGCGCTGAGACTGTAACACAGCAGATTCCTCTGGTGGTTTTTACTATCCATAATCGGAATAGGAAATCAAATATTTCTGTTGAGAAATTCTCTTACCATCTGGGAAAAAGAAATTCATACCTCTATCAGGGTGAAACGGGTGAATATGAGAGAGAAAGAGACAACATAATTTTATGTTTTTCCCTTATCTGTAATTTTCCATAAACGTTTTCATTTCTCTGTTAGTTTAAAGGCAAGTTGGAAATAAACACTATGATGGCTATCAGATATTACAAATATCAGTCAAAGCCAGAACAGTGAAATTGACTTTTTTTACTAAAATGATACCATGTTCTGTTCTACATGATTTTTCTTATATGTATATTTCCTATGCAAAAAAAAAAAATTAAATATATATATATATATATATATATATATATATATATATATATATATATATATATATATATAATTTAATTTTTTTTAATTTTTTTTAATTTTATATATATATAAATTAATAATAATACTATTTTATTATAATTATTATAATAGTGTTGTTGTTATAAATTAATGTATGTATGTATGTATGTATGTAGGCTATTTATTTATTCATTTAATTTCATGTATTATTTTCAAACATTCTGAAAATAACACCACATTAAGGTTTATTATTATTATTGATTAAAATTGATGCTTTATCTTACTGGAAAAAAAGAGAATAACATACTAATACATAAACTGGAAGCACTTCTACATCTCAATTAAAAATCAATTTATAGCTCATAATCACTTTGATGAACTGGATCATTTTCATTATATTTCAAACTGAATACAAATTTCATATGCTGATGACACACGAGTTTTTCGTGTGAGTTAAAGCTGTTGTGTGTATACAGTATGTGTGTGTGTATTAGGCCATGATGTTCTCACCATTGTTTACTGATGCCACCAGTTCACAAGGCAGTCAGATAACTCTGTAAGGTCAGTCTGCACAGACTCAGTCTACAGCCCCTGCCAGCTCTCATTTCAATTCTTTACTTCCCATCAGAATCAGCCTTACTTCCACATGTGATATGTATAAACTCTCTTTCTCCACAGCCAAAACTCATCTCAGAGTCTGTACTGGATGCTGTTAATTAGGTGGAAGTTTCATCTGTTAGTTAATTTGGAAGAACATCAGAATCACTTTGATGAGCTGTTTAATTCACATCTGAAAAAGAACCATCTGCCCTTGTTTTCTGCCACTCTGTTAATGCATGACTGCTCCATCAGGTCTATCAGAATGAGAACAGAACATCACAAACAACAACAGGAAAAAGTTTCTGAACACATCAGAACATTTCTTCAGCACTGCCTTATGTGATTATTGCTGATTCCTTTTATCATACAAGTTCAATGCATGCAAAACAAGAAATTTAAAATCACATACAATAAACAGAAGTTATTTTTTTTTTTTTAAAGTGCTCTGATTAGTAATATCTGGTCACTTTTTTGAACAGCAACTGAATTTTAGTAAAATAATACCATTTTCTATTCTACGTGATATTTTCTATATGTCTATTTCCTATTCAAGAATTTATTATTATTTACTACTAATATATATATATATATATATATATATATATACATACTACTATATATACACATATACTACTATAACAACAATCTTTGAAAAATAACAAAAATAGTACAGTAATATTTCATTATTATTATTATTATTATTATTCACATTAATATATAGTAATAAAATCAAAAGTGAATAATGTACTAATCAGCACATTTCTTCAGACTGCTTCCAGCAGGCCAACAACACTGTCTGAAGCGATTATTGTTGGAAAAGGTTTTCTTTAATTGTAAAAGTTTGCAAAAACAGGACAATCAATCACATAATGTAAACAATTTACCACTTGTGGTCACTGTCAGTAATCACTAAATTAGCATCTTCCATGAATAACCTACACTGAAATCACCCCATATCCCTTTATAGAAAATACTGTGCATGGTGGTAAAATGGTGATGGTATTTCAACGAATACCATGGTGTTACCATCATACCACGCTCAAAACTGCAGTATTCCCTGAGACACAGCTGATGGATATTGCTGAGCTCAAACAACACTCACATTGTGCAAAACGGGGAACTCGTGCATCAGGGAGCAAAATTCAGCCAAGCAGAACCAAAAGATAATAACCCTGCTTCTGTTTACAAGTTTTAAGATCATCACACTCATCGAATTGATTTCTAATTTGGTATAAAAAAGGATCATGTGAACATAATCTCCCAAGAGCTTAGTCACTATGGTTGAATCTTTGAAATCACATACAGTACGGTAACACTTTAGTATAGGGACCAATTCTCACTATTACTAGTTGCTTATTAGCATGCCTATTATTGACATATTGTTTATTAGTACTTATAAAACACATATTCTGCATGACCATATTCTACATCCCTAATCCTGCCCAATAACTAAACTTAACAACTACATTACTAACTATCAGCAAATTGAGAGTTTGAGTTTTCATTTTTTCCATATTTGAATTTTAAAATTGTATTATTTTTACAATTCAAATATGTTGTATGTAATTGTATATGTATGTAATTGTATTTGAAATTGTATTGTTGTCTTTTTTTGTCTGTCTCTCTCTATATTATATTATATTAAACACACACACATACATATACATACACATATATATATAAATACATATATACACACACACACACATACATATATACACATATATATACATACATATTATATATATACACACATACACACACATATATATATATATATATATACATATATATATATATACATATATATATATATATACACACACAGTATATATATATATATATATATATATACACACACACACACACACACTTTTTATTTATTAATTTATAAATTTTTTATTTTAGTTTTAGTAACTTTATAACATCAAGTTTTTTATTTAATTTTATAACGTAATGCTATAAAGCACAAAAGTATGTTTTTCAGATTTCAAACCTGTATGACTTCCTTATAGAATAAAGAACATATGTTAAGACTTCCTTATAAAATGAAGATATGTTAAAATACTTTTGTGTTTCACAGTAGAAAGAAATACATGTTAGTAAACGAGTAAATGATGAGAGAATTTTGTATTTTTAGGTGAACTATCCCTTTAAGATGTAGATGTAGTGTCACCAAATCATAATATTCCTTACCATGTTGAAGAGCTCGAGTTTGTTTTTGACATCCATAAGCACAGGGTCAGCACCTCTGACCCTTATTTCTGGATTCTGTCTTTGAGCACGAACTCCATTGCCCACCACTCTTGCAGTATAACTGAGAGAAAGAGAGGGAGAAAGACAAAAATATTAAGAGACCAGCTGTTATTTGCACCATGAAGCCCCATCAGAATTAACTTTTGGTTGAGGTCCCGTGGAAGCTTAAATCGTCAATCTACTGTTTGGCTTCACCATGACATAGACAGCATTCTGTCCTGACAGCTTAGAGGATCAATACGGCCTGGACTTCTAGATCCCCTGCCAGAAATGAGACATTATAAAGTCTAATTGTTGGTGTGTGTGTGTGCTGTGGGAAGGGAGGGGAGGATATATTTGAAAATATTGATGAGACAGTGGGGGAGAAAACACTGCTTTAGAATAATAATAGAGAAGATAGATTGTAACTGAGGGTTAGAAATGAGGTTAATTAGAGTCTTGTAGAAACCATAGAGAAATGTGACTGAACTGCTTACATGCTACAAGAACAGGGATGAGAAGATCTATTATTAGCAGAGAACATTTGCTAATTGCCAAATGAGAAAGAAGCCTGACAATTCGGAGTGAATGCGAGGTGCAATAAACAAAATGATTTAGTCTGAGGAAAAGTGAATAGAGAGCGTAAGAAAATATAGTGGAGATAAGGTTTGAGAATACCTGATGAAGGAGAGACCAAAGGGAGGATTAAAGAGATAAAGATATAAGAGGAGAAAATCAGAAAGAAAGACAAAGGGGAAGAAAGGATGACCCAAGGAGAATGAGGACAACCTGGAAAAGAAAGCGGAGCTGAAACTGGGGTGCTGGAGCTGACAACGGGATGAGAATAAGGAGTGTGCTTTTTGAGGTATTTTGTGGGTGAAGGTTTGTGTAAAGATTGCTCTTGAAGGTCTACGTTGAGCTTTGTTGTTCTTGAGGGTATTTGTTGGGGTGCAATAAAGCAACAGTAAGTATATAAATAATACTAAAATAACAATGGTTGAGGTACAGTGTTCCTGAGGATTTGCACAGAGGTACATTGTTCTTGAGAGTTTGCGTTGAAGAATGTTGTTCTTCAGGGTTTGTATTGGTTCTGCAGTACATTGTTCTTGAGGGTTTGCTTTGAAAAATTATGTTTTTATGGTTTGCATTGGCGAATGTTGTTCTTTAGGGTTTGTGGTACATTGTTCCTGTGTTGAGGAATGTTGTTCTTGAAGGCATTTGTTGATGAACAATGATCCCGAGGGTTTGTGTTGAGGTGTGTTGAAGTACATTTAGACTCGGCATGATCAGTTTAAAGGTAAACTGAGGCTGAATTTGTACGTTGTTAATTGGGGAGCTGTGTTTAGAGACCAGACTGAGGGATAAAATGAAATGCTGAGTGAGCAGACACATTTATTCCTGGCACCTCTGGGTTCAGGAGCAGTAGCTACTGCACTAATGAAGCGTCCATTCAGGACTGAATTACTGCAATGGACAAGCCACGGGGTGAAAGGAGGAGCAGAACAGAGAGGAGTTATTAGGACAAAAGTGGAGAAGAAAAATCTAATTATAAAAAAAAGTTCATAAAAGGAAAATGAACAGCTTCCCTAAAGTCCTAAACACCTGCGCACACACGCACACAAGCCATCTAATCATAAGAGCGGTATACCTCTTTCTCTCTCTTATTATCATGCTGTTCCAAAAGAATTTGCCAGTATTATTTCTGAAAGCGTGAATTTTCAACCCACACACAAAAAAATACATTATTCATCGCCCAATTTTAAGATGTGATGAGAACACAAACAGAAGAAATACTGTATGCATATGGGGTTGTGCATGTGACTGTGAACATTAAAGGAATTTTGTGTGGGTGCTCTTTTTTAATATCGGATTAGAGCGATAAATATGATTAAAATGATTTCTAATGCATGAAATTAACCAATCTTATGATCTACCAACCACACACTGTAAAAAAAAAAAAAAAAAAAAAAGAAAAAGAAAAAGTTTTCTCAACTTATTTTTTAGGAAATTTCTCAACTTTTTGTTGTATAAACTTCTTTTTTATTGTATAAAATCTGCTGAAGCTGGTTGCCTTAAACTTTTAAGTTTGCCCAACTTTTTATATTTTTTTACAGTGCACAAACTAACACTAAAGAGCCTTTCCCAAGGCCACAATGGAGGTTGTTCATGAATCATCCCTTGGTATGAGCCATAGCATTAAATAATGTTGCAACAATATTCAGTTTACATTTTGCACCGTGAAAGATTCTGAAGATTAGATTTTGATGGGTTTTTTTGTTTTGTTTTTTCTGTAAAAAAAAGAAGAAAAAAAAAAGAAAGTTGAGCCAACTTAAAATTTCAAGGCAACCAGCTTCAGCAGATTTTTGAGCTTATTTTTGTGGGAGATTCTCAAATTTTTGTTGTATAAACTTAAAACGACAAGTTGAGAAAACTCAAAAATCTGCTGAAGCTGGTTGCCTTGAAATTTTAAGTTGGCTCAACTTTCTTTTTTTTTTTTTTTTTTTTACAATGCATGGTCCAACCATTAAGTGTGGTGCTTCAATCTTTCCCGGCTCGGAATTGAGTTACTGATTTGCAAAAAAAAATCAGCTTCTCAAAGTTTTTAAATAAATCAGTTTCAATACTATAAACATGTTGCAATCAAAAATCTATTTGATTTCTACATGCATTTATTTGATCAAATTCAGCTGTATCTAATATCACACCTCTCACACTCATGTCTCATTTGATTATTGTATTTTACAGCTATACCTTCAACGTGATACCATCTTGTGAAGGACAGACTGATGTACCAGCTCTCACTAAAGATATCCGAAAGACTTTAAGAGTTGCCTCATTCTCCCAACCGAAGATCACCAATCATATACACAGGCAATCTTTAGCTGCTTTAATATGATGTCTCATAGAGAAAGGCTCACACTCTCGTTCTCTTAATGATGATGTACTAAGAAAGCTTATAATCCCTGGGCATGACCCAGAGGAGAGAGTTAGAAGAGCAAGAATCCCAGAATCATCCTTACTGAACACTCTCTATTGATTCAACAACTAGCATTTGCTCTAGTCTGGACATCCTTTATTGCAGGATCATTCTGCATCACTGTAATCTGCTCTCTCAGAAAGATAAGTATGAAGAGATTGTGTTAATAGAGGCTGGCCACTGTTCAGCAGCCTTTCACATTTGTTTTTCATGTTTTTATGTAATATATATTAAAAATATATATAGTAAACAAAAAATGAATAAATAAATGCACCTAAATGAAAATACACTTTGGTGACTGCAAAACTAACTGAAATAAAAATGAATATTCACAAAAATCTATTTTAGCTTCATGGTACATTACATTTGAAAGCTTTAACCCGGCTGCATTAAACATGAACGTGCTACTGGATGGTGATAAAGCTAGGCAGCCCTAAGAGAGTAAATGTTGTTAAATATTTCAATTATACTAGTTAATGCATCAAAATCGTCAGCCCTTAAATACTAAAACTAAAAACTAAATAAACTGAAAAAATAAAACTAGAAAATGCCAAAGAAACTAAAAACAGCAACAAAACAAAAAAAAAAAAGAATGAAAACTAAACAAATGGAAAATTTGAAAATCAAAACTACACTAACTCAATAAACACAATCTAATAAAAATAAACAGCCCCATATACAGAATAAACATACTCAACGATGCAAATAAAAAACAACTTTGAATAAAACTGCAAAAATAAACACATAAGACGCAACTCTGACAGGATGCAGTCTGGTTCCCAGCATGAAGCAACTCAGTGTTGCAAACGTCCTATAATCAGTGCACTCCCAGAGTTTCATGGAAACAGAGATGATTCCAAAAGCTTTGAAAATTAATGATGGTTGAGCATGAAATGCACATGTAAATGCTTCTGGTCATAAGAAAAGAAAAAGAAAAGAAAAGAAAAAAAGTGAAACTTGCAAAACAGAAGCTAACAATTTTAGGAACTGCGTTAAAGATTAACTGATTCAAAAATGTTCTTAAAGCCTTATGATGCCATAGAAGAATGTTTTATTTGGTCTTTAGAAAACCAGGAGAATTCAAATTTTGTTTTAACAGATTCCAGGAACCCATTTTCTGACCTGGAGAACTGGAGAACCTATAACGTACCATCGAAAACCTTTTTTTTTTTTAATAACCAAAAAACTAAATGACCAACTTAGTAATCTTATAGTGAAAAGCTGCAAAGACCCATTAAAAACCCATTAAGAGTCTAGAACTTCTTCATCTCGTATGTTTTAAAGTATTTGTGTGAGAGAGGGAAGAAAAAAGAAACAAAATCTTAGATTGCAAACAGCAGAGTTGCTCTGTAATTAATGGGGCGGCAGAGAGTGAATGAGAACCACTAGAATGTGCAAATCTGATCTGGATAAATTAGAGGTTTGGAGCACGATAAACTGGCAGAGAGAGCCATGACACAGACATGGAAATTACAAGCTCTGAGTTCTCTAACTTTCTCAGAATACGCCGCTCCGCTGCCTGTGGAACGGACAGCTCTATTGTCCTCCATACATCTTTCTCAGAACAGAGACACAATGGTAGCCTGCCTGCATGAGGACAAACCAGACAGAAAACAGCAATCAGACACCGCTGAGGATGAGCTGCTTTGAAAGGATTTGTGCTTGACAGAGGGTGTCATTCATCTGAAGTGAGATGTCAAAGCCAAGTCTTGAGACCAGAATAAAGAATCAATTCATCCACCTTTTATCATTTTCTATACTAAAATGAAACCAACCGTCCACCCATCTATCATCTAATCATCTAGCAGCTATCTATGCATCTATCCATTCATCTGTCCATCTATTATCTAAATGACCATCTATCCAACCAAACTAACATTTATATATCCATTCATCATCTGTCCATCTATTATCAACTGTATCTATATCTAACCATCTATTATCCATTCATCTACCTATAACCAACCCATCCAACTATCTATCTATCTATCTATCTATCTATCTATCTATCTATCTATCTATCTATCTATCTATCTATCTATCTATCTATCTATCTATCTATACATCTGTCTAACCAACCATCTATCTATCCATTCATCTTTGTAGCCTATCTATCATCAATCTATATCTATACATCTCTTATCTATCTATATCTAATCATTTTTCATACCATATTTTTATTTCAAGAAAATGTACAAACATAGCTTCTTAGCCTAAGGTTTAACTGAAAAAGCATCTAGCCAATATGGCAAGAAAGGTAGTTTTACAAAAGTACTGAACTATACAGGAACTCCAAAAACACAAGTCATGAATCTCAGATAAATATACGATCATTAGAACAATTATTGTTATCAAGAATCCCAATTAAAAGACTTGACGCCTCAGTTTTGTTTTAGCCAGCGACATGCACTGATCTCAGGCTGTGGCACAAAGTTAGCTGGCAGTCTGCTAATGAGTCGGTCATTGTGTTATTTAATGTGCCCATCTGGTTACTGGAAGGTTGTTTGGATCCAATCTTTTGTGCCTTGCCCAGACTCAAAGAGAAAACTAAAAGACATTAGATGAGTTCACCTGTGGACCACCAGTCTCCGATGAAGAAAAACAGGGAAGATAACCCAACAGGATCAGGAAATGTTTGAATTAAAAAGTGTCCGTTTAAATCCATAAATAACACTTTAGACACAGAGACAGACCTGCAGGCGGTGCCAAACACACATCTGCGCTGAGAACAGATGCCAATCAATACAGACGGGAGACGTGCCAAATAAAATGAGACATACAATGCTTAAAATAGACAGAGATGTGAAGAGAAGGAATTCTATAGAGATGGAAAGATCAGGGAGTGTGAGAGGATGAGCAAATGGTGGAGACGAACCACAGAACAGAGCCCGAGCCAAGCCTGCTGCCCCGAGGGATGATGGGAAAGCAGACTGTGGCTGCCAGTGGCAGGGACAGATGCCCATGTGGCCAACAGCTGCATCGTTCGTTCGTGTGTGTGTGTGTGTGTGTGTGTGTGTGTGTGTGTGTGTGTGTGCACGTGTGCGCGTGTGTGCATGTGTGTTTTTGTGAAAAGTCAGGACATAGCTTTGTATAATGACAAAGGTATGACATAGGTATTACAAGGTGAAGGTGACTTTTCAGGACATTGACCCATGTCCCCACTTTTCAAAACGCTTATAAATCTCACAGAGTGAGGTTTTTCTGGGGAAAGTTGAAATGCACAGTCTCCTGTAAGGGGTAGGTTTAGGTGTAGGGTTGGTGTAGGGCAATAGCAGTATAAAAGTACAGTATAAAAACCACTACGCCTATGGAATGTCCCCACTTTTCACAAAAACGAACGTGTGTGCGTGTGTGCGTGCGTGCGTGCGTGCGTGCGTGCGTGCGTCTTGTTTCTCAAGAGAAAAGTATATGGCACTGAGGTTAGTCCAACACACACGAGTCAAAGCGTCAATGTTTCCGCATTGAACAGCAGCAGATATGCGTGTTGTGTGACATTTAGTGCAATATCAATAACTCTCTCCATTAATGTTATGCAAAAGGGTGTACACACATACACACACACACACAGCATGACGGGATAAAAAAGAAGGGTGACTGAAGGGTGGAGAGTGTGTCTGAGGTAAGATAAGGCTGATTCGGTCTGTTATTATCTGTGCTGGGGCTCATTACAAGTCGCCCTCCACAGACCAGGCAGGGTGTGGAAGAAACACACCTCTTATTTGGTTGGGAAGTGCAATGAAACACACACGCACACAGGGATAATTCTCTAACTGATCTCTATTGAGGCAATTATAATTACTACACTCTACTCCTAAACTACAGGAAACAAGAAATTATTTAGAGCCTTTGTGAATCAGATTTCCTTATGTACTTTCTAATCACTATCATTGTGGGGGCATTTCTTCCAGTGGAAGCAGATCATTCAGCAATAATTCAGCAAAATGAACAGATGTTCTGTGGTTCGGGACGTGGCTGTGGGAAATTCATCAAATGATGAGGAGCAGCATTATAATCATGCACAAATCCAGCTACAAGCATTAAGAGTTAAGATACTGCGAGAAGTTAAAAATAGTCCAACTTTTAATAATACATGCACCCAGGAATGGAAATTCTGTCATTATTTACAGACCGTCATGTCCTTCCAAACCTACACAAAAGATGATATTTTGAAGAACGTTTCAATTTTTGTTGTCCATATAAAGAAAGTCATTATAGAGTCCAAAACAACACTGGATCCCATCGGCTTTCATTGTATGGACCGAAACCCCAGAGACATTTTTCAAAATATAGAATTTTGTGGATGTGTTTGTGCCATCATCTCGTTTTTATAGTTAAAAACATTATAACATTATAAATGCACGTACACTACCATTTAAAAGTTTGGGGTCAGCAAGTTTTTTTTTTTTACACAAGGAGACATTAAATTAATCAAGTGACAGTAATGACTTTTACATCGTGACAAAAGATTTCTATTTCAAATAAATGCTCTAAATCTAAAAAATAACTCTTTTGAACCTTCTATTCATTAAAGAATCCTGAAAAAAAAAGACATTACATAAATATTGTAAAACTATTTTTAACATTGATAATATTAAGAAATGTTTGTTGAGAACCAAATCCGCATATTAGAATGATTTCTGAAGGATCATGTGACACTGAAGACTGGAGTAATGATACTGAAAATTCAGCTTTAACATCAAGAAATACATGACACTTTAAAATGTATTCAGATAATAGAAAACAGTGATTTGAAATTGTAATGCACAATATTCCAATACACCATTTCACAATATGCCTATTTTGACTGTATTTTTATCAAATTTTATAAAAAAAAAAATCTGATCATTCTTCGTGAATTCACTCTAAATAAGCAAGAAACCCTCTGTAAACTGTAAAGTAGACAAACAAGTAAACAAGGGAGTGAGAGTACAGGAAGAGGGAAAAAAGGCATGAGATTCCTGGATGAGCCCGTTATAGCTCTAAATTAACTGAAGGAAGTGGCTGTTTATGGGAACATTTACTGGTAAATCTGCCCCCAGTCTCTTAAACATGGTCACCAGCTCCGCCTGGTCACTGTTAAAGCCTCTTCCCTGAAGCACAAATCGGCGGTTTGGCGAGAAACCAACACACACTCACGCACGCACACTAAAGCCTGTCCGAGTGTGTGCGTGTGTGACCCTGCGAATGTGGCATTAATTGGTCAGCGGTGGTGCCCCATGCAGAGAACTTCCTTTTCTTTGAACTCGTCCCGGTGTTTTTAACATCTCTTACACTTTCACCGTTTCCCTCATAATGCTGCACAGGTCAGAGGCATACAGCAGTCAATGAGCTCCAGATAACACTGTAATGAGGGTGAGTGTGTGTGGAGGTGAAAATCCACTGAGATGTGTTCTCAATTATTTTGGAATTTCAGAAGCGAAACCCGGACCTCCCATTTGCGGGCTGACACACACCATCGCACACACACACACACACACGCACATACTGTACACACACTAATCATTTAGATGCAGCAGATGATGTCACTGCCTGAGATTGCATCTCTCCTGTTCTATCTATAGTCATTCTGAGGCACTATTTCCAGCACTGGATTTAAAACACATTCCTGAGAAAAGCTAGGGGACATTTAAACTAGACTCTCTACAGCAAGAGATAGACAGAACTGATGCATTGAATTGATCAAAAGTCATAGAAAAAACATTTAGAATGTTGCAAAAGATTTAATATTTTCCATTGAAACTTTTCTTGAGCAGCAAATGAGCATATTAGGATGCATTCTGAAGGACATTGAAAAAAACTGGAGTAATGATGCTGAAAATTAAGATTTGCCATCACAGGATTAAATAATTATTTTTAAAATATATTATTTATTTATTACATCATTTTAAATTGTAATATTATTTCACTATTTACTGTACTTTTGATCAAATAAATGCAGCCTTGAGCAAATTGCTAAATTGCTTTTTTTCCCAATCATTCAGTAAAAGTATGCTTTTAGGCAGCACAATCAACAGTATGTCTGATTCATGGCATACATTATTGTTTTTTAACAAATGTAATAGGTCAGTTAGGGGCATACTACGTATTTGAGTATACATACTATATATTGCAGAATTAGTATGCTATTCTAAACATATCTCACTCTGTCTATTGCATAGAAGAGCATGAGCTGCAAAGAGAACTATTCTTTTTACTGCCCCCTATTGAAGTACACAAGTATTACACTCAACCATTTCACGCTACAGTTCTTTCTTCAGATAAAAAAAAAAAAAAAAAGGATCAGTTAAGACTTGACAAACAATTTTAAAATGTGTTTTCAGACATTACACACACACAAAAAATGTTACAAACACACTTATGTAAGAGCTATCGTCTCCACATCTAAATTACAATGTTATCAGATAGAACACTGGAAAAACACAAACCAGAAACAGTCCACTCTACCATATGAATAATCATTTTAACTGTGCTCCAGCTAAACAGTCCAAGTACAGATGGTATATTGGTACTTTAGTAAATCAATCACTCTAAACAAAACAACCGAAGTCTTTGTAATGCTTACATACATTATTAAGGTAGCTCTCTATCTCTTCCCCAGCGGGCTTTCCATCAACGTCATGCAGATCAATAAACTATCAATGCACGCGGTCGATTTGAATGCAAATGTATCTGCACAATGAAAACTAGCTTTAGAACAGAGGAAATTCCTTGTCAACAAAAACACACTGAATATCTGTGACATTTTCAAGTGCGTTTACACCTCATCGTGTTCATTGCTTTGCAATTTATTTGCAGAAGCAGAAATGATGACAGAGAAACCGAATGCCTTTTTGTATGACTGTGTCCTTTAGTAACAACAGGCCAGATGTGCACAGCTTGTGCCAGCATCAAAGTGATGCCAGTGGCTTCAAGCTGGCACTGGCTGATGCCAGGCTGAGTGGCCAAAATGTTATGACTGAGGGCAAATTTGGCAGAGGGCCGCTGAATTAAACACATGGACATATGAATGCCTCCTAACACCTCTCAAGTTCAGAACCATCTGTCTTGGGCAACAACGAACAGGTCAGACACACATGCCAGACAAAAACAAACTCACACACACACATAATGCAGAGAAGGTTTCAGAGGTTTTCAGCTAAACACCTGCTAGAACAGCACAGGTGCTGTTTGTAAGGTAACAAAAAAAACTTAGCTATTTACTTTAGCTATTATTTCTTAAAAGAAGCATGTATTCTAAAGAACTGTTTTCCACTGCAAAGAATATTTAGTGCAATGGAAATGTTCCATAGATGTTAAAGTTTCTTCATGGGACCATTAATGTCAATACAGAACCTTTATTTATAAAAGTGTGGGTCCAAAGAAAAAGAACCTGGTGTCTTTAGCATGGGCACCAAGGCACAATATATCACAAATAAATATTGCAAGACCACAACTCTAAAATATCTAAAATATACACACAAAAGTATGAACCTTTCTCAGTGCTCTGTGATAGTGTAACGGTCATATCCTGACATCTAGTGGTAAGTAATTTTATTGCAAAGTTTTCCAGAAAGCGTCACCAGTAAAAGACATCAAGATGCACTGACAGGTGTGTGAATGTAAACACATTCAGGATGATGCAGAAAAGAGAAACGGAGAGCGAGAGAAAGCCATTATATATGTAAACATTATATATTATGTAAATAATAAACTACTCTTTACACTTGCCTTAAAAATGTTGGGGTCAGTAAGATTTTTAAAAGAAAGAAAATAATAATTTTATTCAGTAAGGATGATAGGATAAGGATTGATCAAAACTGATACTAAATACATTTGTGTTTAATATATATATATATCAAGAGTTCAGATGCAAAAGCCTCTACCTGCCATCTGAAATTTTCTTCTAAAATATGCGTTTTTTTATCAGGCTCCTATATTCATGTTTAGTTATTTAACTTTGATCGCATAGAAAAGGACCTATACATTACTATTACAGAAAAATGACTGAACTTAAACATAGGAGCCGGATAAAAATGCTCATTTTAGAAGAAAATTTATACACACACACAGACACACACACACATACATATACATATACATATACATATATACACACACATATATATTTACATATATATATATATACACATATATATATATATGTGTGTGTGTGTGTGTGTATTTGTGTATTTGTATATGTATGTATAATACAATAAAATAATTTCTGTTCTTTTCAACAATCTTGAAAAAAAGTCATAGTTTCCACAAAAATATTAAGCAGCACTGTTTTCAACATTGAAAATAATAAGAAAAGTTTCTTGAACACCAAATTTTGAAGGATCATGTGACACTGAAGGCTGGAGCAATGATGCTGAAAATACAGCTTTAAGTCATAGGAATAAATTATATTTTAAAATCTATTAAATTAGAGAACAGTCATTTTCAATTGTAATATTTATCAATATTCCTCTCTGTACCAATAATGTGATTTATCAAATTAATGCAGCCTTAGTAAGGATAAGAGACTTCTTCTAATGGTAGCGTATGTATAAGATACCAAAATGTTTTCTTTCTTTCTTTTTTTTTTTCATTTAATGCAGGAATGTCCAAACCCTTTTTGGAGTCTATTTTTTTAGCCTGTGGATGGCAGTATAGCTCTTCTTTCAGGTTTACGGACACTCAATTCCCAGCAGCAGACAGATATGCTAGTTATAACTGCAATAATGAGCAGTCCTTCACAAATTAAGACTATTAAAAGTTTATTTACAAAAATTAATGAAAGGCTTGGTGGCACATTTAAAGTTAGTTTCTACACAGCAGCCAAACTACTTCCACACGGTCAGTGGGATTGACAATATTTACTGACAATTATGACTTTCAAACCATTCAAACAGCAGCTGGAACATTTTCCAAATTAACCAATAACTGATGCCAAGCACTTTTCTATTCTTGAGATAATGTCTGTAACCGTAGAGACAGGGAATAAAGATCGTAACACTGGAATATCTGATCATTGTGTCATTTAATAAACTATTCCAGTCAAGAAGTGGATTCATTTGGCAAATCCTAACTGACTGACAGCTTTGATTTTTTCATTTTTAAATCAATTTGTTCCTCTCTTTTGTAAACCGAGCTTCTTGGCTGGACAGGTGTCCCTCTGTTATCTCAGTTCTGAAACAAGTGCAACCAGCACAAATGACACAAGCTCGCTCTCAGACACACCTGTTTGTCTCACAGTTAAGAGAAATACACACCCACACTTCCAGAGAGAAACTTTAACACTGAAACAGATGGCACTGTCAACACAAGCATTTAAAGAGCCCATAATTTCGAGCCTTTAAACTAGAGTTGTGTGAATTGTAGTCTGTGTGTGTGATCTTTCAAACCATCTGTATATATAACAAAAGGTAGCTGCTCTGTTCTAGGTCGACTCTTATACTGTTGACAGTGACTGGTGGACAATTTTGGCACAACCCCATTATGGTGGCGACTGTATGTAATGGATGTTGTGTTAAAAATAGAACTATAAAAAATACAAGAGATACAGAATACATGATCCACATGCAGGGAGGAAATAGTGCAACAAAATGAACTTGAAATGTATTTGAATGCAAATGAACTAAACTGAACTAGAAATCATAAGCTGGTTTGAACTAACAACACGTATTTATTTACATTACTAAATGTGTTTATTAGTTTTACAATATACATTTATTAGTTAAACAATGATAAGGAGTAAATTTTATTAGCCATTAGTTTTAAACACATTCCCTGCAATTATGTCAAAACCTAGTTACTAAACGAGGCTAAGAACATTCATGAATACTAATATCAGCACCAAGACTTTAAGAATCTGGTCTGCTGAAGATCATCCAATAATTCTTGAATCTGTTAAGATGAAGTGATGCGTGTTGCGGTAATTGTGGGAAAGGCAGTTCACAGAATTCATTTAATTGATTTCAGGTCTGGAAAATTCCCTCCAAGACATGTGGTTCACTGTGTATTGTGGATAATGGGGTCATACATGTTATAATCTTTTTTTTTTTTTTTTTGAATATGCAGTTATCAACAGAAAAACAGAAGCTACAAATCTAACCATAGGCCTTTCCTACGATGCAAAAGCATGGTATATACACACATATGCATATGCATACATATAAATCTTGAGAACCTTCTCTTTGATCCAAACAGAGAAAATGTGGTTCCAAGGTTACAAGGCCACACACCATTCAGATATTTCTGTTCATGTGAGTGACTGAACATAAACTCTGAGAATAACAGGACACGCATGACGAATGCCACATGGAGCTCACACAGACAGCTGGCTGCACTTACAGGCAGGTGCACACCCAAATATCTCCACCTCCAGTTATACCTTAGACCAGGGGTTTTCAGACTGGGGAGCCACAAAAAAAAAAAATAAATAAATAAATAAATAAATTATAAATAAATAATTAATAAAATACATTTAAAAAAATAAAATAATAATAACAACAATAACAACAACATAAATATAATGTAAAAAGTAGTACAAAAATTAACAAATTATATTTAGAAAAAAAATGAGAGAAGTATTTGCTCACGCAAAAGTCACTGCCATGATGTTGGGTGTTATGGGACGTTGCCAGTTATAAAATAGCGATGTTTGTGTGTGTGTGTGTGTACCTGTTTTTCTATTCAGGTGGGGAATTAAACCTGAATACACACAGACTCATGAGGACTCGTGTCATGGTGGGGACCTAAATTGAGGTCCCCATGGGTAAACAAGCTAATAAATCACACAGAATGAAGTTTTTTGAAAATCTAAAAATGCAGAAAGTTTCCTGTAAGGGGTAGGTTTAGGTGTAGGGTTGGTGTAGGGCAATATAATATATGGTCTGTACAGTAGAAAAAGCATTACGCCTATGGAGAGTCCCCACAAGGATAGCAAACCAGACGTGTGTGTGTGTGTGTGTGTGTGTGTGTGTGTGTGTGTTTGATCTGCTCTGCTCTGCTCCACTAAATCCTCAGAGAGAGAAAAGAGTCACGTTTGGTCTGCCATCGTTAATTATTCGGGATAAACGGAGGCGTGCAGGAAGGAGGACAGACCCATGGAGTATCCTGAGAGTCATAACTCTTGTAAAATAAAGGAATGTGTCATCGGACGGTAAGATGGGGCGGCAGGATGGTGTTTCTGGAGCCCATCTGGTGGATAGTGTGTGTGTGTGTGTGTGTGTGTGTGTGTGTGTGTGTCGGGGTGAAGCTGTCTGGAGAAAGATTCATGCTTATGCAGACGGTGAGACGACACCAGTGTTTGAGTCATACAAAGCAGGGCGGAGGTGGAGGTCAAGGACACCGCTGGGACGGGCCTTTCATTTACCCTGTGAAAACAAATATGAGCTTTTGTTTCATAGCGTCTCTTCTACTACTCTATCCTCCCTTGATTTGCTATTTTCCCCTCACCTCCTAGCTGAAAAGACCTGCTGTGCTTTAAGATGCTGGAGGCCAGCAGGGTGCTGGTGCCCTCACGAGGCTGCTTAACTAGTTTCACCAGTACGGCTACTTTTCAACATGCTTTACTTGCTAAATTAGCTGTGAGGAAGGAGACAACAAAAGAGAATAATCTTGTTGAAATGACCAATTTAGACTACAATTGAATGGAAAGCTAGTGTGCCGATCAGGCTTCTTAAACAGCATAAAATAAGCAAAGCCGATTTGCTTCATTAGCTGTGATGAGAAAGAAAGGGAAGAGAAACCTAGCCTTAACTAGTATTACAAAAGATGCTGGTATTCCATCAGGCTTCTTAGCTTATCCAAGAAGGTACCTTGTTGGACATCAAGTTATGTTGGTTTTTAGGCCTCAAAATGTGATGTTGTTCTGCCAGTGTTCTCACCAACCTTGTTAACTTTCCATAACATGAGTTATGGAAAGGAGGTAAGGAAAAACAAGAAAAGGAGGAGAAAAGTTAATCAGATTTCTTGTTGAACTGGTCAGTTTAGACAACTGTTTAACAGAAAGTGACCAACTTAGTCAAGACTAGCATTACACAAGAAGTTGGTATCCCCCCTGGCTTCCTAACCAGGAAGGTACTTTGTTGTTGTTGTTCATACTGCTCTAAGCTGGTCTTTTCAGCAAAACTATAATACTTTTCTCCACTATCCTCTTCTTTCTTTCCCATCTCCTCAAAGCTAATGAAGCGAGCAGAAGCAGGAACAGGAAGCGTCTTTAAGGTCAGCGCTCTGGAGGAGGCCTGCGAGTTTGTCCCAGAGAGACGCTCCCCTCTCAGGGCCTGCACCTCTGGCTCTCTGATCTGCCCACGGGGAGAGTGTCAGAAAACTGATCCCTTTCATCTCCTCCGGGGCTCCCTTCTGATCCCCGTCTCTCGTATTTATTTGATTTCCAAGATGCTGTTTGATGACTCAGAGTCTCTGCCGTCCAGTTCACTGTTTGCTGTTCATCTCGCTCTTTTCTCACCGCATCATCACTCGTTTGATTCATAGCTACGCTGTTCTGTGCGAAAGGCGAGAGCTCCATGTGACTTAGCTAGAAAAGTGGACTAGATGATGTAATGCGGTTGAATTTATTGGTCCGTTGTCCTGAAAAATGAATGGGGGAAATTGTAATGCTCAACATGGTGGCTATGGGAAACAAAGTCCTGTCTTTCAGTTAAACAACTCAAATGGGTATTCAGTTGAGTTTCTAAGAGGTCTAACCTCAAAATTTCCTTCCCAGCATCAGAACCACTGCAAGTGGGGGGCCAGCAATATGCGGGGGACCCTCATGACATTGTGAGCCTGTTTAGAGCCGTTTTACACTGCACAGAAGCCACATCTAAGCTGCAAATATACTGCCAGCATAAATATATTTACTTGGATTCACAATAATGGGAAACACATGCAAACAAAGGCTGATATTGAATTGATACTGAAACATTTTAGATGAGAGCTCCAATTATACATCTAGTCTTATTAAATAATTAAAGTGTCAATTTCTTTAAAAGCAAACAAAATTCTTACTGACCCCAAATAATGTTTATTGTTCATGGTACACTTTAACAAAGTGAACCTTATTGTAAGTTCCTTATTGTAAGTTAAAACATATTCAAATAGAAAACTGTTGTTTAAAATTGTATTATACTACGGGGCCGTTGAATGCTTGAATCTGATTGGCTGACGAACGTTCTAAGGTGTGCAATTACTCCGCTTCACGTCGTGACCGCATCACCACCTCGGGTGTGCATTATTTTTCTAATAATCCAACGGCCCGTCGTCTATTATTCCTTACTGTAAAGCTATAATGTTTTGAAATATGTATTTTTGATAAAATAAATGCAGCCTTAAGAGGACTTCTTTTAAAAACATTTTAAAAACCTTACCAGCCCCAAACTTATTCATTTGTGGTTGCAAAACTGTATTAATATATGTCAAACAAACCGAATTAAACATTTTTGCAAAGTACTGTTCAGTGTTACCTGAAGCATTATCTAATGTTAATACATTGAACTTCATGGTAAAATGATACTGAAATATTTCAGTGTGGAAAAGGACACATGACAAGAAAAGTTGGAAAAAAATTAATAAAAATAAAAATAATAATAAACCCTCAACCTTAAACAGCTAGACCAGTACCTACATAATCCAGCCAGGAAAAGGTGGGAAATAATGCTGGTCTGTTTGAACTGTACAAGCTCACTTTACAAATATATTTGGATGAAAACAAAACATTCATTCAGTAATAACACGACAACATGTGGCCAATATCCAGCCGGGGGGAAATGTTTCTGGTCTGGCCAACTGAAAACGATAACATTTTTTAAATTCTTTTGTCTTGCCATGTTACATTCAACAGATTTTCTGCTTGTTTTTCCTCTCTCTCTCTACGAGGTCAAAACTCCAACCAGACTGACCAACTCCCAAATGAACTCAGCGTCTGTTCGGCGTTGATGAGTCTGTAATGTCTCGCCCATCTCTTGTACGAACTTCTGATTTTCAACACCACTTGTGGATCACCTCTGATGGGCCCTGAGGTCATCTTATCAGATCTGATTCAGCCATGCGTCTCTGGATTGAAATGTGGAATAGAATGGTCTGTGTCCCTCCCCGGAATGATTCAGATAATTAAATTCAGGGTCTTATATAAGGGGAGGATTGTTTTTGTCCTTTCGCCAAAAGCACGTTCCAGAACGTGCAAGTCTCACGGGTTCTAGAGCACAGAGCATAACAAAGACGTGAGAACAGTGTTGTTAATTAGAACAAAGCAAATATAGATGCCAGAAAAAAAGCAACAAGAAGAAAGGGAACTACAAAGACTCTCGTCAGGACTAATCAACCAAGAAAACAACCAATTAAAGCTAATTTTACACCCTCCCTCTAGAATACAGTCTAAAAATGTGATTGAAAGCAATGCTTCACTCTCTTTCTGTCTATTTGTCATAATGTGACCACCGAAGACAATAACCAACTCAAAATTTGCTTGTGCGTGTGTGTTCTGGTCCACAGTATGCATGTGGGTCATGGGAATGGGTCGGGTGTCCTCTATCCCAGGGTGCATTCAGCTGTCTCGACTTACATTATTTAATATGACCACTTATCACACACTCATACATACACATTCAATTAGTTATCCAAATAAGGACATACCAAAGACTTCTATTGCTTTTAAATAAAACTAATTATACTTACTGACCCAAAACATAATTCTTAAACGTTACATATAGATATGCATGGGAACTAATTATAAACAGCATGTAGTCCTTTGATAAAATAAAATAAAGATGGAAATTCAACATTTATCATTACTGATTATATGAATAATGAGATTATTTCACATTAAATAAATAAATAAATAATCATCTGCTAACATCTCTAATCAAACATGTTTTAATCTAAAGGAAGGACATTTCTCACCATTTCTAGCATTTCCATCAACCCACACACACACAAAATCAGAATTATCAACACCACGGCGGTCCTCAAGAAAGATTACTTTAAATGTGTCTCAATGGTGTGTGTGATCTGTGGATGAGGGCCACACACAGAGGAAAAGACAGAACAAGGCACTGAGATACTGAATAAGAGGAAAGAAGGAAGCAAAGAGAGAGAGAGAAAGAGAGCAGATCAGGCTGACTAAATGGTTTCCAGATGTGTGAATGGTAAACAACTGGTTTATCGTGCGGGCATAAAAATCTGCGGCATTCAGAATCTCTGACCAAACATCCCAGAGTCCTCCAGAACCATGACCAGAGAACGGACAAGCATGGACAGATCCACATACACGCAAACACACGATCGCATTGTCGCCGTTTCGTGTGTGATATCTGCTGTTGAGTATTTCCAGAAGCCTAGCATGAAAGAGCCGAAAACAAATGAGAAATCAAATCACCATCCCATCTGACATGCTTTGAAGTCATCTGTGCAAGAACATGAACCTTCACGTACATCTGACTGATGAAGCGAATGTGACACAATTACAGAGAAAGAGACATCCATGTGTGTGTGCAATATTTATTCTCTCTGTATGGGTTTTGCTCCATGTATTTAGAGGGCACATTCCCAGGCTGGGCGTTGGGATTCTCTCCTTCACTGTTTCCCACACAGAGCTCACAGGAGGCCCTTTGTTCCGGCTCCAGGCCGCGGAGGACCCAGATTCAGCACAGCGGCCCCTGAGAGACCTCCCTGCATTCTTCTGCTGGACGACCCTCACCTTCAGAGGTGCTCACTGCATTGGATTCACGCTAGTCTTTGAATCTTGTCTATTTATCGATGTCTAGCTCTCTCTGGCTATACCACGGATTGAAAAATTAATATTAGCAAATAATTTGAGCTGATTTCTTCACGTAAATGAGCAGTGACTACCAATGGGAGAGTAAACAGTGAAGTTCACTTACTTTTTAATAAAAAAAAAAAAAAACAGTACAGTGACTTATTACAGTGATTTTACAGCGATGAAATCACTGTCAGCATGAATAAAACTTACAGGGACAGTTAACCCATCATAATTTACTCCTGATCTAAGTTCCAAGCTTGTGTCTAATAAAAAAAGACCTCTTTTACTTTCACTGGATGGACAAAAAGTGCTGAGAAATTTTCATAATATCTTTGTTTGTTTCAGAGTTATACAGGTTTGTAAAGACATGAGGGTGAGTAAATGAAGACCATTTTCATTTTTGAGTGAACTATGCCACTTTTAGGATACATAAACACCCAAAACTTGGTGCGACACAAAAAGTGATTTAAACATCTCTATTCTAATATGAGTTTTTACTATAATTGACCATAACCAAGAAAAGCAATGAGCTAGAAACCAATAGAATTGTAATATCGTCACCTGCTAGCAAAATGCATCTTTCTCCATTGACAACTGGTAAAAATGGCAAAACATATTGCTTTTTATATGTATTTACGTACGTATTATAATAGATATTATGTGTGTGCATGTATATATCCAAAGTATAAAATAAAAGATGAACAGAAAATATGGTATAGTATAGTATAGTATAGTACATATTGTAAAGTAGATGTTTTACCAGTGCTCAGCTTTACTTTTAAGGTTTTTTTTTGTTTTTTGTTTTTTTTTAATCAAGGTCTTAAAAGCATGGAATGGATTACCTTTGACAGTTGTGTCCAGAATTCAGTGCTGATATACAGACATGGAAGATTTCAAATAATGTGGTTCATGGGAGTTACCTTATCTTCAATCTTATTCAGTTTGGACTTGAGTTCTGAGACCAGCAGGGATCAAATCTCAGATAAAGGGATCAATCTAAATCTAAACTCAATCTAAACTGGAATGTGAGATTATCAATCACGCTATTCACCAGTCTAGTTTGTTAAGTAGCAGTCTTGCAACATGTTTTATACAAAATGACTCTAGCACACTTTACTCAAGTGGAACTGTCCCTAAGAACACTCTGTTGATGGCTTATAGACTGTCCCTTGTGTGATTTGAATTTATAGCCTCAGCCACTACATCACACTACCCATCTGATCAACATATGAATGTTTAGCAGGATACAAACTGGAGTAACACCAACCCAAATATGAAAGAGCATCCAAAGCGAGTCACAGAGACCCTGGATGATTTAAGGTGAACTGTTAAAAAGCTAAAACTATTATAAAAAGTCGTTTTACATGTTTTCTAGCTGGTCTAAACAAGTCTAGACATTTACAATCATTCCAAATGGGCACAAAATGTTACAAATATCTTGCATTTTTTCTCTTCTGCATCTCGCTGGCAGACAGACTGTTAGGAACACAGATTGTTAGGCCAAATTTCAAAGACTGATTAATTGAGTAATAAGAAAAAAGTCAGACAGAAAAAGGGATGAAGAAAAGACAACTCTTTTTTGGACTGCAGTAGAGAGTGTGTGTTTTTACTGGAGATCACAGTCCTTACATGCTGCTCCAAGCCAACAAGAAATCTAAATCAACCCTGTTTGCTTTAATACACATGCCTGGTCTTATGGGAATGATTCACCAGTGCACAACTTTCCAAAAAAAAAAAAAGTTTGTATTTTTACATCAAAAGGTAATAATTTGCTAGAACTTAGAAATAAAATTTTCCAGATAAAATCATCATAACATTTCCCCTCCCCAATCCATTTTTGTGTCACATTATGGAAAGCACAAGCTTAAAAAAAATGTGCTCTACAAAGCTGATATTTTTGACTAATGTCACCACAGTACAAATCATTCAGTACATAGTATACCATAATATTACCATCTAACACTATGGTACAACCAGTACTTTTAATAAAGGCATTAACATGAAGGAGAGCCATATACAGATCAGTCTTTCTCTTTTGCGCTGCATTGTTGATGGCCAGAATTTAGATGGTTGCTATAGAGATCGATGGGAGGTAGGGCAACCACATTTGGGTATGAGGGGATGGAACGAGTGCGAGTGCGAGTGAGGGAGAGAAAGAGAGAATATTGTCATAATTGCATGTTCTGCTGATGGTGCTTAAGAAGTGAAGCCAGCAGGCAAATGAAATACAGATCGTCGTTTGCCGCGTGACCTCTCTGAGAACGAGAGAGTGATGGATGTGAGAGAAAGAGACTTTCGTTGGGCCACAAACACCACAAAACAGCCTTGGCGCTATACAACTACCCCAAATCACTCTGAGACAAAAACTTGAAGAATTTGGCGAGAGAGAGAGAGAGAGAACGGGGAAAAAACAAAGAAATCAAAACTTGGCACCTTCAATGTCTCCTGGCTGTTAATGCAACAGCAATCCTCTGTGTTACCTTACATCGGTTAAGTCGTTTGTCACTGATCATTAGGGTGAGTTATCTTTTGAGGCATGAAATTGGAGCCAGACATCCATTCTCAAAGTAAACACTTCTCTCTGAGGGGCAACAGATTTGTTAGAAATCTATTAGGAGTCAGCCGGTGTGGCCCAACGGTAATTTCTCGTTAATGGAGGAGCTCTGTGGGTGTGTTTGGCTTTTCCATCTGTACTTTCTTGAGTGATTATTTGCAATGATGTGTTTCTTTGTTCTTGAGAGCCCATATACACATACCAGACTCAGGCCAGATGGGAGCTGGCAAACCTATGACTGTATAACTTCAGGTTTGAACTGCTGAAAAAAAAAAAAAAAACAACAACACACACACACACTTAAACTAACCTAAGCTGGTCTTCCAGCTAAGAAAAGTGCCCAAAATCCTTCTGAAGTGCTTCTGAAATGGCATTTAGGAGTTTTTACAGGCTGTTCAGTTTAATGCTTTTCGGGGGTGGCATAAAAGTAAATGATCTGTACACACTGAATTGCTCACCTTTTGACTACGTCATCTCCACTCCAACACGTGAGCTCGTCAACGCCCATCTCTCCCTCGCACAATGTCTCCGGAAGTATGGAGAAGAAAGACTTATACCGGGAGAGATACCCCGTAAACTCCCTACAACACAAATCAATAAACAAACAACACATGCAGATAATAAGTAACATTGTGAGACATTAAGGTTTTTAAATGTTTTGAAAGAAAAAACCCAGAGAACCCATTGTTTTAGGAACATATTTTAAGGCTATTATAGACATTTAATCAGAATGAGCTTTATTGGCCAGGTACGTTTACACATACGAGGAATTTGTTATAGTGACAGGAGCTGCACAGTGCAACAGAATGACAGCAACAGGACAGGACAAAGATAATAAAAGAATAATATGCAAATAGGCAATGTACAAAATAGCAAAAACACAATATATAATATAGACAATTATGTGTGTACAGGTCTGATATGTGCAAATTTGAAGTGGGAAAATAAGTATGTGTGGTGAATAAATAAATAATGTATAATAGTGTTGTGTGTTTCACGTTTAATGTCAAGTGGTCATGAGATTGATAGCCTGAGGGAAGAAACTGTTCCTGTGTCTGGTCGTTCTGGTGCTCAGAGCTCTGTAGCGTCGACCAGACGGCAGCAGGTCAAAGAGGGAGTGTGCTGGATGTGAGGGGTCCAGAGTGATTTTGACAGCCCTTTTACTCACTCTGGATAAGTACAGTTCTTGGAGAGTGGGGAAGATTGTACCAATGATTCGCTCAGCAGTCCAGACTACCCTCCGTAGTCTTCTGAGGTCAGATTTGGTAGCTGAGCTGAACCAGACAGTTATTGAAGTGCAGAGGACGGATTCAATGATGGCGGAGTAGAACTGTTTCAGCAGCTCCTGTGGCAGGTTGAACTTCCTCAGCTGGTGAAGGAAGTAAAGCCTCTGCTGGGCCTTTTTCACAAAGGAGTCAATGTGAATGTCCCACTTCAGGTCCTGAGAGATGGTGGTGCCCAGGAATCTGAATGACTCCACGACAGTCACAGTGCTGTTCATGATGGTGAGTGGGGGGAGAGCAGGGGGGTTTCTCCTGAAGTCCACAATCATCTCCACAGTTTTGAGCCTGTTAAGCTCCAGGTTGTTAAGACTGCACCAGACAACCAGCTCCTTAACCTCCTGTCTGTAAGCAGACTCGTCACCATCCTGAATGAGGCCGATAAGTGTGGTGTCGTCTGCAAACTTTAGGAGCTTGACAGAGGGGTCTTTAGATGTGCAGTCATTCGTGTAGAGGGAGAAGAGCAGTGGGGAGAGAACGCAGCCCTGAGGAGCTCCAGTGCTGATCGTACGGGTGCTGGATGAGAATTTTCCCAGCCTTACTAGCTGCTGCCTGTCTGTCAGGAAGCTGGTGATCCACTGACAGACGGAGATGGGGACGGAGAGCTGAATTTGTTTATTCTCAAGGGTTTCCGGGATGATGGTGTTAAAAGTGGAGCTGAAGTCTACAAACAGGATCCTCACATAAGTCCCTGGTCTGTCTAGATGCTGCAGGATGAAGTGCAGTCCCATGTTGACTGCATCATCATAATTAATTGTATGATATTACATTACATTAAGTATATGAAAAATAAAATTAAATATATATATATTAATTAAATTAGTGTATGCATTTTGTCCGACTGGGGATGGGATGGAGATGAAAAATTGTCTGTCCAAACATGTTTATTTCAAGGACAACCTTTACAGAGACAACAGCATGGAGGTAGGTAGTTACGGGTCACATGCTTAGTAAGGAACCAATCAGGCAACCTGAATTTAAAATTACTAAATCTGTTTTTCACACTTTGGTTTGTTTGCTTGATCTGAACCCAAGTTCGATTCGATCACTCTCCCATCAGACCACATTTCTAAAAAAACATTCAGTTTTCAGTTTCTAAATAACATCCAGAGTCAACATCAAACAAATTATGTGTTAACATTAGTGGTTCACATGCAAACATTAGGCCAGCCTGCATTCATACCAAATGTAAATCAGACGGGAAACCACATGAACCATAGTCAGACTTGGGTACAACTTTTCAGCTTCCACAGCAACCAAACAAACCAAACTGTAATGACAAAAGGACCCGATCTGCACTAAAACACTAGTGTGAAACACCCTAACTGGTAAGGTAACTGTAGTAAGTGGGTAAAAAGAGACAGAGCTAACCTATTACCCAAGGAAAGTACACATACAGATTCAAATTTGTAAGAAAGATAATCATAAATAAATGCAACTTTTTAGTAAATGTATTCATGCTTACCGTGCAACCTTTTTCAGAGTTCTACCTCCATCGCTCTTGGAGGTTCTCAGAGGGAGTGAACTGATAACGGTCAAAACCCCCAGTACAAGACAATGGAACAGTCCAGAGGAAGATGAGGCAAGCAGTTTGGAGGGGAGAACAGAGAGATGGAAGAAACCAAAGGGCAACAAAACAGGGGAGGGGATGATGGTGAGAAAGGGAGAGAAAAATCATGACCATGGAGAAATAAAAATCACTCATGCACATGCAAACCAGACCTGAAAGATGGGTTACATCACACTAGCAATGAAACTCAACCAGGCGGATTCAGGAAGTATTTTTCCCTCAGAAAAAAACATCAAGGGTTAAAACCTAACTAGACCAAGCACTGAGATCACAACAAAATGAGATTTATTTAACATTTTGAGGGAATTAATGACATAATTGAAACATTCTGGGTTTCGTGTTGCTTTAATGCTTCAAAAACATTACTAAATGTCTTTAGTTAAAATTCATCCATAAAATTAACTATGAACTATTCATTTTTACTTCCATAACCCTGCTGTTGAGCTCCATTATTCATGTCATTGGAGGTTCAAAATGGACTTAACAGGCAACCTAGCAGCCTGTTTTAATTTATTCTATTTAACTAAGTATAACATTGTGTTCTGACCTCTGATCTTAATGATGGAGCGCTCTAGCTATTCTTTGAAAATAATTGTACATTTTTCATTTATAAATTTCCAGGCCTGCCAGCCACAGCATTTCCAAGGCTCTTAGTGCAGAGAGATGATGTCATCCGTACGGTGATGAGTGTTTGCTGTCCTCTGCTCCACTGCCTCCTGCACACCGGAAAAACCTCTAATCCATTTATCTCTCTCTGTTCCTGCAGTCTCAGTGCCAGTTA
This sequence comes from Onychostoma macrolepis, assembly GCF_012432095.1. Classification (NCBI taxonomy): domain Eukaryota; kingdom Metazoa; phylum Chordata; class Actinopteri; order Cypriniformes; family Cyprinidae; genus Onychostoma; species Onychostoma macrolepis. The sequence goes on along the minus strand of NC_081156.1, from coordinate 29,046,921 downwards.
CAGCACTGTCCTTGCCAGCCTACCACTTAGTGATGGCTATCTGCAGCGTGTGTGAGGACCTTCAAGATACAGGTTAAATGTCCGATAGCATATTTTTAAATCAGGGTCTTTAGAGACACTTGCCAAATGGGTATATGTGTCTGTTTTCCCAAAGCATGTGTACCTGCATATATTTACACACACTTCATGACGTGTTTCAGGACAGCAAGGCATCATGGGCCTAGAGGAGTTTTTAATACAGATGCACAATATATCGGTGGTCATTGCCATATTGTTCAATATTATTGCTTTTATTATTGGAGTAGGTCTGATTAAACAGATAATAGAGGTTATTTTGATGTACATGTCATAATGTCTTTCTATGCCAGATTACAAAAGTGTGTTGTATAACAGAAAAGATGGAGAAAAAATAATAATAATTTAATAGCAGGTTAAAATTCAATAATGAACCCTTAAAAAAAATACAGAATATGGGAACGATTAATACCAGGATTAAAAATAATGACAAAGGAATATATAAATTAAAATAAATATATATATATATATATATATATATACACACACGTGTGTGTGAGAAAAAATTATTATAATTCAATGTATGATCCTAATTTTTATTTTATTTTAAATAGTTTTAGAAGAACTATATCCTATCACCTACCAGTGAGTAAGTGTATAATATTGGTGGTCATATCAATTATCGGTATTGGCCTATAAATGTAATTATTGGTGCATCCCTAATTTATAATTTACAGGCAGATCTTCAGGTTACAAAAAAACTAAATTATAGTAATAAAAAACAATTAAAAAATTCTCTACCTTAAGACTTTTCAATATCAAAGAGCTGTAAAAATGGGTTTTTCAATAAATGCATCTTGGGATCCAGCCTAACCTGTGAAGGTGCGCCAACATGCCGATATTATCGGATCCTGGAACGTCCTGTGAGCTGTTGGCAGGTGGAGGGGTGACTGAAGTCGGAGGAAACGTCCTGACTGTGGCTGAAGTAGCATTTGAAGAGTGACCACATACCTTATCCACCTGAAAGACAGAGAGACACAGATGAGAGAGGGCTATGCTCTCTCTGTCCCTTCAGGAAGACAGAACGAATGACATAAGTTTCTTTGTCTCTGTGATAAATTAAACTAATGGAAAAGCAGAGACAGTAACAGATCACATTTGTGTGCACATGAATGAATGAATTGATTAAGACCTCAGCCAGAGACAGTGTGTGTGCGGTGTCTTTGAGCGTGTGTGTCTGGCTCTGGTTTTGCCTATATTTTGGGGATCAAATATCCTCAAGCATAGTAAAACCTGAAATCAGTTACACTGTGGGAAGCAGCCAACAGTCTCCACAAGGAAAACAGCTTAATAAACAAACGAAATAACATCTTAATAAAAATCTAAAAATGCAGAAAGGATTCTGTGAGGGTTGCGTGGAGGGTTAGGGGCCAAAAAATATCATTAGCTCAGTCTAATAACAACAAAAGTCAATGGAAAATCCCTACCATGATGGAAAAACAAACGTGTGTCTGTGTATAAGCCAGTTTCTCTCATTAGAGACCATTGCTGTAACACAGGATATCAATTTGCATTTGCTTTTATATCTACACCTCCTTCACCTCTGTCTCTTCCTCGTTCTCACACACACATTTAATCAATGCCGTTTCATCCCACTAAAAGCTCCGGCAGACGTCACCAGTCCATTAGTCAAAGCAGACTCGACTACGGCGATCCAAATGATTACCCCCTGTTTCTGCCCTCTCCTATCAGTCACCTTTAATAATGACAATTTTATTTGGCATTAATAAATCTTTATCTCTTGCATCATTTGTCATTGCTCCGGGAGCTCGGACGTAAGGGTGGAGGACAGGACTACATTCCGTCACTCGCTTTACAACGTGAATGAATAACAAGATGCAACTCTCAATTAATACGATTAATACGCTGAAATAAATGGTGTAAGATTGGAAGGAAAGGTACAAAACTGTCACTTTGGCAGTATTCTTTTTTTAAAGGTCCTAATATGTACAATATAGAATAGATACTAATATAGTACAAAATATGCACCATTTAGGGCCTTTTAGCTTTTGTACCTTAGTGTACCGTCCCAGTGATAGCTTTGTACCTTTTTTTCCTGACAGTAGAAACAATTTTCACTAAAAAAATTACAAGTAACAACAAAAAAAATGGCAAGTAACATGACAATTTAAAGTGATATTTTGAAGTCAAAACACATACATTTCATGTGCATTTTTTATGATGATATGAAGAACATTTGGGTCATCAGGGCAATGTTTCGCTACACTTGCAATGTCCAATTTCTTAAAAAGTCCTCAAAAACAAAACTGCTAAAATTACTTGAAAAAAAAAAAACTTGGAGCCTTCACTAGCAGAAAGGTTCATTTATGGACTAAATATCCTAAATAACTAAATATAAGTCTTAAGTAAAATCTAAAAATATCTGAGAGTGAGATGGGCCTTTACCACTGTATGCAAAGAAATGACTAGACTACCACAAAAATGGGCTCAAGGTTTGATTCAGACCCAACAATGAAACTGCATCTGTACCATTTTTAGTGTCAATCTGTTCACTACAAGTTAGTAAAATTATGTAAGTTTTATTCCAAGATCCACAAATAGCAGCTCTCTCAAAACACACACACACACACACGTAGAGACCGTAAGAATCCGATATCTTTCTGGACACGATACCAGGCTAAAGGAAAAGAACATTTACAGCATTTATTAAACTACAGTATATTTAAGATACCTGATATAAGTACATTTAATATACTTAAGAGCTTGTGCAAACATTATTAAACACTGACATGTGTTAAATATCAGATTTAATTAATAATAATAAACTGAATCAGTTTCTTTCTTTTACTTTCAGAAGCCTTTGAGCCTACAGAGAATGAGGCATTATGGGTATCGGCCAAAAATGTGGGAGTGCTGGGAAAATATTTGTGTTTTGATTTTGTTGTATTCTGTGTAGTTTATTGATTTACCCTCTATTGTAAATATTTTTCATCCTTCTTTTTGACGAACAGCATGGGAACCATCGTTTCCCCACAAATAAACCCAGCGGTGGATTTTGGACAGAGTATCTAAAATACACAAGAGTTATCCTTGAACCATCATGTATTTTATCCTATTCCACGGATAATTTCTTTTCTTTTCTTCATCCTAGTCAGTTTTACATAACTGAGCTGCAGTTCTGCATATTTAAATCAGTGAAAAAAAACTTTTCTAATCTGAGATTCAGGCAGTTACATGAGCTTCTTTATGCATGGATGGAATTTCTCTCCGGAAGTTTCCCAGTGTCCAGTATCAAATTATTCTACAACCGGAAAGTCTGGGAATTTTTTCTTGTAAGGCTTGGATAATTTTATAAGTTAATAAAATTTCAATAAATCTGATGGTAAAAACTAAATGTCTGCAGCCCAGAATGAACCCAATGACCTTCTCCAGATCCCCTACTCCTGTAAATGGGGTTCAGAATGTTTTGATATTTGTTCATTTTATCAAGACTCAGAGGTGGTCAAAAACACATTTGTAGTGTAAACACTTCCCTTTTCTGAAAATCCTTTTTTAGCACAGTAGATGACTGACAGGTGACTTCTACGACACTTAACTCACCCTCACCTGTCAATCATTCAATGTGTTAACACAAGGTTTAAATTTTACTGGTTATGTACAGTTTAAGGAATTCATAGTATTGTATTATATATATATATACACACACACATATATACACATGTATGTATATGTATATACATATATACATATATATGTATGTATGCATGCATGTATGTGTGTGTGTGTGTGTGTGTGTGTGTGTGTGTGTGTGTGTGTGTGTGTGTGTGTGTGTGTGTGTGTGTGTGTGTGTGTGTGTGTGTGTGTGTGTGTGTGTGTGTATATATATATAATAAGAACTGGTTGAAGACATTGAAGCATATTAGTTCATTCTTTAAACATGCGTATGAGAGAGAGAGAGGCAGAAGTGACCTCAGCGACACCCTGATCTGTGACGCTAAACACAATGGATCATTCCACTGGTCAACTGTTACTCAATTACCTACTGTTGAAAGCAGAGGTTTGCTCTTGTCTGGTGAGAATGCGTGCACCTGTCTGTCCTTGTAATATCTGTGAAATGCCAGTGTGTGAAACATTCCGGGTGTGATTAGACGGGGTCTGAACGGTGCTTTATCCCACGTGGATGGAGTCTCAGAGGAAGACACATGCGGGAGCTGTGAGCGCTTGGACTTGGGTAACAGATTGACTGTGTATTTGTGGTTGGTAGCGGGTGTTTGGCTGCAGTTTTACTACAGTGCGCTATGAGGAAGTCTAATTTAAGGCATGTGATCTTTATATGTGCCAACTGCTCGATCTATATCTTTTTCAGAGGACTGTTTTAAAGACAGACTTTTCCTTCAATCATCATGTTTGTGTAAGTCTCTCTCTGGGGGAGTATTGAGTTACATGGTGTGGTGATGGTGTGTGATGAAGTTTGTTGATGTAAGAATCTGCTCCAGAGGCAGCACAACTTTCTCAGTGCTCTCTTGCCCAAAACTCAGAGAGAAAGAAAGACAGACTGACAGACAGAGCTAGACGATACACAGACCGATAGACGGACGGATGGACAGACAGATAGAGCGACAGACAGACAGACGGATAGATAGAGCGACAGACAGACAGACAGATAGATAGAGCGACAGGACAGACAGACAGATAGACAGAGCGACAGGACAGACAGACAGATAGACAGAGCGACAGGACAGGACAGACAGATAGATAGAGCGACAGGACAGACAGACAGATAGATAGAGCGACAGGACAGACAGACAGATAGACAGAGCGACAGGACAGACAGACAGATAGATAGATAGAGCGACAGGACAGACAGACAGATAGACAGAGCGACAGGACAGACAGACAGATAGATAGAGCGACAGGACAGGAAGACAGATAGATAGAGCGACAGGACAGACAGACAGATAGACAGAGCGACAGGACAGGACAGAGCGACAGGACAGGCAGAAAGACAGAGACCGATAGAGTGACAGGACAGGACAGGCAGACCGATAGAGCGACAGGACAGGACAGGCAGAAAGACAGAGACCGATAGAGCGACAGGACAGGCAGAAAGACAGAGACCGATAGAGTGACAGGACAGGACAGGCAGACAGATAGAGCGACAGGACAGGACAGGCAGAAAGACAGAGACCGATAGAGCGACAGGACAGGCAGAAAGACAGAGACCGATAGAGCGACAGGACAGGACAGGCAGAAAGACAGAGACCGATAGAGCGACAGGACAGGCAGAAAGACAGAGACCGATAGAGTGACAGGACAGGACAGGCAGACAGATAGAGCGACAGGACAGGACAGGCAGAAAGACAGAGACCGATAGAGCGACAGGACAGGCAGAAAGACAGAGACCGATAGAGCGACAGGACAGGCTGGCTAGCTAGCTAGATAGCTAGATAGATAAACCAAAAAAAAATCACTTTAATCACTTCCAGTAATCCAAACTCTGATCTAAATCAGGTGGGAATGTGCAGACTGTCAAAGCCAATGACAGAAGAACACTGATGATTCTACTGCAAAAGAAAATACATCTAACCGCTGCTTCACATTTTAAAAGAGGAAATGCCAAAATTATTTTTTAAATGCCAGCGCTGTTTGAACAACATCACAGAGTGTCTCAGTGGTGTTGAATTAAACAGTGTTCAGAATCAGGCAGTGGCTGTGCCAGTATGGGAGGAGAAGCCAGCTTCACTGTTCAGTTAGCAGATTGTTTTTCATGTAGGTCTGGCTTGAGTGTGTGCTTGAACTGTGATTCTCTGGCTGCTTTGTTTGGCTTCACTGTTGTCACGCTGATACTCACACATACACAATTAGCTGATTAATGATCGATCTGTCTCTGCCTGTCTGTCTGTCTCTCTGTCTGTCTGTCTCTCTGTCTGTCTGTCTGTCTCTCTCTGTCTGTCTGTCTGTCTGTCTGTCTGTCTGTCTGTCTGTGTCTGTGTCTGTGTGTGATCTATTTGTGAACTTCGCATCTCCACATGCATTCTACTCTCGTATTAGAGCAAACCGTTTCAGACCCACCACGCTACTGACTTGATTACGTGTACCGTACCATCAACGCTACAATTCTGAGAATCCCCGGTGATAAAAATTGCTAAAATGCTTTCTCCATCCAAGTTAAAAGAACAAAGACAACTATAAGACAACATTGATAGGTTGATTTATTTCCTAATTTCCAAAAAAATGTTTTTGAGCAGTCTGATGCATAAAGTTTGTCAGTTCCTTACTTTCTACTTAAAAAAGGAAAGACAGAACAGTTGGTCACGCTTATGTTTCAATATCACAAAGTACATGAAATCAGCAATGAAATCTGAAAATGGTATCATAATTTTTGTTTATTCAGCTGAAATGACACCCCAAAGGCTATTCTATAATCTGGTGCAATTAATGCTTTCAAAACCAAACCAAAATGAAAACAAGATTGAGATAAACAGTTAATAAAATAAAACAATTTTAAAAATATTTATATATTTTTATAATATATTTAACGTATATTAATCACATTATTTTAAAACTATTTTAAATTGGTTTTGTGCAACTAATTAAGACTTTTTACTTTTTATTATTACTTTTTTCCATATTTTTTATTTTATTTATTTAATTTTAAGAAAAAAAGACCTTTAACATTTTTGTAGTGAAAATAAAATAAAAAAAAGTTTTTGAATATTTATATCATTTTTATATTATGAAATAAACATTACTATAACAACACCCAAAACAAATGTTGCAACTAATGCTTTCTTAAAATGAATCATCTGGATTTTATTTCATATTAATTTCATAATTTCAGTTACTAGCCCAGATGATTAACTACTAACCCACAACACCCTCAGGAAAAAGAGAGAGACAACGAGATTTAATATGTGGCACATCCAACGACCAACATTTTATGTTTTGCACTTGAAGATTGCTGGAAATGCCAGCTGGAAGTTGTAAATGCAATTTACAACCACCACCAAGCAAACAAACAAACAAACAACAAACACATTGTCTGTAGCAATGGGCATTTCTGAACTGTGCATTGCTATATACTGTATGTTTCTTAAATGCTATCTGTCTCCTCGGTCCATCTCAGCCAAGTTTGTGGTCTGGACACACACTCCACCTCAGAAAGTTTCCCAGATATAAATCCTCCTCTCTCTCATAGTTCTCTTAAAAAACTTCTCTTTACAAACAGAAGGGTGCTGAGGATCTGACCCCAGACTGGCTGACTCAGCGACTGTTACGCTCACTTTCCTCGCCTCTCTCCTTTCCTCTCCTCACCTCGTCCCTCTCCTCTACTATCCTCTCAGATCTTCTTTTCTCTCCTCCATATTTCACTCTAAACTGTAAATATTCTGTTAAGAGCATATTTCTCGGCAGTTTGTCATAATCATTCACATATGATTTGCAATCTGGTTTCTCAGCAAACGGATGTCGCCAGCCTCTAATGTAACTGCCTTCCCAAAACATCAACGTAAACAACATTTTGAAAGATGATGCACTGGGAAACCAAATCAGAGAGAACTCCGTTTAGGGACCAAAAATGCATTACAAAGCAAGAATGAGGAAATTCTTCCAAGTCAACTAAAGGTCAGGCTTCTATTAACGTCTCCATTCAGTTTCTTTAGAATCTGGGCTACTATCAACGTCCCTGATGCACGGGAGTGTTATGATACAGTACTGGTTAAATTTTTTCGGGAAACAGGCTATAATTTTCTAGGGGAAATGAAATGAAATGAAAATGAAAAAAGAAAAAAAAAGACGAAAAGAAAATGGAAAAGAAAATACAAATAAACGAAAAATATAAATAAATCACAAAATAAAAAATATATAAAATAAAATAAATGAAATTAAAGTATAAACTAAAAAATATATATGAAGTACAAAAAAAAAAAAAAAAAAATCACTGCTGCTTATCCATGCAAAATAGTAGCTTTTCTGGTAACAATACATAATTTTCTTGGGGTTACATAAAATAAAGGTAATATAATAAATTAATAATATAATATAATATAATATAATATAATATAATATAATATAATATAATATAATATAATATAATATAATATAATATAATATAATATAATATAATATAATATAATATAATATAATATAATATAATATAATATAGCTGTTTATCCATGCTTTAAATTCAGTGATAAATTAATTTAAATTAAACTTATGTTCAAATTTGACTGTCACCCTAATTGAGATACTCGCTGATTTTTTGCTAGATAAATATTCTCTGATGTGTGAAATAAATTACATGTAGTGATTACTGATATAATTGTCTATTATAAATAAATAAAAGGCATTTATATACACACTTAAGTGATTTTTATTTATCAGGAATAAAATTCAAATAGTTGTGATCATGTCTGATATAGTGATAATTAATTGTTAGTCTGTCAAATTTGGATCACTTTCTCTCCTGGCTGTTGGAAGTTCACAGCGCTTGTCTCGTGCCACATATTAACAATTACATGAATATACAGGTAAAACGGCATGTGAGCCATCTGGATGTCAGCGAAGAGCTGCATAAATCAGGATCAGCACTAATCCGATTCCTCATTCCTCCCAAATCACAGAACCACCACCTTTTCCCGACCCGTTCCGCTATTACAATATTAAACTCTCTGGGCCCAAATGCAAACATTGCGATGAATGTTCATATTCATAGATTCTTAAAATATCTCGTCCTATATTTATAATCCAAACATTTCTAGACATATTCTCATTTCCTCTCAATTATTCATATCAAATGAACCCTACGTCCATCAGTGCATATAATAATTCCCTGTATCCACAAATTTGTGTTCACAGGAATGAGTATATAGTACCAAGGGATAAAAACAGCACACAAAGCAAGGGAAAAGACCAAAAATGAACAAGAAAAGAAAAAATAAAGTGGGGTGGGGGCTTTCTCCTTCACTATAGTCATTCACTCCGTCAGATTGGAAAATAAATGGCTCCGCTGAGGGTTACAAACTTGGTGAGGTAATTGATTCCTCACTTTTTACTCACTGGAAAGATGGATTGGGGAAGGGATAGCGTGATATGGCACTTTCCAGAAATAGGGTAAAGGGCCTGAAACACTTAGTCTGTATTTTTTATTTTCAAGTCTTATTTTCTATAGATTTTTCAAATTCCATTACTAAAATTTCTCCAAAGTTTAACAATGTCAAAAACACTGCACTGCACAAAACAAAAATAAAATGAAAATAAACCTAGCATGAAATGTATTTAGCTACTTTATTTTTTCTTAGATAACTTTATAAAAGTTGTTTGCACCGCGCTCTTCCATCGCTTGAATCAATTAAATCACTTATAGTACATGAAACAGTCTTTTCTTTTCTTTTTGTTTTATTCTACATTTATCACCAATAAGACAAGGACACAGATGTTTCGGCTCAAAGGCCTTCTTCAATGTCTTAAAAGATACAAATCCTTCACCCACTTTTTAAATTACTCATTTGACGTCAGTTCATTTACCAATGTTCATTCATTTACAGCTTATGTATTCCATTTCAATATTAAACAACTTGCATTTAAATATCATACCCATTATCATAACCACCACTGCACTACAATATACCTATTAGATACCTTTATATAAAAACTTCTAATAGCTTTTATAATAATAAAAAAAAAAAGATATTTGTGCCTCTAATGCAAAAGGAAAAAATGGTAAATGGGAGCTAGAGGAAGGTGAGTAAGAGACGCAGGGCTCTTTTACTGACCCCTCTTCTCATGACCGTCTGTGTTCTGGGCTTTGGAAATCTTTTCTAATCCCAGGGGCCTTGTTTCCATTATCTTAAAGCACAAGCTACTATTAAAATTCCTGTGTAAGACTGTAATTAGAGCCCTCAGTTAAACCTCGGAGGAAATAAGGTAGAGCAGCACATTAACTGCTTGGGACGGCGGATAATGAATTATTACATTTTTCTCGTTTTTGTCTGACGTGCGCTCACAGTTGTCAGCAGCCACTCTGAGGCACAGCAATTACGGGTCACCGAAAGACTGTCTGTTTCCACGCTAGCAACATTGAGACATCACAACACTTCAAATGAACTCTGACCTCACGTCTACAGTCCCGTTCCATCTCCAGTTGGGAAATAACATTGCAGCGTAAATCCTGTCATTCAGTCTAGCAGTAGAATTATTAATGGACCTTAAACCTGTTGAAATATACAATAATCACTAGGAAAACACTCCAAATTGGATGAAATCACTGGAAGAAGGGAAAGAAAGAATAGAAAGAAGAGTTTAAAATACAAAAAGAGAGATTAAGGGAGGATCCTGAGCTCTTCAGCTTTTAAACTTTTCCATCTATAGGTATATATGTATGCATGTATGTATTTTTTTGTTAAATATGAAATTTTGTATATATAAATCACAAAAATACTAAATATATATATATATATATATATATATATATATGATTAAATTATAAAATTAATAAAAATGTATGTTTCATTAATAAAAAGTATAAATTTCTATTATTTTTATTATTCATATAAAAGACATTTTATACAGAAAATAAATAAATAAATAATTACATATAATTGTATTTCATATCATTTATATACTTTATTGCAGTTTTGTACACTACTGTTTAGATGTTTGGGGTAGATCGGAAGAATTTTCAAACATTTTTATTAATAAAACAGTAATATTGTGGAAATATTACCATTTAAATAACAGTTATTATTATTGTTATTATTATTGTTATTATTATTATTATATTTTGCATTAATTTATTCATGTTATTTCAGAATGAATTTTCAGTAGCCATTGCTCCAGTCATCATTGTCACATCATGATCCTTCAGAAATCATTCTATTAAATAATAATAATAATAATAATAATAATAATAATAATAAGTTATTGTTGTTAATAATAATAATAATAATAATAATTAATACAAATCTTTCAAAGCTTTGAAAAAATGACTTATGGGACCTCTAGAGAAACTGACAACTGAATCCTACTGCAGGGTAGACATTGATTTAGTGGCAAGTAAACAAGATATCCTTGATCAAACCTACTGTATACATGACGCTTTAGGTCTCAAGGTACTATCCAATTTCAGATTTACCCTCTTTTAAACATCATGTAATAAATGCATACTACGTGTTTGGTCACTGTGGCTGTCACTCATATGGTCCCCTTGCTGAAGTGGGCAGATTTTGGCCAGAATAAGGGCCTTTATACCCAAAAAAGGGAAGAAAGGAACAATGGAGGAAGTTTGCACTCTCTAATTGTATAACCAGCACTGACGGTCCAGAATTTAAAAAGATAATGAAAGGAATGTGCATTGCACACACACACACACACACACCATTACCCGAGTTCAGCTGGTATCACAACCCAGCATCACCTAAACCCAATGGTACATGTGTATGACACCTGATCTACAGGGATTTAAAACCACACACACACACACACACACACACACACATACACAGTAAGACCACAGAGATGTAAAAAGATAACCCAGTCCGCTTTTAAAAACCTCTCGATCTACTCTCTCTCTCTTCGTCCCAGTCGTACAGTGCTGGTCAATAGAAGTCTTTCAGACATGCATGAGGGCAGCCAGCGCTGTCAGCACCTACAGTGTCTCGACAGACCTCTAAAACCTGATCCCAGAAAGCACACACACACGCAGCATGCCCTCTCAGGCAGCACACATGATGGGACGGCATGCCAACCACAATCCGTTTGGGAAAGTATCCCAGTGAAAATCAAACCATTGCTATAATTCCTCTAATAACATCCCAGCTACACACACACACACATTTGAGAGAGAGTGGAGAAGACTATGGTTTATGATCTTTGGAAGGAGAATACAAAAATGAGAGAGGTGGAAAATTGTTGGGCATTATTTTAACAGACCTGAATACAACTTTATCGGGAGATAAAACAATGGGGGAAGAGTACAAGCAAGGGGTTGTGGGTAATGGAGTCTGTTATCAGTATGGCAGTCCTGTCAGGCTCACCATTTTCTCAATAATTTTTTGCTGAGTGTAAAGAAAACAGTGGAGATTTACACACAGCAGCAGAGGAAAACAGAAATCGCCTGCCAGAAACAATCTCCAAACCTTTTCCATCGTTTAATGCAGGATTCTATTCCTCCACAGAATCTGGACCCCAAAAGCTGTTTTACTGAAAGAATCTATTCAGAAAGACCACAGAATCGCTTTATGTACGTTACTATTTGAAAGTTTGGGGTCAGCAAGATAAAAATAAATACTTCTATTCAATAAGGAGGCATTAAATTGATCAAAAGTCGCCAAATCAGAATATTAGAATGATTTCTGAAGAACCAAGTGGCGCCAAAGACTGTAGAAACGGCTGTTAAAATTTACATTTTAAAATATATTCAAATAGAAAACATTTTTATTATTTTACATTATATTATTTCACAATATTACAGTTTTTACAGTATTTTTGGTCAAATAATGCAGCCTTGGTAAGCATAACACTTATGTAATATTTTGCTATTTTGATTATCTAATAAAAGATAATTATGTATTATATCCCAGAACACAATGCACTCAATTTGACTTTCCACATCTAGTGAAAAAAATGAACAAGAATGACATCAGCCATGATTTTTACTTTTCTTTCTTGACATATTTGATTGGTCTGCCAAAAGATTTAGAATTCATATAGCGCTGAATTAAACAAATGAAGTCATGTGACAAAAAAGTAGCATACTATTGTATATCTCTTCATTATTTATACTGTTTCACGCAGGCAGCATAGAGTGTATAAAGTAGTGCACTACTATTCCATTTCAAACAAATCCAAACACGCACACCATTATCACAATCCTGTGAGCCGAACAGATCAGTCAAAAGTTAACCAATCACATTCTGCCCTTTAAGCAAGCCACTTTTTAACAGCTTCAAAATTATGTAAACACACTAGTAGACAGTATAATGCCAGTATTCTAATGGAGTGTCACATTTAAAAGTGTTTCAGAATAAAGTGACCTGGGTTCATGTTGGCTGGGTCTTTCCAATCCCATGAAGTGGCATTTGAAGTGCGAATAAAAGTGAGTTTGACTGGGTCTGTGATAAATGGGCTCACAGTTCAAAGCTAAGAGCATGTGTACTATGGGTGTCAGTGATAAATGTACATACAAAATTCTGCCGTTGAGCCCTTTCCAAACACTCATTCACACTCTACACTACACAACAACAGATAACAGCAGCCTAAGAGACATTTTGTTTGGACAAACGGCACCAGAAGAATCTCGCTGAAAAGGTGAACTTGCCTGAACCCTTTCTGGATTTTCATGCTTTCAGGTTTTCTGCAAAGCTGCTTGCTAAGATGAACTACAACAACATTAAAGCTAGTGATCAATCAGTACAACACCAAGGCTGATATTAATCAACCAATATTTGCCATTTTTAATAATCACTTGGCCGACAAGTGTTGGAAGTAGGACTTTTATTTTGACAGCACCTAAGCACAGACACACAGGAGCAGTCTTCATTAATTTGCTGTCTTTATTTAACAGATAATATTATAGCGTTTGCCTTTCAATTTTTATATACAGTCAGCATTCAGACAATATGCATTTTAAACAAAAATACGCATTTTAAATAAGTCTATGAATACCTAATAAACATTTATTTTTTTAATACAATTTCTTTCAAATTGATTATTTTATTTAAATGATTTCTATTTTTTTTTACTAAAATAGATACAGATTTCACTGCAGTGATTGTTACTATCCAAACGCTTAGTCACACACTACGTGACAACTGTTGATTAGAAGGTTTGCGTTTTTCATCAACTTCTTGATTTGTGAAAAACCTTATAAGATCACAGAATTAACAAGTACCTGTGTAAAGCATAAAATGTCTATTTCACAGAATTTATATGCATTTATATATGTTCAAATTATAATTTTTTTTAATTTTTTTGGTTTTAAAATTGTTTCTATTTCTAAAACAAATATAAATTCCATTCACACGCTACATGACAACAACTGATTAGAGTGTTTACTTAATTTGTGTTTTTCCATCAACTTCTTGATTTGTCAAAAACGCTATAATAGGATTGCAGAATTTTGTTTTTTTTCAACAGAAAATTTTTCAAATTATTATGAAGTTCAAATTATTTTTTGATTCATTTTATTATTTGATTCATTTTCAAATTATTTATTCCTGTTTTTAGTAAACATTTTGTACCATCTTTAAAGGTGTCATATGGCGACGCTAAAAATACCATTATTTTGTGTATTTGGTGTAATGCAATGTGTTTACGAGGTTTAAGGTTTAAAAAAAACCTTATTTTCCACATACCGTACATTATTGTTGCTCCTCTCTGCACCGCCTTTTTGAAACGCGTTGATTTTTACAAAGCTCAGCGTTCTGAAAAGAGCAGTGTTCTCTGATTGGCCAGCTATCCAGTGCATTATGATTGGCCGAATACCTCAAGCGTGTCACGGAAATGTTACGCCCCTTACCACATTTCGAAACACACAACATCTCCACGATGTGGTGGCGGCAGCAACAATACTACAGCGAGAATAAAAGTTACGCCTTCCTTCTTTGTGTAAACATTTGGGCGGTGTTATGCAAATCTTCCAAAACAGTGATGTAGATTTGTGGAGGCGTGTTTAAATGAGGTGTTTTAGGAAGGCGTGGACGAGTCTTAACTCGTCACGAGTCACTCTGCTCTCTAAAATAGTATCTGCACTGGCCATAAAAAAAAAAAAAACACCCGGTCAACCACTGCTCACAGCATACAATTTTAACTATAATATGCATGCTAACACCCACCGTAGCAGTTAGCCTGGGCCCGTGGAGCTGAGCATAGAGTATGGCCTCCTCAACCTGACCTCTGATCCCCAGCAAGGCGAGCTCCAGGTTGTGCGCTCCGGCAACAATGTGAGTGAGATCCTGCAGCACTGTGACGTACTGTCTCCAGGGGTTGTGGAGCTCCGAGAGGCTAGCCAGGCATCCACGCATGACGTTGAGGCAGTAGCCGCTGCACGCCCGGATCAGGGTGAGTCCACGGCAATGAGAGCAGTAATGCATGCGTACCAAAGCGCGACTGCATTCCTTGGACAACTCTGCCGTATCGGTAACGTTCATTACTTCCAATCCCACACCGAGCGCCAGGCTGAGCACCCGGCCTGCCCGCAATGCACTTGCAAGCGTATCTGCCATTGCCTTTGGGTGCGCCCCAAAGGGATTAACGTCCTGCCTAGTCATGCGGAGACAGTCTCCAAGCTGGTTTGCATCAGAAGAGTCCTCGCTGATGCTCCCAGCCATGCCAGGATTGACAATACGAGTGTGGACTAATGGGAAGAGACTGTCAAAGAAACAGTGGACCGCAGCTTCAACAGAGACGTTGCCGGTGCCCTGGAGGAAGCGAGAAAGGTCCGTGAAGAGGCAGACGACGTGAGGGGAGATGGACGACATGAGAGAAGAGTATGTGGTCTCGAACAAAGAGGTCAGGTGATTCTGAGAGAAGGTGATTAGAGACTGGAACGTATCTGAAAAAGAAAGAAGTTGAGATATAAATATAAATCAATGTACAGTGCCCCTTTTTTTTGCATATTTGTCACACTTAAAAGATTCAGCTCATCAAACACATTTTAATATTACACAAAGATAATGCAGGTAAATACAAAATGCAGTTTTTAAATTATATTGCAAACGCCTGATTGCAGTTGTTGCTCCCAGGGGCGGCACAACCAGTTTTTAGATTTAGGGGGGCACTTACTTTTTCACATAGGGCCAGGTAGGTTTGGACAGCTTTTTTCCCTTAATAAATTAAATCATTATTTCAAAACTGCATTTTGTATTTACTCGGGTTATCTTTGAGCAATATTAAAATTAGTTTGATGATCTGAATCTTTTAAGTGTGACAAATATGCAAAAAATAGGAAGGGGGCACTGTATGTGTGTGTGTATAAATAAATTAGTAGTATTAACATAAGACACACACACACACACACACACAGTCTAAATACAAAAAACAAGCAGTGAGAAAATGCATGTTTCTTATTTGTCTAACAATAAGAAAGTGTCATTGAAAGTGAAGTGTGTAAGATTCTAAGCTACTAGCCATTGGTCAGACAAACAAAAAGCTCCACTGCAGAGTCATGCTATTGGTTGAGCTTTTAATTTTTGAACTATTGGTTTAAATTACTATTGGATCTTTTCTTCTGTATTGTGACAGACCTGGGGCCAGTTGCATAAACTGTTTAGACTAGTCTTAAAAAGTTAGTCACCTATTTTTTTTTCTTCAAGACTGGTCATAACTTTTTAAATTCAGTCATGAAAGGCTAGGTTGGTCTTATTTGTATTAGAAAAGTAAGACTGATTACCCCTTGGCAACTGCTAGTTGCTCATACTAGTTATTAAGACACAGTCTTAACTTAACATGGTGGCTAAGTTTATGCAACTGGCCCCTGAATGTAATGGATTATAAAGGGGGTAGGCCGGGGACTTGGTTCTATGCATCAGTTGTTGATTGGATACTGAGATGCTGGCATTGTACTTAAAAGTGGAGGCAGATGAATGCAATCTTGCCAAGGGCAGGGTTAAAGCAATTAAATGATTGAAGAAGTCCTGCATATATCACTTTGATTAAATGTTGTGCAAAAAAAAAAAAAAATGCAAAAATTAAATGTATGCATGACTAAGTATCAAAAGCGTTTCCCCACAAATTACAACAAAAACGACCCATTATTTTCTCCACTTTGTGTGCTGGGCTTGACTTTAATCAAGCTATAGAAAAAGAGACAACAATAGCAGCCTAAATAAATTATTTTGAATAATGTCTCATGCACAGGAAAACAGATGCAAGGGAAAGACTTCTGTGGTAAACATCAAGAAACACGAATGTCTGCACACTTAAATTAAAGCTCCAAACTTTATTTTAAAAAGGTGACATTGACCAATGACTTTTCATCAGGCAAAAACAAAAAAGTCCAGAACCTGCACCCAGCAAGGTATTTGGATGGACACACCTAATTGATATTTTTTTTCTCTTTAAAAACTTCAAATGAACCAAAAATAGAAGTTTGGTTATGGAAATATGATTCATTCACTTTAGAGATTTGTTCAAAAACCATGATCTGTTTGCAAATTAAATCAGTGTCAACACTTTTCAGATAAATCAACCTACAAACGGCTTTACTTATTAAAAGGATAGATCATCCAAAAGAAATCTAAAAATTTGTATATTTTTTTCCACCCTTGTGTTTTTGAACATAAACGGATATCTATAACAGAATGTCCAAATCTAAATTTCTCTTTTTTTTCATACAATGAAAGTGAATGGTGACCACAGCTGTCAGTCAATGTTTCACTCAATAATAACTTTCATTTTATTCTTTTCCTCACACAAGGCTATCGTAGCTTCAGAAACATGGTATATACCACGCAAGTCGTATAGACTATTTTTGCCATTTCTCTGTCATTATATTGGAAAAGTGCAGCATGAACATACTGTCTAGCTTTCTTTTCCACAAAATAAAGTCTATAAAGACCCTTTTCCAAGCTTAAAACAACATGAGGGTGAGTAAATGACAACAATGTTCATTTTTAGCAGAACTACTCCTTTAAAACCAGTCACAAAACGTCTGAGTTACGGGAAGGACAAACAAAAGAGGCAAAAGGAGACTGTGGTTTTTCTGTCGCCCTCTTTCTCACAAACACACATAAACACACAAACACATACACACACGTGCCTAAACTTGTGTTTGGTCAGTGGTTTGTTAATGCTGGGCAGCCTGTCTATTCAGCTGCGCTGTAGTCGAGCATGACCACACACACACACACACACACACACACACACACACACACACACACACAGGCTGTACCCAGGGTGCCGTTCTCTCTAAGGCCACTGATGTCAGACTGAAGGCATGTTAGGGGATGGAGGAACAGCGGCAACTGGACCGAAACTGAGACCGGTCAACACACATACAGACGTACATACACACACGCACACACACACACACACACACAGAAGCAGAGCTCTCCATTTCACTCCATAAGCTGTGGAGGCTTCCATCAGTGCCGTCACAATGGACCAGGACAACAACTAAACTCTCCCAATCACAACAGCTGTGGTTGAACACACTGTCCCCCATTAGGGGGCGTTCGCACAGGATGTGTTTTTGCATTCTGGCTGCACTGTTTTTTTAATTGTTGGTCTATGTACATGTGCATCACACAGACCTTTTTATTGTTGCATCATGTCTTGCAGTTTCAGAACCTTGTGGCATGAGTATTACATTATGAAGATGCCATGGTAAAAAGTTAAACTTTTGTTACACATCCAACTCAGTTTTAAAACTATAAGCCAATCAGAAGAACCTGGGGGCCTGACAAGCATCTTGAGCATTTAAATTGTGTGATGTGATTTTGAATTACTGCTATAACAGGTCTCATTAACAGTGTAAAAACAAACAACCATTTAGCTAAAGAGATCGAGATAAGAGTTGATATCAAACTACACTTTATACACCATATATATGGTTCAAAACATGGGCTAAAAAAAAGGGAAAATAACAATTTAAAATGCTTTTCTTATATTAATATATTTCAAAATGTAATGTATTCCATTGACACCAAGGCTAAATTTTCAACAGCCATTACTCCCTGGTTTCAGTGTCACATGATTCTTCCCAAATCAGTCTAATATGCTGATGAAGTAATTTACGAAAATATGAAGTAATTTATAAAAATCATCAAAAAGATTACTAGTACTGTTCATTGGTTCATGCGACAGGTTTGCTAAAACTGTGGAAGAACCATGCTGACTAGCCCATATTGTCATGAATTATTTTTCACCAGAACCTTACAGTGAGGTCAGTGATGGGGAGAAGAAACGTGAAAAGAAATTTGTCATTAATTCAAACTCATTTTGCCCATATGAGCACCATAGCTGATGTATCAGAACACATGCAAACCACTAGACCACTAAGACCAGCAGTAGCAAGAGTACTGTAGAAGGAGAAAGTAAGGAATGGAAAGGCCACTTGGCATGTCCCACTGTGTGTTCGTGTCTGCATATAAACCGTAAATGTGCATGCGTGTGTGTGCGTGCGCGTGCGCGTGCGTGTGTGCGTGTGCCCATATAGGCGAGATGGTTGGAATGAGAGCAGCAAACCACAAGCAGAATGTGCCAGTGTAAGGTTACAGCATTTCAGAGGGCAGCCTCATGCCACGAATGCTCTGTAAAAACGCCAGAAGTGGCATAGAGAGAGACAAGCAGACGGAGAAAGAGACAGAGTTGAAAGAGGTGAATTTGTTTGGCTTTGAGGCCTCACGCCACAGAACTTGGCCAAACTGTCGCCGGCCATCTCTGCCAGCAAATTTCTGTAGGGTTTTCTTTCATGTGTATACAAAAGTTAATATCTCTAAGTGTTTGTGTACATCTGAAGACAAGCTTACACAATGCACGACTCTGCAGATTTCAGATGGAATTAAACACTAATTCCAGGAAAATCTGGGATGATCCATATGGAGCTGCATGTTGGAAAATGGCATTTAAACATAAGACGAAAAAAAGAGAAGGAGAGAGAGGAGATCTCCCAGGAGAAACCCTCAGACACGCAGGAAACTTAAAGTCCTGTACAGTAACCAACAGTGGTCTGACAGCTGGGAAAAAAAGCTATTTGAAACCATTTGTTGCTCCATTAGTGCTTCACCATTAGAGCAGAACCGCCAGACATTGTTCATCTGATTTGTCAGATCTATTACTGGGTAAATTGAAAAGCTTAAAATGGCTTGTTTGTTTCATAAAGCACAAAAACATATTACTGATTCTTTCTTTTGGTTTGCCCTAAGATTAAGGATCTGGGAATGTTCAGAATGCCACCACACTAATCATAATATTTTAATATAAACCTCAAAGTATGAACATTTCTGCATGCATACGACACCCGGATAACCAAAAGAATTTGGTTCCAGAAGGTACCTGGGAAAGAATAAGACTATTAACAAAAAAATGAAATAAAAATAACGTGTGTAAGGGGAAAAAAAAAATGACATTACATTTGGTTACTTTTTTGGAAAAGAAAAAATATATTGCCCCACCCCCCAAATAAATTCAAAATAAATGCAGTAACAAAATAACAGATGAATCATATTATTGCCAAAGGATATGCAGTATGAGTTACAAGGAACGTATTACTGATATTATTGAGAACCTTACTGATCAGGCTTTGGTAAGGAAATGCTGCTGTATACCACAGTGTAATGCAATCAAACTGATCCTCAACTTCCAATCTGAAAAACCAGAAGTAATATGAAGTGCTGTCAGATCTCACAAAAAATAGATTTGAGTGAACCAATTGTTTCACTTTATGTAAAAATCCCAAATTATTTTAATAAGCAGACATTGAGGGACTGAACATCAGCCACAATTTTTATCATGTCTTTCTAAACTTATTATTTGATCAGCCTCTGAAAGAAAACTCTTTTTAAACAAAATTTGATTAAAAATCCAAAATAATCATATTTCTTTCAAAGATGACAAATGGCACCACTCTGAATTGCATGCCGTTTGCAAAACGATTGCTAATTTTCATTGAGAGGTGGTGATTTGAGGTGACATTACCAACTCAGAGCATTAATGATTCAACAAAGCTCAGCTAAATTCAACCTTTTACAAATGCACAGTGTGTGAATCCACCTCTTGATACTTTATTAGTTTAGTTTAAATGCACATTTAAACAAGCACTGAAATCATTTAATAACAGAAAAATACTAAAAATAGCAAACTACAGTTAACATTTATTTTTAAACAGTCCCACAACAATATCAACGATACTGCACAATATACTAAGCAGTGCACTAGTATTCCATTTCAAACCATTTCTGATTGGTCAGTTCCATGTCTGAATCCAAATGGGCTCAGAAGAGAGAAATAAAGGTTTACGATGTGCAGAGTCCAGAGGAAAGCAATGCTCTGTACGTTACTGGTTTGTGAGCTGGGCAACTGCAGTGTTGCAGTGATGCCAGTGAGCCAAGATGGGGTCCAGATTTACAGCCGTGTAATTGGATGTTATATAGCTTCTTAAGAGGGTCTACAAAAGGCTTTTAGAGATGACTAATCCACTTAATGACCAAGACTCATTTCCTAAACGCACGGTCTGCTGGCAAAGAGATTCTGCTTGATGAGTAAAACTGAACAAATGATGGTGGAAAGATAAGATACAGAAGACTTTTAAGGTGGTGTTGGGATAGTTAAACGTTCCCTGATGTCACAACCCACAGCGGTGGATGTTGTTTTCCAATAAACATATTGAAATTATAATCTAACACAATTTTAACCGGATTCAATTGTAAAACTGCTTGTTTGATCCTGTAAAACCTGATAACCAACAGTGACCCACTTTTGTCACGGCCAAGATTCTACATACAAGGCCATGCTGCATTCCTCAATGACCGCGGTCATCATTCAGAGCGTTCGGCAGTCCATCATCTGTCGATCATCTTCCACCCCAGAAAGCCCCGTAATCCAGCCAAGGGCTTGTGTTTCATATGGGTCAGACACAGATATGAGTTCATCACCTCTGTAGGGGGGCTATAAAATCCCACTTTAATTAGTGACAATACATACGTCCCGGTCCTCTGACTAAAACAGCTGTGATGAGAAAACACGTCACATTACCACATGCAACTTCTGCATGAGAAGCCGAAGAGCGGAGAGCAATGAAACTGAAAAACAGTTACAAAGAAACGGAGAGAGAACACGTTTGCTTTGCACTCCTACAAAAATTGAGATTGGATTCGTTGCTGTGAGTGTAGCTACACATTGCTATTAAGGTAATTAAAGGTGTACAAAAGAAGCGGTCTTATTGGACTAGTTCTTAAGTGTTAACATGCCCACAAATACGAGTTTCAGTCCAGACATTTCTGATCCCATTACTTGTTTTGTCGTCTCTATCCCATCCCAATTTTATGACTGATAAATCATATTACAACCAACTGTAACCAATCACAACTTTGACAAAATAAAGGCAATCATATTGGCTTGTATTCCTAATTTAAGTCACTTTGGATAAACGCATGTGCTAAATGAATAAACATGGCTACTGTCCAAAAGTTCGGCATGACTAGGATTTTTGTAAGAAATTTAAAAATGAAAGTTTATTTAGAAAAGATGCATTAAATTGATTAAAACTGACTGTAAAGTCATTTATAATGTACAAAAGATTTACTTCCATTTAAAATGTTCTAAATTTCTGTTCAAAGAAATGTGTGTGTGTGTGTGTGTGTGTGACAAATGAGGACATTATTTTGTATAATGACGAGGATATGACATGGGTATTATTAGAAGGTGACTTTTCAGGACATTACCCCATGTCCTCACTTTTCAAAACGCTTATAAATCACACAGAATGGAGTGCATTGAAAATCTGAAATAGCACAAAGTTTCCTGTAAGGGGTAGGTTTAGGTGTAGGGTTGGTGTAGGGAAATAGCACATACAGTTTGTACAGTATAAAAACCATTACGCCTATGGGATGTCCCCACTTTTCACAAAAACAAATGTGTGGGGGGGGAGGGTTCAGGTACACCCTATGAAAACCTTTTGAGCGCCTATGGAAAGTCCCCATAAAACATGGAATGTGTGTGTGTGTGTGCACGCGCGCACTGGTATATATGGTTTATGAGGACACAAATGTGTATAAGAACATAGATACTACAACGTAAACATGGTTTATGAGGACACTTCCTGTGTCCCAGTAAAACAAAAGGCTTTAAAAAAACACAAAAAAAAAAACATACAAAACGGTGTTTTATGAAATTCAAAAATTGCCAGTAGTTTCCCTTAAGGGGTAGGTTTAGGTGTAGGGTTGGTGTAGGGCAATAGCACATAGTTTGTACAGTATAAAAACCATTACACCTATAGAGAGTCCCCGTAAATACCAATTTTAAATACCATTTCACAATGCTATTCCAATATTATTGTATTTCACTGTGTTTATAATTTAACACGTGACCCTGGACGACAAAACTGAATAAATAAGCTGAATAAATAAGCTTTCCATTGACGTATGGTTTGTTAGGATCAGACAATATTTGGCCGAGATACAACTATTTGAAAATCTGGAATCTGAGGGTGCAAAAAAATCTAAATATTGAGAAAATCGCCTTTAAAGTTGTCCAAATTAAGTTCTTAGCAATGCATATTACTAATCAAAAATTAAGTTTTGATACCTTTAAGTTAAGAAATTTACAAAATATCTTCATGGAACATGATCTTTACTTAATATCTAATGATTTTTGGCATAAAAGAAAATTGATTATTTTGACCCATACAATGTATTTTTGGCTATTGCTACAAATATACCCCAGCGACTTAAGACTGGTTTTATGGTCCAGGGTCACATATGCATATCTGCTCTCAATAAAAGTATCCCACTGAAGGCATTCTTCTGCACCATATTGAAATTAGTTACTCAATCTGCTCAAATCTGAACCCAAAAACGCTCTGTAAACAAACATATGCAAGTACAGAAGGTTAAATCAACAGCACTTAATGCTACACATTAGGAGAAAAACTAGACGTAACCAACTGTCCAGAACTGCTGCAGACACTCCACACCCTCCCCTCAGCAGCGTCTTTGCTGTCAGAAGGGAAACAGGTGGAGAGTGCAGAGGAACGTTTCACCAATATCTCTCTCATCAGATCGCAATTAAAATGGCTTCCTCGTTATATCGAAAGTCAACTAAGACAAACAATTCCTGAGATGCCGGATACAGTGTGTGTGCACATGTGAAAACACAGAGCTCTCTGGAGGATCTGGTTAAAAATGAGCCTGCCGATCACTGTGCTGATCTTAACATCTCAATAATCATTCACTTCTGAACTGGCCTTGATTGAGCAAGAGTCTCTGCAGTCTAGCAACAATGTGGTAAATTGCTGTACTGGAAAACTACTGATTTGAAATAGTTGTGTTGCTCATAATTATACACATGTGTGTCTTTAAAAATATTCAAGCTTGAAATGCAAATGCTGGGTTTTTAACCTACATCAGACACATTTGATTGTAAAATGGATTGCTGTGGACCGTAGGTCAGTGATAGATTGATGTTTGACAATATATAAATAAAACACAACATTAAAAATTAATGGCATCTTTTGTCATGTCTATTCAGTTATTTGCTGGTCTTTATTATTGTGAAATATTTAAAACTAATTAAGTTAAGTTATTGACGTATTGTCAAGTATGGTGACCATACTCGAAATTAGTGCTCTGCATTTAACCCATCCAAGTGCACACACACAGCAGTGAGTAGTGAACAAATGCACACACACACAGTGAACACACACCCGGAGCAGTGGGCAGCTATTGCTCCAGCGCCCGGGGAGCAATTAGGGGTTCGGTGCCTTGCTCAAGGGCACCTTAGTCATGTATCGAAGGTGGAGAGAGTGCTGTTCATTCACAATCCCCACCTTCAATTTTGAATACTTTTAAAAATGTTATTCATTTCTGTGATCAAAGCTAAATTTTCAGCATCATTTCAGAAATCATTCTAATATGCTGATTTGCTGTTCAAGAAACATTCATTATTATCATTATTATTATCTTCAATTTTTAAAACAGCTGACTACATTTTTTCAGGATTCTTTGATGAATAGAAAAATACAAAGATTAGCATTTATCTGAAATAAAAAGTGTTTGTAACATTATACACAGACATATATACATATATCATTTTGGGGGCAGGGGGGATTAATACTTTTATTTAGCAAGGATACTTTAAATTGATGATAAAGACATTTGTAATGTTACAAAAGATTTATATTTCAGGTAAATGCTGTTCTTCTGAACTTTCTATTCATCAAAGAAACCTGACAAAAATTATGCTCAGCTGTTTTCAACAACAATAATAATAATAATAATAATAATAATAATAATGTGCTTTTTGAGCAGCAAATCAGAATATTAGAAAGATTTCTGAAGGATCATGTGACTGGAGTAATGATGCTAAAAATTTATCTTTGAAATCACAGGAATAAATTACATTTTAAAATATATTCTTATTTGAAATAGTCAAAATGTCACTATTTTCTGTTCACCAAGCCTGCATTTATTTGATCCAAAGTACATCAAAAACACTTCTTTAAACATTAAAAATCTTACTGTTCAAAAACCTTTGACTGGTATGCTGCTCTTTTGAACTTCAAATTCATAGAATCTTGAAAAAAATAAAAAAATCTAAAAAAAAAAATCAATCAATAAATAAAAAATAAAAAAAACATTAGGCACAACTGTTTCCAGCATTGATAATAAGAACGTTTAGAGTTGAGCACCAAATCAGCATATTAGAATGATTTTTGAAGCATCATGTGACACTGAAGACTAGAGTTTGAAGCTGAAAATTGATATTACTTTATATTGAATTTATATTAATTATAATAATATTTCACAATTTTTTTTTTTTTTTTAATATATTTTTAATAAATGCAGCCTGGGTGAGCATAAGAGATTTAAACTCAAAAAAAATTTAAACTCAAACTTTTGAACGGTAATGTTCAAATTTCTATTATTGTTTAATAATAGCCCTAAATACTGACTCGCAACAAATCAAAGAATTTCACTTCGCTTAAAACCCTGGGAAAAGTCTGGTCAGGTTTTGAGTACCTCAGATTGAACAGTTGGAAAAAGTGAAAGACTCAACTGAAGGCAGAAACGCTAAAGTAACGAGGACTGATGATCCCTTAATTCCAAAATAAAAAATGCTTGTCCCTTCCAGCTGAACACTTTCTTCTAGTTCCAGCTGTGCAGACATCTCAAACATGTTCTGTGATGATTGGTGGCGGGTCGTTCTCATGAAAGGTCCACCATGCTGTAGGAAAGACTGAACAACAGGAAATCAAAACGCCATCCCTTCTCTGTCTCTCCCTTCCAGTATTAGGACAACCTAATGATGTTGGAAGAGAAAAGGAGAGAGGGTGGAGAGTTTGAGCCATGATTGGGTTTGGATCATGTGTTCGGTTGTCCGTTTCAGTCTGAGGTAATGAAGTGAATAATGAGACATGAAGCAGCTATAGACGCCAACCTAAAAGCCGTGTGAAAGCAGCCACAATGACACTCTGGAGATGATACCACTCCCTTTCTCCTCAGACGCCCCCTGGCCTACACACTACTTGTACTCCTATTTCCTGTCATTATTTTCCTTTTAAACATCTCTCATTAGTGGTGTTTGTTAAAGTAAGCACCAACATTACTATAGTCATACTTGGAATTAGTCATCTGAGTGTTAAATTTTGGTGCACAACTCACATTTCAATACACAACGACCTTGTAACACCCAAATAAACAGCCAGAACACCATTGGAATTGCACAGGCAACCAACGCCCTAGCATCTTGTAAGCCACTCACACATTCTTCAGAAAATATAAACTAACCTCAAACCTTTGAATGGTAAAGTAAAAATGTATTTATTTCCAATTTTGTTTATCATTTTAGAACAAGGACTCCAGCTGATCAACCACTAAGCCAGCTTGGAACAGCTTAATGACCAGCTTTCACAAGCTAGAAACCATTTACAACCATCTACCAAAAGAAGGTTGTAATTGTGATTTTATAGGATGACTTTTCCTTCTGGAAAAAGTCATATAGGTGGATGAACCAGCCATTTTATGGAATATGATAGCCTTTTTTCTGCTCCAAGGTGGTCTACTAGCTTTATCATGAGACTACAAAATCAAAAGCAGGCCCATCACCTGGTAGTCCAGTTGATCGCCTAGACATGATTGGACCACAAGTTAGAATCTGTGTGAAACAAATTAACTACCACTTTAAACTAGTTTTTGAGTCCGTTTCACTTACAAAGAAAAAGTTTAATTCACTTGTTTTGGGGGGGGGTGTTTGCTTCACACAATTGTTCTCATGTCTTGCATGGTTTCTCCTTCTGGAAAAGGTCATATAAGTGGATGGACCATCTGGTTTTTGGAATATGGTAGCCTTTTCTGTTTCCAGGTGGTCTACTACCTCTAACTAGCTTTACCATGAAAGTCTACCAAATCAAAAGCAGGTCCACCACCTGTTAATTTCCATAAATAATAAGCTAGTGTTGCGGTCCTACTCGCCCTGCTCCAAGCAGGATTCAAACTGCGGCGTGGGAGACGGGCGCTCTAACAAGGAGGCTAAAGGCCACGGCCTCTAGCATCAGCTGCTAGAGCGCCTCTTGAGATCGGGGAGTGAGGTTTTTTTACCTGCACAGCACTTTCCCGCTGGCCTCTGCTACACTAGAATCTATGTTAAACCAATTAACTACCACCTTAAAGTAGTTTTTGAGACCTTTTCACTTCTATGGAAAGTTTAACTCGCTTGTTTTGATTTTTGCCCCAAGTAATTGCTCTCTTTTCATCTTATGTTGACATGTCCAGAAAAACTTTTTTCTTGTGTTTTTTCCTCACTGAAGAGCTCAGCGCACCTTCTTTAGGGGAGGGCAGACAGAGCGTCACTCTAAATCTTTCTCTAACCTTTGTTAAACAACAAAAGAGTTAATTCTGTCCTGTACGGCAAACAACAAGCCAGCACCATTCTCTGAACACCAGCGTCCATCTCACGACAGCTGGTCAGCAGGGGACGAATGAGATGTTTAGAATCCTCCATTCCACTGTTACCATGGGAATGACATAGCAGGTGCACTGCGTGTGAGGCTGAAGCCACTAGATTTGCTCAGAGGTACGGAATGAGCATCACTTCCTGTCCCAAGCCCACGGCTGACATCAGGCGTTGGGTTTGGGTCAGTCTGTCAGTTCAGGCCAAACTGTCTCTCTTATTCTCAATCCTTTTTATTTTTCTCTTTAGGGGACACAAGTTGTGGTCCAGGGCCAGCTAAGGAAGTAAAATGGCAAGTTCAATTAGTCAGTGGATAAATCTACCCTCCAAAAAGGCCAAATGATCTGTGGGAGGAGGACATATAAGAGGAGGGGGATTCCTCGGAGACTTTAAGAGTCATGCAATCGTTGATGAAGACAAGGGAAAGACGAATAACAACAAGAGGAACAAGAGAATGAAGGCCAGACAGAACGAAAGACTGAAGGAGAATGAGCGAGTGAGAAGGGTTTCCTCACAGCACAACTGGCATGATGCCACCAAAAAGGCATCTGCTGTGACTGCTGAGCAGTAATGAGGTTTTTACTGGCACTTTCCATGTATACAGTACACTTTAGTGTCCTATGAAATTTTTTAAAGCACTGGAGCCCAAATCCCATGCTTTTTGTTGTGAGAACTCTAAAAAATAATGTGTTGGGTCAAAAAAAAGAACTTTTTGCATCAATCTTTTTGAGTTATGACAACTTCTTAAAAATTATTCAAATAATTAACCTTAGAATTTGTAGCATAAACACATTTTTCTAATTAATTATTCAAAAAAGTTATTCTAACTAATTGAGCTGTGGCCCCAGAACCAATTAAAGGGATACTCCACCCCAAAATGAAAATTGTCATTAAATCACTTACCCTCATGTTGATCCAAACCCGTATAAGCTTTGTTCGTCTTCAGAACACAATTTCAGATATTTTGGATGAAAACCAGGAGGCTTGTGACTGTCCCATTGACTGCCAAGTTAATACCACTGTCAAGGCCCAGAATAGTATGAAAGACATCATCAAAATAGTCCATCTGCCATAAGTGGTTCAATCTGAATGTTATGAAGCGACGAGAATACTTTTTTGCGGAGGAGACGAATTGTTGAATAAAGTCATATTTTTGTTTTCTTTGCATACAAAAAGTATTCTCGTTGCTTCATTACATTCAGATTGAACCACTGATGGCATGTGGACTATTCGGATTATGTCTTTCATACTTTTCTGGGTTTTAGTGTTCCAAAGACGAACAAAGCTTTTACGGGTTTGGAACGACACGGGGGTAAAGTGATTAATTCATTTTGGGGTGGAGTAACCCTTTAATCTTATCTTCATTTCAGTTCAAATCAACAGCTGGCATAGCACAATGCTAAATGCTAGAAACTAAGCATGTAGCTATATTTAATGAACAAGTAAATCATGTTAATAAATTGAATCTTATTTAAAACTGTTACGCAAATTTTGAACAGTTGTCAACAGACATGCTTTGTGCAGCCAGATGGTGTAGTTACAGCATCTGCTAGCAGGGGTAAACAGGGAAATGTTAGTCTTTCACCTTCTTTCACTGACAATTTGTTAAAAAAAAAAAGACAAAAAATACTTTAGATTTACAGGTAATTGCAATTCAAGGGTTTCGGACTCTATTTTGTACCTTACTTGTGGAAAACGCCACTAAATTTAACATGTATTGATTTTCATTCCTGAACCGTGTAAACATCTGGGTTCTCCT
Source organism: Onychostoma macrolepis (assembly GCF_012432095.1). Lineage (NCBI taxonomy): Eukaryota > Metazoa > Chordata > Actinopteri > Cypriniformes > Cyprinidae > Onychostoma > Onychostoma macrolepis. The sequence continues at coordinate 29,017,523 of NC_081156.1, read as the reverse complement.
CTCATTTATCTAAAGTCTTTATGCAACATCCATCTGTTATTTTGCACCTCTTCAAATCTCAGAGGGAAAATGGAGGACATAACATAGAAACGCCCACTCGTGCACTTACACACGGGGAGAAAGAGAATTAGTCAATGTCATTATGAACCGCAGTGAGGAGACGGAGAGGCCTGACTGCTGCTTCTGGGTCTGCCTTTACTTTATTGTTTGCCTATCATTAGCTATATATCATATACTGTCAAATGCTGAAATGACCTACTAAGTTTAACAAAATATGCAGTTTAAAAACAGAGTACACTGTGTGAAATACAGTATCCCACAATGCATTGCGCAAGACTTCACCTGTCATTTCCATATGACAAAAAGAGCAAAAGCAAGATAAACTGTGCATTTCTTAAAAATTGTTACTTGACTCATTTAATAAGCATACTGCTAGATGTTAAATATATTTTTAAACAAAATATAATTAAGCAAAATAACTGTTTTTTTAAAGGGGCAGGTTTAAGTGTAGGGCAATATAATATACGGTCTGTACAGCTGAAAAAGCATTACGCCTATGGAGAGTCCCCACAAGGATAGCAAACCAGACGTGTGTGTGTGTGTGCGTTTTGTGAAAAGTCAGGACATAGATTTGTATAATGACAAAGGTATGACATAGGTATTACAAGGTGAAGGTGACTTTTCAGGACATTGCCCCATGTCCCCACTTTTCAAAACGCTTATAAATCACACAGAATGGAGTGCATTGAAAATCTGAAATAGCACAAAGTTTCCTGTAAGGGGTAGGGTTAGGTGTAGGGTTGGTGTAGGACAATAGTATATACAGTTTGTACAGTATAAAAACCATTACGCCTATGGGATGTCCCCACTTTTCACAAAAACGAACATGTGTGTGTTAAAATGTTAAAACTATACAGTATACATAATCACACATGCTATTTACTACAGCCTAATTTTCATTAGCATCAGATTAAATTTGGCAGAGTAAATGTCATAGGTGCATATAGTATATACTGTAGCTATACACTAGCGTTTGATTCCTAATGCCTCTGAATCCAACCGAGCTCAGCAGAGAGTAATAAAACAAAGACAGGATCTTTTAACGAACATTCCAAACAAAGCCTTTGTCTATTAAACTCATTTTCTCACCGACTGCGACTCAACATCCCCTTTCCAATGTCTCTTTAATCCTGTGATTCCTTTCTTAGTCTGAGATGATCACAGAGAGCACAACCTATTCTTAATAACTTAAATCCTTTATTAATATACAACAAAACACACCCACTCTCACGATGAAGCTAGACAATTAGAATCAACTGTCTACTGAACTTCCTGAGACAAGAACCCACACAAATGAGAAGAGACAGATTCACACACACAGCGACAGAAACCCAAACAAATCACATGCCTTCTAACAATACTCTTATATTAATGATGGAAAACCTCAAATCATCATTCTAATTAAGTTTTACATTAAGTCTGTAATCCGATATGATGTCTGTATGCCACAGGGTAATTATTAATCCATGATGGAGACAGCAAAACAGACACTTGACTCTCACAATCTCTTGTATTGTTTACAGAAACAAATTCCCACAATTACTACAGATATGTTACATACTATACTTTGTTCCTAAAGGGATATTTCACCCAAAAATGAATATTTTGCCATCTACTCATCTACCACAATTACCTACAAAAACAAACACAGAGACATTTTTTTTTGTGGTTATTATTATCTGCTTATAAAGAAGAAAGAACTTTCTAGATCTTTGAAACAGCATGAGGATGAGTTTAACATGCATTTGGGAATGTAATGTGTGCAATGCTTTGTGTTCAACATTCACACAAATTCCAGCATTTTTGTGGACAGAAGTTTATAGCATTTCACTAGATTTGTAATGAGAAGCATATGTAAACCTGTTGTCACCTAAACTTAAAGGTCTTCCTGCAGTTTTGTGCTAAAATTAAAGCTTGAGGGTTTAACTCTTGCAAGTGAAGAAATACTATAGTCTACTATAGCATAATTGTTTTACAGTACATTTGTATTACAATAGTAATGTATTTGTGTATGGATTTCCCACCAAATTAAACCTGACACCTCTAAAACCACATATCAGGATAAGGGGAGAACTCTAATGAGATATTTCTAATGAAAATTAAACCGCAAATCCTAGTGTACCTGAAATGTCCTAAATATCCATGTACTAATTTAAATAATTTACTATATATTAGGCAAAAACAATCATCCTCGCCAACCTCAAGAACAATGGTTGAGAGCTCTAAATCTCCACAAAGACTACAGATTTCACCACTCTTTCAAACACAGACACCACACACACATCAGCATCCGTAAAAGGCAATCAGCTCTATTGTTTGAACATTCCTGATTACTGCATGTGACCTGTCGACGGCGAAACATTCTGCGCATATCTCCACATCCGAGACACAAACATTAGAAACACTTTACTGGAATGCAATGAACAATCTGTGCTGTCAAATGGGCTTGGAAAGACAAAGGCATGATTGAAGAGCATAACCGAAAACTATGTATGTGGTTTGAACCCCCCTTGTGAGATGCAGTACGTGTGGGAGTATGTGGCCATTTCTGTGGCCGCAGATCGTGTTAAAATGAGCGTATCGCGAGCGCAGGACTGAAATAGTGTATGTGAGAGCTCATTCATTCACACCGAGGCTTGATACTCATGAATGAACTGACAGAAGACCTTAATAACAACCGGTGCTCTCTTCCAAAACACACACAAGGCTGCATACAACTGAGATTCTTTAAAGCTCCACTGCCGATTATGGTTTGGCCACTGGGTTCGACACTCGTGAGAGTGTGGGCAAGTACTCTAAATTCCCCTTCTAAAGAATTAATGCAGTAAAACCCAACCAAACCTCATATAACTATACTTCACAGAGTATAATCTAATATAATTAAGACTAAATGCTTCTGAATGTTTGCAGCTAGTTCATACTTTCCTAAAAAACACATCTGGGGCTTTAATCAAGACGATGAGAAGAGGCTTCCTGTTCACATGCAATCATAGCCAAAGATGAAGCTCTAAAGCAGCTCTACCAATCACAGTGCCAAACCACACTGGGGAAGAAAAAAAAAATTATGCCATTTCTACCAATTATACAAGTCAAACTACGGGCAAAAAAGACAGGTACACAGAAATAGCCAACCCGTAAATTTGCCATCTCTCCATCCATCATTGGAGAATATAGCTTTATTACCATCTGCTCCAAACCTAACCAATAGTGTTAACAAAAGAAAATGTATATAATGAAGTGATCATGCTTTTTTACCTTTTTTTCCCCCAAGTTTTCTGCGCTCTTTTATATTGACTCGTGTTTTATGGGACTTGAACTAGAGCACTCTGCACTGCAAGTGCAATGCTGTATTAATCATGTTAATAGGTCATACCATAGTATTGGGCAAGGAACCATGTGGAAATAAGTCTAAATTAACAAATAACCTGCTCCTTAATCAGAATTTGTGTGAAAATGAATTAAATTAGCTGGAGTTTTACTGATACTAGTGGTCATGCCAGCTGTAAACTGTAGTGAATTGTATGTATAGGAACATTTCTGCAAAAATGTAGGCTGAGGCAGTCTTTCCAATGAGCATGATGCTTTATCCATATAAACTCATCCCTATATCCATCAGTCCATTACTCTATGCATCTATCCATCCATTTCACTTATCCATTCACCCCTCTATCATCCATCTAATCTCCCATCCATGCGTGCATCTGTGTACCCTGAAAGGCGGCAGCATGTGCTGAAATGAGATATTTCAGCTCAAAGCTGTATGATCTGATGTTCTGGGTGGTGTCTCTCAGGACTGCTGCTCTGTAGCTTTCTTCCATTCTTCGCGTACAACATGATGGCCCAGCGTGCTTGCATATCGACAGGTCCACATCTACAAGAGAGAAAAAAGCATTTGTTAGACAGAACTTGAACAAATAACATTAGTGACACTCTCAAACCAAATTAAACCTGCACCTGCATCCCTATTCACACAAATTCATGCAACTATATATTCAGCGGTTGAGTGTTATGGAGGCTCTGCTTCTTGCATTGGAGGGGGGGGGGGGGGTATAATGAAAACTGATCCTCAGAAAGCTTTTGCACTCTCTTCATAGCTGCAACTTAATTACCCAGGATGCACGAGGTGCTGTGGGTCCCAGAAGACTTAAGTCAGTTCAAGCAGCATTGAACCCCACGCCCCCATCTGCCTAGGCCTTGTGTGGGCATGTGAACTTTGTATGACCAATATCCCTACACTCCAAATACCTTGTATTTCCAATCGCCTGAGTTTACAATGTACATAAAAAACAAACAATCATCTTCTAAATAACATCACATGCTATTAAACCGTATTTTAATACACAAGTGGAATAATGTTTTCTGCATTTACCACTGCAAACATTCCGAAATGGCTTCCAAGTTAACTTTCCAAAATGGGAAAAACCAATTATGGTGTACTCTGAAATATTCCAATTCATTGTGTCACTCATTATTCACAACATTATGAAATGACATGAAATGTTCGCTTACTGTTTCCATAGCAAATTAAATTACATATAAGGTTTAAAAAAATTGCCATTTTGATTTTTTGCTGCTGGGAAAATCTTACTATAGCCATTTTCAAAAAACATACCTCAGTGTTAAACTGTGTTTGGATACATGTTCCTCTCCTTCCCAACATAGGCTGATTTAGGGCTGGGCGATATGGCCCAAAAAAGTATCACGATTTAAATCAGTCGATATCGATAATTATCACGATAAATGTCAAATCTTTATTTCTTTCAAGTTTAAAGCCAGATTTTTGCTCCAAAGTGAAAGTTGTAGACATCAGACCATTAATTTTCCTTACCAAAATAAATATCTAAATAGAAAAATGTATTTCTTAGTTTCTGCATGTTCTGATGAGTGATACTGTTTCAAATCAAGAAACAGGTTTGGGTTGCCTGACAATATTAATAATAATAATAATAATAATATCATCACTTTTTGTCTCTTAGAAATGCACATCTGATAATAGCTTGAGTTAGGATGCAGAGGTAAATTTTTGTTCATTTTCAAAATCAGTAACATCTGTAAAAATTGTAGCAACCTCAGTTTTATATGGTTAAATTTACCAAGGTTTTTTTTTTTTTTTTTGGTAGCATACATTTAAATCATTTTAATTCAAACCATCAATACCATGGTAAAAATATAACTATATGGTTTTTAGGTAGACTATTTGTATGAAAAACAGTAGTCTAAAAACATTCAGTATAAATGCACATACAGTGGTGTGAAAAAGTGTTGGCCCCCTTCCTGATTTTTAAATTTTTTGCATATGTCACAGTCAGAAGATTCAGATCATCAAACAAATTTCAATATTACACAAAGATAATGCAAGTAAATACAAAATGCAGTTTTTAAATGATGATTTCATTTATTAAGGGAAAAAAGCTGTCCAAACCTACCTGGCCCTACATGAAAAATTAATTGCCCCCTCCTATTAAATCATGAAAGAACTGTGATTAACCACATTATTTTAGAAAGCCGAGTTAAATTTCACTAGCCAAACCCAGGCCTGATTACTGACCTATTGAATCAAGAAATCACTTAAATAGAACCTGTCTGACAAAGTGAAGCATGTTTAAAGAGCAACACATCATTCCGCGATCTTAAGAAATTCATAAACAGATGAGAAACAAAATAGTTGACATGTATCAGTCTGGAAAGGGTTATAAAGCCATTTCTAAGGCTTTGGGACTCCAGCAAACCATGGTCAGAGCCATTAAACTTGGAACAGTGGTGAACCTTCCCAGGAGTGGCCAGCCTGCCAAAATTACTCCAAGAGCACAAAGACGGCTCATCCAGGAGGTCATAAAAGAACCCAGAACAACATCTAAAGAACTGCAGGCCTCACTTGCCTCAATTAAGGTCAGTGTTCATGATTCAACAATAAGAAAGAGACTGGGCAAAAACAGCATCCATGGGAGAGTTCCAAGGCAAAAGCCATTGCTGACCAAAAAGAAGATCATCAAACTAATATTTAAATTAGTTTGATGATCTGAAACATTAAAGTGTGACAAACATGCAAAAAAAATAAAAAAATCAGGAAGGGGGCCAACACTTTTTCAAACCACTGTATGCTATAGCTTAACCACACACACATACTATAATGATACCATTACTCCTGTGATAAAATTCAATGTGAATATCTCACATTTCTGCCACAATACCATGGTGCCTTGAGTGTTATTACAGTAAATCCATGATAAATAATGGCGATGTGTAGATTGAAAAGCCTTCTGACTGTCTCGGTGCACACAGTGTTTCTCCTGTTTGGCTTTAAACTTTAAACAGAGTTGTTCGTGTTCTTCGCTGAATTCAAGCGCTTCACACTGGATCTCACTGCGCTGCTTAGTGCTCGCGTGACAACTGCTCTAGTGAGCTCTGAGTCTGAGCTTGCACCGCGCTGCAGTTTGAACTTTGATCCGAGCGGATGTGGCGCGATTCAAATGAGTCGCGCTGTTTCGTTCCGCTTTTGACGCAAACATTATATCGAACTCTTCATATCGTTTTATCGAGGAAAATTATAATCGCGATAATTATCGTTATCGAATTACCTAGGCTGATTGGAAAAAAACATGCCTCTAAATACATTTTTACAAAAAAAGCACGTATACAATTCATACAATTCGTATACGTATGCATTTCCGTCTAAAATTAAATACCAAGGACTTTTACTCCTCACACAAATTATGATTATAGGGGCAGAACATATAGATTAATTAGTCTCACACAGTTCCTTGCAGAACTATGTTATGACCTCAAAACGCTTTTGCTAACTAATTTTAATGTTTTCATCACAATAGCCATCTTCATATGTATGGCCCTTCTGAAATAGTAATCTTGCTCGGTAGCTCACCTAGTATAGCACTCTAGTACGAGTCCAGTGAAACACAAACCTTGATAAAACAGTTAAAGGACTTGTACAAGTGAGGTAGAACACGTGTTAGTGTAGCTAGGTGGTACATTTTTTTCTAACAACAGCAATAACTTTTTAGCGCCACTCAACAGACATTTCATTTCCAATCTGCCACAATACAGGAGTAGTTGACATATCAATGTGTCCTATGGTGTGACAGAAAAATGTATATATAAAAAAAAAACTCTAACATTGAAGATAAACCTCTCTCATGCTATTTGTGTTAAGTTTTTTTTTTCTACATTTTTGCTATGCCACACCATAGGACACAGTCCAATTTTTATTTGTCAACTACCCACATACAAAAACCAGCATACAAAACACTGCCAGATTCACGTTCAACTGTTTCTGTTAAAACTGAACACACTTTTAGTGCCACCTACCAACCATTTCACTATAACATATTTTGATTTTAAAGAAATATCGACACAGGCACATTTTTCCATTGAGCTTGGGTTGCTTCCGTCTTGGATCCCTGCTGAAAAAACCAATAGTACCTGAGAACCCTCCCCAAAACACAATAGAAAATGTAATGGTTTTAATGGGAATTGTATTGGTTTTAATGGAAACTATAATGGTGTCTACTGGTATGTGATGGATTCTATTGGTGGGATGTTAAATCCTATTGCACTGTAAAAAAAAAAAAAAAAAAAAAAATTTTACCAGCTTCAGCAGAAAGTTTTGTGGGAGATTCTCAAATTTTTGTTGTATAAACTTTAAACGACAAGTTGAGAAAACTCAAAAATCTGCTGAAGCTGGTTGCCTTAAAATTTTAAGTTGGCTCAACTTTTTTTTTTTACAGTGTGGAAAAATGCCCAAAACACACTACAAAAAGGAATTTTGTAATGGTTTTACTGGAAAAAGCTAATGGTTTATAATGGTATTTTAATGGAAACCATTAGAATTTCTGTGATGGTTTCTATTGGGCTTCTATTGTTTTTTTTTTTAGCAGGGATATCAAATATCTTCAAATAAAATCATGTCCAGTGAAAACAAAGCCCAAGATACACCACAACTAAACATTTTATTAAATCTACTAAACTAAACATAAACTTCCCCAACACAAAATAAACACCTATTCAATCTAAACAAAACCTAATACATGTGTGTTTAAGAGTGTACCGTATTACCACTGATACTGTAATCCAAACACTCTGCTAATACTGTGAATAATTATTACCTTTGTTAAAGAAAGAGAAACACACAGCAAAGGAAAGATTGAGATATACAGACTGGGCTGGCCGGCCGTCCGTGATGACTGATGTTAAGGCTGTGACGAAGCTTCATTCCATTTCCATGCTGTACAGACATCCGCTATGCACTTTTGAGACTGTAAGTCACTACTGTGACTCATTGGACATTAATGAAGAACTTTCTGAGATTGAGTTTCACTAGCCGCGCAGGCAGACAGACCTCATCTACACCAGGAATCAGGTCATCAAATACCAGTAAAAACCACAAGCACCTGCTCTTCAGGACACCGTGAATAACAGTGGTCTGATTTTAAAAACACACATACAGGTACATGTGATACGATCACAAGCCCTCAGCTGACAAGCCGAGCCTTAGGGATGACGGAAACACAGCACATATTGACCTTTCAATCAATTAAAAGAGAAAAAGAGAGAGAAAGAAAGAAAGAAAGAATTATGACATGCATTTACTAGAAAATAAGGCAGACATTGATTTACCTTAAAAAAGTGCCAGTGTAAGATAGCCATTCTTTAAGCAGTAAGAGAGAGAGACAGAAAGTGAGAGAGGAATAGTTCACCCAAAAATTCTGTCATTAATTACTCACCCTCATGTCACTCCAAACCCGTAAAACCTTTGTTCATCTTCATAACACAAATTAATATACAGTATTTTGGATGAAATCCGAGAGCTTCCTGCAGCACCACACGCATGTGCCGTGGTACTCTCGTGAATATGCATCAAAGATGGACACGGAAGAGAAGAAAATTGTTGAATAATGTCGTTATTTTTGTTTTCTTTGTGCACAAAAAGTTCTTGTAGCTTCATAAAATTAAGGATGAACCACTGATGTCACATGGACTATTTTAACAATGTCCTATATCTTTCTGGGCCTTGAACATGGTAGTTACGTTGAAGTCTATGCAGAGTCAGAAAGCTCTCGGATTTCATAAAAAATATCTTAATTTGACTTTGGAACGACATGAAGGTGAGTAATTAATGACAGAATTTTCATTTTTGGGTGAACTATCCCTTTAAGGCTCTATTAACTCAGCAGGAACAGTCTAATGATGCAGGAATTGGCAGGGAATATTAACTAGGAGGCTCTTAAATAGCAAACAATTTAAAGAAAACAGTAGGCTAATATTCTAATAAAACAATATGTTATTATAAAAAATATATTAAAAAGTTAATTTGATAAGAGGAGGATCATAACATGCTTCAGTTCTCTGCAAATGTGGAAACACTAATGGAGAAATAAATCTAAAACAGGGTTTTTTTTAATTCTTTTTTTAACTTAATTCAACACATCTGATAACATTACATTTTATATTGATAATATTTCAATATTTCATTTTAATTTCTAAAGACTGGACTTCTAATGACTACTGTCAGCACTATTTTTTAAAAGCAAGGGGGAAAATAAATCTGCATATAATTTTATGTAAAACATATTTAGAAAAACATTAAAATCTTAAAATGTTAGATTTAGTTCAATGACAATGTAAGTCAATTATGCAAACAATTATTTCACTGTGTTATCTGTACAATACCACTTTTAATATTGATATACTCACACGGTATAGATTGATTTTATACAAGAAAATATATAGCTGCCTTATTATTTTAGGAAAGGGGGAACATTCATTAACATCAAAAAGTTTGAAAAGCTCTTGTCTAGAAGACCATACGAAATCATCTCTGGCGTCAGTTTCTCTCCAAGCTTTAATTAACAGACGATGGAATGAATTCAGCCCCAGGCGAGTGAATTAGGACCCCAGCAGGTGTCTGTGGTTCTGCCTGAGTAGACACTTCCTTATTCTTCCTCCTGTCTGGGGTTCAAACTTAGCCAACCTGATCCCATAATCACCTTCAGGTGACAAAAACCATTCATTTGATTGGCCGGATTAAGTCTTTATTCAATTCGTATTTGCAACATCACAATGACCACCAGTGACTCTGGGGCCATTCTCAAAATTCCCACTACAAGTCAACCAGAAAGAGCTGTGAAGAACCCAAACAAGACATCCTCAGTGAGGACTGAAAATGTTATGGCTTATTTAGGTTAAGACTTCAGCAATTTCCTGATGCTTGAAGTGCAGAAGCAACTTTATGGGAAAGGAAAGTCATTAAAGTAGACGGCAGCCCAACTGGATTTAACCTCTGGCTCTCCTGAGGTTCTTCTCAGGAAGCTTTCGGTGCTTTGAAGTGCTGGCGTACTCTGGAAGCAGCAGGATATTTACCCACAACTGATGTGCTGTTTTTGGGAGGGACCATGTTGAAAGAAAACATCTCTCAAAAGGCCTGGGCAACACACCTGCATTTCTCAAAGCCACAGGCGTGCTGCTCCGGTGTTTGGCCTTGTGGAGCATTGGCTGGCATTTGCGCCCACAGTAAGCGAGTGAAAAGCTGATGCTTAGGAAAAGATGGTGGATTGGGTTGAAATCAGAAGGAGAACCTCAAAGGGATTTGCAGACACTCATACAGAACTCCAAGTTAAGCTACAGTCAAATCTATAGTCAGGCCATACAGGAGCTTGGAAAGCCACAAAATGCAGAGGTCAAATTGACCACTAGGGCCATGGCACAAGTGTTCAAGTGCTTCAAGTGTTCATACACCCAGATCACACCATATCAGTACAAAGTTAATAATTTAGAGCATAAATGCACACACATCAAACATAAACTGGTTCCTAGAATTCTTGGCCTAGGTACTTGGAGTAGGGTCAAATCAGCAGGAATAGCTTTACCTGGCCTCAGTAGTTTAAACATGGCAGATATATTGCCACCTGGACCTGGCTCTTAAAACATACCAGAAATTCTTGAATCAGACTGAGCAGCCACAGACACATGGGTGCTAATATCTAAGAATATTTTTAATATAAACATTTGCTGCACTTTTAATATTTTCGGACTCAACTATTTTGATATTTCTTCATAACTTTACAATTCAACCATACATGCCATGCAATTTTCACTAGTCCCATCACAAAACATTTTTTATATTTAGCAATGTTTTTTCATATATGCTATTTATGAATGCAATATTGCATATTTTAAAAAATCGAACAGTGATAAATAAAATACAAAAACACAAAATATCACATATCAACTCTTACCCCACCATTGATGGATCTTTCCATTATTTATGAGACAAAGCTTTCCTGCCATTGAAGGAATTTTCCAGGTTTCCGTGTTTTCATTGTTATATGATAGGGGGTGCTATTACACATCTTCTGAAAGAGTACTGAATGTCTAGATCAAACACAGGCGAAGAAGCAGAAACAAGCAATTGCATATGTAAGCAGATGCATATATAAAATAATGTGACCGAAGAATAAACAACTTATAAATCAAAACTGCTCAACATTGCTGAATGAAATGATTACCCAGGAAGTGCAAGCTTTGGGGCTGTTGATGGAAGCGATTTATTCTATATATGTTTTGATCATTGTTCTGAATCCGATCGTCAGGATGTAGTCTTTGACAAAAATGTTGCTTTTTCAAGAAATTAACCCACACTCAAGTGTTGATGAAAAAAAGAATGTATGAAGCTAGAATAAAACAGGTTTTTTTGTTTAACAGCAGGGGCTCTATTTTTTCGTTGGACATATTGCATGTTCAGATATTCATGCAACAAAATATTCTATGAAATTTTTGTGAATAAATTCTGGCAAAAGTGCTGGTGGCTGGCAACTTAACACACTGGCAAGGAAAGAGTTAAATGTTGTGAAATTAACAAGCTGGAAATTATATAGTCACAATGTAAGAAAAAATTTATACAAATCAAAACATTACTGAATGATTTGTATTTTCCAACATGCTTTCAAGACTATTACAACTCATTTCAGAAATGACCAAAACCTCATCTATTTTAGCCAACTAGAAATCATGACCTGTCATTTCTGGCAACAACAATGTAGAACACATGACAGAAAACCATTTAAAGCATGTTAGTTTGCAAAAAAACAAGTTCAGTGAATGTAGCCTTTCTAGTTGCAGAGCAGTACTGGCCTGAAACTGTCTCATACTGGCCCTAGGTCATTCTTATGATTGAGCCTCTCAGTTAAAGGCACACAACAGTAAACAACTGAAGTCCTAACCACCCAGAAGAATGTTTCTGAGAATACACCTCCATGTAGTTTCAAATAAGTACACTCAAATGAATACAAGCAGTAACATTTGTAAGTAATACCAGGGAAGTCAGAGGATGTATCAAATCTCTAAAGTGGAGCCTAATTTGAGCTCTCCACCTAAGTACTCCGCAAAGCTGTAGATGAGAGAGGAATGAAGAAAATACTAACAAGCTGGCACCTCCAATCCAATTAAAGTCTGTGATAGCATGTCAGACACATAAGGAGATCAGGGGGAGACTGAGATTGGTTCTTACTGGGTCTCAAAACAGAACTAGACAGATTTAACTGGTACTGTAAATACCAATATGGGGGACTTTCTGGAACAAACAACCCTAGTACTGACTGAATGCAGTCTGGCATTGCGACTCCAACAGTACAACCAAAAAGATGAAGCTGTGCAAGGCAAGGCTCAGGTATAAGGTGTATCTGAAGCAAATTAGACACAATGGTTATGGCTCAGCCGTCACAGGGCTTGAACCAACAACATTCCGGTTACAAGTTCAAATTTTTATTCACTATATTTGCGATGCTAAAGCTAATATGCTTTGGCATTAACGTACAGGGTTCTGGTCGCTCTAAAAAGGTGTTTTGCTGAGAGCAGAGAGACTAAGAGGAGTGCCTGCAGGTGTTAAAGCCTGAAGGAAAGTAAATATGCAAAGATGTTTGATCTTTCTTCTCATGCCAGAGATTGAAAGCATGAATGCACAGGTTGTTCTACACCTTTCATCACAGAACAGCGTATACCTCAAGAGATCCCATCAAAAAAGCATTTGATGTTCCACACAAGCATTTAAAAATGAGTGGTGGGGATACATTACAGTGGGGCTAGTTAAAGCTATGTGGCTTTGCTGTGTACATTCTGGTCACATTAATTTCTGGAGATAAACAGTGCTAAAGGATATAAAAATACAAAATAGGTATAAAATTAAAATAAAGGCATTAAAAATGATCGACATTTTTATTTAAACATTATTTTATTAAATCATTATATCATCCATCTTCTCAGTTGAAACACTATTGTTCTTCAGCTTAGATAGATACACATGCTGAGCAACGTCTGGAACCAAAAATAGAAAAGGCTGTAATATTGTGTAGCTGTTGCAACCAGGCAGAAGACAGTGGTTCTTACTCAGCAAATAATCCATTCAGCTAATTGTAAAACAATGCTGCAGACATGAGGCAATTCAGATTGCTGTAAGTGACTATGGCTCACAGAAAGCAGTGGTTGTGTGTCTTTACGAGGAAAAATAATCTTCACCCTGTGCTGTAACTGACTGTAACCTGTCTAACGCTTCAGCACACAAACATCCATATGGATGGCTTGACTGCCAGACACAGATAGAGGTCTCTGCAACTTAATTAACTAAAGGACTTTTTAACCCAACAGAATGGCTGGAAATCCAATACTGATTAATTAGGCCTGTGATTTAATGATGTGGCGTGTAGGAGATTCGGACTGGCCTTTAAATATCTAATTGCAATGGTTGCTTCATTTCATTAAACGAGTCATAATTAACCTGTCCTCTTTTTAAAGGCTAGATAGCATCATGCCCGAGGAGAAAGGGTCATTTTGTTTAATTTTATGGAACACAGCCATATCACCCTGCAGCCCAAGACCGGTTGCCCATGGAAGCTAAGCAGGGCTGAGCCTGGTCATTAACTGGATGGAAGACCTCCTGGGAAAACTAGGTTGCTGATGGAAGAGGTGTTAGTCAGGCCAGCAGGGGGTGCTCACCCTGCAGTCTGTGTGGGTCCTAACGCCCCAGTATAGCGACGGGGAAACTATACTGTAAAAAGCACCGTCTTTCGGATGAGACGTTAAACCGAGGTCCTGACTCTCTGTGGTCATTAAAAATCCCATGACACTCATCGTAAAGAGTAGGGGTGTAAGGTCCTGGCCAAATTCCCTCCACTGGCCCTTGTCAATCATGGCTTCCCAATAATCCCCATCCACTTGATTGGCTCTACGAGTCTCTCTCCTCTCCACCTGTAGCTGGTGTGTGGTGAGCGCACTGGTGCCGTTGTCCTGTGGCTATCGTCGCATCCTATCAGTGGGGATTTCTTTAAGACTGCAAGGGAAGCTCGGCTTCCCCTATAATGTCAAAAAATTAATGGTCAAATATGTACTATTGTGTTAACATTTTATTGACTAAAAATGCATTAGAACACGTTCATCTCGAAGACGAGTTCGTTCAGAATCAGCTACATATAGCAGGTCGGACTCGATTTCCTCCTCATACATTCCCGTAGCGTCAGTGTATTTCTCTGTTGAAGCCCAGCGTCCATTGACTTCAATGGGCCTGCTTTGAACAGTTTTTTCAGTGCCTCGAAACTAGACGGTCATTGGATAAATGCTGCGATTATGTCCCGCCCACGGACGCTCAGTGTCTCTGGGAGTGAATGGAGGAGTGGGCGTGCCTGGACGCCGGGCTTCTGCGTGATGATTGGAGGGTCTGTATCTCCTTTTGATTGACAGCGATTTTGTACTATAAAAAGTCGCTGACGCTGAAGCTATTCGAGCTCAGTCCCATAGCGGCTTTGCACTTGGTTCTTATCAATCATTATATATATTTTTTTATTCATTTATAATGTTATGTTTTAATATACATGCTGCTAACTCGTAAATTTCAAGATATGCGAGCAAAAAAAAAATGCTCCTGACACAATACGACACGAGCAAGAGTGCCGTTTTTGTTTCGTTTGTGTTCGAATCCAAATCCGCGTTGTCTTGGGAGAATCACTGATTCACTGAGCCATTCATAAAAACAGTCATTTGATTCGCTCCTGAAGGATTCAGCCGTTTTGAAAGAATCATTTGAATGACTCAGTGATTCAGTCACGAACTTCTGCCACCTGCTGGCCGTTTTTAAGTTCCCCGTCAAAAAGTAGGCATATTACATTATTTTCCAACATGTTTCTATATTCAGAATTTAGTATTTAAAACATTAATCTCATAACATTATTTATGCAATTATAAATACAGTCTAAATGAATAAATGTCACATCTAAATGTCACTTCATGAACACTTAAAGTTCATGCTTCTGTGCAGCGCTAAGATGAGTTTTGTTTAGATCATTTCATGGATAACAATAGCCAGTCATTCATTCACATTAATTAAGTATTCATAGAATAATATTGTCTATTTTCACTTACATCTATTTATTTATTAATTTTTGATTAATTTTGTAGAATTGAATGATAAATTAAGTTGGTATAGTATCGTAAGACATTTTTATGGTATCGTGACAACCCTATTATAGGCCTGCACCACATTCCTTGTTTCAGTTTAACCTAATTCCCACATTTCCTCCGTCGAGTTTAATATCTTTTTTTTTAGATTGTTCATTCATTCATTCATACAGTAGGCTAGGCTAGTGTCACTGGAAACGACGCCTAGTTGGTACGACAGGGTCACAGAGCATTTTCTTGAAAAGGAACATAGGGCAGAATAAGTATAAATAACAATTTTTATGATGTAGGCCGAAAATGAGCTTCCCCTCTTTGAAAGACCAGCAGCCGCCACTGCATTCTATCTAATATGTGCTTATGTCAGTTGGCCATTAAACATAGATGCAATGTCCTAAAATCTCTCTCTTTCAAATATCCATGCTGCTCTGGCCTCACAAAGACTCATGGCATTAGCTATCAACACAGCCTTTTTTGAAGGAGAGCCTGGGTTTCAGAGGTGGAGATTCAGAAGGCTGCTTTACTTGGCATCTGATCTGAGAACAGACATCTCGTGCCCTCGAATCTTGTCAGCACTTCTGAGGAAAGAAAGCGACCCAACATTTTAACCCTATGCAACATTAAGACCTCCTCACTAAGCAACAAACAGCTCACAACTGTTTTACAACTAGAAAACTAGGAGAGGAGGGATCTATCTGGAGATAGACAATACATAGATGATAGATAGATCTATCGATCGTCCAGATTAGTGCTTGATGATAATGAACTCATCCTAGAACTACAAAAAGCTAGATAGATAGATAGAAATGTGGAAAACCATAGAAAAGGCAACAATAAATAAAGGAAGGAAGGATGGAAGGATGGTCAACAATTCACAGGACAATAAAACAATAGAAAGTGATAAACTGACTGACTAACAGACCGACAGACAGATAGAATGATAGAACGACAGACAGACAGATAGATTTTTTTTTGAGGAGCGGTTGCTATTATAAGGTGTCTTGAGTTTCTGCCCATCAGTGATAGTGTTTGGAAACATTCCGACGTGTCTGAGATTCCAGACTCTTGCTTAAAGCCTCTTGTTGTCTGTGGCTGCTGTCTTGCATGCAAGCTGACCTCTGGGCTTCTATCTCACTGCTCAATGCCCATCAGCTGTCACCAAAGGAGTGGAGAGCTATGTCTGCAGCTAAAGCATGTTCATTGCACACAGTCCATTCTCTGCTGTTCTGAATACAGGACTGGTGCTCCGGCAACTTAATGCTCACCTGATGAAAGTATTCTAAGATCAATCTAAAAGGGCACATTTTATCAAGAACACATTCCAAGCCTACCATTTTCAGCTGCTTTGGTTTTGGCTGCTGTTTCAGCCTTAATTGTGCCAAGTCGCTGTGGCAAATATACAGACTGCGTAGTCCTGCACTTAAATGCTGATACAAGAACAGCTCTCAGTTATCAGGTTAGTGCTTGATGATAATAAACTCATCCTGGAGCTGTGTGGGCATTTTTCCTCAAACCTGGCACAGTCTGATCTGCTGCATAACTGCAATAAAAAGTCGGTCATAATTTAGTCACCTTGAAGTTGTTCCAAACTTGTCTGACTGATTTTTTTTTCTGTGGAACAAAACTGTGGATAGTTTTTTTTTTCTTCTTCTTCTTCTTCGGTCAATAAAATGAATGCCAATAGGATCCAAAGTTGTCTGGACCCCAGAATTCTTGAAAATATATTTTTGTGTTCCACAAAACAGTAAGTAATACAGGTTTGGAATGATTGGAATCATATCAATACAAATTTATTAGCATCTTTTCAGATACGTCAAGTTATTGGAAGTTTGGTCAAGGAGATACGCTACTTTTAATAAAAAAAATTAACAAACAAACAACTCACAAAGCTTCATCTGAGAGTTCCATGTTCTGAGAAAGTAATTTAAAACTTATTTAATCTTTGGCTCTTTAAACCTTTTTTTGCAGACCACAAAAAGGAAATAAAGAGTTTAATGATCTTAGGAGGAAGGCAAAACCACACTAACCTGAGATGTATTGTAATTATGGTTTTGCTGTGGTATGGTCTTGGTTCCCAGAGGAACGATTTCTATGCTAAGTCTACATATCAGTATTCAGTCAAATAAACAGGAGAAATTGTACCAGAGGGCACAGGGTGTCTACTGAGAGACCAGGCTCATCAAAACTCTTCTGCATGCTCTGAATTCTTCTGCACATGTAGACCTTACCTAAAAGAGAGTTATAGCTCACTAACAAAACACAAACCACCAAAACAACTCAGAATACAACTTCTAGCTAACCCAAATAAGCACCATCATGAAAAACGTCCCATCCCACTGTTGCTCTTCAAGAATCCAAGAAGAGGAATTGGTAACTCAACTAGAAATATAGATCTGTCTTAGCCAAAGAACAGGTGTTTCACACACCTCGTCTGAAAGACGGTAGTTTAGTTTGACCACTCAACTTTGCCAGTACAGTACGTGCTCTGTCTGAATTAAAATTAACTGAAATTCCAAAAAAAAAAAAAAAAAAAGTGTTTAACGATTTCCCAAGTTTGTCATGACAAGTCGTCTTTTCTTGCCATTTGAAAGTTGAGGAAAAAGTTTAAGAAGTCTTGAAATGGACAAAGCGATAGAACAACAGATAGAACAACAGGATGATAGATGAAACGATAGATAAAATGACAGAACAATAGACAAAACAATTTTATGACAAAACAAGATAAAATGATAGAATGATGAACCGAAAGTTAGATAGAATGATAGATAAAACAATGGAAAGAACGATAAAATGATACAACAAAACAATACATTACAGAAAGATACAACAATAGATAGAGGGATAAAACCATAGAAAGCTATAGAACAATAAAATTATAAACAATGATAGAACGATCGACATAAAATGACAGCCAGAATAATACAATGATTAATTGATAATATGACAGACAGAACAATGTATAGAATCACAAAATGATAGATACAGAGAATGATAAAATGATAAAGTGATAGACAGATAGATTGACAGTATGATAGAATGATAGATAAATAGAATGACAGAACGAACAATATAACTAACGATAGAACGAACCATAGATAGAACGATAGATAGATAGACCGATAGATAGACCGATAGATAGATAGACAGACAGACACAGACAGACAGACAGATGATAGATAGAATGATCGATAGAATGACAGAACCATAGATAGACCGATAGACCGATAGACCGATAGATAGATAGATAGATAGATAGATAGATAGATAGATAGAACAGTAGAATGATAGAACAACAGAACAATAGACAGACAGAATGATAAAAAGGTAGAACAATGGATAGAACGATAGATAGAACGATAGATAGATAGAACGATAGATAGATAGAACGATAGATAGACCGATAGGCCGATAGATTGATAGGCCGATAGATAGATAGGCCGATAGACCGACCGACCGACCGACCGACAGACAGACAGACAGACAGACAGACAGACAGACAGACAGACAGACAGACAGACAGACAGACAGACAGACAGACAGACAGACAGACAGACAGACAGACAGACAGACAGACAGACAGATAGATAGATAGAACGACAGAACAATAGATAGATAGATAGATAGATAGATAGATAGATAGATAGATAGATAGATAGATAGATAGATAGATAGATAGATAGATAGATCGATCGATCAAATGACTGACTATATCAAGGTAGCTGGCTTGTGTTTTAGACCCACTAACCTTTCCAAGCGACCCCAAAGACCTCGACGAGCTGGTTCAAGTGTGTGTGAGTAGTATTTGATTACTAAACTAAGCAGGTTGATCTCTAGGAGCAGGATGGACACCCTGGCACAGGAAAACCGGACCTGGGTGTGAGTTCAAGTACTGTGAGAACTCTAGACCCGCGTGAGCTGGGTCGGTGTCATTCCAGCAAGGCTCGCTCCTGTTCGCTGAGTCATGCGTCAAAGCAGCTGGCTGAATACATCTGTCAACACCGATTCCCTTAACCTGACACGATCCTTGTCTGAAGTTTACCAAGACATATTATTTACAGTGCAGAGTCCAGAGCCTTACAGCACACATGGGCATTCACACAAACTTTGTTGGGCAAAAAAATCAGTCAGTGAACTTGTAAAACCTACTAATTGGAAGCTGATTACATAAAATTTTCCTGACAGGAAGAACTAAATAAATAAAATACTCTTGAATTCCAGTGTTAGGCTGATGAAAATATTATATAATATATTTAAACAACTTGACTCTACATACTAATTAGGAATCAATCCAATCATGCTCTGCATAATGGTATGCAACCAATGTTTATCATTTATCTTCATTTCAGCTTTTAAAAGTACAGTGCCAAACATGCAGAGACATGACAACATTTCCAGTAAGTAAATATAGTGAGCAGCTGATGGTTTTTAACAGCACACTGTGGGAATTTTTAGGATGCAAAAGTAACACTGGAATTCCAGTTACACTGGAACAAATCTGACGGCACTAGAAATGGATGAGTCCCTGGGCAGTGCAACTAAAATAACGATTCAGACACAACTCTTGAGCTATAGGTACCTTGAAACTTCTTCTTTGTGGTTTAATAGCACTTGTTTAAGAAATATTTTTGTGCTCAAAAGAAAGCAATACTATTGATAGAGACCTAATTTTAGCCAGAAGCAACGTTTTGAGGTTAAAAACATGGAATATAATGGTCTGGAGTTGTGTTGTGTATTAATGTTATGCTTCTATCAGCTGTTTGAACTCTCATTCTGACGGCACCCATTCACTGCAGAGGATCCATTCGTGAGCAAGTGATGTAGTGCTATATTTCTCCAGATCTGCTCAGATGAAGAAACAAACTCTTTTACATTTTGGACGGTCTAAGAGTGTGTTTTTTTGTTGTTGTTTTTTTTGCAAATTTTCATTTTTGAGTATACCATTCCTTTAAATATTACCATCATTAAAACGTGCTATGAAACAATATAGGACCCAAAGCACCTGCTTATTGCACCACAATAAAAAGGTTTTCCATAGTAACCATACAGTTGTTTCTGCAAAAACACCTAATTAACTACAGATAGCCTAATGTTGCTTCAAAAACTCTATGGAACAAGTAAGTAAACAAACAAAAAGAGCCAAAAAAAAAAAAAAAAAAAAAGGACCTATGTTTTTTACTATAAACCATAGTTATCTGGAGGCATCTCCGTTTACCATGGTAAATATCAAAGTAGGGACAACAATATTAAACTTAAGGAGACACATTTCAGTTTTGGTCAGCCAAACAACAACAGCATTTACAAAAACCGCTCTTCACCAAGTTGACAAACGGTTGCACATGGCGTTCACACTCACCTGTAGCAGGTGTTTCCGGCACCCATTTCAGCTGGCCGATCTGACGCACCTGAAACGCTGTTTTCACCTCGTGACAGCTGTGAGCGTGCGCGGCGGACAGTGTCGCGAGCTCCACCGCGAGCACCGTAATAATCCAGCTGACATTCACGCGTGGCATGACGGCATTTCAGTGGAGAAATCAGTGCGGTGGAATTGCT
This sequence comes from Onychostoma macrolepis, assembly GCF_012432095.1. Taxonomy (NCBI): domain Eukaryota; kingdom Metazoa; phylum Chordata; class Actinopteri; order Cypriniformes; family Cyprinidae; genus Onychostoma; species Onychostoma macrolepis. The sequence goes on along the minus strand of NC_081156.1, from coordinate 28,996,460 downwards.
TAATGATCAGAGACTGGCTGCAAAATGTGTAAAAAGAAAAGAGTAGAAAGTCGCCTGTGTTGGACTTTCACATTACTGCACCGGCTGTAGCGAGTCCTTCCTTCCCAAACCGAGAAGGGAAAAGCGCCGCTGCGTCCCGTTCACTGAGTGTCACTGAATCCATTCAGCATGTGGAATCATTCAGAAATCTCTCTCTCTCTCTCTCTCTCTCACTCACTCTCTGTCAGAGTCAAAGCTTTACTGACACTACTGTAAGCATTTACATTATTTGCAAAGCATATAAAGAACTTAATTGACAGACAACCATACATAGGTGAGATTAAATGAATAAATGGGAACTAGCTTACATATATTTTACTTGCAAAATAATATAATAATCTACAAATAAAACTTTATCCTCCTGAGATCGCCCCCAAAAAACCCCGCTTTGTGAATTTAGTATTTTTTCATGTCATTACATTGTTTAGAGCATAAGAAAAAAATGGAAAAATCACATTTTTGAAAAATTATATTTTATTCTATGTCCTCTGTAAAAAGGCATGAATAGACATCAAAAAGGCAAAAACAATGGGATTTTTTTTTTTAAATCACCAGTTTTTTATGTTTCAGGATTTTTTTATACTAAACTTTGTTTAAGGATGATTCTCAACTATATTATAAAATATATAACAAAATGATTTGATATACCATTTTGTTTTATGCAATATGTGTGTAAAAGTGTCCATAAACTGGTTTTCCCATTAAACACAGTGTATCATCTAATTTGCATATTAATGTGTTGCTGTTGGGACAGCATGTTGAAAAAAGAATTGTCATAATGGGAGTAATAATTGGCCAGATTTTCATAATAATATCTAATATTTCATAAGAAAATTGATATATAATTTATTTTCCTATTCAATTGTTATGTCTCCCAAAATGCATAATAAACATGTTTTTAGTCCTGGTGTCCTCTACAGTGGACATGTATGAAATGATGTCCTGTTTCATAACAGGAAGTCATATTTGAATTTGAAAACCCATAACATTTCCCTGAGATGTTGCTTTATGACAAACAATTTGAAAATTATTCAGATTTAAATGACAATTACAAAATATAATCATATTTCCATAAGGATGTAAAATTTTTCACTAAATTAAATTTAGCCACCTTTAAAGACCTAGGAGAGGGTGTGGTCATGGTGAAACTTCCAAACATTAATTTTATCTCTACAAAGCCCTGAATGTGCTCTGTACAGGCTTATAACTATGACACTAAAATTCACTAAAATAAAATGTCCTCTACAGAAGCAAAAAACTACGTAGCTGGGTTTCAGGAGGATATACATATATACATATACATATACATATACATATATATATATAGTTTTTTGTTTGTTTGTTTCATAGCTTACTTTATTGGCATGATTCTATATTATATTACTGTACATTATTACCACTGCAATTTGCAAAGCATAGTTCAGTAGCAGATCTGCCTTAACTATTCAAATTGCATCAATGAAATATTCACAGTATGTTCCGTAGTAATTCGGTAATTCTGCGTCCATGATAAAACACAACCTGCCCCGTGTGAGGATCGAACTCACGACCTTCAGATTATGAGACTGACGCGCTACCTACTGCGCTAACGAGGCTGATGCGGAAGATAAGGTAAACGCTTGTAACAACGCTTCTGATTGGCTGATAAACATGTCTAATTATGTTTTGACGATTGTGATTGGTTATGAAAGTTTTTAAAAGCAGCTAAAAGGTCATTTTCGTTTTTACGTGTTCTCTAACGCTATCGTTTTACTATTAGTTTAATGTTGAACTACACTGTACTGAATGCTGCTAATATTTCTGTAAAATCAACTCGTTATTTAAAATTAAAATCGCCCATTTACTGATATAATTTCTTATTTTTTGTTTAAAAATAGCTTTGATGTCAGATTACGACGCTGTGATCTGTGTTCAGCGGTTAGTAGTGCTTTCGTGATGATTTGTCTCCCTCTGGTGGACTGTTAGTTTGCTCACTCAAACAGAAAGCTGATTTAGCAATCGATAATGTTTTAAATTAAACTGAATCAATGCGCAACAATAAATCCTGTATAATACAGTATACTTCGTTTGCTTGCTTACAGTGATATTTATGCAAACTCCTTTACATACTCTTTTCCTTATACTCCAAGCAGCATTGTATATAATGTTTTAAACTGTATTTTTATTTTCTGTTTTTCTTAAATGTTATTTATATGTTGTGTTGTCCTTTTTTTTAATATGATTTATATAATAAAGAAATGATGATGATGATTATGAATGGTCTAATAAACTCAAATAAAGGTCCAATTTTCAACTTTTTCTTACTGCTATTACGTCAAGTGATCAACTATATTATTCAAAGATCAAAGTCATAAAATATACCTACCCTCGATTCATATTAAAAAATTGTTCCTTTATCTGTCTACCTTTACCTTAATATTTTTACTTTTCCCTTGTCCTTTACCTAAAAATTTGAACGATACAGGATTTATGGAGGCCAAAAGAAAAATATGCTTTAGACAGCAGAATGGGCCAGTAGGGGTTCTCCAAGACCACTTTATTTCTCCATATTTCTTTTTTTTTTTTTTTGGTCTTTAAGATGGCCACAAAAGCCCTCTTTGGGCTTACATATATTTATATTTATATTTATATTTATATTTATATTTATAAATATTATTAATTGTATATTCTAAAATAATTTTATTATTCTATGAAATTATATTGCATTTATTTATTTATTTTATTATTGTAATAGAATAGTGCCTCTGAATAAAATTAAGTTGTTTTTCCTCCTCGAGCTCCATATACTCCTATATCATATTATTTTAGCCATGAAAGCTACAACAAAATAGACCAATTAACATAAGATAAATTAAAAATAAATGAAAACTAAATTACTTTAGATTCCATTGCTATAAAAATACATGTAATTAATTCACGCAAATAAATAACGTTATATATTCAAAATCATTCTGTATTATTGTAAGCATGAAATCTCTTGGATGGACTTTTATTTTAAAGTGTCTTCCGTTGTCAGTTCAACGCAGTTCACACAGCAGCATTTAAAAAACTACCGTCCCGCACACACACACACCGACTCAAACACCGCTGAGCCGAGTCAAAGCGTTTGGGTTCTTCTGCTGAAATCCCATTCGTGGAGTATAACAGCAAATCTGTCGTCCTTCACATATTCGATCAATGGCTTTCATCATGATGAAAAAGAAGAGGTTCAAGTTTAAAGTAGATGTGGAGCTGGAGGAGCTGTCATGTGTCCCTTACGTGAATGGAGTTCTGTTCTGCAAGGTTCGACTGACGGACGGAGGCTTTTCAGATGAGTCTTCGAAGTGAGACCAACTCAATTTATCCTGTACATTATTTTATTTTATCATTTTATTCAAGTGATAAGTGTGTATGTGTGTGTGTATATATATATATATAGAGAGAGAGAGAGAGAGAGAGAGTTAAAATGAATGTCCAGACGTTATTTAATATTAATATTAAATAATAAATGTATTTCTGTTCCTTGAATATATTGCATGAGTGAACATCAAGCCTTTTTAATCTTGAAATAATTAATTAATTTTGATTAGGTTGCCTGATTAATGTTGAATGAGTTGGAGATGATCAAAGGCTTTTAATGACAGATGGCAAGCAGTGCTTGTTTTACGTTCACGTGTAGTCTTTTTTTCTTTTGGCTCACATAACCTAGACGCGCTTAAAACTGAACTGATATCGAGACATTTTAGGAAACATTGCAGATGATTTTAGAGGAACGTGTATTTTAGCTGGGGGTGAATGAGAGGGGGTGTTCTGCTCAACAGGTCGGCAAAAGTGGGCCGTGTCTGATTAGCAAATGCTTTCCTTCCTCCAACCGCCGAGGCTGGACTTGTTGTGGCAACAGTAGTGTGCATCTTTCAAAACGGTTACATTCCATATCTGTCGGAATTCCAGACGTTCCTCCTCATAAACACCACAGCCGAAGGTTTACTTGGCATTAGCTTGACTTTGTTTTCAGGAACAACATGTACAAAGTCAGTGAAAAACTGCTGCAGGAAGCATTATTCAGAAATATTCCTTTACAGAATGCACAGTATTTCACAACCAGAATAAATATGATGTAACAGACATTGTAACAATGTAATGCTCTCCCTGTAGACATTACTGCAATGTGCCTTTTCATTCAAATCTCCCTTGACAAATGCTTTGTCTAAATCACTTTCCCTAATAACACAGCGGTAATGATGGAGCTTATAGAGATTTTCTTGTGTATTGGTGCAAAGACAGTAAACACTGTATTCAGATTTCATCTATCTGTCATTTAATATTTCGGTCTGTTTCAGTCATTCTATCATTTTATCTGTATGCCTTGTCTGTCTACACGAATCTACAAATCTATCTTTCTTGTGTTTCTTGTTTTTCTGCAGAGAGCCAGTTCTGGTGAATTGTGTTAAATGGAAGAAAAGATTCTCCTTCTTATGTAAGATGAGTGCTAATGCAGGGACAGGGATGTTGGATCCATGTGTTTTCCGGGTATCTGTAAGAAAGGTATGATTTCACATCCTCAGTGTTGGGGAAAGTTACTTTTAAATATTACAATACAATATTACAATATTGCGTTACCCCCTAAAAAAGTAACTATTATGTTACTTAGTTACGTTTTATGGAAAGTAATGCGTTTTGTTTCTTTTGAGTTACTTTTTTAAGAGTTGCTTGCTTGTTTTTAATATAAAAAAGTAGTTATTTTACAAAGGTAAAAGCCCTTTCACAACAAAAGTGAAATAAGTCTGTACAGTAGAGAGCACAACTCAAACAAATTGCATGAAGAATATGACGCAGAAGAAAGTTCACTATTTAGCAATAACAGAAATGAAACACAAATGTGTCATTTTTGCTTAGTATGCTTGAATTGGATCATCGAAGGTCAGTAGCAAAGACATTGGTTAATAAAATGGAATTAAATACATGAATTATATTTGTCTTATTTAACATTTTTTTAGCTATTGCACGTTTGTATAACATTCTGAGTTTGCATTTGACTGTTTTTATTCATTTTGAGGAATACTGAATATGTTTATATGCAGGTGAGATGAGTAAATACATGTTCATATTTAGTCTAGAACTACAGTAAGAATCATGTTCACACAGCACTCACAACATCACACTTACTCCCGATTTCTCTCAACATGGCAGTACAAGTGATGTCAGTCAAGACATGGGAAACAAAGTAACTGGCGTTATTTATTTGAAAAAGTAACTCAGATATTTCCTTCTAAATTAAAAAGTAATGCGTTACTTTACTACTAAAAAGTAATCTGATTACGTAACTCGCATTACCTGTAATGCACTGAACGTCCTTATTGTTAAATTGGGCTCTAAGCAGTTGTTGGATTGGGTGAGGATTTTGATTTTTGTTTTTTCTTTTATGAAGGAGCTCAAGGGTGGGAAGACGTTTGCAAAGGTAAGCTCAGTTTATCTGTGGATTATGAAGACTTTTTAAATCAGATCACTGGCACTGATACGGTGTGTGTGTGTGTGTGTGTGTGTGTGTCACACAGCTTGGCTTTGCTGATTTAAACTTGGCTGAGTTTGCCGGTTCAGGAAGCACCATACGGCACTGCCTATTGGAGGGATACAACACCAAAAACACACGTCAGGACAACTCTATACTGAAGGTACACAGACACATGCATACATAGCAGAAAAATTTATAGTGAAGATGCACAGTTGTCCCGTTTGTCTTGAGACTGTATATTCTATGTATTTTTTTTTTCTAGTTTATTTTTATCATAAACATGAGGTTGCTAGGGGACGGGTGAGGGGCGTGTCCCCTCAGATCTGTGTGCGGTGTTGTGTTACTTCATGTTCCACTTCACGTGGGTTATGTGTGGCATGCTTCAGCCTGTGTTGCGCTGTGTTTTCCAATCCACAACCCCCACCTACGCCTAGAGCTGTTCACAGCGCCCCCAGAATTCCACAGGCCTGTATCCTTCCACCTCCGCCCAGAGCTGTTCGCAGAGCACCCAAAACTCCACAGGCCTGCACATTTATAGCTGTAGAGAGCCACACACATGACCAGACCATTTTAACTTGCACCACTGCCGTCCATTAACATTTGAACACACATGTGTTGCCATATTTGTAAGTTTATTATAGAAACAAGTCATGTGATGCATTACAGTTATTTTACACTATATACGGGATGTTTTTTATTTTCTCAATATTCACACTTTTCTATTTGATTCTTTAATATTGGGTTTGCTGATAATTGGGCCCTTAAAAATAACACCCAACAATGGTTCTCACAAGTAATTATTAATAATAATAGTAATAATAATAAATAAATATTATGAAAAAAGCATTATTAATGACATTATTATTATTATTATTACTAATAAAATGCATATTATGCTGTAATTTTATTTTTAAAACTATATTTTAAGTTGTAATTGAGTTGAAAAGCAGAAGTGACGATAATTAAAAATTGGTTCTTCTTTTTGAGACTATTAAACATAATAGTATAAGTAAACTGTTTTGATTCTTTAATATTGGGTTTTCTGATAAATGGTACCAAAAACACTCAACAATGGTACTCACATGTAATATTAATAATACTAATCATCATCATTATTTCACAATATTAATATATTCAGTATGATATTTTCAAAATATTAGATATTAATCAAACATTTGTTTCATTTTTAAATCATATTAAATTAAATTAAATTAAATTAAAAATTAGTTCTGTATTATGAAACACTTAAATACCTTTAGACAAAATAAGAATGTGTATCTGTCTTAAAATTGTGGTGTCAATCTTGTACGATATATTTATGTGAATTGATTCATTTATGTGTACATTGTGCATAAATGGGCTATTATTACAGTAGCTTCAAATCTTACAGTGGCTCAGTCAATCAAATTTTTAAAGTCATGATTATATCCTTCATGAAAATACAATTTGCCACTACTTTATCTCTTACTGTATGTGTATGCGTATACTCACCACCCCTACCTCTTTCTCTAGGTGATAATCAGTATGCAGCTAATGTCGGGTGATCCTTGCTTTAAAACGTAAGTTGTCCCTTAATTTTTAATATATTTATAAATAATTATAAAAGTTTTAATTTCATATGCGAATCAAAATCTGCATCCTTCTGAAAAGACCAGCCTATGTTTTGGATGCTGGTCTCCAGCATGGCACAACCTGGTTTATTTAAGTTCAACAAGTGATACAGAAAGACCATGCTGGTCGAGCTGGCTCAATGCTGAGTAACCGAGCAGCTCAGAATGACCTTGAAACTGCGACGATAGCAGACACAGCTGGCATGATGCCTTTGTATTTGTTTGCGTGTCTGTGTGGCTATGCCAGAGTGCTTGTGCCAGTGTTTTTCTGACATCGATGTCTAGGACTGCATGAACACAGGAAGTCTGGTTCAACCACTTCCTGGTGATGTTTAGTTAGACAGAGGTGACAGTCAGACACTTTCAGTGTTTTTTTTAACACAGAGGTGTCTTCAGCTTGAAACCTCTGATTATTAGTTGAGGTGGTATGTTTATAATTAACATTAAAACATTTATTTACAGGGTTTTAGTGAAGAAAAATGAATGTGTTTTCTTTTTTCACTGCCATCTCTCTTTATGTAGGTCTGATTGTTTTCAGATACACTAGTGCTTGTTTGCATGCACGTTGAAATAGTTGACATTTATCCTGACATTTAGAGGGGGTAATATTAATCATCTCACACAGCACCCAGAAACACTGAAAGGTGTGCTTCCTGTTATGTAAGCGAGCTGGCACACAATCTCCCATTAAAACAACACGTACAGTGTTCTGAAAGTGGATTAGCAACTGAAATGAGTGACAAATAAACCTCCATGAAGAGGCGTGTGTATCTCACTTCTGTCGTCACAGACATGTGAATCGTGCTCTAGTGAGAGTCGTATCATTGCTTCACTGTGGATGGTTGTCAAAAATAATTACGCGCACTCATAAATCAAAGTGTTTAGTGGTGTTTCCCAGTGAGTGTGTGTGTTTGTGAGGCCTGCAGAAGTGTTATCGAGGTGTTTGTGTGTGTGTGTGTGTGTGTGTGTGTGTGGGAGTGCTCATACTGCGCCTCAAGTGCTTTTAGCTCTGGCTGGTGCATACTTTATGGTTTAATATCCCCTGAAATCTGTGTTTTATAGATTTTTCCTTCTTTAGAAATGTTTTATTTAGTTTACATGACCTGGCTGAGTTCGGGTTATTAAAAGAATGATTCACTCAAAAAATACAGTTCTGTCATCATTTACGCAACCTTATTTTTTCAGACCTGTATGACTGACTTTCTTCTGTTAAACACTGAATTAGAAATGTTTCATGTTTTTTTCCTCTAAATATTAAGGCTCTCAAGTAAAGAATTAGGAGCCTGAATTAGTTGAAATATCTAAATAAATTTCTTTAAATATAATTTAGTAAAAAATATTTAAGTTACTGTTTAAGTTAAGAATAGTATATTATGTGATTTTTGTATATGCAACAATGTCTTACTTTGATGATTTGTTATGTTTTTGTATGTTTATATGTTTTAATGGAGATATTTTTGACTCTTCCAGGCCTCCATCCACTGCAATGATCATTGGTTTTCCAGGAGAAATAGAGACAAGTCTACATGAGGACAGAAGAGGAGAGACACCAAGTACAACTCATATCTGTACAGGTACCTCCACAATCCTCACATAAAAATCACTGCCTATATACCAAGTAGGGGTGGGCGATATGGAAAAAATATCATATCACAATTTCTTTGTTTGTTTTTTGTTTTTTATATCACAATTTCACGATTCTTTGTCATGTTGGTTTTACTATTTTGTATGAGCAGTACAGCCAAACTAATTACCCTATTATAAAGACAAATCCTTTCAAGGTAACGAAATATAAAAAAGAATGGTGGATATTTAGGCCAAAGTGGGCGAAGATGAAAATCTTTATCATTATTTTGTCTTTGCTATTAAAAAATAAAAACAAAGATACACATTAAAAATACACATAATATACAAATAAAACAAACAGTGTTTAATTTTCAGGTACAATAGGCATATTTAGCAGGAGCATTCAAGAAATTGAATGAACAAATCTAAAAATAAAACACTATATAGATTGATTCCTATTAATGTAACTTTTTTTTTTTTCAGTCAAGAGTAGCGAGTAATTTTTTTTCTTTTTGTTGTTGTTTTAACATTAAAGAATAAAAATTGTCATCTGTCTGTCGATTCTGTCATAGTGTATTATATTTATTCCATCGCTTACTCACTCAAAATTTGTTTTAAACCTGAATGAGTTTCTTTCTTCTGCTGAACATACATACTATTTTGAAGAATGTGGAAAACCAAACAGTTGCTGGTCCACATTGACTTCCATCGTATTTTTCTTTTTCCTACTATCAAATTCAATGTTGACCAGCAACTGTTTGGATACCCACGTTCTTCAAAATATCTTCTTTTGTGTTCAGCACATGAAAGAAATTAATACAGTTTTGGGACAACATGTGAGTGAGACAGAAATTAAATTTTAGGGTGAACTATCCCTTTAATGACAGTTGGCTGCATGTTTAGTTCTGTCCCTTTAAGACCTGCACGTATCTAATATACAGACACGCATTCGTTTCTCTCTCATCTGTTTACTTTCATTTTAGACATAACCAACTGAGTCTATATGTAAACCTTGTGTGTTTTGACAGTATTAGCTCAAAAGATATCTTAGTTGAGTATTCAGGCGCTGTTAGACAGGCTTTTAAGTGTGCACGCTTTTGGTGTACGGGCTCAGAAAAAGCGCATGTCAGACCAACGCATGAATGAAAAGTTTAACCGGCAACACACGCAAATAATGTACTTTTGTGATTGCGAATAAGTGCAGTGTCCCATGAGAGTAACTCTACCGCTGAGTTAAAACTGAATGGATGTGGCGTTGTACAGCATATAGAGACGGAGGAATAAGAACTGTAATTGACAGAATGTGCGCTGTAGCACGATACTATGATATTTCTCCAAAAGCAGATCGTGGAGACATTTTTATCGTCCACGTTCAAAAATCGTAATATCACACACCACTATGGCCAAGTTTGGAATAGTATGATTTTGAAAGAAGTCTCTTATGCTCACGAAAGCTGCTATTTGATCAAAAATACAGTGAAAACAGTAATATTGTGAAATATTATTACAATTTGAATATTTTAAAATGTATTTATTTATTTATTTAAATAATACTTTTTTTTTAAATTTATTTATTTAAAAAGAAAATTGAATAATTATTCCAAACTTTTTGACTACAGTAGTGTATTTAATTTTCTTAAAGATCTAGTAAAGTCTACTTTGCATTTCAACAGTTCCAAAAATCACAATGATGGAAAGCCTGGGAAAAAGTGGCTTCAGTCATGGTTCTGTTCCAGATGAACTGGGAAAGTGTGGTCACTCAAGAACAGCCAGTTACGCCAGCCAGCAGTCCAAGTTGTCCGGTCTGTTTAATCACACCAAATGTTTTGCTTTTCTGTTATCTTTTTATTCTATGACTTTTTGCATTATATAATTTCATAATATTGATCAGCCTGGACATTCTTGTAGGCTACAGTACAGGCCATTCACGCTCTTCCAGCCTGACGGAGCTCTCTCATAGGAGGAACTTATCTGTGGGCAGTGCCTCCACTGGGATCGGCAGCCTACCAGAGCCCAGTGAGGACAGAGAGTCCCACACACAGGCCTGCACACCTTTTCCCCAGCACTTGACCACTCCGTCCCACAGTGGGATCACAGCCAACAGGTAAATGTGTGTGTGCGTTAGCGCTTCCTGCAAAATGTGTTTGTAGAAAAGTCTTTTAGCGAAGTCTTGTATTTCTTGTATACGTTTGTATTTCAGGCACCCTGTAAAACAGGACTCGGTTGAGTCTCAGCTAAAGAGAGTGGATGCTACCAGAGTGGATGCTGATGATATAATCGAGACAATCCTACAGGGCCAAGACTTCAGCCGCAGCATACTGGACTCCAGTAATGAAGGTACTTTTAGAAAGCTCCTTGATGCATTCAGCATTTACAGTCCATATGTTCAAAAATCCTGTTAAAAAGCCATATCATGTAAAAATGGATTTTACTTGCTCGCTAGAAATAGCACAGTTGAATGTATTATGAAGACATACATTATTGTTTGGGGTTGGCAAGATTTTTTTTATATTTTTGAAAGAAGTCTCTTATACTCACCATGGCTGCATTTATTATATCAAAAATACAGTAAAAATAGTGAAGTATTTTTACCATTTAAAATAACTGTTTCTATCTGAACACATTTTTATGTAATGTATTGTAATGTAGTTTATTCTTGTGCTGGCAAAGCTGAATTTTCAGCATCATTACTCCAGTCTTCATGTCACATGATCTTTCAGAAATCATTCCGATATGCTGATTTGCTGCTCAAGAAACATTTCTTATTATTATCAATGTTGAAAACAGTAATATTTTTGGATATTTTTTTTAGGATTATTTAGTATGTAATTTTTTTAGTATTATAAATGTCTTTAGTGTCACTTTTGATTAATTTAATGTGTCCAAACTGACAAAACATTTTACTGTATACAGTAGCAAAACAGCCTGTTTATTTCTAAGGGTCAAAGAGGGGATGAAAAATGATCATGCAAAACTAAATTACAATTGCTTGTGGTACAAAAAAAATTACTAACATTATAAGTGGACTTCAGGGGGAAAAATAAAATGCTATTGTTTCCTTTAAAAATCTATCAGGGCTACATTGTGACTTGGCAAGGAAAGGCACACATGCACACATATTATGACATCTGCTTCTACAAGTATATTTTGTATAGCAACCTGCCTGAAAACAAGTTTAAATTTAAACATCATCTCCATCTCCATAACACCAGGCTGTGGTCAACAGCCAACAGATGCGCACACATGGAAACATGTCGTATATGACCAGTTCACACAGACCTTCACATCACAGCACACTGTATTCCACTGTCCCTTAGTAGGCGCTCAATGCATTCACAAGACACAAACTTTGGATAAGGAAATTCTGAGCTGTGTTTTACCACAGATGCACAGTTGCACTTAATATGCACCACATTGTGGCTTTGTAAGATGAATGTTTACTATGGTTACTACCGTCTCAAACAAACAGATGGTTAAATTTCCCCTCTTCTCTCTCTCTCTGACTCGTGGATAGACCTCAGAGACAGCAACTTTAAACTTAGTTGCCACATATTTTCCAACATCTTGTTAAGTCATGTTAGCTAACGCTTTTACTTTTTAATATTAAAAAATTAGACCTATATATTATATATATATTTAAAGTATGTTAAAATAATAGTAATATCACAATATTGAATTTTATGTATTTTTGATCAAATAAATGCAGCCTTGATGAGCATAAGGAACTTCTTATATATGTATATTATTATGGTATCACTAGGGAGGTTTTTGCCCTTTTTATCATCCACCAGCTGATATGAGGGTTTATATATATATATATATATATATATATATATATATAAACTAGTGCTGTCAAACGATTAATTGTGATTAATCGCATCCAAAATAAAAGTTTATGTTTACATAATATGTGTATTATGTATATTTATTATATATATAAATACACACACATGCATGTATATATTTAAGAAAAATATATTATATATGAATATTAAACATTTATATATAATAAAAATTACATAAAATGTAAATACATGTAAATATTTTCAAAATATATATGGTAAGTGTGTGTATTTATATATACATAATAAATATACACAGTTCGCACACATATATCACATAAACAAAAACTTTTATTTTGGATACGATTAATCATGATTAATCAATTGACAGCACTAATATATACAGTGTATATAATTTTTTTTTTCCCTTAAGCCTTTGCACTGACTGAATAATGTCTAAATATGTATTTGTGTGTGTGTGTGTGTGTGTGTGTGTGTTGCAGAGGAGGGTCTGCGACTATTTGTTGGGCCAGGAGGCAGCACTGCACTGGGCTCTCAGCATACCAGGTGAGATACATTATGTAACTTTCCCTGCTGCAAGGTCACCACAGCAACTGGCCTTGTCCGCTTATGCCGTCCTTGTGTGATACATGGTCATTGTGCTTTGCATTATAAGAAGCAGATTACAGAGAGGTATTATGTTACATGAGCTCTCACAATATCATAAAATTGCAGACCGTGGTAATGTAATGTAATGTAATGTAATATAATGCCTTCTGTCTCTCTCTTTCCATCATTCAGGGTTGGTGCAGGAGCTTTTGAACAGGTGGTTATAAAACGCTAGACTGAACGTCCATGGGGGAAGGTGATGTAATATCCTGTGTCAAACGAGAGGACAGCAGTTGTCTTCGATCACAAGTAGCAGTTCTATACTGGGCTCCTGACACGTTCATGGGCTCTAGGAATTTGTGGAATCACTGCTCCCCCTAGTGGTCAAGCTCTGAAGACAGACAGAATCTTTGCTTTAGCTCAAAGTAACAGGAAATACTTGGATTGGTATTCTTTTACCAAAAATAGATGGTTATAGTTCTCACAGACATTTAAAAAAAAACCCCGCTTGGAACCACTGGTGGAACTGAAAAGGCGTGTTACAGATTCAGGACTATTTTAAATATAAAGATCACCTTTTATAAATCCACTGACGTGGACTGATGCACTATTGTCTGATATTTCCTTGGTTGGATGCTGCTAATTTGAAGAAAGAAAAAAAAAACTCAAGTATAATTTAACATACTACTTGTTTCATGTGGAAAACCTGAAATCATATTTCTGTCTTTTTGTGAGATCATCCACAAAGGTCATGTTAAAATATTACAAAAATGTTGATTTAAAAGAAAACTGTATAAATATATAGTAAACAGATGACAGCTAAGATGGTCTGTGCTGTAGGTGGCTGTTGGTACAACACCCTGTCAAAGTGACCCACAAACTAGTCAGCTTCTAATATCACAGTTTAGTGCTGTCATCATAAACAAGATTCAACCACAAGTTCCACAGGGATGGATGCTGCAAATAGTGGACTATTTGATAAAATGGCAAAAACCAAATTCATTTTACAGGCATTCCTTTTCAGCTAAGGAGAGATGTAGAAGACCTGAGCCAGGATTCAGGATCTTTTTAATGTGTGTGTGTGTGTGTGTGTGTTTAAGGGGTTTGTAAATGTGGGATATTTAATAGTTTATTACTGAAAAAAATGTGTTTGAAAGAACATGCCGATTTTAAAGGCTAATAAAAAGGGCTGTTTATCAAATTTCATATTGTAGATTACAAAATTGTAATATTTTTAAGAATGTATATAAGGAAAAAAACGTGAATTTAATTTATGTGTTCAGGCTTTCTGATAGCGACAACTGTCAAACTATTGAAAAACTGAAGATTTATGATATCTGATGTTTCAAATCATAAAGGTCATGAAGTATATACGTAAATACTTTCGGACAAAATTCAACATGCAATATATGTGCTTCACTGTAATACATTGCATTTTAAGAATACATTTTGTTTAAAAAAAATAAAACTGTTATATAATTAAAGTATTTGATTCTGTATTTTTAATTTGTTGCTAACTTGCTATGCTGGGTAGTTGTCTTTGCACATCTGAAATAAATGTTATAATTGAGCTGGTGATGCACAGTTTACATCTACATTATTTATTATATTAAGTTAGAATACATGTCCCATAATCGTAATAAACGCATCTTAAAAACATGCAACCTTGGCCTTAAAATAAATTTGGAGCATTACTGTCACACAACACCAAGAGCACATGGGAAAAACATAAGCGCCTTCAACAATATGGACTCTGCAAGACATCTGCAGTCAGGTACAAGCCATTGCAAACCACGCTGGAGGATCGTGTTGCCAAGTCCTGCGTAAAACAAATACCTAAGCAATGCAGTCAGCGATTAACTTTTTTTCACCTGTAGACGAACCCCATTGTTTTTATTTCACACAGAAATACATAGATATTTTATTAATGATTTTAAAAACAACATTACAGATGATTTGTACTCGCACTTTCTAAAGCATTTTCCTAATTTCTTCTTTCTAGGCAGAAAATAACCATTTTACTGTGACAACTTGGCAACCACTGCCTTGAGTCCCTTTCCGCCGCCCCTCTTCCGTGCGCCATCTTGTCCCCACAACTCGGCGTAACGTTCACTGAACGCTTCGCGTGCGTCTTCTAATCGCAGAGAATACGACCAAACGATCCGAAATCAAATTCGAATGAATTAAGAGACGTCGGTCCGCCACTCGCGCACCTCGTCGAACGCATTGCCGCTATATTCATTAGGGGCAACGGTCGTTTTCTTTCGTTTAGTAGTTTAATGGCGTTGTGAAGGAACTGCCATGGCGGTTAGTCAGCAGCAACAACAGCAGCAGGCCGTGAGCAAACCGGCCGGCGGGAAACACGGTAACGTCTTGCCGTTATGGGGCAACGAGAAGACTATGAACCTCAACCCCATGATCCTGACAAACGTCCTGTCTTCGCCCTACTTCAAGGTCCAGCTGTACGAGCTCAAGACGTACCACGAGGTGGTGGACGAGATATACTTCAAGGTGGCGAAAAGAAACCGGGCCGATGAGCGTGAAGCCCGCGGTTTTCTTATTTGTGTTACATTGTTGTTTTGAGTATTGCTCATTGGTTGTTATTTTTCCTATTAGGCTTAAATAGTTTTTAAATAATAATCTTTTGTTTTAAATGTAGTATGTAGAGCTGAACTAGGCCGTGTTAGTCCACGGAGGCTAATTGTGCTAACTAGTTCAAAATGTACCTGTATGAACGGGTAGTTACTTCAAAAATTAAACTTGTCATCATTAACTCACGCACTCGTTGGACCAAACCCGTAAGATTGAGCTACTTTAGTAGAACACATAAATAATAATAGACAGAATGACAGTTTTAGTCACCATTAGCTTTAATTGTATGGGAAATCATTCAATGAAAGTGAATAGTGACTAAGTCCCTAAGATAAGAGTAAATGACAGAAAATCACCATACCAACCGCAATTTCTACAATTAAGAGCAATAACTATGAAGATAATTATTACATTAATTTGTGTTCTCACCAACGGACAGGCTGTTTTTTTAAATTATTATTATTAGTATGAGCGCTATACAGGTATGTAGTCGGACATTGTAAATGCTCTAGTAAATTCTGATTGGTCAGTGTCTTTTTGTCGTTCATTAGCTGAAGAATTGTGACCCTGGACCACAAAACCCATCATTAAGGGTCTTTTTATTTAAATTGAGACTTATACATCATCTGAAAGCTGATAAATAAGTTTTCCATAGAAGTATGGTTTGTTAGGATAGGACAAAATTTGGCCAAGATACAACTATATGAAAACCTGGAATCTGAGGTTGCAAAAAATCACAATATTGAGAAAATCACCTCAAAAGTTCAAATGAAGTTCTTAGCAATGCATATTGCTAATCAGAAATTGTTTCGATATATTCACGGTAAGAAAATGTACAAAAAATGGAACATGATCTTTACTTAATATCCTAATGATTTTTGGCATTAAAGAAAAATCAATAATTTTGACCCATACAGTGTGTTGTTGGCTGTTTCTACAAATATACCCATGTGACTTATGACTGGTTTTGTGGTCCAGGGTCACAAATAATCGTTCTGAAAGTGATTCCAACGATATCGTTCCTCTTTGTTATAGTTGTGGTGTGAACTTCCCTATCCTCATAGAATTACAACAACTAAATTGAAGTTATCATATTTTTTATGAACAGCCCTTTTATCGTTACTACAGAAAATATAGTATCTTTCTATTAGACAGTACTGTTGCAAAATAAATAAAATGCAAAAGATTGTGAACTCTTTTTCCCACTATTATAGTTTTAAAGTATTAGTTTTAAGTAGCATATTAACAGTAAGTTGTAGAATCTAGCTTTGAAAGAAGGTTCGCTTGGGATTGAGTTGTATTTTTCCTCTAATCGTCTGATCTGTCTTTCCCAGGTCAACCATATGGAGCCGTGGGAAAAAGGCAGTAGGAAGACCGCGGGGCAGACGGGAATGTGCGGAGGGGTAAGTAGAAGTACGTGCCTTGAGACCTCCTCGACTTCATCCTCCTGTCCTCTTTGTCATTTTGATTAAATCGAGGGAGAGGTTCACTTAAGCAGGAAATAAGTCTAACTGTAGGACTCATGATGTTTGTCTTGCAGGTTCGAGGAGTCGGGACGGGTGGGATTGTGTCCACTGCATTTTGCTTGCTGTATAAGCTATTTACACTGAAACTGACCCGCAAACAAGTGATGGGTCTCATCACTCACACAGATTCGCCCTATATCAGGTCACTGGGCTTCATGTACATCAGGTATGACTCAGAACTCATAACATTACCTAAATAGTTTTTTGTATCTGTTTCAGAAGTCACTTCATGTTTTGTTTTTTAACACTGCCATAGAGGTTCATGTGGATGAACTACTTTGAATAATCAAATTCTAGCGTTGAATTTAGCAAAGGAATATGTAGAGCAGATGTATCCAAACTGCTGTATATGAGATGCCAATTTCATAAGTATTTAGGTCAAGCTGCATTGTTTGTTTGGATGATGTGTATTTTCTGGTTTTGATGAATACACATTTATAATGTCAAATCTATGTATTGTAGGTATACTCAACCTCCTTCTGACTTGGTTGACTGGTATGATGAGTTCCTTGACGACGAGGAGGTATGTCACCACGGGTAATGCCTTCATCTCTCTCTTATTTCCAATGTACTCAATTGTAACCTGTAAGCTTTAGGCCAAATGCTGATTGTGATGCACATTGCTGTCCTTCAACCTTTGACCTCATTTGGCTTAATGTTCCTCTTGAGATACACAGTTAAAACTGTGTGTGTGGTGGCAAGTTTACCCAAGACTTGAGATGACTGGTTTCTTACTCTCACTGGGTATGCCATGTCTGTTCTGAGATCAGCACAAACTCTTAGCAAATGGTACTTTGAGCTAGATGTGAAGTTCCATGGTCATTCCTCTGTGGTTAAATGTGTTAAATTGCATGCAATGTTCTCTTAGCCCAGATAAGTGTGTATATGGCAACATGCCTCCGTGTTTTCATAGAGACATTTATATTTGACCGTAAATATCAGATATCCATTACTGGGTGCTGGCTCATCTCTTGTGCTCCTTCACGCCCACTCTCACCTGTAAAGGAGTTGGTAATATATTATCCATTTTAAAAATAGTCCAGAAAAGGAGATCTAATTTGCTTTGAGCAGAAATTGCTGCCAGGCGTGGTGGTGGTTATGTGTGTCTCTGGCTGACTGCCCTGTTCTCTCTCCCAGATGGCCCTTGTGATGCGGGTGGATTGGATATAGGGTGTGCTCCACACTCTTGGCTGGCGTTCGTGAGTGCAGTTAGACAAGCTCACCTACCCACTCCACCCCTTCACACGCACCGGTACAGCATATATATGTCAGCTGACCTACGACCTCTTCTGCATCGCACCTATTTTGAGTCATTGCATAGTAAGAGACATTGTGGAAGCTAATTATTTTGAAGCTCAGTCATGCAGTGTTTTGATCTGTTGAAAATCAATGTAATAAACTGTATTTTCTATATAAAGTAAAGCAGAAATACAGGAAATGTAACTAGTCTCTTAAGATTTCCACTTATGTTAAAGGTGCACTAACTTATGAAATAGCACCTTTTTTAGCTAGTGATCAAGATATTTAAATGATGGTATTCCTTTTGTATACATGCTGATTATTTGTTACAATAAAGTCCAAGATGACGGTCAGTGAAAAACAAACAACAAAATTACTTGGTGCACCTGTAAATACTGAATATTAAGTCAGGTGAGAGCAGAGGTGAAGACTCAGTATTTGGTCATCACAAATGAAGCATTTTATTCAGGACAGTGTACAGTCTAATTATTAGCGTTAACACGTATACCAGAGGTTGTGCGATTAGTGCATTCCTGAGTGTGTTTGTGTTTGTGATTGTAGTGGTAATTGTTTTGCTCCTCTTTGTGTCTGTGATCAGGAGTTGGACGTGAAGGCTGGAGGAGGGTGCGTAATGACGATCGGAGAGATGCTCCGCTCCTTCCTGACCAAGCTGGAATGGTTCTCAACGTTGTTCCCACGAATACCTGTTCCTGTACAGAAAGCAATCGACCAGCACATGAAGAGCCGACCACGTAAACCCCCGCAAAAAGATGAGCAGGATGAAGAGGAGGCAGCCGATTCAGGAAGGCACGGAGATAGGCGCCGTTCCAGGTACATTCGTTGTGTGTGGGCGGGATGAGATTATTTGGTTAAGCAGATCAGTGTTTGAACTGTAGTGGAATTGTAAGAAGGCAACTTCTTCAGCTTTTTTAAATTCATCTTATTTAAATGATCACCAAACATTTTGAATGAACTAGTTAAGACCAGCCATAAGTACTCTGTAGTTAAAACCGATTTGTGGAGTATGTTTTACAAGAAAATAACACTTCAGTTTTTATACTTCATGTTTATTTCAGTGTGGCACTTGCCATTCTTTGTAATTGTTTGTATATAATGGACACTGTTGGATTTAAGCACAACTAATTTCTTGTGTTGTTGGTTGTTAAAAGGGTCATGAATTGCAGGGCTCTAGACTGTGACCATTTTTTGAGAATGTGCAAGTAAAAATTTGACGTGGTCGCTCGCACATGTGCGAGTGCATGCTCTGCGCAGCTCCAAAGCATCTGCTTCATACAGTGCGTGCTGCAGAGCATTGTAGCAGGAGTCAGATTTCACTGATTACGTGAAGAGAGGGGCTTTCAGCACAAGCACTTCGGGTGTAGAGCCTGGGTTATACTCGCCGCGTCAGCACGAGCGTGAAGGTGCGCGCAATGGATGGAGCGCAACAGAGGATTTGGTTTTCAAGCTAAAGTAAAAGGCCGCTGCTTAAACCAGAGAAGGTGAACGTTGGTATTCTTGAAGTCCTGTCAGCGACAGCCAGTTTAGTTTTACTTTTCTTTTTGTTTTCGTTTTGAAAAGCTTGTTATCTTAGTTTACTTCAAGTTACGCTATGGAGGCTTTCCTTTAATTTTTAAAATATTTTTATTTGATTCCTCAGTGTTTGCTAAACATTCTGTAATTTATTAGTCGGTATGTAATACTAGAGATCGACCGATAGTGGATTTTACCGATACCGATAGCTAGGTTGGACCACACTGGCCGATACCGATTACTCAACCGATAGTTTTCAAAATGGATACTGAAAGAGCTAGTGTTTTACTATTTAAAAAAAAAAAAAAAAAGCAGCAACAGTACTGAACCATACTTTGTAAATGAATAAAAATATTAATAATATTTACTATATTGATCATTAAAGTTATTTCATAATTTGCTAATGTTAAAAGAAGAAACTTTAAAATGTAAAAATATAGCTTATTAGTAGCTAATAGTGAATGTTGAAATGAAAACACTCTAACAAGGAACAATACTTCTACAGTTTTCATTAATGCTACGAATGGACTTTTATTGTTAAATGTTACCATTTAATTTCAACAGTCATGCTTAAAGATGGCCATGTTTAAATATCTACACAAGGCCATAGCATTAAAATTACATGCATATGGATATTGTATGTGTACTCACACACTTTATTTGCTTCTATTTTTTTAACACTTGATAATTATCTAATCAAAAAAAAAAAAGTTAGTCGCGCTGCGTCTAGGAGAACTCAGAGGTATCACACGCACACACACACCAGACGCTTTGCGTTCAGATCAAGTGGCGGTCTAAAACAATTTATTTAAATCACCAAACGGACATAAGCTTGCTTCAAGAATGAACAATGTGGCATAAATGAGTTTGAAGTTCGGTGTTTAAAAAAACAGAGCAAGTGGAAAGAGAACGCGCGATCTATTACAGCTCTCTACATGAAGCATACCGACTTTATTAGAGCCACAGAAAGACAAACGTTTTGCTGAAAAATGCACAATACATAATTTATAGCCTAGGGTGAAGTCATTATATACATTCACAACGATTTGGGACAAATATAATGTAATTTAATAGAAAAATATGTGAATGGCGTTCTGTTCCGTGGCAGGCTTTTCTGTCGGCTGTATTTAAATGCGCGTCTGGAGTTTCCCGCTCTGTGCCGTGCGCAGTGTCCCGTGTCAAAATAAACAACACGTGCTGTCAGTGATTTCCGCCTCTAGAGGCCGCTCTCGTACTGTATAATGCCAGCGGACCCTTCTCAGCCATTCCGGCAACGGTTGCAAACCGGAAAACTATCGGCATGGATTTTTGCCGATAACCGATAGTTGTGGCAATCAACTATCGGTGCCGATTAATCGGCCGACCTCTATGTAATACAGCATATGATGTATCCTATGCCATGTCTCGTCTTATTCATTTTTGTTAATGTTTTGCAAGCTAGTTTGTTAGCCTACTGTTTTATTATTGTTGTGATTTTTAATTAAGAAAAACAATGAATCCATCTTTTGTTTTAGTCTTAAAAAGTGAAAGGTGTATAGATGTAAGCAAAACAGAAAATTATAATTTCTTGTAAAACGTGACACCAAGATTGCGAATTGGAAAGTGAAAGCGCACGAAAAAAGGAATTCCTGTTCACAAAATTTATATCACAAATAATACTGATGAAAAAGAACGGGTTGAATGTTGAACACTTTCCATATAACAATAAACTATGATAAAAGTTGATCAGCATGCATTGATTAATCAAATGTTGTAGCAAAAAAAAAAAATTGCGACCAAATTATGTGCTCATGCGACCAACTGAGAAAGTTAGTCATAAAAGTGCGACCAGTGGTAAGAATGAGTCTAGAGCCCTGAATTGCCTTTGTTAATTTTGTGCTGTTCTCTGAGGTCCACATGTTATAAAGACACAAATATTATAATTTAGAAGTAATCTGTCCTGTTTTGATGCCCCTCATCGGCATGGAAGATTATATACTTGGAAATAAATGCCCACTGGTATGATTGGCAGTTCAGTTTTGCAGTTTTTCATAGATGGACCCTGCTATGATTTAGGTTAAAAACACATAAATACTACATATCAAACGATCTGTAACAACAGACAAAGCATTAGTGACAATGTAATAAAAACAGTTACTCACACTTGTGTGTTGCGACATTACTGTCGTTTCCAATATAGTCGCACAGCATCGTATTTTAGTTGTTTGTAAACTAATCCAGGGTAAAATGAATTGAAATGCTCTTATTTCTGCTCCAAGTTATGCTGGTCTATATCAGATTCTGTCTTTCATATAGTACCTTGTCAGGGCTCGAAATTAACTTTTTTTACTTTAAAGCACTGGTGCTCCCAACTTTAAAAAGTTAGGAGCACCAGCAAAAATTTAGGAGCACCCACCAAAAATTAATGAGCACCATAACTACAAATTATATATTAACAGATTTCATCTTTACATTCTTAACTTTAATGCAGATGGGTTAATATATTAGCTGTCAATCACTCAGTCACTGCTTTCCACTGTCAGGTGAGAGGGAGCTATAACTACCGCGGGAAATGCAAAGGGCTGAAGAAGAGAGAAAATGAAAAGAAACACTGACTGATTTCTTTCGTAAACCACCTAAGTTAATCTGAGTTTGTTTAAACACAGAGAGAGAGAGCTCCTCTTTGGCGAGGGTTAGGATGGTGTATGCCGTGTTAAATTTTACATTCAGCTCTGCAAATTGCGCAGAATGGCTGGCAGCTAGGGGTGTGCAATATTGACAAAAATGTATATCTCCCTTTTTATCGATAACAAGAATTAGATGAGATTTTTCTTGTGTTATTGTGCTGATCTTGTATTATTGTGCTGGTAGTCTTGAGGACTACCGTGGACAGCTGATTTTGATATTCTTCATATTCTGTGTGGTGGTCAGTTCACAGCAGTGATAGAAATGAATCTTTTCCAATAAGTTTAAATTGATTTTTACCTTTTATGGTCATTTTCACAATTAAGCCATTTTTTCTAAAAGTGTGCATCATCATTTGAGTCAAATTCTTAAATTTAAATTAGAATAAGACGACATTTGGGCTGTTATCAAGCAAATGAAATCAGTATCAACAAAATTCATCTTTGAATTTGAATTTTGAATTTCTGAAGTGGCATTTAGATGCACTTACACCCTACTTAATGCAGGACATGAATGCATTTAACCTACAGTTACACATGCATATATAATGTTTTAATACTGTAAACATAAAACGTTGAATACTGATATTTGAAATTATTTTTAAAAAATTAAAAGATACCTTAAATGTGAAATTACAATCGCCAGTAGGTGGCATCAAGTCACTGTTAATAAGTGAGTCACTGCGATTGAACCGAATCATTTAAACGGTTGATTCGTTCAGGAACGAAACCCCTTCATGTTGCTCAGAGACGCAAAACAGTGCTGTGGCTTTGTTTGGAATTATTTTTGTTGTCGAAATGGAGCAAAAACAGGAAATGTGGTGTCTCTTAATATTAATATCTTGAATTTTGTTATGCATTTTAATAGACTGAATCATGCAGTGAAAACGCACTGTAAATGCGCACGCGCACTAGTCTAACCTACTAGACTTCACGTCATGTGTGCATGCACTCTCTGTAGGTGTTTGGTTTGGGTTTTGCAATATACTCGATAATGTCAAATCGCACATCGTTAAAACAACAATTACGATATTATCGCAGCCCCTTACGTGAGCATCCTGACATTTAAAGGCCTTAACGATTGAACCTGATGATCCTGAACGTTTTGCCACACACTTGTCCCTGCATTTCTTGTATTTGGTACTCTCTCTGTATTTAACCAAGCTCTTGAGCTTAAAATGTGTAGATTCGGTGGCGAATGCTGTTAGTGTTACCTGCAAACTCCGTCCTACAGGCTTTAAAGTGAATGCAGTGCATAGAGCACAGTGCATTTTCATAGCAGAGCCACTCGAAGTCTTTCAACCATTCTCTCCGAAAACTGTACGCCGCCTTTTTGGGCGTTATTAACCAATCTAAAATCTGCATTAAATTTAAGAACGTAAAGATGAAGTTATATAACGTTTGATAGAACGGCAGACCGGTCACCGTATCAGCACACAGAAGACACATAACTGTGAATGCTTTTAGAGAAATGAAAACAGGTCGCACTACAACAATTATATGCACTCGCACAAATGCGCCCAAATATATTTTGAGGTCACACAGATTACATTATGGGAGCATATGTGACCAAAATGGTCGCAATTTCGAGCCTTGCTTGTAATGTTGTGATGCCTACATTTAATCTTAATACAGTTAATAGTATTGAGGTTTCTGAATGACCCTCACTCTCTCCTATTTGACAAAGTGTCCTGTGGGTTCAAGTGGATTTTTTTATATGCCATGTTTAATATTTTTATTTGTGTCTGTTCAGGACACCTAGGAAAAGTCCCACTCCCGGGAGATCCCAAAATCGTTCACGGAGTCGCAGCCATCACAGAGAAAAACATGGCGCCAGCTTCGACCGTGAACTGGAGAGAGAACGAGATCGGCAGCGCAAAGAACGGGAGGGAAAGGACCGGGATAGAGATAAAGAGAGGGAGAGGGACAGGGAGAGAGACAGAGAAAGACGACGCTCCAGAACACCAGACCGAACCACAGAACGTCGGCACAGTCGCAGCAAGGAACTACGTCGGAGTCACAGCGCCAGTCGAGAGAAACGGAACGAGAGGAAAGACCGAGATAAAGAGAGGGAGGCAGAGGGTGAGAAAGAGCGTAGTCGCAGGAAAGACAGAGAACACCATAAAGATCGAGAGAGGTCCAAAGACAAGAGGAGTAAAGGAGAGGGGGAAGAGAGAAGGCACAAGGAAGATAAGGAGGATAGGAAGCACAGGGAAGAAAAGAAGAGTAAACGCTCAAGGAGCAGAAGCAGAGACCGAAAACACAAAACCGAACGAATTAGCAAGAAACGCTCCCGCTCGGGGAGCAGGCAGGAAGCAGGGGAAGAGAAGAACAGGAAACGGGAACACAGCCATAGTAAGGAACGCTCACACAAACGCAGTCGGAGCAAAGAGCGCTCGCACCGCCGAGAATCCAGCAATGGACGAGAACATGTAAAACAAGAGCGTCCCAGTCCTGAACCAGGAGAAAGAACAAACAGTGTTCAAGCGGAGTCTCCCTGATCCAAGTCTGTCTCTATCTCCTCCTCCTCTCTCTCAAATTCCCTCTGTACCTTTATTACAGTCCCTCTCTTTTTACTTCAGGTCTTTATCTTTAATCCTCTTGTGCACCACTTGTGTTGAAGTAAGCATATGGAAAAGCCTGTTTTTTTTTTTCTGTACTGTTAATTGCCACTTGTGTAGATATCAAAAAATGTCATTTCTCTCAGTTGCCCATTACAGATGTCCAGACTGAAAATGGCATTTTAAAACTTTTTTTTTTTTTTTTTAAATCCCTCTTCTTTCCCAATTTGTGTTCTGGATTTTCACAAATGGCTTTGTACATAGAGCTCAGAGAATGTTTTAAATTTCAACAGAGCTACCACAGAGTTGAGTTTGTGGCACAGGCTGCTGAAAGCTGTGCAGACATTGTGCTGTTTCATTGCTCTGTTGCATCTCGTTTTCTAATAAAATTCTTGTATGGAACACAATTGCTCAGTTGTATATTTTTTGTCATTAAGAAAAACTGTTGGGTTCTGTCAGTAAAAATGTCACATTTTCTTCATAGAGGTTGATAGTTTGCGCTGAAAAACCTTACAAGGCAAACCTGCCATGAGATTTTTGGTTATTAACTTGAGACATGTGCTTCTGCTGTATGATTTCAACTTATTATTTGTAGGCAATCTAGTCCATAGTTGGTTCATGGGATGAGTAGTTCATTTACTCAAAGATGTTAAATACAGTCTTTTAAATTGATGCTTTGCTTTGAATAGGTCACTCTTGTGCCCTTGTCAGTTCCTTGTAAGAACATTCATTTTATAAGAACAGCAGGTGTTTTGTGTATGGTTAATTTATTTTACATGTGCTTTACATGTCATAATTTATAAGACTGATCACATGGAGAAATGCTTTTTGTATTTAATATAACTCTACTCATACAAAAACAGGAATACATATTTATATAAGACCTTTTTTAAAAAAAATATTTGGCATTGCATGAAAGTAAATCCTACAGCCAGAAACAACAGATTTTGGAAAACATTTTAAAAGAAATAATGTTAATCTTTTACCCGGTCAATCTACTCCACCCTTAAATATTGTTAAAATAAAAAAAAGTGAACCTTGAACCAGAATATATGTAACATGCAAAAGTTAAATATCACAGAGTTTCAAGAATTCTTGGGTAAGTGCAGGAATTCTCAGAGGCAAGAGTTTGAGTGCGATGAGATGAGATGCAAGCATTTACTCAGGGTTGGTCAGGCCTGGTGTAGAGAGAATCAAAGGTTAATACTGAAAACTATTTCAAGACTTAAAATATTTCTGTGGCTTGTAAATACGTTTTTAAGATGTTAAGGAAAGGAGCTGTTGTGGATGAATCTTTAAAAGCAAACATTAGATGGCATCATTTATTTGCATGTGGAATGAGGCTGAGGGAGACGGAAGTGGGGGGGTTGCACTGGAGAAGATATTTTGTGTTTCATCAACACCAATGTTGGTCTCTGCTTTTTTGTGTCAAGTTCAATAAACCATTTACCCTAACTAAAGTATATTTCACCATTTTGAGAATTAATCTGAAAAAAATCTCATTTTCTGCTATTGAGCATCAACTCACCTTTTTCACTTTGTGCCAGGTCTCACCTCCTCCTGCGACCTGCTGTCACTGCCAAAGGATGGACAAGATCAAAGGTTACAGGACTTTCACCAAAGCAAGATACATATTGACAAACCTGTTTTCATGGAAATTACCACTGATCTGATGTTTGATTCTTGTTCTCTAAAATCACCTTCTTACCTACAACAGGCACAGAGTCTTCACTCTCCCCAGCAGTGTTTTGGGCAGTTACAACAATGTGACCGCTGCTGAAATTGGTGACAGAGCAGAGGAGCTGTGAGGTCATGCAGAGGTTCGTCCTACCAGAGGAAGTAACCCTATACACAGTGTAGTTTATAGCAA
The DNA here is from genome assembly GCF_012432095.1 of Onychostoma macrolepis. Taxonomy (NCBI): domain Eukaryota; kingdom Metazoa; phylum Chordata; class Actinopteri; order Cypriniformes; family Cyprinidae; genus Onychostoma; species Onychostoma macrolepis. The sequence continues at coordinate 28,969,382 of NC_081156.1, read as the reverse complement.
ATAGAGACTCGTTCCATGCCACAACCGCTGATGATGCAGAGAATGTCACATTTAGAGGGGCACAAGGTACTGGGGGAAGAAAACAAATGAACAGATGAGTTATGTATGTTTTTGCATTTTAAGTGTCTTCATTTCCCATTTAAGTATGGTAAGAAGATAGTATTGTGGTGACTGAACATTGTGCACCTGTGGTTCCAGTGACAGCAGCAGACTTGTCGCTTGTGGCAGCAGAGTTCCTCGCACTGATGGTTGCGCTGTAGGTGGAGCCACAAGGGAGAGGAACCTCAAAGAACGTACGACTTGTCCAATAGGAGGCGAGGTCAAAGAGCGCTTGGTTGTTGCCCTGAATGCTGCCCGTGAGTGCCAGGAGGTATTCCGAATTAGGACAATTCACAGTAGACCAAGACGCCCTCAAGATCTGAGTATCATTTACTACTGTACGAGGGACAACCCTCAATCCAGCTGGAGGACAGGGAGCTGAGGGAAAGAGGTTAACAAGACTTAAAACCTGTCTTCCAAGTGGGGATTGATGAAGAGTTTTATTAATCAAAATATAAAATAATCAAGTATAATCGATGTAAATATAAGCCATTTATGTATTAAGTTATCCAACTATTATAATCTTGTATCTGCCTGTGTGTAGAGGCCTGCATGAATGGAACATGCAGACATATGGTAAGGCTGCATGTCCTGTTTTGACATTACACAAAATGTATGAGGGGGCCCCTACTTTCACGGAACATAAAATTAAGGTCTCCTGTCTGCTTTTGGGTGGCAGGCTGGAGACAGCCAAAAAAAGGTAAAATGGCAATGTATGAAATGTATTGAGCACGCCTAGAGAAAAACTGTATAAACAAGTCCACGGACACAGATTCGGGAGATTATTCTGCAGAGTTCTCTCGGCTTCATTGTCTTCGATAAATAAAGCCTATCTTCTGACTTCAAGAGTGATTCTTCATAGAAAAGGCGGAAGCCACCACAGGATCCCAAAGAAGTGGAACCAAAATGTTATGAATATCTCTTCACAATGGATTTTCCAACACTATACCAGGGATGGACAAGTCTCACTGTCCAGCTCCAATTCTAATCAAATGCACCTAAACCAGCTCATCAGTGTCTTCAGGATTACTAGAAAGCTACAGGCACTTGTTAGGCTTTTATGGTTGATATGAACCCAAATTTCATTCTCTTCTTCTAGAGGTCCTTTTTCATGTTATATCCTATTCGTAGACACATTGTTAATGCAAGTAGCTCCTAATAAAATTGGTAACGACTCTTTTACAAAACTTTTACTTTGCTCTGCTTGTAGATCCTTGAAGATCTTTGTCAGTAGTGATTCGGGTCTGCAAATTGGATCAAATTGCTTACATACTAATTAACAACCATACAAAAGTGAACTTGAACTGTTCTCTAGACCTTCATTTTCAAGCAAATTGGGGTGTGATTCTTTTGGTAGACAAACAAGTACAGAAAACGTGCCAATAAATTGAACCGAATGTTGTTCTCAAACAGATTCAAGTCCACTAAAAAAGCAATAGTTTGAAACGCCCTTGGTTGACATGTCAAATACTAGCAGATCAGTTCAGATAAAGCAGATGATTGTGATGTGAGGATGACTGCTGATTGTTGTACCTGCTCCCTTAGTTTGAGGTTCAGCCAAGGAACTGTTGCAGAAGCCACCTGTTGCCTGCACTGTAAAGTTGTACACTATGCCGCACACTAAGCCCTCCAGAGTACAGGATGTGTGTGTGGTTTCACAGTAGACTGTTGAGCCCGTTTCTGACTGCGCAAGTCCCATGTAGGCCACTGCCCCTGTACTTTCCATCCAGGACAAGGAGGCACTACTACTGTTCCCACACTGTATGGTTGCAGTCAAGTTGACTGGCTCACACGGCACTGCAGAACAAACACATTGCAATAATTATTTACACAATGTATGAACTTTGATCACGGAATTTAAAGGAAAATAATTTGTGTCCTCTTACCCGTTTGGAAGGTGATGTTAGCACTGGGCAAGCTTGTGCAGTTCTCGTTACTAGCTAAAACAGACACATGATAGGTGTTGCTGCAATGCAGATCAGTTAGCGTGCAGTTATTGTCCGAGGTATTGCACGTCTTCAAGTCTCCATTTCTGCCAACTGCAGTAAGCAGGTAGGACTGCGCCATGTATGATGGGTTCCATGACACAAACACATCCTTTGACTGACAGTCTGTATCGGCCTGTACTGATGAGGGCTGACAGGGTGCTGCAGATGACCAAAGGAAGAAATGAGAACAACCTGAATATTAATGTAATGAAAGCAAATCTAACATGGATAGATCTGTAGATCAGCGGTATCCAAACCTTCTCCTGGAGGTCTACCTTCCTTCCTTTGTGATTACAATGAACGTCTGGGCAGTTGTGTTAGAGCAGTTTAGAACTAAACTCCACAGGAAGGTTGCCCTCCATGAGCAGGATTGTACAACCCTGGTCTATAGAGTGTATTTGCAATTATTTAAAAGGTTAGTTGACCCAAAAATGAAAATTAAGTTCATCTTCAGAACACAAATTAAGGTGTTTTTGATGAAATCCAAGAGCTTTCTGACCCTCTATAGACAGCAACAGAACTACCACGAAGGCCCAGAAAGGTAGTAAGGACATAGTTAAAATAGTCCACGTGACATCAGTGGTTCAACCAGTGGTTGTACAATACTTTTTTGTGCGCAAAGAAAACAAAAATAATGACTTTATTGAACAAAATTCTTCTTTTACATTTCAGTCTTCGATGCACGTCATGGTACTCTCGTAGTGAACACATGTTGAAGACTATGAAGGGACAGAAAGCTCTCAGATTTTATCAAAAACATCGCAATTTGTGTTCTGAAGAGGAAGGAAGGTCTTACTGGGTTGGAACGATATGAAGGTGAGTAATTGATGATAGAATTTTCATTTTTGGATGAACTTAGCCTTTAACTAGAAAAGTCCCACAGTGCAGATGTTATAGTGTATAGCATGGCTGTTAGCACTAGTGTTTCTTGGGTGGTTGTTCAGTGGCTAGAAAATAAATTAAAAATCCCATCCCCAGGTGTCCATGATATTGTGGTCCCTAGGTATGACCCAAGTCCCTTCTTAAATGCAAGTCTAAGGGTTTTTTCTTCATCCATCAGGTAAAAATTGAAAGTCAGATCACCCAAGAAAGTAATAGCGGACCTCTTTAAAGGGTAAATTCCCAACTCCATGTTGAAGCAATAATAATAGTAATGGTTGCTAATGAAAGGTTATTGATTACTAATGGATTGCTTTCTATAATAAACATCTATTCTAGATGGGAATGGCATAATATTGATGATTGTACCAGTTCTGATCTTGTAGGGTGGGCTGCGGAGGCTGCTGCATTTGTTGGCCGAAGCAGCCACCATGATGGTGTACTCTTTGTCGCACTGCACATTGGTTAGGTTGCAGGAAGAAGCGGAGCTATCGCAGGAAAGGATGGAAAGGTCTTGATCCTCTGCTGTGGCAAAGTAGAGAGAATTCCCACTCCGAGCTTTCTGCCATTGTACCGTGATAACAGAACTGTGGCATTCAGCCACCACCACGATGGACGACAAGGCACAAGGTGCTGGAGAGAGAGATATTATACATACTTCAAGACTGAGACACACATAGTTTCAAATAAGAGGGCTAAAGCTTTTTGCCGCAGGTGTACTTACCTGTCTCCAGCTGAAAGCTGCTGCTGGGTGGGCTCACGCAAGCATCGTTTGAGGCAGTGACGTGAAAGGTGTAGCTCCTTCCACAGCCTAGGTCAGGTACATTACAAGTGGAGTTTGAGCTGCTACAGGTGTAATTGTGACCGTCCACCCCTACAGCCAGCACTGTGTAAGACTCTGCACCATCAGCTACATCCCATGATACCCATGCAGAGTTAGTGACACAGTCCACAGTACCATTGACCCCCTGTGGAATACATGGAGCTGTAAAGAGAATAGATCAGACATGAAGTGCATTAGCTTAATTAGCTATTGCAATCTGTTTGAGAATGTATTTTTATGTTGGTGTCCAACCTGAGGCGATGGAAAGGTCACTGCTTGGTTGACTCTGACAGCCGCCTCTCAGTGCCACCACACTGAGGTTGAATCTCTCTCCACAGGGCAGATGGGTTATGGAGCACTGCGTGTTTGTGCTGTTACACGAGGAGATCACACCGGTGCTCTCAGACTCCAGTTCAACTATGAACAGGCTGGCGTCCACTGCTGGGTTCCAACTCACCAGCACAGACCCTGAATCACACTGCACAATGGCAGATAGGTTCTGAGGGGGACATGGAGCTGAGAAATAGAAAGAAGGAACCAGGATGTAATTGAAGGGTGGGGCTGTACTAACTACATCAGCAGGAAACTATATAAGGTAAACCAATATAGCAATGGTGGTGTGCTTCTTGCCGCAATGCTACATCAAGTTAGCATGCCGCTCATGTCAGATGCAGAAAGTTAGCCATAGCCCCATGTAGAAGTCTTAAACATATAGTAGCTTGTTCATTTCTAAAGAAGGTTGAATGTTGCAAAACATTTCCTTGTCATATTTTGCCTCAGAAATAAGACACTATATTTTATAAAATGACATTAAATTCCATTTTCAAGACTTTTGCATGGTGGCATTTTAATCAAGTAGAATTTCTATTAAAATGAATGTACAAAAAAAACTCATTCCCATAATGAGATGTTTTACTTTCAACAGATTTTTTTGTTGTTCCCCTTACTATATTGTTAAACCTTTTTAATCATATAAAATATAAATACTTTGTATACTAGTTGTATTACTTTGTAATTTGGAGATCAAATTTTCTTAATTGTTCTGAAAATAACTGTAAAAATGCCAATAACATATTAATGCCAAAAGTAGACTTCACTTAAGCAAAATATATTTTCTTCTTTGATTTTGGTGTGAGAAATGTTTTGGATATGGTCTTTTAATATTTTATTAAATTTACCTTTATGTAATGTTAAATTACAACTGCTGTTGGTGAAAGAAACCTTCAGTGAAGGTTATATCCAACAAAAAATACAATATGGTCCTTTTATATATTTGATGGGTAATTAAGTTGAACTAAAGTGTTCAGATCTCTTATTGTGTAATTGTCAGCTTCGAGATGAGACTACTGGTTTTGAATAGGACTAAAACATTAAATACCAAGACATACAGTTGTCTTTACTTGATAAAGTATGTCAAATCTTCACACACATACCTGTCTGCACCTGAGACATAGTGTTCTTCACGCCTCCACAGCCATGGCTCAATGAGTAGACAGAAACATTATAAATCTGGCCACACTGCAGTTCCTGCAGATCACAGGAGGCAGTGGTGGTGTTACAAGAGTAGGAATGACCATCATTAGACATGGCCACAGCCATGTAAGACTCCGCCCCGTTTGCTTGCACCCATGACACAGACACAACACCACCACTGATGTTGCAATGCAAAGACGTCTGAACATTGCTAGGTGCACATGGAGCTGAAAGAGAGCAAGAACAGGAACCATTTTTATAAGGACATTTGTTTTTAGTGTTAATAATCATACACCTGCATGGTCATTGGAATATCCCACATTTGACTTCAAATAAGATACAGGATTAAATCTTGACTTCTCTGTCATCAGATGTACAAAAGAATCAGCAGACTCACCTGATTTCAGAATGAGGTGTGTGTTGCTATTGTCACATACTCCATCCAAGGCAGCGATGGTAATGTTATAGCTCTGGCTGCAGTGCATGCTAGTTAATGTACAACTGTGGCCGGAGCTGGTGCAGTCGATGCGATGTCCATCAGAACCAATAGCCTGGACTGTGTGACGTGTGACGTTATTACTGAGCTCCCAACTTACAACAGCAGAGTTGGTGTCACAGTTGAGCTGGGCGCTAGCATTCTGTGGCTTACAGGGCACTGAAGTGAAATGAAATATTTACAGTTATCATAATTAACAAAATAATTTAAAAAAAAACATTAGTACTAACGCCAGTAGAAGTGATGATTTTTCAGTTATTTTGGGAACCACGTTTCTAAATAATGAACAGTAAAACATCCTTGTGTCCTTAAAATAAATAAAAAAAATTAGAGGGCTGTCATTTTATTGCTATGAATTAAATATTAATATATGCATTCTGTTTTATTTTATTACACACTGTCTAGATGTGTTTTTCACCCTTGAGAACAAAAAATTCAACAGTTATATATGTATCATTGCACTAAAATACACTGTTCAAAGGTTTGGGGTCAGATCTTTTTGGGCAAAATTTTATTCAGCAAGGATGAATTAATTTGATCAAAAGTGACAAAAATAAAGAAATTATATTTCACATGAATACAGTTCTTTGAACTTTCTGTTCATCAAATAATCATAAGAAAAATCACTGTTTACACAAAAATATTTGCTAATCAGCATATTAGAATGATTTCTGATGAGTCATGTAGCACTGAAGGCTGGAGTAATGGCAGCTTTGCTATAACAGGAATAAATAGAATTTTAAAATATATTAAAATAGAAAATTTTAAGTTATTTTAAATTTTAATAATATTTCACAATATTATGATTTTTACTGTATTTTTGATCAAATAAATGCAGCCTTAGTGAGCATAAGACGCTTCTTTCAAAAGCATAAAATAGTACTGACCCCAAACTGTTGAACTACATTTATGGTGGATGATATTTTTACGGTTTTCAGGTACCTGTACTCAGCACAACTGGTGGACTCGGAGCAGTGTTGCAGGTTCCGTCAGTGGCACTGACAGCTAGACTATAGTTCATCCCACAGAGCAGATCCGAGAAGACACACGCTGTTCCAGTGCTGTTACACACTGAAGCGTAGCCACCACTAGTCTGAGCAACTGCAGCGTAGGAAATGGCCCCTACGCTTGGGTCCCAGGACATGGATACCGCTCCAGTTGTACAATTTACACTGCCCTGCACATGAGTAGGTACACAAGGCACTGCAAAAAAACAAGGTTGGAGAAATACTAAATTAAATTGTTTAAACCTTAACACTAGGTAATCAACTTCTGCATATAATTCAGAATTATATATAACATTTATAATTAATTATATATAAAATCTATTTAAAGGAAATTTAAGATTAAAGTTTGAAAATCCCCAATTTAAAAAAAAAAATTTCTGACTTAATAATATTTGCATAATGAATTGTAATTTGTTTTCTATCTTACATCTATTTGCATGCATGCATTGCATGATATGAAACTGGAGACTATACCGGTGTTTATTCGTAAGATGGAACTTCCTGATGTGTTGCATTGTTGGTTTACTGCAATAACGCTGACATCGTACGAGGAGCTGCAGTGCAGTGTTTGCAGTCTGCACTCCTGCACAGTTGTATTACAGGCAGTCACTGGACCCTCGGGTCCCTTGGCAACTACCAGGTAAGACGCCGCCCCGCGGCTGATGTTCCACCTTATGGTTATAAAGTTAAACATACAGTCCAGCTCAGATGCAACGTTCTGAGGAACACATGGAACTAGAGGAGAAGAGAACAGGAAAAGCATTTGAGATCTGCGATATGGGTCATTCCCAACAGACTGTATGAAGAGTCAAGCCATCAGTCTTTCTGTATTACCTGATGACAGGTAAGCAGGTGAACTCGGTCCACTTCTGCATTGCCTGTTGATTGCTCTGACTGTGACCTGGTACTGTTGACCGCAGAGCAGCTCTGATAAGAAGCCACTGGTGATGTTGGTACTGAAAGCCAGCGTGTTCCTGCCTTCACTCTCTGCTAGCACCTCATACGTCTCAGCTCCAGCACTGGAAGCCCAGCTCAGCGAGCCCACCCCTGTGCCACAGTCCAGGATGGGCGTCAAAGCTTGAGGAACACATGGGGCTAAAGAGGTAGAAAACATAGCACAGATTTAAAAACTCCCCTGAGGTTTGTTTGTACACACACAATAATGGAATATGTCAGGGTATTGCCTTTTATTTCAAATAATATTTAGTTTGTATTGAACTTGAGAAAATGTGTTTAATAAAGATTTTCTAATTTATAATCATTAGAAGTTGCATATTTTTCTCATGAGAAATATATTCATTGAAAAAATATATTAATTGAAAATGCGTAGTTTGTGTGGTTTAAATTAGTTGATTTATCACACTTTTTATCTATCTGTCTAAACAGATATATAAATAGTGAATGCCACTTGGTTTGATCTTTTCTTATTTTGTTATTTGTTTTAGTTTTTTTAATTTAACTATCATGTAAATGATAAGTATGTAATGTTAGTTACAGATGTAGACTGCTGGTATATTTATCATTAGAGTGTCTGGTCTTACCCATGTGTATGGTGGTGCTGTTGCTGCGTGCGCTCATGCAGCGGCTGTCATTGGCAGTGACCGTAATGTTATAGATTTCACCACAGTGCAGGTCCGCCCAGGTGCACCTGGTCCCATCAGTAACACACAGGTGTGTGTGTCCATCCTCACCCACTGCTGTGGCAGTGTACATGTTCGCCCCATCGCTTGGGCCCCAGCTGACAGAACCCAACTGGTTGTCACACTCGACGTATGTCACGAGATTAAGGGGTGTGCAGGGCGCTGGATCACAACACACATTACAAAGGTAGGTTAACTCATTTCCTACCATACTCACTCAAATATCAGAGATCAGCATGAATTATTTGCAATTAATTCTTTTTTTATAACAACAGGAAATTGCATACTGCCTTTGTGTGTTTAAGTATGTGGATTTTTGTTTAGTGCACAGCAGGTTTATGTCTAATTTCAGGGACATACCGAGTCTGAAAACCGCAGGAGTGCTCAGTAGGCTGTCGCAGTAATCGCTATGCGCTTGGACAGACACGTTGTAGCTTTGTCCACAGAGCAGTGACACAGACAGGTTAGTAGAAGTAGTGTTAAAGATGTCAATATATCCCAGACTCCCTGTTGCCATCACAATGTAGAATGATGCCCCTTTGGCTTTTGACCAGTCGAGCGCCACCGTCTCGCTGTCACACAACACATGGGCAGTCACGTTCTCTGGTTTGCAAGGATCTGGAGAAGTGCAGGGGGATTGTTAAATTGTAGCTCTGTATAAAGTTATTTTGTAATCATTTAAATAAATAAAATAGTAGTAAAAATTAAGATATTAACAATCAAATAATAATTATTAATATGATTAATATTATTATATGTTTAATAATAACAATAATTAAATAAAATATTAATTATACAAATAAAAAGGATTAACTATAATCAATATGCAAATGTATTATTATTTATAATAATCATAATAAACACTGGGTAATAAGGCACAGAGAGTGAGAAGGGTTGTCTAAAATATTAACAATAAAATAGTAAAACTATAAATAACTAATAAAAATAAATGTATCAAATTCTTCATATTATTATTATTATATCTGTTATAATATTAATATCCATAATACTATATACTGTTATTATTAATAACAATAATTCAATAAATAAAATATTAATTATAAAACAATTTACAATAAAAAATATATATCCATTACTATTATATATTATCTTTTGTAATAATAATAATTAATTATTCATATAATATTATTACTAATACCAATAATAGTTAAAATGAATTATATAAATAAAATATTAACAAATTAAATAAAAATGCAAATTTGTATTAGTAGTAGTTAATAGTAATAAAAACATTTTAAATAAATTGATATTAAAATACATTTTTATTATTAGTAGCAGTAGTATTAATAATAATTATTATCATCATCATTAATAATAATAATAATTTTCTGATTAAAGACCCGAGATGAGATATCTGAGGATTTCTTTACACTGCATAATGCTGTACCTGTAGTGAGGTATACAGGTGCACTGGTGTCGCTTTGGCACTGGCCTATATGGGCGGTGACAGTGAATGTGAAGGTCTCTCCACAGCCCAGAGTAGAGAAGGTACAAACAGAGTTGGTGGAGTTACAGAGCTCATATTTTCCTGCTGCACTGACGGCTCGGGCCACGTAGTAATCAGCTTCTTCTCTCACATCCCAAGACATCACAGACATTTTGTTACCGCACAGGTTATTGACGACTGGCTGCAGTGGTACGCAGGGTCCTGCAGGGTGGTCAGAGAAAAGTTGGACCCTAATTAATGTACTTCATCTTTTAACACTTTCTACACATTATGCTTTGCAAACTCACTGGACAGGAATGTGACATTGGTGGTGGTGGTCGTTTCGCACTGCTGGTTCGTAGAGCTGAAGGTCAGGTTAAACTGCTGTCCACACTGCAGGGAGGAGATGTTACAGTGGTTCTGACTGGTTGAACAGGAGACTGTTTGACCTTCTGACCCCAAAGCAGTCACAGAGTAATTCTCCGCCCCAGCAATGGCGCTCCAAGACACTAGAACTGAATCTGTAGGGCAGTCCACCATGGCAGACACACTAGTGGACAGACATGGTGCTGAAAAATACAGAAGTATATTTAATAACTTATATTTTAAAGTATATTATAATAGTATATTTTAAAAACATAATACTGGTCAAAAGTTTGGAATATTTTATATACACACATATTTTTTTATTCTGGTAATGGCAAAGCAGAATTCTCAGCTTCGGAATTCTTCAGAAATCCCTTCAATATGCTGATTTGGTGATCAGTTATTAATAATGGTTCTTAGGTTCTTATTAACCATACATAAGAGTAAGTAAGATTTTAAAAAATCTATCAATTTCAGCAAGGATGCATTAAATTGATCAAAAGTGACAGTAAAGACATAATATTAAAAGATTTCTATTTCAAATAAATTATGTTCATCTAACTTTTTCTTCATCAAAGTGTATCATGGTTTTCACAAAAATATTAAGCAGCAAAAAAAAAATTCAGCATTGATAATAAGAAGAAATGTTTTGAGCACCAAATCAACATATTAGAATGATTTGATTTCTGAAAAATCATGTGACACTGAAGACTGGAGCAACGACGTTGAAAATTCAGCTTTGCCATCACAGGAATAACATTTTTAAATATATTCCAATAGAAAACTGTTATTTTAAAATTTAAATAACAATTGGAATTTTACTGTATTTTTGATTAAATGATTCTTCTTTCAAAAAAGTATTCCAAACTGTAGTCTAGTAGTGTCTTTAGTCTTTTAACACCGTTATATATAATATCTTAACATTAAAGTGATTTTTTTATGAAATATGTGGTTCTAAATATGTACACATGCAATAAATCATGCAAAATAAGACCAGAAACATGGTCAGTTCTGGTATAATTTAGACTTCAGCCTTTGGTACTAGAGAAATCTGCTGTGACAGGAAAAAATATTTTTGTTTCATTACAATATTGTTTGTTTTTATTTGTTTTTTACCTGATGTCATGTTGACCCCTATGCTGTCAGAGCTGTTGAACACCTCACCGATGGCACGGACTCTGACATAGTACACTGTTCCACAGGTGAGATCAGCTACACTGCAGTATGTATGATTTGTCCGACAGGAAGTGGAATGACCATTTCCGCCTTCCAGGAATGCAACGTATCCCACTGCCAACTGGCTAGGCTCCCAGGAGACAGCAGCACTGAGGGTGGCGCAGTTTAGGCTAACTTTAACATTCTGAGGAGGACAGGGTTCTGGAATGGCATGAAGTAAATGACACTGATTCAAGATGCACATCATGCAGATTTGGAATGACATGAGGGTGAGTAAATAATGACAGATTTTCATTTTGTGTGAACATTCCTTTAAAATCAGTGGTCACATGACTGACCTGTCTTAATAGGATCAGAGGTCACAGTGTCATTGCAGACACTGTTGTGAGCCGTCACGCTGAGGTTATAGATCTGACCACAATCCAGGTCTGGGAAGGTGCAGCTGGTGTTAGAGGTCTCACAGGTCACTGTCAGGCCCTCGAGGGTCACAGCCTCTGCTGTGAAGTTGGTGCCACCTTTAGTGACATCCCAGGACAGCAGAGCAGTGGAAGGAGTGTACTGCACAGTCAGATGCTGAGGAACACACGGACCTGTAATGGTATGATAACTGTTTAGTTTTATACATTTATGTACAAGATACATATTTTATCTAAAAAAGTATCATGTATATTGTGTCAAATTTCTAGATAAAATCACTCAGATGATCTCAATATCCTGTTATAAATTGTAATTTAAATTTAATTTATTTACAGGTAAGTAAAATTAATACAAAAAATATGATGGGAGATTACCATGTTTATTCAAAAAAGTTAAACTATAGCCTTATGTGCACATTTTCTAGTACAATTATGTAAATTGTTTTTATTTTAAGTATTAAGTTTTACGACTTAAATTATTTTTATATGAAAAATTGTTTTATTATATAATTATTTTTATTTTATATTAACATTATATAAATATATATATATTATATTGAGTAAAATTATTTGTAAAATATGTTCAGCTATGAATGATATCTACACTACCAGTCAAAAGTAAAAAATAAAAAAACAGGAATATTACTGCTCAAAAGCAGTAATATTGTGAACTATTTTTACCATTTAAAATAACTGCTTTATATTTGAATATATTTAACATGTAATTTATTCCTGTGATCAAAGCTAAATTTTAAGCATCATTACTCCAGTCTTCAGTGTCACATGATCCTTCAGGAATCATTCTAATATGCTAATTTGCTGTTCAGGAAACATTTATTATTATTATTATTATTACTTTTTTTTCAGGATTCTCTGATGAATAGAAAGATCAGCATTTATCTGAAATAAAAAGCTTTTGTAACATTTAAAAAAAAAATGAAATACAGTTAAATAGTTAAAGCTAGTTAAATACTGGGTGAAATATGGACGAACCCAGCGGTTGGGTTACTGCCCAGAAGGTTGGGTTAAACATTTAACCCAATTGTTGGTTGAAAACAACCCAGCATGTGTGTGTTCTGTCCAATATTTACCCAGCACTGGGTTTTATTTAACCCAGCATTTTTTAGAGTGTATACAATTCAAAAGCTTGGAGTGTTTATTCAGCAAGGATGCTTTAAATTGATCAAAAGTGATGATAAAGACATTTATAATGTTTTCTGTTTCATATAAATGCTGTTCTTCTGAACTTTCTGTTCATCAAAAAATCCTGAAAAAAAATCTAGCTGTTTTCAACATAACAATAATAAATGTTTTTTGAGCAGCAAATCAGAATATTAGAATGATTTCTGAAGGATCATTGTATTGGAGTAATGATGCTAAAAATTCAGCTTTGAAATCACAGGAATTATTTACATTTTAATATATATATTCAAAAAGAAAACAGTTATTTTAAATAGTAAAAAATATTTCACAATATTAATGTTTTTGCTGTACTTTGGATCAAATAAATCTAGGCTTGGTAAGCAGAAGAGAATTCTTTAAAAAACATTAAAAATGTTTGATTTGGTTGGCAGAACCAAATCGTTTACAAAACCGATTTAACAGTCTCAGCTGAAAACTTAAATCGCAAGCAAATCAGATTCACTAAACCTCACCTGTGATCAGGGAGCCAGTCATCTGTGCACTGGCATTGCACGTGTATCCCAAACTCTGTACGTTCACCGTATACTCATTGCCACACTGCAGGTCGCTCAGCTCACAGTGCGTGATGGAGCTGTTGGATGTGCAGCTAGCCCTGTTGTCCACCGGTGCCAAGGCAGAGACCGCGTATCCCTGAGCACCTGCACCGTACTGCCATGACACAGTGGCTGTACCCAGCTGACAATCCAACACTGCCCTGATGGAGCTGACTGCGCAGGGACCTATGGGTAAAAGCAGGAAGAGACACTGAGAATCTTTTACTTTTTTTTTTTTTTTTACTTTTTATAGAAAGCAGTATACAGTGTATATATGCAGTAAGCAGTTCCAAACATAGCAATTAATTTAGGAGAGAGTGTCTATGGGAACAATGCCTGCGGAGTGAAAAATATAGAGTATATAGACAATATGCTTGTATGTACCTGAGTTAGTGTTCACAGTAGCACTGGGAGGGCTGCTGCACAGACTGTCTGACGCTGTCACATTGACGTGGTACAGCTGACCACACCTGAGCCCTGTCACGTTACACTGTGAGCCCGTAGACTGGCAGTTAGTGGACAGTCCATTGCTGTCCTGCAAGGTGGCCGTGTAGTACTGTCCTCCTGCACTAGGTGTCCATGATACAACTAAAGCATTTGTGACACAATCCACGGTGGGCAGGACATTACTTGGGGTGCAGGGCACTAGAACACAAGAAGCAAGGTAAAACTTAAGTGTTAATGAATTCAGTGCCTTTCTTTTACAGTTTATGATTTTTTATTAGACTTTATTGAATTTGATCAACTAAACCTTTTTAACTAAAAAAGACATTCTTCAGCTTTAAAAAGAATCATGATATGAACTATGAAACAAACCTGCTTGAACTTGAACAGGCGCACTGTTCCCACTGCTGCAGTTGCTGCCTTTTGCCTTCACTGTGATCGTGTAAGACTCTCCACAGGTCAAAGTTGACAGGTCACAGGAAGTGGATGGTGAGGTGCAGTTAGCTGAAAGGCCATTAGCACTGCTGGCTGTCACTGTGTAAAGCTCCGCCCCTTGGCTGCTCCCCCAGGTTACTGTTGCTATGTTGCTGCTGCAGCTCACACTGGCTGACACGTTTTGTGATACACAAGGACCTGGGAAATTATAGAAAATAAAATGAGTACATAGTTGACTTGTTATTTTAAAGGAATATTCAGAGTCCTGCTTGCATGCTAGATAAGTGCTGTTTTGAGTCGTTTTTATAAAGAAACATAATGTGGGAATGGAGCTTAAGTTGTATTTCACTTGCAATATTGTTTTTAAGCAACATTTTATTTGAATATATTTTAAAATGTAACTTATTCTTGTGATGAAAAGCTGAATTTTCAGCATCTTTACTCCAGTCACATGATCCTTCAGAAATCATTCTAATATGCTGATTTGGTGCTCAATAATCATTTCTTATTTTTATTAATGTTGTAAACGCTTGTGCTGCTTAATAATTTTGTGGAAATTACATTTAAAGTAGCATTTATTTAAAATAGATTTTTTTTTGGTAACATTATAAATGTCTTTACTGTCACTTCAATGTCTGTCAATTTAATGCATCCTTGCTTGATAAAAGTATAATTTTTTCTGACCCCAGATTTTTGAATGATTATGTTCAAAATGACAGAAATTTATTTCTCTTACCTGTTATGACAGGTGATCCAATGCCTGCAGAGCTGTTGCAGGAACGTCCCTCTGCCACTACCTTAACTGTGCATGTTTGTCCACATGCCATGTTAGTGATGTCACATCCTCTTTCATTGGTACTGCAGATGTACGTCTGTCCATTAGAGCATTCCATTGTCATCGTAAAGGACAGAGCTCCATTGCCACCAGACCAAGACACACTCGCTGTGTTGCTGCCACAGTTCATTATGGACTGGATATTCAGTGGAGGGCATGGGGCTGAAGAGAAGAGAAAATAATGCCATTTAAAGGTGAATGTTAAGTATGTAATTTCCGTACCACTAGAGGCACCAAACACATTTTTAAAAATAACTAGATTTTATTCCGTTTTTTTTTTTTTTTTTATCTGAGTTGTGCTGTGGTGTTGCTATATGGTTTCTAAGGTGTTTGGAGTTGTTTTCATTGGGCTGCTATGCAGTTGTTAGAGCTCCAGTACTGACAGTAATTTTCAGCAAGTAACCTGAAGTCATTCATTTTCAGTGAAAGTTTTTGCAGAGTTCAGCTTTATGCAATGAGCAGCTACGAGATGCAGTGACCTCCAGTGGGAGTGCAGACTGTGTTCTATGCAGGTTTGATGTATGAATGAAACCTCCTGTCCAATAACAAAGCCTAAGCTTTCAATTTTTTTACATTTTTCTCATGAAATACAAACAATAAATGTCATTTTGACATCATCATGTGGCGTAACAGATCGCTGTAGCCGCTGCTTTCATGCAGCAAGTGTGAAAGCAATCATGTCTTCCTCTCTATGTCATGAAACAAGGAATTTGAGTAAAAAATGTAATTATATTTTTAATAATTTGTTACATTTTTGATGTTCATTTTAACATTTAATATTTTAGTAATGTACCAAGTGAAAGTGTTCCCTGCATAGAGATTTTTTCCTTAAGAAATATTGCATGTACCTGAAGTATTTCAAATTGAACTGATATCAAAGCAGCATCTGAATTAAACTGAATTGAGAGCTTGTGAATAAGAATCTAATTATGAAATCTGTGCCAATATCAAGCCCTACACTCAAGTAGAAATGTCTGCTAGCAACTAACAGTGATTAAGCTGTGATATAGTGAAAAGGGCTTGAGGCATTTGTTCAAATTATTTCTTTGTTTTACTACAGTATCTGTCTAAAGAATTTGTCTCGTCTTCTTTACAGTGTACATTGTATAGACAAACTAGGCTTTGTTACCTGTCTCCCTCTGCAGTGTGTTACTAGCAGCACTGGTGCATTGTCCTTGCGTTGCATTCACAATGAACGTGTACGTCTGTCCACATTGCAGTCCATCCACCACACATGCACCATTGTTGAAGACACCACAGCCCAGCTGTTCACCCTGAGTGCTCACTGCGCTGACCGAAAATGCACCTAGACTCGACCCTGAACTAGACCAGTTCACCACAGCAGACCTTGAGCTACAGTTCAGAGCCACGTTGTTCAGAACCGGCACACATGGAGCTGAAAGTGAAGGTAAAGAAGGGTGAAAGGAAACATTATTAAATATGAATATTATAAGAGCAAAAATTTAATTTAATGACTATCATTATGGTAATATTATTTTTAATACAATTCCTGATTCCTAACCTGTAATGAAGGAGTACTCTGTGCTGGATTTGCTAGTACAGTTGTTTTGGGTAGCAGTGACAGTGACGTTATATTGGCTGCCACATTGCAGATGGGCAAGAGTGCAGTTCAAGTTTGTTGTGTTACACTCCACACCACTAGAGGGCCCCAATGGGCCAGTGGCACTTGCTGTGTAATGAACCCCGGAAATGGCCAAGGAGCTCCAGGACACTAAGACTGTGTTAGTAGAGCAGTCCAAAACAGCAGCGACAGAAGTAGGTGGACAGGGGGCTAAAGAGGAAACAGAAATGCATATGCTGAGACTTTTATTCTGCATGTCTCCAGTACTAAACATTTCACTCTTAAAGGGATAGTTCACCCCTAAATGAAAATTACCCCATGAATTACTCACCCTCAAGCCATCCTAGGTCAATATGACTTGCTTCTTTCAGATTAATTCAATCAGAGTTATATTTAAAAAATGTCCTGGCTCTTCCAAGCTTTATAATGGCAGTGAATGGAAAAAGATTTTGAAGCCCGAAAAAGTTCTCCACATGGTTCCGGCGGGGTTGCGTTTGTGTAAGAAAAATGTCTGTATTTAAAACATAAGCCATAATCTGTAGCTTCTGTTAACTGTCGTACGTGTGTTTAGAAGATAATGGCATTCCAGCAGATGACGTAGGATGAAAGTAGCATAAGCTCCGGTGGGAAGTGACGAACGCGGAAGCGCAGAGGAGAGAGCAAAACAAAACACCAGTCACAAGTTAGCAGTACAAAATGAGGATATGTAAATAAAAATGTAGGAGGATTTCGATAAAAGCCAAGAGGAGACTGGTTTTCCTTTGCTGTAAACAAAACTTGGTTCTCGCGAGACTAACATATTCTCACTGGAGCTTACGCTACACCTACGTCATCTGCTGGATCACCACTCTCTCAATAATACACGTTTGACAGTTAGCGGAAACTAGAGGTTTATATAGTTTTAAATATGGATATTTTTCTCCTCGACCACCATACACTGTCATTATAAAGCTTGGAAGAGCCAGGACATTTTTTACTCGATTGTATTCATCTGAAAGAAGTTCTGTACACCTAGGATGGCTCGAGGGTGAGTAAATCATGGGGTAGGCCCAATTTTCATTTTTGGGTGAACTATCCCTTACAGTCAACATGAAACTGTATTTGCAAACCATTTTAGTTCAGTATTGTGACACATCCTTAAGCTTAAGAAATGTAGAGTGGGACTTTGATATGAGGAACAAGGGCAGAAACTAGATATGGCCAGATTGTTCCTCACAATATTTGATGTATGTAATTCATGTAAATCGTAATTAAATTTGATGTGACAAGAAAAATGAATGGAGCTGTTTTCGACATATTAAGCAATTGTGTGCATTATATTTATTTAGAATGGAAGCCTTCAGCTTTGTTCAGATGCTACTGTACCTGCCATGACCTGACTGATCACACTGGCGTTGGAGCTACAGCCATTGGCCTCTGCAACCACAGTGATATTGTACGTCTGCCCACATCCAAGTGCAGGGATTATGCAGGACGTGGAGGTGGAGTTACACACCAGAGTCCTGTCGGTGGATTTTGCTTGAGCATAGTAGATCTGCGCTCCTTTACTCGACTGCCAGCTAATTTGAACATCACCTGTTTGACAGTCTAAGAGCTGACTGACCACAGACTGTGCAGCACAGGGTGCTGGGAGACAAAGGGAAACAAAGTATTACCGTACTTTAGCATGTTTAAAGGAATATTCTAGGTTAAAAACAAATCTTTCTTGGTAGAATCCTTGGTGTGCTGTCAAGTACATTTAAAATGTGAAGTATTGTCGTCAAAGCACTTGTATTATGCAGTAAAATTGTTCTCATTTTTTAGCAGCATTCAAATTTCAAGTGCTGTAGAGAATAATATTGTGTGCTATAGTTTAAACGTTCTGGATTTAAACGCTACAAATTCGATTTTAGAGAAAATGCTTACCAGTATTGATGCGATGCACTTCACTACGTTGTCCAGTGCAGTCCACGCTCATAGCTGTGACTGACACGTTGTACGCCTGACCACACGCCAAGCCGCTGATGTCACAGGAAGTGCTGCTGGAGTTACAGGTTAACGTATGTCCGTTATCATCTACTGCTGTTACTGTATAGTATGAAACAAGGCCACTAGATGCTGCCCAGGAAACAGATGCAGTGTCCGACCCACAGGATAATGACACATTGACTTGAGTGGAAACACATGGAGCTAGAAAGGAAAAGATTCATGCACAAAATCTGAAGATTTTAGCTCAATGGATCATTTGATGCCAGAATAATCACCAAATTAGAGTTTAATCTAAATGCACTGTGTTGTTATTTTATGTTATACCTGTGTCAAGAGTGACCAAGGTTTTAGAAGAGGTTGAACAGGTCTGGCCGTGTCCTGTAACACTGATGTTATAGTGCTGACCACACGGCAGTGAACTGATGCTGCAGGAGGAGCCATTGGTGTAGTACTTGTGCTGTTGGGGGTCTTGGGAAGACTGCAGTGTTGCATCGAAACTTAGTGAACCACTGCCTGGTGTCCAAGAAATGAGTGCTGAGTTGGTGCTGCAGTCCAGACTGGCTTGAATGCCAGTGTTGGGACATGGTGCTGCAACATGACAAAAATGTTGGTGCTTGCCATGCAAAAACTGCTAAGATGTTGTTATATGGTTGCTAGGGTGTTCTGGGTGGTTGCTAATAGTTCAGGAAAACTATTTTGTTGCTCCAATCTCTAATTATCACTAATGAGCTGAGTTCAATACCTGAGACAAGAGTGACAGGCTGGCTAGCCGGGCCCATGCAGTCACCATTCATGCCCATGACTGTGATGGAATATTCCTGGCCACACTGCAGGTTTGGGATATCACAGCGTGTGATAGTGTTGTTGCAGGACGTCTTGTACCCTTGGTTGCCTTCTGCCTTTACCAAGTACCAAGTGGCACCAAGTGCACTGTTCCAGGTGATGGAAGCAATGTTGGTTGTACAGTTTAGAGCAGCAGCGACATTGGTGGGAATGCAGGGAGCTAGAGAAGAGGAAGTTATATGAAAAAAAGTAGGCTATACAAACATTATTTATATAAAAAGTGTGTACGTATATATACACTACTGTTCAAAACTTTAAGGGTTAGTAAAATGTTTTTGAAAGATGTTTCTTATGCTCGCCAAGGCTGCATTTATTTTTATGAAAACCACAATTGAAAAAAAAAAAGTGAAATTGTGAAATATTATTATAATTTAAAATAACTGTTTTCTATTTGAATATATTTTAAAATCACATTTTTTCCTGTGATGTCAAAGCAGTGTTTTCAGCAGCCATTATTCCTTCAGTGTCACATTATCCTTCAGAAATCATTCTAATATGCTGATTTGGTGCGCAAGAAAAATGTCTTATCAGTTTTCAAAACAGTTGTTCTGCCCAATATTTTTGCAGAAACAAAAGTACATTTTTTCAGAATTTTTTATTATTATTTTTTTAAGATGAATAGAAAATTCAAAAGGTCATTTATTTGAATATTGTCAATGTCAAATTAATGTGTCCTTACTTAATAATTATTGATTTCTTTCCTTAAAAAAATCTTACTGACCCTAAACGTTTGAATGGTAGTGTATTCTTTTTTTATTATTATTTATTATTGAAATACATGTGGATCCTCTCTCTCTCTCTCTCTCTCTCTCTCTCTCTCTATATATATATATATATATATATACACATGTATAGAATTGGATAAAATAAACCACCAAATGACACTTTTTTTCTATCTAGTGCATTGAAATTCATATATCTAATGTATTTAAGGACCAAATTTTCTGTACACATTGTTGTTATGAATCGCTGAAATCAGCAAATGTTAATATGAGTTGACACCTGTTTCCACTACAGCTTTAGGTTGAGAGCTGCTGTTGCAGGTGGTGCCATCAGCTTGGACGGTTACATTTAGTCTCATCCCACACGGCAGAGAGATCAGCTGACAGGAAGTCCCCATAGAGTGACAAGAAGCTAAGCGTTGCTGCTGCCCGTCTGTTGTCATTGCCGTGTACCCATTAGCTCCCACACTGGCAGCCCATGTCACATTGGCTGTGTTGGTGTCACACTGAAGCACAGTTGTGATGTTCTGAGGGTCACAGGGAGCTAAAGGAGATACATAGTCGGTTTCAAAGGTCTGTTATTACTGTGTAAACATGTGTGCATTCTCACTTGACTGTTACCTGACTGTATCTGAATGGGTGTGGACGGCAGACTTCCACATTGACCATCATTCCTCATGACTGTGACATTGTAGTTCATTCCGCAGAGCAGGTTTGCGAATGTGCAGTTGTTAGAGCTGGTGCTGCAATAACTGAGTGTCCATGTTCATCCTGCATTACTGCTGCGTACAGACTTCCAGTCTGAAGGGCCTGCCAACTTACAATTGCGTGATTTGCTGCACAGTCTCTAGTGACCCCCACACTGAGCGGAGCACAAGGAGCTACAGTGGAGAATGGATCAGATTTACTTGGTGTACACCAAAAATTCATTTGTTTTACTTTTATATAAAACACTTAAACAGTAAAACACTTGCATCAAATATTATAGAGAAATGAATTTGTTGGTGAAATTTACAATTCCTTTTTGGCTTAAAGGGACAGTTTAAACCAAATTGAAATTCATATTAATATATAAAATGTTAAGTATAAGATGTTTTAAAAAGATAAAATGACCATTTTGAACATTTTTTGTTTATTTTTTGTCATGATATTTTAAATATCTGGGCCCCTTTATTCATCCTCTCTTATTGTTTTATTTTACATTTTTAAAAGTATGTCCCTTTTTCTTTATCCTTTTTTTTTTCAATTTAAATATCTTGCCACTTTTATTCATCCCATTTTATTTTGGGATTTTAATTATTTGTTATTACATTTTAAATATCTTGTCTTTTTATTTATCCTATTTTGTTTTTATTTAACTTTTTATTAATACTTTTTATTCATATACCTTTTATTCATACCATTTTATTTTTTATTTTATAATATTCTTTTTTACATTTTAAATACCTTGTCTCTTTTATTTATCCTGTTTTGTTTTATTTAACTTTTTTTAAATTATTTTACACTTTAAATATTTAGCCTTTTATTCATACCATTTTATTTTTTATTTTATAATATTCTTTTTTACATTTTAAATATCTGGCATCTTTTATTCATGCCCTTTTATGTTTTGTTTTACGTATTATTGAATTTTAGATTTTAGATGTCATTTAATACCTACTTTTAATTTTTTACACAGTTTGTATTTTATAAATGTTTATAAATGTATTTTTGAATATGTGGCCCTTTTTATGTATTCCTTTATATCATTATTGTTACTCTTTTTTTATTAATTGTTATTTTACGTTTAATATCTGTTCCCTTTTATTCCTCCCTTTTATTTATTTTTTGCTTTAAATAGTTTTTTTATTTTTAGTCTCTGGTCCCTTTTGCTCATCCCTTTTCATTTTTAATTTTAAATAATTTTTTGTTTTACATTTTAAACTTATGTCCCCTTTTCATCATCCTCTTTTATTTTTGTTTATTTACATTTTAAATATCTGACCCCTTTATTTATTTATTTATTTAATTATTATTATCTGGCTCCCTTGCACCCTTTATTATTTTTGATTTCACATTATTTTAGAAATAAACCAGATACAAAAATAAATTTTAAATATCTAGCAATTTCTATTCATCCAACTTTTTGTATTTTACTTTTAAAATATCTGGCCCCTTTTATTCATTCTTTTTGATCATCTGTGCACTTACCTGTCTGCAGGGTGACATGTTGACTCTCAGAACTGTTGCATTGCAGGTTAGTTGACATGACATACACATCATACGACTCGCCACATTGCAGGTCTGAGAATGTGCATTCTGGCACCATGGCAGCACAGGTGTGAACTGTGCCATTCACGTGCGTCGCCATTCCCATGTAGAAGATGGCACCGTTGGCATAGTTCCATGTGAGAGAGGCGGAGTCTGAACTACAGGTCTCCACAGCAGTCACGTTCTGAGGTATGCAGGGAACTACAGTGGGAGGTAAAGAGACATAGTGTATAGTATCTTCATCTAATACCATGCCACAGTACTTTTTTGGGTCCCACGTTATATTAGGTTGCCTTAACTACTATATACTTGCATTTAAATTAATCATTTGGTACAGTGCACTTATTGTGTACATACATGTTCTTACATTGTACTTATATTGTTAATAGTACCTTTATGTAATTACATCTGTAATTAATTTCTGTAATTGCATTTATAATTACACTGTTGACCAATCCCTTACACCTTAACCCACTCTTAAACCTACCCATACCACTTAACCTGTCCCTAACCTTACCCATATCCCACCTCAATAAAAGTGTTTTGCAATACGATATGAACACAATAAGTACATTGTACTTATTTTTTGATGTAAGTACGTAGTAGTTAAGGCCACCTAATATAAAGTGTGACCCTTTTTTGTAAGTGCATATTTCTATACCACTATATTGCAATTTAAAGAATACCTTTGTATTACCACAGTATCCAGAATCACTCACCTGTCTCTGCCACATCTCCCAGCACAGGATCAGTAGTGCATTCACCATTTCTGGCAACAATCCACACGCTCAGGCTCTCTCCGCATTCCAGATCTGTTAGTGTACAGCTTGTGTTTGCAGATGTACAGTTGTAGAAATCTTTACGATTACCGCGGGCCTCCACAACGTAGGCCTCGGCTCCTGCGGCCTTGTCCCAAGTAATGATGGCACTGCTGATGCTATTACAGTTTGCAGTCGCGTAGATGTTCTGCGGCAAACACGGGGCTTCATGGGTAAGGAGACAGAGGGGGCCGAAATTAAGATTTATATTTAAAACAAGTCAAGACACACTTTATATAGCCTTCAAACAATACAGATTGTTTCAAAGCAGCTTCAGATTAATAAACAGGAAAATAACAGTTAATGTTGTAGTTCATCAACTATGAATCAAGTTAAATTTTCATTTTTCACCTCAAGTCAGTTCAAAGTTGGTTCAGTTCAGTTCAATAACAGTGTTGATATTGCAGAGTTGGTGTCATAGTCCAGCTTAATTCTTTTTAAATTTTGTTCTCACCCAATAGTGTTATAGTGCTGTTAAATTGATATAATATAATATAATTGTCTTTTAAATGTCTTCTAAACCCGAAAAACATACACACAAACATGAGCAACTGCAAAATTATGCGTCCCATGGGAAATCGTGGAAAATTAAATATTGATTTTTACCAAAATGACCAACTCACCTGTTTTGATCACCACACCCTCTGTGTTTCCACTGTTGCAGACTAGTCCTCCGGAGTAGACGGCGTTGACGTAGAAGCTGTAGGTTTGACCACAGACGGTGTCGGTGAAATAACAGGAGGTTTCCACAGTGACACATTCCATCACCAGGCCATCCGAGTCCATGGCAATGGCGAAGTAATAAGCCGTGTTGTTGGTGGGTTCCCACGAGAACAAGATGACATTAGTGGAGCACTCGCGGTACACTTTTGGCACTTTGGGTGGGCATGGTGCTATTAGTTTGAGAGAAGGGGGAAAGAGATGCATTTGCTGGTGAAATACACAATTCCTTTTTGGTTTAAAGGGACAGTTCACCCAGAAATGAAAGCCCTTATCATTTACTCACCCTCATGTTGTCTGAAACCTGTATGACTTACTTTCTTCAAACTTAAAAGGAGATATTTTCAAGAGTAACCGCTGTTTTGTCTATACAATGAAAGTAAATGCGGTCCAAAACAGACAACATTGGATCCCATTGACTCATTTTATGGACAAAATCACTTCAAGATATCTTCTGCGGAAGAAAGTAAGTCATGAGGGTGAGTAATGATGACAAAGTTTTCATTTTTGGGTGGAGAGTAGATAAAAACACAACCTGAGAAAGATAACCTTAGAGAAGGCAGGTAGATTTACTAACTTAAGGGCTAAGTAAGGACTCTGCCACCTGATACCGCATGACCTTCCATAAAAAAGCTCTGCCTCAATAGACTGTAGAGCTCATTTAATCTACATGACAGTCATTCCTGGGTGTGTTCCCTCTCAGACTTGCTACACCACGACAGGACTTCCTGCTCACCTTCCAGAGGACTGGATCAGGTGTGAGCGTGACCTTTGAGAAAGGACATCCTTACCTGTCTCGAAGATGTAGCTGCCATCAGAAGTGCTTTCACAGTTAGCGATGGCTGTAATCCGTACGCCGTACCGTTCTCCACAGACCAGATTCGAGATCTGGCAGGTGGTGTCCGTGGAAGTGCAGTTGAGCGATCGGCCTTGACCGTCTGTAATGACGGCTCGGTACGACGTGGCACCAAAAACCACATTCCAACTAACCGTTGCAGTAGAAGTAAGACAGCTGTACTCCACAGAGATGGAGGAAACTGTTGCAATGTCTGAGATAAACAAGAAGTTATGTTATAGATCTGCATATCCAGATGCTCAGATGCAAAAACCAGCATTGGTTTCTAGGCTTGGTTTATGCTTAGTATTGATTCTGGACTAGAAACTAGCCTTTTTCTTAAAGGAAGTCTTGGTTATGCAAGTCTAGAAGCATCCAAAACACATCAAGGCATAAATCTACTGCTTTATGGTTTCGCTCTGAAATGTTCTGCTTCGTTTTGACTTACTGGAAGTTGTGTAGGTGACGTTATTGGACTCTCCTGGTTCAAGGAACATGTTGATAGATGCAACCTCTATTGTGTATGTTGTACACGGCTCCAGGTTTGTGATATTCGCAGCAGTAGCAGTGATGTTCCTAATAACCGGGGGAAGTCCCGGCTTGTTATTGGCTGTCACTGAAAGGTGGTAGAGCAGGACGCCTGAGACTCTGCTCCATGTTACGTGAGCCATGCTCTGCGTTAACTCGCTCACGGCCACATTATCTGGTGGCTGTACCACTGTGGAACAAAAATATTTTCTAATTGTCAATTATAGAAAGGCAAGATTTCAGGGTACCAAAGCCACCGTAATGAAAATAGCACACAACTGGAAAGAACTGAGTAGACTTACACGTTCTGATGGTTCTGACAAGGCTCTTGGCGCCGAGTCCTGCAGAATTGGCGGAATAAATGTAACAGCTGTATGAGGTGGATCGCTGGAGGTTGCCTATCTGTCCACTTAGCGAGGTGAATGTGAGGTTATGAGTCTCAGGATGGAAAGTTCCATTCACCACCAAAATATATTTATCGGCTCCTTGCGCACTGGACCACTCAAACCTGATCGAGGTGCTGGATATTGCCTTCGAATATGTTATTTGCGAGGTGGCAGGAACTGCATGTACAAATGAAGTGAAATTAATTAAAACAAGTCTTAAAATTGGTTAAGACATGTGTGGGTCAAAAACTTACTTGTCTGTGCTGTCTGGGAGTTGATGCATGTCACATAACCAAACACAAACACTTTAAAAGTCACTTGATAAATTTGTCCCGGTCTTAAGCCTTGGACCAGTCGCTCCACAGTGGACGCAGTGAGTGTAATAGTGACAGGTGCTGTGTTGGTTGCATTCACAGCCCTGACATCCAGAATATAGTTTGTCGCTCCTGTAAACGTGTTCCATTTTACAAGCAGAGATGATGCAGTGGATGATGATATTGATGTTATGTTACAGTCTGGAGGAAACAAAAAAAAATCTAAAATACAACAATGTGCACTAATACTGTATATTTAGTTAAATACATTTCTAAAGTTTTAAAAATGTTTTTCCCTAATATAAATGAAACACAATTTACTGAACTGTGATACATAGCATTTTAAATAGCATTAATATTATAAAATAAGTATTAAATACTTACTTGCAGTAGCTTCTTTTACCTTAGAACAAAGAAAAATATGATACTTAAATTAATCGTAATTTATAATCATAACACAATAAATCATTAACAGATTAATAAATACCTGTGTCACTGAAAATAGTGTTACAAAGATGCACAGTGTCCCTGGAAGATGCATCTCTGATTTGATGCGTAAGGTGCTAATAAGTTACAGGTAAGTTATGATACATACACTTGCTAATATGAAGAGAAATCTGAAATCTTTTGTGGCACGGTGCAAGTATACCTGCTCTGTGAGAACCAATCAGTGCATCTAAAATGAGGACGGTGGATGCCTCTGGGCTGAAGACATCATCTAAGTATCTGTGTTTGTTTGTGTGTGTGTGTGTGTGTGTGTGTGTGTGTGTGTGTGTGTGTGTGTTAATAGGTAAAGTGTAAGCTGGGGGTCTAGTGGTTATTGTTTGACAAATTAAGACCACAAACTTTGACACTAGTTCTTTATAGATATGTGCCATGTTTTAATAATTACTTTATTTTAAAATGATAATTTCTTTAAATGAAGAGCATACTGGTGTGTTAGGATTATTTTTGAGTGGTAAGTGATATAGGATAGGTTGTTAGTCATTAGGTTTCAGGGAAACAGGCTCAGGATAATGGAAAGAGTGAAATTCCCATCCTTCTACTGGCTTGCCTCAAGCAGTCTGGTGTAATGTTAAAGAAATATTAAATTACTGGACATTAAACATATTTCCCCTATTATTTCACTTTAATACTGGTTTAATATTGTCTTCTGTAACGATGATGTTGAATTTGTGAACGAGTTGTTCTTTTGAATTTGTTTTCCCAGTAAATGACATGAATACTGATTGAAATGCATATTTGTAGGTTTACAACTGCATTGAATCAGTTCAGTTGGATTGATGACTGTTTTCAGTAAATCATTTACTATAAAGTTATTCAGTTACCTTTCATTGAATTCACAATGGTACATTAACTAAAAAGCAGTTAATACTGAGGTTGTTTAGTGTATCTTGTGTTATTTTTATATCAAATATAAATATGTATTTTTAAAAAATTGAAAATGTTTTGTAGTTTTCTTAATTATTTCATCTGCATCGTAAGCTGAATATTGGCTAATATAATGATAAAAACGACAAACCAGTAGCCAAAGATCATACATGTGCAGTTAATTTGCCAATAAAAGTGAAAAAGGTGCAAAATATTTCTTTTACTTGTTTTTTCTTTTTCTTTTTACCAAATCATGTATATATAGATTTTGAAAGAATTTAAGCTCTATTCTGTTAGTCTTTTTTTGTTTGATTGTTTTTTTATGTAAGCTTTTTTATTGTTTATATACTCATTCAACTTATGTAATCTTCTTTCGGAAGCAGTTCTTTTTTTCTCTTCCCCCCCCTCCCTCCCTCCCTCTCTTCCGTCAGGATCATTTAGCTCACAATTTCCTGTAAGGAAGTGGCTCACGCCTGTCTAATACATAACTGCTAATGCTATATCTCGTTTCTTCTAATATTATAAAGTTTAAAAGTCTAGAGCCTCATCTCTTCAAAATATGAGAGATCTTCCATGCCTTTTCTGAGCTGCTCTGGGAATGGCGAAAGCACTTGAATGTCACGCTATCAAAATTCATCATTGTGCCTAAAACAGTGTGTACTGCTATTTTAAAGAGAAAGATAATGAAGGAATCGAGTGTCTTTGTCTCGGTCTCACTGATCCCAGAAAGAAGAAGGTGTAAGGGAAAGCAAATCTGCCTCTTCGATTCAGAGCCTGAAACATACACCCAGCTCTGTGTCCAGCCAGCTCAAATGGTTTTGTATGGTGATTAGGGTCAGTGTCTTTAATGTTATAGTTTCTTTTACTTTAACACAGGTGGAGTCCATGCCTGATCCGGTTTGCTTCCCAGCAGTGAATGAGAATCACTTGTTTCATTCATGTCTTCTGTGGAAGCACCAAACATAGTTTCTGAGAAGGAACTTGAATCAGACTTAAACAGAAAGTGCACCTTCATAATTATAATGAAAGGTAAAGCTGGATTGAAATTAATGTTAAATAAACAAATTTGAACTTAAGTTGCATATAAACAAATGTTTAACTTTGAACAAAGTTCCATCACAACCATCATACTTTGTCCTTCAGAACATCACTGAACATGACTTATTACTGAACTTAATTACAGGTGTAAATACAGGAAGGTATTTTCAAATACATGTAAAAATGTGCATTGTAGCACATTGTATCAAATGTTTAATTTAAATGTAAGAACATAATAGTTAACGACACCTATAAAGTGGGTCCCAACTTTTCAAATCTGAACAGGGTCACACTTTATTTTAAGGTGTCCTTGTTACAGTGTAATTATACATTTAAATACTGAGTAGTATTAATTTACTACATGTACTTACTATAGATAGGGATACTTGCACGTAATTATGACTAATTTATTTTTATTACAATAGTAAATACAGGTGCATCTCAATAAATTAGAATGTCGTGGAAAAGTTCATTTATTTCAGTAATTCAACTCAAATTGTGAAACTCGTGTATTAAACAAATTCAATGCACACAGACTGAAGTAGTTTAAGTCTTTGGTTCTTTTAATTGTGATGATTTTGGCTCACATTTAACAAAAACCCACCAATTCACTATCTCAACAAATTAGAATATGGTGACATGCCAATCAGCTAATCAACTCAAAACACCTGCAAAGGTTTCCTGAGCCTTCAAAATGGTCTCTCAGTTTGGTTCACTAGGCTACACAATCATGGGGAAGACTGCTGATCTGACAGTTGTCCAGAAGACAATTATTGACACCCTTCACAAGGAGGGTAAGCCACAAACATTCATTGCCAAAGAAGCTGGCTGTTCACAGAGTGCTGTATCCAAGCATGTTAACAGAACGTTGAGTGGAAGGAAAAAGTGTGGAAGAAAAAGATGCACAACCAACCGAGAGAACCGCAGCCTTATGAGGATTGTCAAGCAAAATCGATTCAAGAATTTGGGTGAACGTCACAAGGAATGGACTGAGGCTGGGGTCAAGAAATCAAGAGTCACCACACACAGACGTGTCAAGGAATTTGGCTACAGCTGTCGTATTCCTCTTGTTAAGCCACTCCTGAACCACAGACAACGTCAGAGGCGTCTTACCGGGGCTGAGGAGAAGAACTGGACTGTTGCCCAGTGGTCCAAAGTCCTCTTTTCAGATGAGAGCAAGTTTTGCATTTCATTTGGAAACCAAGGTCCTAGAGTCTGGAGGAAGGGTGGTGAAGCTCATAGCCCAAGTTGCTTGAAGTCCAGTGTTAAATTTCCAGTCTGTGATGATTTGGGGTGCAATGCCATCTGCTGGTGTTGGTCCATTGTGTTTTTTGAAAACCAGTCACTGCACCCGTTTACCAAGACATTTTGGAGCACTTCATGCTTCCTTCTGCTGACCAGCTTGTTAAAGATGCTGATTTCATTTCCCAGCAGGATTTGGCACCTGCCCACACTGCCAAAAGCACCAAAAGTTGGTTAAATGACCATGGCGTTGGTGTGCTTGACTGGCCAGCAAACTCACCAGACCTGAACCCCATAGAGAATCTATGGGGTATTGTCAAGAGGAAAATAAGAAACAAGAGACCAAAAAATGCAGATGAGCTGAAGGCCCCTGTCAAAGAAACCTGGGCTTCCATACCACCTCAGCAGTGCCACAAACTGATCACCTCCATGCCACGCCGAATTGAGGCAGTAATTAAAGCAAAAGGAGCCCCTACCAAGTATTGAGTACATATACAGTAAATGAACATACTTTCCAGAAGGCCAACAATTCACTAAAAATGTTTTTTTTGTTGTTCTTATGAAGTATTCTAATTTGTTGAGATAGTGAATTGGTGGGTTTTTGTTAAATGTGAGCCAAAATCATCACAATTAAAAGAACCAAAGACTTAAATACTTCAGTCTGTGTGCATTGAATTTATTTAATACACGAGTTTCACAATTTGAGTTGAATTACTGAAATAAATGAACTTTTCCACGACATTCTAATTTATTGAGATGCAACTGTGTATGTAACGTGTAACAAGGACACCATATAATAAAGTGTTACCCTGAACAGATTTGAAAACCTAGGCTTCTCACATTTGGCTACTTTTTAAGACTTGCAGAAATGGAAGCCTGTTTCTGCCACAGTGTGAAGAACACAAAGACTTCTTGTCTCACGATTGTGACCTTTTTATCTTGCAGTTGCGAGTTATTTCAATTTTTAATTTTAAAAATGATAACTTTTCCTCACAATTCTGAGAAGAGTTTATTCTTGAGATATAAACTCGCAGTTCTGACATTTTATCTCACAATTTCGAGTTTATATCTCACAAGTAAGATATTTTTTTCTCACAATTGTTAGTTTGTCTCACAATTCTAACTTATTACTCAGAATTGCGACAAATAAATGCACAGTTGCGAGTTTATGAGTTGAAACTGCGATATGTAAAGTTGCAATTTTGAAAAGAAAAGTCAGAATTGTGAGATGTAATCTTGCAATTCCGAGAAAAAAAATCTAAATTGTGAGATAAAAAGTAAAAATATCAAACATGTTTCATATCCTCCAAATGGATGGATTATAGTCTGAAGCAAAAATAAACGGAGTCTGTGTCCATCATACATATTCCATATATTCGGTGAAATCTAGCTCTGACTTTTGGAGACTAGCGTCGACTCATCCAGTAAATTGGCGCAAAAACCTTGGCAAAAGTCGTATAGGATATTCCAGAGACGAATGTGACATTACTTGGGCCTGCTGCTTAGAAGAAGAAAAATATTAGAAACAGGAGATTTATTGTTTTGTAGAAACCAAATCTACCTATATACCTATATTGCTGACACTTTTATACAAAGCTACTTACAGTGCACTCACAGTTTATTAAAATATGAGTTCTTTGGCCAGTTTATTATGGTTCATATATCCCAAAGTATTAAACTTTGATGTTTGTGCTGTGGACATGATGCTTCAAATCATGTCTTTTTGAGCAGTTCTGTGCTGTTACTTGTTTAATTGTTTAAAAAAATAATAATAAATACAACCTGGTGGACAATAAAAGAGACAAAAAAATAAATTTTGGTTGCAGCACTGCTTACAATTTCTTAAAAAATGTAAAAATGTCAGTGGTCCTTGCCAATGAAAAACCAATTGCCACAATAATAGAATGTTGTGGGTACTTGCTATAACATTGATATTACGGTTACTAAATGTTTGCAATGTTGTTCCTCTTGGTTTTATATGTTATGTGGTATCTGGGTTTTCTGGGTGGTTGCTAATTGGCTCCAAGTCAGTGTAAATCTGCGTAAGGTTTTCATCTGATTCGAGGTATTGCTCACAGATGGTGCAGGATGAGTTACTGAAGTTTAATATTTATGGTTCAGGGTGTGTTCAAATCCAGTATTGATAACAATGATGCTTATCTTAGCAAGTGCCATTAAATATGGTGTTATGTGAGAGAACATAATATCTTCTGGTGTGTTGGTTTTCATGAATAACACGGATCAGGAACTCTGTTCGTGACGTGGATTTGTTTCTTTTGTGTTTCATGCCATGTCTTTGAGGTATTTTACAAGTTTAAGTTTCCCATCCGGGTTTCGTTTATCAATACATGTGCCATTAGATAGATAGAAAAATATGCATATGAGCCGCAAGTTGTGTGCTGATTGAACGTGAAAGTTCCTATCAACTAATAAATGTGTGGTTTGCGACTTTTGTGACTTTGAGATGGAAACCTTTTGTGGTTTTCTTCCAAAGTTCTGACTGTTTACACCAGTTATTAGAAACAGAATAGTATTGTCAAATTATGCAAATAAAATTGTCAAATAAATTTAATAGCATTAAACATTTAGTCAACCTAAAGAATTAGTGAGTTAACTTTAGCAGCCCTATAACGTACATAAAATAAATACATAAATAGCAAATAGTGGAAAAAATCTGAAATGTTAATAAAAAATATATATTCTCAATATGTAATGCTTCATGCTGTTTATTGAGAGTACTAAAGGCTGCTATTGTATTGAGGTTCTCAGGCTGTAGGTCATTAGTAAACATACATATTTTGCAAATTCATTGTAATATATCATCCAAAGGACACATGACCCGGGGCGGACACTGAACATGAAACTCGTGCTGTTCAGAGGAGGTCCACCCTGTATAAAACACACTGGTCCACTCCCTTTGGAGGCTTGCTGCTTAGGGGAATTCTACAAATGCTTATAGCGCTACAGTAACATAGTCATTTTTCTTGTGACATTATGATATTAATTATTCTTTTTTGGACATGCAAACATTTGGGCTTCATGACATGCTTTGAATATGAGAAAATTACAGTATAAATGCAAACTTCATAATACAAAGGAAATGTATGTATAAAATATCACACATTTAGAAATGGTTAACAATTTGATTGAAAAATATATATTTTGGCTTTCGTGTTTAAAAGATCTTAAAGATACACATACATTTTCATTGAGCCAACTGTTATAGGTATTGCTGGCAAACAGAATATAAATGTGGTGAGAAGAGAATGCCCTGTTGTCTCTGTTGATGACGTCAGAGCTCCATCTTCTTTTATCTGTGCCCTTTGACAGAAGACAAAAAGATATGAGAACCGGACATTTGTGGGCGTCCAACTTTGATCATATACACACTGAAATGTATATGGCCTATACATCATTCATGTCATGTCAAAGACAAGATCCTGCAACATTCTCATGATTCTTTTGTCTTTTTTTTCACACCATCTCATCACTCACACACACACACACATATACATATATATATATATATATATATAATTTTAAACAGGAAAAGTGCTTAATTGTCATGAAAATAATGTCTTAAGTAGGATTTCTTTTAAAATATTAAATTTTTTCCAGGTGCTATTTAGAGAGACTTTATATGATTTATTTGTATTCCTAAATGTTTTAAGACCAGTAACAAGACACTTTATCATTTATCATATCTGAAGACATTTTGACTGAGACGCGCATCTGGAGTTCCAAGAGCACAAGTGTCATATTTTATTGTCACAGGCTGTACAGCAATAAACACGTCCACATGTAGACACAATATGCTTTATCTTATGGTGGACACAAAGGCCTCCAGTTTCGGATGCCCTGGGTAAATCTGTCCCATGAGACTCTGCATCTGTGTGTGATGACAGCAAATGTAAACATTCAGTCATAATTTATGTGCAATTACTCACAAAAAGGTTTTAGTCCACACTCCTCCGGCCTCGATAGATCACTGCAGACACACAGAAAAGCAGTTATATAGCACTGAGTCATAGGGAATGTGCTTGGAAGAGCTTGTCATTTTAAATGTCTATTTTTTTTAAATAGTACTATATAATATTATATTAATATAATATATATATTATAAATATTTTAAAATGTTTAATTGAAGATGAGTTTCAATAAGAATACACACCCATTCCCACCGTGTTTCCAGAACAGGAGACTGAAAAAAAATAAAGAAACGTAATTTTACAAGATTAAAATGTGATGTTTTATTTGTATTTTTTTTCTTGTTTTATTTATGATTATAACATCATTTTGTACCTGAGTAGAGTCTTCTGGGGCAGTATGTGACCTTCGAACCCTCTTGTGTTAAGGGAGCGACCACGACGGTGTACACTTCCCCACACAGGATCTGAGAGATGTCACATCCACGAGCCCCATTTGTGGCACTGCAGGTGTAGTTGGATCTAGTACCGTGCAGGTCAGCTGTGTAGTTGTACAGGCCGGGAGAAGAGCGCCAGTACACCCGAAGAGTGTTGTTATTCATCCGGTAGAGTCTCACACTGGACGGACAACACGCACCTGAGAGAGGTTACAGATAATAAAATGAGATAGCATGGTGAAAGTTTACATGTTTCATCGATTTATTCAAATATTTGCGTAAATCATTCTTAAAACCATTCTTAAGTACTGTTATATTGAATCTATGCAAAAAATGGTTTTGCAACTGATCTACACAGACATATTGCTTGTTTCTTTATTTTAAAATGTTATTAATTTTCATTCATTTTTAATGTATTTTTAAATTAGATATTAGATAAACAAAATGTCACATTGTCATGTATTAGATTTTCATTTTTTATTTCTCAATCACAAGATGTTGTTTTAATGAAACCCTTTACTTGACTGTTTTGATTTTGTGTTTTGTTTTATTATTAATCATTTCACTTTTTTATTTGCAATTATTCTTCATTCTTTTTACTCTCATATATTGTTTTTGTCTTCTTTGTTTTTTTAAGTGCATTGAGAAGCTGCCTTCAAAGGTAAAAGTATTAATAATATTCATATAAATAGAAATAATAAATGTAATAATACTAATAACTATTATTATTATTATTTTAAAGAAAGAGCACAAACTTAAAATATAAATCGATAGAAGAACACCAGGTTGAATTAAAAGCATCTGCTAGAGTAAATGACTATTAACCAGTCAAACGCTGAATCTATAGTGAATCATTTTGTGTGTGTGTGTTTTTTTTTAAATAATTTCAATTTTTTATTTTTAATTCTTTATTATTATTTTCGTATTTGTTTTCTTATATGAATTTAGAAACTATTTTTAAGGGTGTTATATACTGTATAAAAACAACTATTATTTTTAATTAATCATGTAGATAGATAGATAGATAGATATTATATATTAAATATATTTATTTATTTATAATATAAATTATATGAATATAAATATAGACATGTAAATACATGTAAATATTTTCAATATATATACTGTATTTCAGACCCCTCCATGATTTCTAAGTGGGAGAACTTGCAAAATAGCAGGGTGTTCAAATACTTATTTTCCTCACTGTAGATAGAATATGAACAAGCACTTCTCAAGAAGATACTCGAGTAAATGACTAGTAACCAGTTATGTGGTTAAATATGTTAGTGTCTAATCTGTAGTGATGCCATGAAAAAGCTACTTTACTCACTTGCAGAGAAACCGTGGTAACTGCACTCTGATTTATGTCCAGTAATACTGAAGGCCTCCAGCGACACATTGTAGCTGGTGCCACATGTGATGCATCCCAGCAGGCAGTGGGTGTCCATGGTGTGACATCTGGCGTGACCTCTGGGGGATGTTAAAGAGGTAACATAAGACCGTGCCCCTGTGGCAGCTGACCAAGTGACGTTTGTCATAGACTGGGTCACCTGTTCAACACTCAGAGTTTCTGGACAACAGGGTCCTGGAGAGAGAAAGGGGACATTTATATATCGCTTGACCATTGTCAACCATTAATGATCTATTTCCAGATGTTTTCGATCTTCATTACTGAACCTGTTTCCAGGGGAATGGAGTAGCTGGGAAGACTCTGTCCTGCTGTGGTGGTGGCGTAGGTGCTGATGTCATATGTGGATCCACAGGATACACTGATGTAGCAGGAAGTGCCACTGGATGAGCAGGTGAGCAAGGAGGAGAGACTCATGGCGATCACGGTGTAGTTAGCCTCGGTGTTTGTAGCCATCCAGAACACCTCCACCGTGGAAGAGTTCACCTGAGTCACGTTGAGGATCACAGGGGCACAGGGAGCTGAGAAAGAGAAATAAGCTCAATTTCATAAAAACTGATACCATGTTACAGTGATAAGATCATATAGTATAGCAATGCTATAGTACTTTGAAATATACCATGGTAATGAAACTAATGTTATTCTAATTATTTTAGGAAAGCCTTTACCATTTTGATTTTGTGTTTTGTTTTATTAAAAAATTCATTTTTTTCTACCCATGTTAATTTTGTTTCATAAATAATTGTTTTCATTATTTTTATTTTTAAATATGCTTTATGATTTTTTATTTCATATCTTGTTTTTGTCATTATGTTTTCATATATAAAGTGCATTGAGAAACTACCTTTAAATGTGCAATAAAAAATATATATATTATGAATTTTTATATAAATCATGAATATTTTTATATTAATCATAATAATATGCAATATTATTATTACAATACTATTATTATGACATGGTATTTCTGGAAGTACTTTGAGTCATATATAATATATGTTAACATATAGTATATGTAATATATGTTAACATTAATAATGATAACAACAATCATTGTTGTTGTTAATTGTTGTTTATATTGTATGTACATGCTGGTTAAAGTACTTCAAAAATACCATGGTAAGTACAAAACATGGTATTCCATGGTAATTTATTTTATGTGGCATACAATACACTAGTCATTTATTTTTATATCTTTGTTTTATAATGTAAAGTGAATTGCAAAGCTACTTTTAAACGTACTATGTAAAATATATTAATATTTATAAAAATATTCAATTAATATTCATAATAATAATAATATAATTATAACAGTAATTCAGAAGTACTAAGTACTTTGAGTATCATGTAAATGCAAAATAATAATAATAATAATACTTAATAATAATAATCATTATAATTAATAACAACAACAATGTTAATTAAAATAATAATACTCAATTAATCATTTTTATTATTATTATTATTATTATATTATTAGACCATGGTATTTTGAAAATACTTTGAATAAATGTAATTGTATTTGTATATGAAATTTATTGTATTGTATTTATTTTATTTTAATTTCAGTTTCAATAATTATTACATTGTATTTTCACTGTATTCAAAGTACTTAAAAATACCATGGTACTACTGTAATATACAACAAAACATTGTACCATCATGGTACTTTTTGTATGCCATATTGCCCAGCAGTATCTTGTGGGTTCAAATGCAAATGAGCGTTAATGTGTGTACCTGTCCGGCGTGTATGTGCACTACAGGTGTTATTGCATCCTTGTGTCTCACTGCAGGGCCGCACCACCACGCTATACAGGCTGTCACAAGTGAGATCAGAGAGCGCGCACACTGGAGCCGTGTCATTGCAGTGGATCCATTCACTTCCGTCTGCAGCGATCGTCTCGTATAACTCAGCTCCTCGAACTGAAGACCACGAGATCTCTAGAGTCTCGGTGGAAATCAGAGACACTGACAAATCGTCTGGACAGCAGGGAACTGAGAACAGAGAGGGATGCGTATCATATTTCATACCAAATATTCTTGTGCAAAATTGCATCTGTTAAATAAATAAATGTAAATCTGTGTGTATGAAATACAAACTTGTAGTATAGTTGACTATTTGATCCGGTGGACTGGTCCCAGCCAGGTTGTAAGCGAACACAGTTGAGAGGTATGTGTATCCACATATGCACTGGAAGTAGCAGGTCGTGCCAGTGGTGTTGCAGTTTTCCTCTAAGCCGTCATCTCTCTTCACATAGGCGATATAGTAATCCACCCACTGAACATCAGACCACGTGACGGAACAGTTCCCTGTGGTTGGCTCCTCAATCCACACCAGCTCAGGAGGACATGGGACTGAAAATGATTCAAAGAAGACAATAAAGAACTGCACAAGTCTTCATTAATGCGTATGTGTGGTTTTGTATGTGTGTGTGTGTGAGTAAAATCTACAGGTGAGAAAGTCCTGTGGAGCAGAAGGTTCACTGGGTCCTGCCTCGTTCTCTGCTGTGACAGTGATGGTGTGGTTCTGGCTGCAGCTGAGGGGACTGATTACGCATTGTGTGCCTAAGGAGGAGCTGCAGCTTTGGCCCGTTGAGCTCACAGCAGTGTACCCGTCGGCACCACGGACTATCTGCCAATACACAGCCAGATCGATAGAGCGAACCAGCCTCAACTGAACCTGCACCTCTCCCGGGACAGGAGGACCTGTAGAGGACAGTGGGACAGAAAGAGAGAGGAATTTAAATTCTGTCATCATATACTCCTCCTCGTTCCAAACATGTATTCAGGGCCTAAAATTAACACTCAACAAGCAGCAAATGTGAGTAAAAATCTGAAATGGTGTTACTCGCCACCTGAGAAGGCTGGTTTATCACGATTATCAAATCACAAAGACTGCATTGTAATCATATGATTAGATAATCTAGTGTGTGTTTCATAGTGAAATGCTATGAGATTTCCACACGAGTTGCTCATGATAACATTGTCTCGGAGCGGTTAGCAGTAAATTCTGCTCCATGAACTTCATCTCTTCAAGTGCTGTGAGTTTAAGTGCATTTGAAAATGCAACATGCACCAAACGTTTTCCAAAGTTTGTACATCTGTTGTCAGCAAAACTGAAGTTTCCCTATAGATTTCTGCCCAAATAAAAAAATGTAGGACTTACTTTCTTCTGTGGAACACAAAAGCTGATATTTTGAAAGAAGACATTTTGGGTCCAATTGGCTTCCATAGTTTGGACAAAAAACACTGTGAAGGCAATGGGACCCAAAACTGGTTACCAAAATTCTTCTAAATTATATCTTCTTTTGCGTTCCACAGAAGAAAGGAAGTCATACAGATTTGGAAAGAAGGTGAGAAAATGATAACAGAATTTTCATTTTGGGTGGACTATCTCTTTAAGGTTTGATTCATAATTTATTTACATTTTACAAAATTATGAATAGATTATCTAGTACACAGAGTCAGGCAAAACACTTGGAATGAGAGAATTTGTAAGGCTGAAGATGTTGATTGTGGGACACTGGGTCCCGCCTTTTTCAATTAAAAGAGCCAAGCAGTTTACTGGGAAATGCATTGTGTGAACACATTCTGTTTAAAGTACTAGAAACAAGTGAGCCCTTACGTGTGATTTGGTAGACGGTGATGTCATCTCCTTGGTTACCATCTGGATCCCAGGCATTGCCCTTGATGCTGTAGGTGGTGCCTGGCTGAAGGTCAGTGAAGGTCACATTGGTCTCAGACGTGTTGAGTCTGACCCGCATGTCTGAGCCCTCCATGGTCATGACCAGGCTGTACAGCACAGCGTGGTCCACTGGATTCCACTTTATCACAATGATATCACTGCTGGGGGAGCTGGAAGTCAGTTCTGGGGCTACCAACACTGCAAACAGAGAAAAAATAATAATTTAATAACTTGAAGAAATAATTTAATGACAGAAGGAATAGAACATGTTGACAAAACAGCAAGTGCATAATCACAGGCAAAAACTCAACAGTTACTGCGCCTAGTGGTGAGTTTCGATCATTACAAGCGAAAAAAAAAAAAAAGAAATCCTGTCTAAATTAAATGTCAGTCCACCCATATATGAAAATTCTGTTATCATTTACTCACCCTCATTTAATTCCAAACCTGTATGATTTTCTTTCTTCTGTGGAACACAAAAGAAGATATTTTGAAGAATGTTGGTAACCAAACAATTTTGGGTCCCGTTGACTCCCATATCTAAATTTTTTGTCTACTATAGAAGTCAGTGGGACTATTTGGGAACCACTTGGTTACCAGCATTCTTGAAAATGTCTTCTTTTGTGTTCCACAGAAGAAATAACATCATGCATATTTAGAATGACATGACAATGAGTAAATAATGATAGCATTTTTATTTTTGGGTGGACTTAATACACTTACATACTACACTATTATAGGAGAAGTATTATTTGTTGTGAGATGTGCCAGTGCTTATCTGCAGATATACTATGATTAGTTTTAAAATTATACTAGTATAAATGTCTGATAGGGACAGATATAGGATCTTGAGATGGAAACAACCTGCAGCGTGTCTGTTGGGTGAAATAGAGTGTAAGTTCTGCTGTTATAAATGAAACTTTATGAAACCCATCCCTCTTATGTTACGTCTAAGCCGTTCCTTGGGGAGTAGCAACAGCCTAGTTCTCATGGTTTTATCTTTTCATTCAGTTTTGGGTATAAAGTCCAGCTGAAGGTGCAGTTACCATCAACAGTCGGTAGAGCCAGAGGTACCAACTCTACACAATAACTGGAGTAAACAATACTGTGTTATTGTTACAGGTTTTAAATACCAACTCATTGTCAACCAAACAGTGAATAGTGCTCAAGTTTCCTTCTATTCTTTGTTGTGTTATCTTTATAAAATGAGCTTTATATGAAAATGTCTGTATTGGTTGGAAGGCTACAAGGTACACTTTCATTTGATCTTTACAGTGTTACGCCATGGATTTGAGGACTACGTTTTCCATAATCCATATTAAATTAGTAAAGTATGGTAGTAAACTGTTTTTGGACTGAAACTGGTTAATAACCGCAGATTAGCATAACTGTTTAGAATGATATATGTATTGAACTAACATATCAAATTTGTACAAATTTATAAGTTTGAGTAGGCCACCATGCTAGTCTTGTCTGGTTTGGTGGTTTTATAGGGGTTTTGGGTTTGTCATTTCCATTGCTCAGGCTGGCAGACCAGCTAGTTGGGACCAGCTAAAACATGGTAAACCATCTGTTTTTCTGTCACAAACAGCAGGAATGTTACCCTTTTTTGAAAACAAAGAAGAAAGAAAGAAGAAGTATAAAGTATTAAGAATTTAAGTAGCCAAAGTATTAAGTGAAAGGCATGTTTAAATCAAGCAGAAGGTGTTTTAATGAAAGTCATTTTACCTGTCCTAGCATTCACAGTTAGAGAAGGCTGACTCCTTCCCCCAGTGTTGACGGACATCACGCTGAGGGTGTATTGGGTGTAAGGCAGCAGACCGACCACTGTCCCGGGGGAAGTGTTCACCAGGCTTTCAGAGAAGAACCCATCTTCATTTTCTGCCCGGATGATGTAGCTGGTGGCACCAGACACCACACCGAACTCCACTGTGATGCTGTCACTGCGTTTGGAGTAAGCCTGATATATGAGGGGAACCTCAGGAGCTGATGGCACACAATACAAGAACGTAATAACAACAACAACAACAATAAATTAAATTACAATAAATAAATAAGCAATAGCTACATTTCTAGACAAATATGAATCAATTATTAATTTTTGTGATGATGGTAGATAAAAGCACTGTTTTTAAAATAATAATTATAATTATACTTTGTATAACTGTTTGTTTTTGTTGTTTTTTTGTTGTTGTTTTTTTTTTTTTGGTTCCCACAATCTTGAATATTATGTTACATCCTGTAGATAAATTAGTAAATATATAATCAAGACTGCAGTTCAACGTTGTAAGGTACGTAATACTTAATTAGTCGTTTAATTTGTTAATCGTTTGTTTATTCAATACATTAACGTTAATATGAATTAACAATATTTATTACATAATATCGTTACCATTTAACCATTAAATGACATAAAAAAATAATGTTTCTAATAAATGAATACTTAAATTATTACTATTAAATTCACTTTATTTACTTTATTTACTTTAAATTATTGGATTTGAACGTTTCTTTTGTAATTACACATGGCAGCTTGTCCAACACCTCAAAAGACCGTCTACCTGTCGTCTCCTCGGTTTCGGCGCTGCTGAGGACGTTCACCGCGTTGTCCATGGCTTCGACCCGCATCCTGTACACAGTGTTCGGGGATAACGAGTTAACGGAGCCCATCACCGTGCTGCCGCTGAACTGCGCGAAAACCGACGGTTCTGGGGAGTTTTTCGGCGTGGCGGTGATTTTGTACGAGCTCGCGCCGGTGTGTCCGCTCCAACGCACCGTCATACTTTTGGAGGTGACGGTGAACACGGATAACGTGATGTCTGCAGACAGAGAAGCGGTTAGGATAGCATAATAATCATAATACCGTTATAATACTACAATATGAAAACACAACCGGGTCATTCCTCAAAATGGTCGCCTTGTAAATTTTGAAAAGGTGAGTTTTAGCCTGTTGAAATAGTATTTGACAAGTTGAACGTTTTAACTTAAAAACCGTGAAAAGGATGCCCTGAAAGGATGATAACAGGTTTTTTATTTATTTATTTATTTTTATTTTTTTATAATAACAGATTTTACACCACTACAATGTTACAAATTAGTTCTACATCTGTAGAGACGGTGAGAATAAATACAAGCTTTAATTTCATATTTAATTTTAATTGTAACTAGAGCAACTTGTAAACAGACCAAAAAAGTCATCTTCACTGTGAGAGAAAACAAACAAAAAAAAAAAAAATCTTTGTGGATGTGATAAGAATAATATCTATAAAATATAGTACAAGTTTGTGTCAAGTATTTGTTGAAGTCATCTTTTACAGTTTTTACATGAAAGACAAAATGCACCCATTTCATGGAATGACCCAAATATGACAAATATTAAAGATCTCCTACCATGTGCTTTGCATATCTGTAAATTAAAAACAGAAATACAGCAAATTATTTTTTAAATATATAAAACATGCTAGAAAGCATCCATTCTTTGCTTATTTCAGGGCAAACTATTATTCTGTCATATGGTATTATGTGCCATTAGTGGCCAAGGAAGCTTATTTGAGCATCACTCAGCACAGATTTTAGATCCAGAGCTATTTTTCCTCCTGTCCGACTTGAAAGTGTGTACAAGTGCAAAACATGACAGTAGTATAATAAAAAGGACTATTGTTTATGCATTACAAATAATCTGTTTTTACAATACTGTTTATTAAGAATCCCAGTACACTCTTCCAGCAAGTTTACCCCAAACTTTAACTTATCGCATGCATAAGAAAAACTGAATTTATATTCTTACC
This sequence comes from Onychostoma macrolepis, assembly GCF_012432095.1. Lineage (NCBI taxonomy): Eukaryota > Metazoa > Chordata > Actinopteri > Cypriniformes > Cyprinidae > Onychostoma > Onychostoma macrolepis. The sequence goes on along the minus strand of NC_081156.1, from coordinate 28,926,261 downwards.
TGTGGCACAGTAATAATCAATAAGAAAATATTAGAAAGATGTAAATATTTCGACTCCATGCCTCAAATTTGGTGCTGATGAGCTGCCTTTAGGGCACACTTCCTTCTTCTGATTTGACTCTATTCTGCAGGGTAATGGCTGAGGCTTAAATTCTGTTTTTTTTTCTCTCTATTACCGTCCAACAGGTATTTTATTGTTCTGGGAGTACTGAGTGTTCACGTGTACCCCCTCCCTCTGTCAGAGAGGAAGACTGGACCTATCAGCGCTGAAGGACGGCACAGGTAGCCATCAATACACTTGAGGATAGACAAAAAGATCCACTCTGCCAGAGAATGGGCTGTTCAGGATTGTTTGTTCTATTGTCTGTAAAATACACCAGATATTGAATGTTCTATTTTAAATATAAAGTTAGATAATACTTCAGAATTAAAAAGTATCAATGGTATTAATTCATATTATGAACTGAGAAAGTGTACTACAAATATGGCATTTATTGTATTACATACTTGTATGACAACCCATTTTTATTGTTGAACGGTTGATATTTCATACACTAGAAACAATTTTCACTCAGATATTGCTAAAGAAAAAGCAAGTTACACACTGGATTAAACATGAAGTTTTGAAGTAGACTAAAATAGTATTTTGTAAAACACACACTAGTAATCTTTAAATATGTTTTAGTACTTTTGTTTTAGTACTTTTCTCAGATGTTTCACCTAAAAGTATATAGGAGAAATAGAGCTATGAATGGAAAGCTTAGATAAGTAGATATTTGAAGAACTTAGAACGTTTTTCTTAAAACGAATCTTAAAAGATCCCCGTTTACACTGGCGTTTCCGCTGCGTTTCAGAAACGATCTCCGTTTACACTACACAACCAAAAACGCATGTCATGTGACCATCCATGCAGGTACAACCATAGATATGTATAGGTAGATTCCCTATTATTTAGATGGCAGACTCATCTGCGTGCTTGGAGCGGTCGAATGGGGAATCATACATATCTATGGGTACAATAATGAGCATGATGTTATTGTTTACACGGACATCAAGGATATGCAGTGTGAATGTGGGAAGCCACGCCATCGGTTTCAAAAGTCTCCGTTTTGGTCCGTTTACACTGAAACGTAACCCCGGAGTTTTCAAACTAAAACGGGGTCTGCAGCATTTTTGAAAGTCTCTGTTTTCAACCTCGAAAATGCCAGAGTAGTGTAAACGATAGGCGTAACCGTAGCAAAAGTTATGCGTTTTAAAACAAAATGCACACTTGTGTAAACGGGGCCTTAATGAGTTCATAATGAAAATTCAGACTTTTGATTCCGGGTTTGATGTCTTAGCAAGTCTGAAAACAGTTGGTGATATTATTCGGAAATGCTAGACATGCGTGAGATTATTGGGGTCATTTTTGTAAGGAGGAACATGAGAGAAGCAGGAGATCTAAGCAAAACTTTCGCTTAAAGAACATAGATTATTGTGAGAGACGCAGATGAAATGTGTATGTGTAATATCAGTGTCAAAAGATCCATGTAGCTGAATGACCAGAGGAAATGTAAAAGCCATAAATTCCTGCATTGTAACATGACATGCTTTAGTATATATCTTTTCCTTTCTGGGGGTACATTTAAGAATTTCAAAACCAAAGCAGGAACAGTTTCATTTCAAGTTGTATAGCACAACAAATTAGCAATGGTTTAGGTTGCCTGAGCTTAGGGGTGTTGTGACATACATCAGTCATGTATGTTATGTATACAGACAGACATCAACATGCCTGATGTATCATAAAAAATGACCAAAACTGGCTATGTTACTACTGCCAGTGCTTAGGGAATTCAGTTGAATCCCTCAGTTGAAAAGACTTTTCTAGTGTTACACTACCTTTCAAAAGTTTTGAGTCAGTCAGTTTTTATTTTTGTTTTTGGAAGATATTACAACAACCCAAATTCCAGAAATGTTGGGAGGTTTTTTAAATTTGAATAAAATGAAAACTAAAAGACTTTCAAATCACATGAGCCAATATTTTAAACTGAGAAAAATGTTTAAACAGAGAAATTTTACACTTTTATCCACTAAATGAGCTCATTTCAAATTTGGTGCCTGCTACAGCTCTCAAAAAAAGTTGGCACGTGGGAAACAAAGGGCTGAAAAAGCAAGACATTTTGAAAAGATTCAGCTGGGAGAACATCTAGCAACTAATTAAGTTAATTGGCATCAGGTCTGTAACATAAAATGAATGTCTTAGAGGCAGAGGCTGTATCCGAAATCGCCCCCTATACCCTCATTCACTATTCCCTGCATTAGTCCACTCATACAGTTCACTTGAAGGAGTGAATGAAACGAGTGAGTGAATTCGGACACTCTGTGCACCGGAAGGACTGCTGCTTTTGCATAGTTTGCTTGCTGTTTAATAATCATTTGAAACAGGCAGCTCCAGTAGTAAGATTGAAGGATTTATCTTGAACTCTGTCGTGGAAATTATGTATAAACCCTAATAGTCAATTTACAATGAATTTGTACCTTTGTTGTATTACGCCGTGGACGAGCGCTTTTCCAAAATTAATGAATGGATGATTCAGCTGCGGGCGCCATCTTCTGGCGAGATGCGGGAATTCATTCGGCGCGCGACTCTCACAGTGCATTATGGGGATTCTCTAGCCGTTGAGTGTACATCGGTTGTACACTCGTTTTTGCGGTGCATTGTGGGATTGAATGAGTGCACTCGAGAACATCCACTATGGTTTCGAACACCACTTAAAATGGCTGTCCACTCAAATAGTGCACTATTTGAGGGTATAGGGGGCGATTTCGGATACAGCCAGAGTCTCTCAGAAGTAAAGATGGACAGAGGCTCTCCAATCTGTGAAAGAGTGCGTAAAACGATTGTGGAATACTTTTAAAACAACGTTCCTCAACGTTAAATTGCAAAGGCTTTGCAAATCCCATCATCTACAGTGCATAACATCATCAAAAGTTTCAGAGAATCTGGAGAAATCTCTGTGCCGTAGGCCGAAGACTTTGTTGGATGCCCGTGGTCTTTGGGCCCTCAGACGACACTGCATCACTCATCGGCATGATTCTGTCATTGACATTACTAAATGGGCCCAGGAATACTTCCAGAAACCACTGTCGGTAAACACAATCCACCGTGCCATCTGCAGATGCCAACTAAAGCTCTATCATGCAAAAAGGAAGCCATATGTGAACATGATCCAGAAGCGCTGTCGTGTCCTGTGGGCCAAGGCTCATTTAAAATGGACTGTTTCAAAGTGGAAAACTGTTCTATGGTCAGACGAATCCAAATCTGACATTCTAGTTGGAAATCACATACGCCGTGTCCTCCGGGCTAAAGAGGAGGGAGACCTTCCAGCGTGTTATCAGTGTTCAGTTCAAAAACCAGCATCTCTGATGGTATGGGGGTGCATAAGTGCATACGGTATGGGCAGCTTGCATGTTTTGGAAGGCACTATGAATGCTGAAAGGTATATAAAGGTTTTAGAGCATGTATTTCAGCAGGACAATGCAAAACCACATACTGCAGCTATTACAACAGCGTGGCTTCGTAGTAGAAGAGTCCGGTGCTGAATTGGCCTGCCTGCAGCTGCCATGCTACACCATGGTAAACATGCCCCCATCCCAACTAACTACCTGTAGCAGGCATCAAATTTGAAATGAGCTCATTTTGTGCATAAAATGGTAAAATTTCTCAGTGTAAACATTTGTTATGTTATCTACATTCTATTGTGAATAAAATATTGGCTCATGTGATTTGAAAGTCTTTTAGTTTTCATTTTACTCAAATTTAAAAAACCTCCCAACATTTCTGGAATCCGGGTCGTACTATTATTCCCCAAATATTCGTTAAATTGATTAAAAGTGCCAGGAAATACACTTATAATGTCACAGAGGATAAATGCTGTTCTTTCGAACTTTTTATTGATGAAAGAATCCAAAGAAAAAATGTATCAGTTTCCATTAAAATATTAAGCCGCACAAAACATAGATAATAATAAGAATTGTTTCTTGGGCAGCAAATCAGCATATTAGAATGATTTCTGAAGGATAATGTGACATTGAAGACTGGAGTAAAGGAATTCACAGGAATAAATTACATTTTTTAAATCCAAGAGAAAACAATTTTCACAATATTCCTGTTTTTACTGGGGTTTTTAAAAAAAATGTTTCTTTCTTTTTTTTAAATAATTGAAAAGGCATCACTTCAAACAAACCTCAGTTATGAATGAAACAGACACGCTGGCACAGGCTGGTACTTGTAAGCCAGATCTGATAATGAGATTCAGGTTCAGCAGCTACAGTATCATGGTGCCACATAAATATTTTTGTGTAACAAGAATGAAACAGGTCAGAGCAAACAGAAGTGTGTTATTATGGTATATTTTAGTTCAGAAGTGTTTAAAACCACCAAAATGCATTTTGAATTTGTATTTACCTTGTTATAGCATATCTATTTCATTTTGTTTGGGAGTGGGGGCTGGGGGCAGAAAATTCAAAATCCCACCCTGTAAATCACACTTATCTGGGTCACTGATAGGTTGCATTTGCCTCAGCATTGTTGGGTTTTCTATAGAGAACGGAGCATCAGAGTTGTAGCATATTCATAGGAGTCATGGGAGAAGGACATCTGATATGTGCATTTGACCTTTCATTTTAAGTGTCTCTAAAGTTACTGTATTTTACACTGAAATTGCTACAGGAGATTGTTTACAGTGTAACTCTCCCAGTAATATGCTGAAAGTGGCATTATACAAGAATCACACCTGTGATGTTGTCTCCATTGTGGAGAAGTGTAATATAATGTATAAGTTGTGCGCTTACAACAATTAAAACAAATCTAAAACTTAAACACACATATATACTGTATATATATATATATATATATATATATATATATATATATATATATTAGGTGGCGCTGCACACAGATGTCACGGTCCGCACGCACTCGGTTCGGGGTCACGGTTCGACACGATTTCGGTACAACAGGGGAAAAAATCTACTATGCTCAGTTTCTTTTCATTTATTTTGAACAGACAGTAGTGCAAATTACTATTTTTTTTCCATCTAGATGTGAAAATACTAAATATTATTACATGTTATATATATAAAATCTGTTTTGTTTTCATTGTGAGTGTACACAAATAAAAGCAGACCTTTATACAGTGATTATTAATAAGACAATAAGTGTTTACAGTTGATTCTGCTGGTATAAGGAAACGTGAAGTGATCGCGCCGGAGCGCGCACACACACACACACACACAAAACACATCAGTTCCAGCATTGCTAACTTGACAGCACAGTTGGTACTTTATCAAAATAAAATAAAGTTACAGTGAGCCAAACATCAGCGCGCGCGGTTATCAAGCAGCGTTGCATTGCTGCGGGCGCCCCCTTCTGGATTGGGGGTGAATTGCCTGTATTCGTCGTAAGGCCTCATGCACCGAACCGAGACGCCCATACCTTGACGGTTCGGGACGAATACATGTACCGTGCCACCCCTAATATATATAGTCATTTCTCTTTCATATTTTTAAAAGTGAATATTTTTGTACTTTATTTTAATGACTAATGTTTTTTTTCCATACGAATGGCACACTTTTTTACTTTTGAATGCAATATATTTTAGGAAAAATACTACAGGCAAAACATTCTGATGGATATTTTGCTTCCAAACATCCACAATATACATTTAAGTGTTTATTTTATTACATTTTATCTATTTGCTTATATAGATTTCAATTACAGTAAATGTCTGTAAAGGCTGTTTTCCCCAAATGAGTTATTTTTCCTGCAGAAAGTCAGAAATCTCCACTTCAGTGGAACTTACGTACACCAAACATTTAATTTTTAATGCAAGGTATGTAATCAGATTACTTTTTCAAGTAACTAGTAACATAATGCATTCCTTTTAAATTTACAAGAAAATATCTGAGTTACTTTTTTGGTGATATATTCACTGACAGCTCTCCTGTCGCCATGTTGAGAGAAACTGGTAGTGAGGTACAAAGGCACTTCAGGCTGATTAGTTTCACTTTTGGTGTGAAAGGGCCTTTACAGTTGCCAAAAATAAAACCTTTGGGTTTTTAGTTATTTAAAATAAATAAGCCAGCCCAGCTCAGGTGACAAAAAGTAAAGCAAAAGTAATGCAATGATTTACTTTCCATAAAAATTAACTAAGTAATGCAATTAGTTACCTTTTTATGGAGTAACACAATATTGTAATGTATTACTTTTAAAAGTAACTTTCCCCAGCACTGCCTATTTGTATTCTGAATGTTTATATATAATTTATTTTTTTAATTAAAAATATGGTGAAAATGTATTTTTTTTCTTTCTGTTGACAGTATTTTCAGATTAATGGAGTGATAAAAAGAGATACACAAAATTCATTCTATAAAAACCTTTAATTTTAAGAATTTGCAAAGTTAAGGCATGACCATTATACAGCGAAATGCTCATTAGGTCAGCAGGGTCATAAAAAAAAAAACAGGTGGAGAAGAAAAGACACGTTAACTGAGAATTAATGTGAAGAATTAGGTGTGAAACCATTAGGAACCCTTTAGTCTCCAATGCCACCATTTTCCAGAACTACAACCTACCTGGAGTCTCCAGAAGTGCAAGGCGTCACTGTATTTTACTACACTTCAGCATGTGATTTTTATTAAGTCATTTTTTTTTAGGATTTTTTACCCAAGGAAAGTCTCTGAGAACCTGACGCATTGCACTTCTGGAGACTCCAGGTAGGTTACAGTTCTGGAAAATGGTGGCACTGGAGACTAAAGGGTTAATAATAATAATTATGAATGCACTGTAATACACTATTGTTCAGAAGTTTGGGGTTGATCAGAATTTGTAATGCTTGAAAGCCAAGGCTTCTTTTATTTGAGTAAAACAGTAATATTGTGAAATACTTCATTTTAACTAAACTGTTTTTTGTTTTAATTTTTTTTTGTGTGTGTGTGTGTGTGTGTGTAATTTATTCCAGTGATGGTAAAGCTCTACTTTCAGCAGCCATTACATCTTTTACATATAAATGTGAAAACATTACCTTTTTTCAGTAAATTCAAATCAAATTTATAATCTAGTTTTTATCAATGTAAAAAAAAAAAAAACATTAATAGTTACTGTATGTTACTAGTTATTAATATTTACTGTAATAGTAAACTGTTACGTTCAGTGGTTTATGAGTTGGAGGGAAAAAAATGGCATTACGTTACAGTCTGGTTCTGCATTACATATTGACAGGTGTTTGCGGTCAACAGATCTGAATATTTATTCTACTCCAACAAGAGCGTGTAAGCTGCTTTGCATTAACAAAAGCAATGACCAGAGGCTTACTACACACGCACAAGATATTGACAGAAACTGAGCAGTGTTGTTTGTGATCGACAGTGAATGATGCCGCTGGAGTTTCAAGTGAGACATTCAGCTGAGAGGAAAAACATGACAGTCTTATGAAGCTGAGGGAATTTGTAAAAGAAAAGCCCTAGTTTCACTAAAACTCACATTCTCCTTAATAACATGATGGTATGTGATGACAGACGTCAGATCCAGGGAGGAAATCCTTAGGTGTTTTATGATACATATACCAGAGATGGGTATTCTGGTATTGTGCTAATCCGGTAATTATAATTGAATCACACTCATGTTATAGTAAGTATTGTGTCATTTTGGCTACTATTCTGCCCCCTATTGGTCATGATCATTATTACAAATATTACAAAAGATTTCCAGGTCAGCTTTTTTATTTGACAATAATGCAAAACCCCAAACACTATTAAACAGATGTGTAAAAACAGATACATGAAATGATTTATACTCCACTGTAATGTCCTGAAGAGAGTGAATTACAGCACTGCTAACTGCCTGCTCTGCTGCTGAGAGGATGTAGGCCCAGTAACTTCCTCTGGAGCTGAGCTTTGGCCAGGTCAGCAGAGAGAGCGTCTGCCATCCTGTCTGTGGTCTGCTTCATTAGAAAAGCTGCATGCAAGGCCTTGTCCAATGTCTTATGTATTGATTCCTCCTGAAAAGCATACAACACAAATGAATACATATCTGTTGTATGTGAATTTATTATACACTACTGTTCAAAAGTCTGGGGTCAGTAGGATTTTGCGATGTTTGCACAGTCTCTTATGCTCCCCAAGGCTGTATATATTTGTTCAAAAATATAGTATTATTGTGAAATTATTAAAATATAAAATAAAAGTTTTCAGTTATAAAATAAAATTTAATTTATTCATGTGATGGCAAATCCGAATTTCCAGCATTTATTACTCCATTCTTCAGAGTCACATTATCCTTCAGAAATCATCTCATATGTTGATTTGCTGCTCAAGAAACATTTCTTATTATTAATAGTGTTGAAAACATGCTGTTTCATGTCTTTGTGAAAATAGAAATATCTTTGTGAAAATCTTTCAGGATTTTTTGATGAATAGAAAGTTCAAAATAGAAACTGAAATAGAAATCTTTTGAAACATTATAAATGTATTTACTGTCACTTTTGATCAGTTTAATACATCCATACTGAATAAATGTATTTTCTTTAAAAAAAAAAAAAAAAACCTAACCCCAAACTTAACAGCAGTGTATGTATATTTTAATGTTATGTAAAAATTATATTCTAAACATTCAACATTGTAAAGTTCTTTACTATATTTTCCCTTTACATCCAAAATATTAGCATTACTAAAGGATGTTTTGTTCTATTGTGTGGATGTTAGCTGTATGACAGTCTAAACTGACTCTGCTGGTACGGTGTCGTCTTCCACTGGTCCTTGGTGAGGTCCGTTGAAAGAAGACGTTACTGGGAAGCAGTGCTGAGTCAGATTGAGTTGAGCGCCTCTTAGTGGACACTGCTTCTGATGCTTGATCATGCACTTTAAATCTGGGAAAACAGCCAATACAGTCAAATGCTGTTGTCAAATTTCAGTTAATGGTTAGTGACTCATTTTAGGTGTACAGTTTATTAAGCTTGACAGATCAAACTGCATTTGTGCGTTGGTAATATGATGTGTTTGACATGTCATGATTCATTGTTTGGTGCATATTTCATAGTTTGTTTGCCATTTAACTGATTAATTGCTTACCCAGCAGGTAGACTGCAGGAGGAGCCATAGTTGACCTGCAGCAGAGGCTTATGGGAAGGATGAGCAGGAAAAGGAGGGGCAAGTTTTGTGCTGTTTAAGAAGATATTCCCCAAGCTTCCCACTGAAACAACAAAGAACACCATTTCTGTATTTGCCATTCCACTCTACATGACATACAGGGGTTTTAGTAGGTTTAGTGGTTCCTCACTTGCGGGTCTATAGCTGGCACTTTTGTTGGTTGGCTCAGTGTCAGTGCTGGGGATTGTTGGCCCAATGCTGGCTCTCTGAGGGCTACCAGACTGGCTAAACTGAGATGTGTCCATAGGAAATCTCTCCACTGAGGCTGTGACCATTGAGAGAAGAACATTGAGAACCTTTATCTCACTACATCCTGAACTGCAGCAAAAAACTATTTTGCTAAAAGCATAGTCATACCTTTGGATGAGGTTCTGGAGTCATGTGACCTCTTGTCAGCACTGAATCGGGTGCGTATTAGTCCGTAAGATGGACTGAAGGCTCTCTGTAAACTCATGCTGTGATCTGAATCCTCCCCGTCAGTGACTAACAATACACAAATACCCTCTACTTCAGTTTCACTGTATATACCTTAATAAACACCAGTATTTAACTGCTTTAAACCATATTTATTTCATATGTGAAACAAGTGTGAACCAAATTGTGATGCTGTTACCTTTGCTCTTGCTGAGCTCCATATCAGAAGAGATCCAGTCCTCAATCGTCTGAAGGTTTGAGTCTGTCTTCACACGTCTGATGGTATAGTGAGAATGCATATTACATTTGCAAACCTTTGAAAAACCAATACTCTTATTAGCATCTATGGTCCAATGAAGAACCTTTAACATCCTTGGAACCTTTTTGATGCAAAAAAAAGTCTCTTTAAACTGGAAAAATTATACTCTTCAGATCTTAAAATGTTCATTGCACCAAGATAATAATGGTTCTTTTAAGAATTGTTATTTGGTGAACCATATTATACATTATAATCATTATAGCGGAAAAAAGTTTGTCAGATTATTAAAATGTTTTTCACATTAAAAAAAAAAAAAAAATGTTTTCTTTAGACACGTATAGGATGGGAACCGTTCCTCAACCCCAACTTGAAGTACCTGCTGGAGGCGCCTCTGTTCTGGCTACAGGTCTGTCCCTTGTGCTTCCTCCCCAATGCATACCTGCCATTGGGATAATCAGTCTTCTTGCTCTCATGAGGCTGGTGACCAAGGCTTTCCTCTAGCGCCCTCTTGAGGCAAGAAACCTCATACTGCAGTGCAAGGATAACCTCACTACTATGAACAGCACAATGGAAATTACGGTTAATATAGCAATTTGCAGGTAACAATAAACAACTTCCATCAACACTTACTTGTGGCATGAGCAGTGTGATGCTGAGTGCGCCTCATTTGCAGAATGGCTCTTTCCCAGCTGATAGTCCACTATTCCTTCAGTCACCTGGTTATGCATGGCAGTGGTGCCACCTACTGATGTGCCATCTTCTTTTGGAGCTCTAACAGGTGCATTCTGGGTAATGCTTCTTGCTTCCATGACTTGTGTAACTATCTGTTCATATTCCAGGTGGTTCACTGTGGGCTGCACAGGTCGTGGTGCCACTGATATAGTTGTTCGTACATTGGAGTGGGAGGCTTCACTGTCTGAACCACTAGTATTCGCTATACTGTTGACATCGTCAGAGATTGCAGAACTGAAGAGAACATCAGATAAAATGTTATATTTTTATCAAATGTCAGTTCTGCTATAGAATATCTTTCATTGAAAAGCTATTATTTATCATATGAATATAATATCACATTTAGTTTAGCATTTATAATCTTATCTTTTGGCATTCCCATTTGTGAATATAACACATATGTGACCCTGGACCACAAAACCAGTCTTAAGTCGCTGGGGTACATTTGTAGCAATAGCCAGAAATACATTGTATGGGTCAAAATGATCGATTTTTCTTTTATGCCAAAAATCATTAGGATATTAAGTAAAGATCATGTTCCATGAAGATTTTTTTGTAAATTTCTTACTGTAAATGTATCAAAATTTAATTTTTGATTAGTAATATGCATTTTTTTGCACCCTCAGATTCCAGATTTTCAAATAGTTGTATCTCGGCCAAATATTATCCGATCCTAACAAACCTTACATCAATGGAAAGCTTATTTATTCAGATGATGTATAAATCTCAATTTTGAAAAATTTACACTTAAGACTGGTTTTGTCGTCCAGGGTCACATATGCTGTTTGTTTTTCCTAGACCATTAACTTATTAGACACCAACATGAAATATTTTGCCTTTGATAATTGACATATGTGCTTCCCTCTTTTAGAGCACTAGCTGCCAGTGTGTGTGCATTTACCTCACACTACTAGAAGGTGTTTGGGACAGTCCTGTGCTTGGCCGGCTTAGGTCAAAACTGCCAAAGCCACTGTCAGTTTCGGGACTGAAAAAGCTCTGAAAGAAGAAAAACACTCTCTCTGTCATTCTGTCCTTTGAAGAAACAACTCATACCTTCTGCAAGTGACATGCGGTAGCAACAAATACCTTAACAATAACAGTACTTACGAAAAATCCCACAATATCTCTAAGTTTTTGTACTGTATCTAACATACAACATTTACTCTGTTTGTCTCAGAAAATGTCATGCTGACCCCGGTAATTATACAGTCCATGAGGAAATGTGATCATTTTAACCCCCTAACAACTGACATTGACATTTTTGATATTCTTGCATGTAACAGATTTTTCTCACAGAAAAATATAATCTCTTTCTCTCCATGTCATCTTGTTGCAATGTGTGTGATACCTGTGTTTTATCTGTGGTTGGCTGAGGAGAGTTCCAAGGAGACGGTCCTACAGAAGTGCAGGAGGCTTCACTATGTCTGATCTTCTCTTCATACCTGACAGAGGAATGGGGATCACAGCAGCCATAAAAAAAAACAAGGTTCTTTTACATTTACAATAGTTTTAGATTTTTAAAACTGATAATGTTTGCACCATTGTACCCGAGAAAGTTCATTGCTGATGCAACAATGGACTTAAAGGACATTACACATACAAAAGTACTGTGGCAGTGCTATAGTATAATAATGAAACACAGTACTTCAAAAGACAGTAGTATTAACATGGTACCATGTTCAGAAATGTTTGGTTCTTTATTTGTTACTTTCCAATAATGTAGTCATACCATGCATCATAAATCACTAAATATATCTAATTTTCTGGGCTAACACAACAAACTTTTGACCTCCCTTAAAAGTTGTAAAAATTGGTTATTATTATTTTTTTAATAGTAGATATTTACAAATGTGGCAATGTTATTTTAGTGTAATTGAGATACTATTATAGTTTTTATTAATTATTATTATTATTTTCAATTAGTTTTTATTTTTATATTTTCTGTTTAATTTTAGTTATAGTAATTTTATTGTTTTTGACATTTTTATTGCGTGTCATTTGACATTTAAGTTTTTTAAATGTGTTTCTATAGTTTGTTCATTTTTATTTTAGTTATTTTAGTACATCAAGTTAAATGAAAATGAAATGCTGCTTTGACAAATAGCTGAAATAAAATAAGTAAACTTTTTAGATATATTTTATTCCAGTCAGTGTAAACAAAGTATACAAAATCTATTTTAGTTTTAGTTTTAGTTTTTTTATAATAACCTTAAATCATGCACCTTTGATTTAACATCTATTCTTGTGAAATTGTACGTTTTATAATTACAACATGCTTTCCCAGTTAAGAATGCACCAGATTGCAAAGCATGCACAGCAAAGAATACAAATCTGTCAGTAAATACTGACCTATCATGTGTCAGCTGCTTTAATAAAGTTGAGGTGGATGCTTGTGCCAGGACGTCCTCGTAGTGTTGGTCCTCTCCTGTTGTCAGTCTCTTCTCCTGTTCCTCATTGGCAGTTCCAGCCGTTTCAGTGGAGAAGGTGGAATACCTCAGAGGAAGATACAGAAAAAGAGCAGAGGGAACTAAGTGTTTCCATAATGAAACTGATATTCCCTCGTCCCTCCTCTCGACCTGTAACCCAATCAGCCTTGAGTGAGCTGTGCTAAATATCACGATACGCACTCTCCTCTTACAGCCCTCATCAGTGATCTTTCTGAGATGAACTAAATAAGGCACTGGATCACTACATTTCTAATTAACATAATTCAGATTTTTTCCACATTTTTTGGGTGAATTATCCCTTTTAAGGTATTAATATTAATAGCTCAAGAATTGTGTAGTATGAACCTGCAACCTTTTGATTACCACCCAAGAGACATTTCTTTAAAAGTAGCTAAACTCTAAAAAATCTAAGTAGAATTGTGCGTTATTTAATTTAGCAAAGTTGATTCGGTTTTAATAATTATTTTGGTTCAGGAGTGAGTGACTCTTTTATTGTATAAACACACAAAATGAAAATATAGGTAATTCAGTTCTACATTCAGATGCATTTGTTGTTCCCCAAAACAACATAGTGTAAAGAATAAAACATGGCTGTACTGTAGATAGAAGCTGTTTTCTGTTCCGCTGGGAAAATGCCCATCAGCTGTGTGATCTTCATTGGTCTCTTCATCATCGTTGTCCTCAATGTTGTGTCTAACAGGGAAGATGCTGAAGACTGACTCCTGCAACATGACACATGCTTTTCATTCAGCCCCAGCATCCACAAAACCTACCACAGCCATTCAGTTCTCACGTTACATAGCAAAACAAGCCATGCAAACGGATATGGGGCACACAACAATATCAGCTTCACTGCGTGTGTACACACGGACATGAATAATTTCAGGAGAAGTTGTTTAAAGGAACAGTTCATCTGTTAATCATTTTTTTTCACCCTTAGGCCATCCAAGATATAGATGAGTTTGTTTCTTTTTCTGAACAGATTTGGAGAAATTTAGCATTGCATCACTTGCTCACCGAAGGATCCTCTGCAGTGAATGGATGCCGTCAGAATGACAGTCCAAACAGCTGATAAAAACATCACAAGCAATCCACACGACTCCAGTTCATCAATTAACATTCTGTGAAGTGAAAAGCTGCATGTTTGTATTAACAAAATCCACCATTAAAACATTTTTAACTTGCTTCTAGCTAAAAAATATGATTCTTCTATGCATAATTTTGCATTCCCCAGTGAAAAAATATGCATTATGGACATTATGGATTATGGACTTTGGCCAGAAGCAATGATTTAAAGTTAAAATGCCTTAATGATGGATTTGTTTATCACAAACATAGCTTTTCACTTCACTGGAGATGTTTGGATTACTTGTGGATTATTGTAATGTTTTTATCAGCTGTTAAATTGCTAGATGCTAAATTTGTCCAAGTCTGTTCATCTACATCTTTTAGACGGTCTGAGGGTGAGCAAACTTGAAGCAAATTTAAAATTTTTGGGGTGAACTATTCCTTTAAATAGAAATGACGTAAGCTAAAAAAGTATGTGTACACTACAGTATATGAATGATTGACTAAATGAATGAGGGAAAGTAATCTAAAATGTAGATTAATGTGTGTTACCTCATGCAGTGATGGATGGGGTGATGACAGAGGGATATCTTCACAAGGTGGAGGAGAGGGAGTGGAAGATGAAGGAGGATAGAAAACATGGCACACATTTCTGTCAATCTGCTCTTTAATGTCCTCCAGGTGCATGCCTATCCTGAAAATCTGACCCTCGACCTCCCTTAAACATAAAGGTGAAGACACGACACTTGCAAGTTGACCCTGTGACAGTTTCATTCTCCTCTTTTGACTCTTCTCCTCAAAAACTTTCAATTAAAAGTATGTTAATGGCTTTTTGTGAATATACAATCACATACTTGATTATAACAAGAGCTTTCTAACTTTTTGACATCAGTAGTAAAATACAGTTTGGCCAGATAAGATGTCTACCTGTCAGGGTCAAACTCTCCTGTGTTTCTGGTTAGTCCCCTGTAGTTCTGCATCTCCAGAGCTCGATGCTCCTCCCTCTTTGTGAGGTAATTCCTCTCCAGCTGATCCTGAGCCTCCATCATGCTCTTTAGCACCTGCAGAGAGATCGAAACAAACGAGATGAAAAGTTTACATTTGTTCCCCATTTTGTAATGCATGGTTGAATTTTGATCTTGTCTGAACTATGTATGATTATAAATATGGTTTCATGCAATTTATGATAAATCTATACAGTTACCATCTGTTGCTCCTCTACATTCATTGACATGGTGGTGACACATGTTTTGAATTCATCCACCTGCAAATGAGGGAAAAAACATGCAGCCCAATGCTCCAGGATGTTAAAAGGTTCTACTAAAGCTAAATGTATGAGAGAGAACTAACATTTTTAGAATTTAGGATTTTTAGAGAATTAAAAATATAACATAAGGCAAAGGGCAAAATCTGTTAACTTGTGGTATTTGTCTGTACCTTCTGCATAAATGATCCGATGATGTCTCTGAGCTCAGAGGTCAGTCTCTCTCCGTCTGTCAGGCTCTGTGATTCAGGCTCCACAGGTTGAGAGTTCTGCAGGCTAAACTGCTTCTCACTTGGACCTGCTGAATAGACATTAGACATGAGGACACAAATTGCATCTGTTATGCATCTTCATAAATGTAAGTGTAAATGATCTAAACATATGCAGTGTCGCTTGTTCATTAATTCATATTTTATCTTATAGCACTTTCTATCATTTTGTAACCATCTAATATCTGGTGTTTCTTGTTTCCCTCTCTTAGAAAGTCTGTTTAACTGCTGAAGAATCCAGCTCAAATTTCCCTGGCAGGGTTTCTGTGCTGTCAGGGTTACAGTGTAGTACAGTACTTCAGCTGGAGAAAGAAATACAATGGCTTCTTGCCTGCGGCTGGTGCTTGTGGGTTAGTTGCTGTCAGTTTGGTGTTTTCTTCATTGTTGCTAGTTGCATCATTCCAGTCGATGGTCACAGAAGGCTCACTGGAAGCATGAATCTGCTGCTTAAAAAAAGGCAACAATATAACTGACACAAATTGGGCTGCGAATCAGATTAGAATGAGGGTATGTTGAAATGCAGATCATATCTGTGTACTGAGAGCATATAAAGGCATAATATTTATAGCGTTAATATTTAGTGTTATGTTCCCTTATCAAGATATACATATGAAAAAAAAAAAACACTTGAGTCTCACCTGGCCGATTAGGTTTTCAGCTTCTGTGTATTTAGCGAGCAATCTGTCATATTCAACCTGTAAACAAATAAAATGGTAGGTTATTTAAGTTTTATAACTTTTTTTAATACTTTTGTTCAAACAATAAATGTCACCGGGGTCCAAAACAACATTAGACCCCAATTACTTTTTAGGAACAAAAAAAAGAGAACAAAAAATTGTATTTTGTGTTCCACAGAAAAAAGTTAGTTCTCAGGTCAAAGGTCAGATATTAAGGTCAAAGCAGCTTGATGCTTATTAAATCTATCTATCTATTTTTTTTTTTTTTTTTATATATTTCTTAAATTCTTCAAACTTCCAGACTAGGATTTCTTAAGCAGCATCAAAGCTTATCTATGACCTTTACTATCTAGTTTACATACTACAATATTACATAAAAATATAGATTCACCTGTAACTGATGTGCTACTTCCTTGTCTGTGAACACATTCTCCGGTGGCATAATTGAGTCCTCTAAAACCCTGCTGATGATATCTGCTGTAGGTTTACTAGAGGAGGCTGATTTACCCAGAATGCCTGGGGATGACTGAGCTCGGGTCATAGCTGGTGACTGGCTGATAGGCTTAACGCTTCCATTACCTTTAGGTATTTTGACTTTAGGTGCCACTTTAGAGAAGTCAGGTAGTGGGTAATGCACCTTTCCCTGCCCGTACTTCAGCTCACTATAGGACCTGGTCCTGCTGAAGGAACACTTAGTCTTTTGTGCATCTGCTTTAGACAGATCTAAAGAGTTAGCACTGCAGTTCTGCTTAGGACACTCTTTATTATCATCATCATCATCCCCAGCAGATGCAGCATCACTGATGCAAGTCGTTCCAGGTTCCTTAGATGAGCTTGACTCATTTGAAACATTTAGTTCAGCCAATCCATGGCTTTCAGCAATGCTTGGATCAGACTCCTCTATTACATCCTGAATCTTCTCCCTCTCTCCTACGAAGATCTGTGGAGCTTGAGAAGCTCTACTCCGCACGGTTTCATCAATGCTGTCCATCAAAGACATCTCAGGTAGGGTCTCCGCATCAATGATCCTGCTTGAGTTAAGCAGCTCCTCCCTGGAGAAGTGTCTGAGCAGGAAGTCATTGATGTGGTCTGCAGGTTGAATGGGCGTGGCTACAGGCGGAACCAGATCCTTTATTGCTTTATGATTGGATAGAAGACCATGAGTAAGATTAGATTGGCAAGCCCCTGTTTGTTCTGCATTACCAATTGGCATACTTAACTTATCAAACATAGAGAAATTCTGACTAGGCATCTCAGTAACTGTTACACATGGAGATGCTTTTAAACTCATCTCTGCTTTGTAGTTGCTGTGTGCATCATCATATGGGAGCTCTTCATGTTCTTCATCACTGGTGTTGACAGCATCATTCTCATGTGTTCCAATGACTGGCTTCACTACAGGGGTTGTTTTCTGTACTGACGCCTTGGGTATGTTTCTCTTCCTGTTTCTGGTGTTTGAATGCTCTGTGAATTCACTACTAACTGATTCAGTGCTCTCTGAAGAGCCCTCTTCAGTCTCATGTGACTCGGACAGCTCTGCATTATCTGTACACAAAATAACAGTGGGTTGGTTAAAGTGGGTTGGTTAAACCCACTGGTTTGGTAGGTTGGTTGGTTAAACTGGGAGGACAGTGGGTTGGTTAAAGTCTTTAATGTCTTAGTAAAATGTTATAATTTAAACCCTTTAACCAATTTGTGGTAAAATTGTTTTCTTTTCATCAAAGTGTCCTGAAAAACTTGATCACAATTCCCACAAAAATTATGCAGCACAAAATGTTTCTTGAGCAGCAAATCAGCATATTAAAATGACTTCTTGAGGATCATGTGACACTGAAGACTGGAGTAATGATGCTCCAAAATTCAGCTTGGCCATCACAAGAATACATTTTATTTTAAAATGTATTATAATATTATAAATTCTCATAATAGTTCACAGTATTACTGTTTTACTGTATTTTTGAACAAATTTCTTAATAGTAGTGTATCTGTATTTCATAGCATTTACATAGGCAACTGAAAACTACTTTTTGGTACTTTTTTTTTTTTTATCAGTGACGACCAATTGCATAGTACTTCAATAGTATAAACCATGGTATTACCATTGTAGTTTAGCTTTATAATAAAAAGAATTTCATACGGATGTAAGTATCTCTTACCAGTGAGTTGTGGGCTCTCAGGTACACCAGAGGCCTGTGAGAGATGAACAGTGAAGGCGCCCTGCAGGTCACTGAAATGCAGGCTGTCATCATCGCTGATATCCACAAATATACTCTGCTCGATGTGTCTTTCCCACAGCACTGATGAAGGTCTGCTGTGAGCGTCATCTTCACTGTCCATGTCCTCTGCGTCTCCATCAAGCGCGCTCCGTGCGCTACTGCGCGTCTTCCGCGCCTCTCTATTCATTTCTTAGCAACAAGAACACACAAAATGAATGGAAAGCTGTTACAACTGCAAGTGATTGTTTTTTTTTTTTGCCAATCACATAATATTATAAATCTGCTAATTATATGTAGGCCTGTAAAAAATTAAAATTATAATTATTTCCGAATATTCATGACGTATCTTGCTGGACAAATGAGTAAATAATTAAGCTGCTCGAATAATATGACAGTGCACTTACTTTTTAATGCTTGTTCCAAGGGTTTCTAAGGCACTACAAGAGTTTGCGCCGTTTTCATAAAAGAATGACATAACATCCTATTTGAACGGTACAATGAAGTCTCTGTCTAGTTTCTCAAGCCTGTGGTGTAGGATATTCTTGGCCAATTTAAATAATAAATGCAGTATCTGATGCTGATGCTTTGGGCAGGTGCTACACGCGCACACACGCACGGGGGTGGGGTGAAACAGGTGGTTGCTATGGGAACGAGAAGCCTTAAGATCAGCTGTCGGTCAGATCTGCTCCAAAAAACTCTTTCATTCATTTGAAGATATGAAATAGCTAATGATTAATTGTTTTATTTTAATGGTCTCCATTGATTTACTTGACAATTAAAGCCGCACAAAAATAGTTAAGTGCTTTAGGAGGTATGTAAAACAAAGAAGTGTTTTCCTCAGACAGTAGAACGATAAAACATTCAAATTTCATTGGTGATTCATAGGGGGTGTGGTTATATTTGAATCCTGTGCTCTGATTGGCCAGCCGAGTCTCGACCACGCGTCAACACGCCCCCTTTGTCCGGGTTTGTGTAAAGTTTTTTTCTCCGCACCGCTTCGATGTGATCAAACGAATAAATTAAACGGAAACGGTTTTAATTAATCGGTTCTTACAATATGATTGGATTGAATCGATTTGTGTTATCGATCCTGTTGTAAGAGAGTGAACCGAGAGAAGGATCGGCGGAGGAGTTGAGTGAGTATGACTGAAGTTTGGCCCGTAACGGCCGTTAAGACAGACCTGCATGCGCTAACAACAAAATATCAACTTAAAAGCCAAAATTGAAACTGCATTTACCATATTATGATTTTGTTAAAATAGAACGTGCGTTGTTTTTTTATTTAATTTAAAAGTAGGTTATCTTATGTGCCCTCAAGTGATAATATGGTTAAACATTTACATTATTCTACCAGTAATATATTAATGTATGTGCTTTTCCTCTGGTTTTGTTCAGGTTTGTACAGAAGTCAGTGTCATATTTAAGGTTAGTGTTTTATGCGATTTTATACATTAAGTATGGATTATACAGTATAAATACTTCTCTGTCTTAATCCTGGTCTTTTTTTTATTGTTTGCTTTGGGAGTGAGACATGGGTGAGTCTTTATACAGCTTTAGAAACGAGGGCTGACACTGTGACATTGGCGTGTTTTTGCTGTTGCTTTTCCTGAATTCTAGGTTTTACATTGGCATACAGTACAGTTTTTATTTATTGTTTGCCTTTAAACTTTCTTTATTCAGACAATATTCTTATTCACAATGCTCTTTGACTAACATACCTATCCTCCTGGCACAATATACTGGAAAACTCTGCGCCGATTTTGGCAAATGTTTATTAGTAACTGCTTACAAGACACACTGTGTGTGTGTGTGTGTGTGTGTGTGTGTGTGTACAGGTTTATATATCCTGGTGGTGACTTAAATCTGAATACACACAGACTCGTGGGGTCCCCATGGGTACAAAAACTTATAAATCATACAGAATAAGTTTTTTGAGAAAATAAAAATGCAGAAAGTTTCCTGTAAGGTGTAGGGTTGGTGTAGGGCCATAGAAAATACGGTACAGTATAGTACAATGGTTTGTACAGTATAAAACCATTACGCCTATGGAGAGTCCCTACAAGGATAGCTGACCAGATGTGTGTGTGTGTGTGTGTGTAAAGGGGTCTTTAAATGGTGAGCACCTCAGTAACAGCTGTCAAGTGACTGTCGTGCATTGTGCTGACTGAAGTGATTATCACTTCCTGTGTGTCATGGAAGGCAGCTTGTGTCTGTCGTCTTGCTAGGCTAGCCTCTATTCATGTCTCATCTTGCCTAGCTAACCTGCCTCTGAGGTACTCCAAGAACCACACTGTTGTTTTTCTGTTAGAATTATGACACACAAACCAGTTTTGTAACTGACTCTGTGTTTTGAAGTGCTGTTTGTTCTTTGGAATGAAGAATGAGAGTACAATGAATTTGAAGGTCTTTGGCATAAATGTTACATGTTTTAGCTGACAGTTTTTCTGCACTGTTGGTTGAGACTGAGTGTGGTTTACTTTTTGGTGTCAAGAAAAAATTGACTTTTTGTTTAATGTCTTTTAATGAGGAAAGAAATACACAAGAACTGTAGTTTAAAACTATAAAAGTAGATAAATATGTTGATTAGATACATAGAAACAATATATTTTACATTTATTGCAAAATATGCATATATGTATTTAAGTAGTTTGAAAACATAGGGGGACTGACTTTTACATCGTTCGCAGTGCTTGTTTCTCTGATTGATGGTGGGTTTTTTTGTTTGTTAGTTTTTTGCAGAATTATGGTAATGTAGTTTCTCATGATTCCCACTGTTTAACACAATTGTTTTAAAAATGAGCTTCAACAAAAACATATACCATTGACTAACAACCTCACAGCTGACTGTAGGTCTGTCTTTAATTATTTATAAGTTACCAATAAAAACATAATAAACATTTATAGGAATTATGCTTCCAGAACCTGACTGGTGCACTCTATAAAGTCTTGCCTGACTTTTTTTCTCATTTAACATCGTTTCTTCAAAAATGTCACATAATGTAATTGTGCATTGAAATAATGCAATCCCTTTTTCATGTTGATTAATACACAAGTTGGCATGAATTTAAAAAAATCACCTAAAAAAATCTTCTTTTTTTTTTTTTTTTTTGTGAATAATATATATGTGTGTGTGTGTGTGTTTCTGCGAACTCTATGGTTCCTTAAGCTGATTATCTTATTTCTGGATTAGTTTGGCAATGACAAATCAGCTTTCCAAATGTCACAGAGGCGTAATATGTTTGAAAGTGACCAACAGTTACCATTAGAGTTGAAAATTGTCTCTTCTTTTTCCTGCTGTGATTCTTTTTACATCTGTGGGGCTTTGTAAGAGAAGGGTGAACAAAACCCTTCTCTTGCCACAAACCTTAATGCGTTTTCTTTGGTACCGTCCTGCTTGCATGGCAGATAATCAACTCTGTTCATGGGCCAGTCGCTCTTGCTTTCTCTCTTGTTGGGCCCCTTGATTTAGCTTTCAAATACACAGAGCTGACACACACTCTTAATATCTGCCTCCACTGCATGTGTCCACCGCTTAGTGGGTGTTGCCATGGCATTACGCACAGAATGAGGCTTCACACTCGGCATCTTGTGTTCTTTTCACAGAGAGCTCCGGAAGAGCATCCTGGACAAAACACACACACAAACACTCACTTCCCAGACCTATGTGGTGAATATTAGTCTGGATAAGCTCATCTGTAGCACACTGGACTCCACCACTGCAAAACATCAGAGAGACTTTGGACGTGTTTCCAATTTATTCAAACTTTTTTTCTGGGATTCAGTTCACTATTCTTCCCTGTTGGATTACTTTCTGGACTTGACTCGGATCAGTACTTCATAATGCTCTTCAATGGCTGCGAGCAGTGCAGTGGTTAGCATGCAGAATGAGAACCGGACCTTTGTCCACTACAGGTAGGCATGCAACACTTGAATTACGTTTTCTTTTCAGCTGTAATGCACCCTTTAAAATATTTAGAGCTAGTCCAGTATTAACTCATTCTTAAAGACAAACCAAAATTGTATTCACATACCACGTAATCATAGCTTTTATTTAGCACTGTATTAAATTAACAGACCATAAATGTGTCCTTTGTCTCTTTTGATTTAATACCTAAAATTTATTTTAAGGATACAAACTTTTCAATAAATCATTGCTAATTGCTTGTCATCATCTTATGCATTTCCCTTTGTCTAAAAAAAAAATTTTTGTTGGGGAAGGTGTTTTCCAAGGTAGTATTTGTGTGTGTGTGTGTGTGTGTGAGAGAAATCAGGTGTGCCCCAGTTTACCCAATATTTAATAACACTGTGAATCATTTATGACGATTGCCCATATTCTGTTCTGCAGTCCATGAGTTGAGTTAGTTTTTTATCTTTTAGTCAGTCCTCTGCAAACATCCGTCACTCAGACATTGTTAGCAATGCATATATAGTAATATTTACATTTATGCATTTAGCAGATGCTTGTAACAGCTTGCATTGCATTCAGGGTATCTATTTTATCATTACTTGATTTGCTTGGGAACCCATGACCCTGGCTTTGTTAGTGCATTGCTGTACTGTTGAATGTACAAAGTAGATTTTAACCATAATCATACTAATTTGCATTAATTTCCCAAGACCAGTTTGTCATGAGAAACAAACTACAATCACTGTTTCTGAGTTTCTTTTATGTAAATCGATTCCATTTTTTTTAATATTCTAGATGAAAGCTCTCTGAATCGTGTAGTGTATTGATCAGTCACATGATGAAATGAGTTTCATGTCATCAGAAGCAAACGCAGCAGGTCTAATCTCTGTAGTGCCCCTCTCTGTGTGCGCACTAATCACACACGACAGTGGAAAGCAGAAACACAATCAGATTAGCTGTTCAAGTGCTGAGCACGACAGTTTTTGCCAAAGCCATCTTCAACCCCTGCCCTCAAAGACATCCGATGTGACGTTATATGATAGACAACTGCTGTGTAGAATATTCTTTTAAAAATCATTTGAGTTTGTAGTGGTGTAATTCCTGGTGAAGAATTGGGTTGATTGTAAGCCTCATCGTGATGTATGTGTTTGGGACGGTTGGTTTTAGAGATTACGGCCCCATCGGAGGACTTTTTAAGGAGTCAGCGAAGCCCTTTAGATGCCTTTCACATGTCCAGTTTTCTTTGATTGTGTGAGGCGTGAAGGCACCAGGTAGGGCCTCTACAAACTCTGACGGACTGGTTATTATGTGTAGGGGTTAATCTATTATGGAAAACTGGTAAAAATATTTGTAAGGCCTGATTGATTTGCCACATATTATGCAGTGTTGGATTGATTGGTAATGAATTTGTGTTGGGTCCTTTTTCCATTTAGCTTTATTGTTTAATTAATTTGTAAGGAGTTTTAAGGGCTTTACATTGGGCAGTATTCGTTTACTAATGTGATAATAATCCACACAGCTAATGTGTGACACATTGTTGAATATACCCTAACATAGAATGAAATAATCCCTGAAATTGTGTGCCAAAAAACTTTATTCCTTGGAATGATATCCTATAAGCCCCCCAAAATTAAGACTTTTTAACCAAATTTTTGTGTGGTTTACACACAAAGTTTTTTAAAAAGTTTGTCAAACTGCCACTTTTTTAACTTTCCCAGCACAAACAAATCGGTGGTCTGTTATGGCAGCACCTTACTGTCATTGAATTTTCCCCGTGTTTGACTATGAGTTAGATCCATAAAATTTAATCCATTAAAGATCAGATTTTGTTGGTTTTTGTAATGAAGACATCCTGCCTTCTCGATTTATTCCTACTAATGTTAATGCAGAGACCATGAAACTACAGCTCAACCATTCATGAAATAGTTTTTGCTGCCCCCTGCAGGATGGAGGCATCCTGTTTGGACCTGGCTCTGGAGGGGGAGCGTCTCTGTAAGGTGGGGGATTACAGCGCCGGCGTTTCTTTCTTCGAGGCCGCCATGCAGGTTGGCACAGAAGACCTGCAGGTTCTGAGTGCCATCTACAGTCAGCTGGGCAATGCATACTTCCACTTGCATGACTACAGCAAAGCTCTGGAGTTCCACCACCATGATCTTACGCTAACTAGGTATACTTACACAACTTTACAGCAAATGTAGCTTCCCCAACTGTTCAACAGTTTGGGCTCAGTAAAGTTCCAATAAATGCTGTTCTTTTGAACTTTTCTATTCATCAAATAATCCTGGGTTTAAAAAATCAGTTTTAGGTAGTACAAGAGTTTTCAACATTGATAAGAAATCAGCATATTAGAATGATTTCTGAAGGATCATGTGACATTGAAAACTGGAGTAATGGCTGCTGAAGATTCAGCTTTACGTAACAGGAATAAATGACATTTTAAATATATTACAATAGGAAATACTTATTTTAAATGATAATAATGTTTCTCAATGTTCTCAATCATAAATATGCAGCCTTGGTGAGCATAAGAAAGCAGCAACAACAACAAAATGTTGAACGGTAGTGCAAATTCCAGGTGTTTAATGCTCTTTAGGATTGTATAATATTTGTATTGAATGTTAATGACAGCACTAATTTATTCTCTCAGGACCACCGGGGATCGGCTTGGTGAGGCCAAAGCCAGCGGTAACCTGGGGAACACATTGAAGGTTTTGGGACGCTTTGATGAAGCGCTGGTCTGCTGCCAGAGACATTTAGATATTGCCAGGAACTGGGGGACAAGGTGAGTGATTTGTTTAATGTAAAAAATAGACATTACCATAATGGACCACATTTCATTCAAGACTTACACATGGATATTTATTAAAAGGTGAAGAACCACCATCATGCCTTACTTGCCAGACAAAAATGACTGTGAAGCATATTTTATTAGATTGTACTGTTTTTAGTGTAAATAGACAACGGTTTTATTCAGAGGTATGTTTAACTGATTTATTTAAAAATGTATCACCTGAATGTATTTTTGTCTAGCATAGATTTGAAACGTCTTTTTATAACTTTTTGTTAATCGTATACCTGGTGAAATTTATTCTGAGATCGCCATGAAAATAGCCTTGATGCTGGCATGCATTAAAAAGTGAATAAATAAATAATGTAACATTATGTTTACATTTATTTATTTTTATCTTTATTCACTGAAGGTTTTATACAGAGCCAATTGCAAATGAAAAGTTCTACAGCATTAGCGATTCATTCTGATGAGGCGATCATATATTAGTGCTGCATTAGAAAGCTCTGGCATTGACTGGAAAAATGAGCTTGCAAACTGACAAACAAATCAAACAGATAACAGTCTGTAAATGAATAGATCATGCAGACTGGGTCTGATGAATGCTGTAATTGTATAAAACTTCTTGTAAATGTGACTTCATTATTGCTGAATATTTCAATCATATTTGTGTGAATCTGATGAATAAATCAGCAGGTCTTTATTTACCCTAAAATCAAAGTTGTGAATTGTTAAAGAGAAATAGATTTTTGTGAGCTTGATTTAAAAATAAAAAAAAGTCAGCACAACTGTGATTTAAAAAAACAAAACATATGCAAATACCTTCTTTGTTTTTTTATTTTGTGGTGCAAGCTTCCATAAGATGCACATGCTTAATATTATTTTATTTTATTTTTCTTTCAATTTATTTAATTTGCTTTCTTCCTAAAGGTGGGGCAGGCCAGAGCACTTTATAATTTTGGAAATGTGTACCATGCCAAAGGGAAGAGCATCTGCTGGAGCGGAGCAGAACCTGGAGACTTTCCTGAGGAGGTCACGACAGCACTTAGAAAAGCAGCGGAGTACTACGAGTGAGTACCACCAACACTGCATGAATGAACACTTTTTGTGTGTGTGTGTATGGTACAAAGTTTTTACATCCTCCTCCTTTTCTCCAATTGCTCAGAGCAAACCTGTGTATCGTGAAGGAGCTCAGAGACAGAGCAGCACAGGGCAGAACTTATGGAAACCTGGGCAACACATACTACCTGCTGGGAAACTTCAGGGATGCAGTGGCCTCTCATGAACAGGTGAGTGATCTGTGTCTTCATTTGATTATGGAAATTCTAATAACAATGTAAAGGCCCGTCCACACCAAGGACGATAACTATAAAGATAACAATATAGATACAGTTCTCAATATTAATGAATAGCAGCGTCCACACCACAGCTATAACGATAAAGGCACAGGGAAAGATATCGTTGGAATCACTGTCAGAACATTTTTTTTTTCCAGCTGATGAACGATAAAAACATTGATACCCAATCAGAGACAATTCTGCTATAACGATCTTGAGAATTTAATGCGGCAGACGAGCGTGCGCTTAGAATAAACAGACGATATCGTCCACTGGTGTGGACGCTAATATTATGATTACAGTTATCATTATAGTTATCGTTCTTGGTGTGAACGGGCCTTATCGCTGTGCAAAAAAACACTCACTGCACTGTGCGTGAACCATTTGTCTTCCAGCGTTTGCTTATCGCTAAAGAGTTTGGTGACCGCTCTGCAGAAAGGAGAGCCTACTGCAACCTGGGAAACGCTTGTATATTCCTTGGGGAGTTTGAGAGGGCTGCAGAACATTATAGGTGAGTGTAACCATAATATCTTTAAAAAAAAAAAATAAATAAAAAAAAAAAAAGATTTATTTATATATTTTTCTGAAAGCGTGCATTACAGGCCTGTTGGGATTAGGGTTGGGTACCGAGACCCGGTACCAATATGGCACCGGTACCTAAGTAACCGGTATGTACTAGAACCGAATCAGAACAGAGATTTTGGTGCCTCATTTCGGTGCCATGCCTGAGCGATCGATTAAAATATTTTTCCTTTGTTTCTCGAAGCGAACGTAAGAAGCATCATCACCGGCACCGCACGTGAAAATAATTTCCGAATGAGAAAATGCACGTGAACTCACGTCGGAAAGCTCAAATAATACTAGTCGAACAAATCTTTGTAGTAGTAACGCAAGTGTGCTGTTTTCACATTCCTACTTAAAAGCACAACTCAGGAAATGAGAGCATCCGAGGAGCGCGTGAATGCAGAAATTACACTCGCTCTGACGGCAGCAGGTAGCGTTCCATTAACTAGCTAAGCTAAACATGCTTAAATTAGGGCTGGGCGATATGAGCAAAAATTCATATCTCGGTATCTTGGCTGATGTGTTGTATATGGTATATCTCGGTATTTTGTATTTGGATTAAACAAATAAAGTGAATGTAAGCATGTAGGCATATATTATATGCAAAAAGGGTTAAAATCACATTACATTCTAACATTGTAACATTTCAATCTAAAAACAAAAATAATGCTTTTAAAGCAGAAGTTAAATTTACTAAACTAAAAATGAAAATAAAGCACAGACTGAGTAGAAATGGCTGTTTTGATTACCCCATTACTTTACAGTTAGTGCTATCATACAAATACACTTACTTGTAGGTTTAAAATTCTGCATATATCACATTTATTGTCCAACTACAAATATTTCAGCAAAATGTATATTTTAGTCAGAGTTATAGCGCTCCGTCTGTTTGGCGCGCGGCGGCGCTCGTTCTAAATGAAGTCTGTGAAGTTTAGCGGAGAATCTCAAAGCAGAAGCTCACGCACTTCTGACAGCAAAATGGAAATATTTCCATGGCTTTCTAACATTTACAGATGGAGAATATGTAAGTTCACATTACCTGTGAAATGTAAGTATGCATTAAGGGAAAACAGCACGTCTCAAACACATTAAACAGCACGTCTCTGTCAGAGCCGCTTTAAACTGAAACTATAAACTATAGGCTAGTATATCTTACGAGTTTTTTTTTTTAAAGCCCTTCATATAAAGCTTGTCACGTTTAGAACAAATTGTATTATGCACTTTCTCTGCAGCAGTTCAGTCTGTGTCCTCCCTAGATATCTTTTCAGCTGCGCTCGTATCAAGCTTGTAAAGAATATATCGATATATCATAGTAACTCAATACACCGCCCAGCCCTAGCTTAAATTAAAATGCCTAAAACTAAAATGATCTTGTATTCACGTTTTTAAACCTGTTGTCCAACAAAAGAGAACATTATAACCTTTTTAGTCCACAGCAGTTAAATGCTTCCTTTTGTGATCTGATGTAGCTTCTTGTCACAGAACGAGGCAGAAAATATGTTCCATAGGCTACTAATGCATCGATTAGCAATGGATTATAAATATACTTAATTATTATGAAAATACCAACGATGGCTTGAATAACACAGATAAACTATATATTGTTGTAGTCGAGTGTTTAATGTATTTGTTTTATCATTCAAAACGTTTATATCTTCTGTTTACTCAGTTACAGCAATAGCAATGCCTTTGTCCATATTGGGGATTTCCTGGAGCTTCATGAATTGCATAAATAAAGTGTGTTTATATATACATATACCTGTATATATATAACAAGTATCGGTTCAGGCACCGTTTAGGCACCGGCACCGTTTTAAAAGTATCGATTTGGCACCGGTATCGAAAAAAACCCAAACGATACCCAACCCTAGTTGGGATGGGGTTTGATATGGATTTTGTTCCAGAGTTTCTGTGGGTTCTTAAAATCTTAATTTTAAGTTCAATCAAATTTAAGGCCAAAACAATTGTAAATGTTATAACAAAGATTTATTTAATATACATAATTGACATTACCATAATGGAACATTGCATTCATTCATTTAGTCGTATTCATCGACCCTTTTATTCAGAGACACTTGCAGTTATATTAGTGCTGCATTAGAAATTTAAGGCTATAAAAATCTGTGAACGTTATAACAAAAGTCTTAATTATCTGTTTTTTCTTAAATCCTAAATTTAGGATGGAGAACAGGAATTGCGATACATTCTGATATTATATTTAAACTTAAGGCTGGCTATGATATTTTATCATGATATTTTATTTCAATAAAAGTGAGTGCTGCATAGTCAATGTCAAAATATGGTGCTGTTACACATTCCACAGTCTCACGGTTTCAGAGCAATTTACAATCAGTGAATACTACACTTTTTCTGGCAGGCAGTGGCTTCTGATCTACTGCTACTGAATTACCACTTTATTATTTTTATTTTGTAGATGGTTGTAAGTGCATATTTTATCACCATCATCTTTTCGAATTAACAGCTGGATAATAGTAAAGCAAACATATTTCAAAATAAGAGTCCTTGTTAATTTTGGCCTAATTTAATTCAACATAAACCTCTTTTAGCTTCTCTATGGGCCACCCTGTAACAGGAAGGAACGACTAGGTACATCATTTGATTTTCAAAAACTCTGGCTGAGCTCTGACAGTGATTGTGTTCTGAGTGCAGGAAAGCTCTACAGTTGGCGCGGCAGCTGAAGGATCTGGCGGTGGAGGCTCAGGCCTGCTATAGTCTGGGTAACACATACACACTGCTGCAGGACTATGAGAGAGCTATCGACTACCATCTCAAACATCTCATCATCGCTCAGGACCTCAATGACAGGTGCTCTCACACACTAGGAATCATGTTTTGGTTGTGGCCAACTGATATCTAAAGAACAGGGTGGCAAGCGGTCAAATAAATTCATATATACTGTATAAATATTCCCAATGTTCCCTGCTTAACAAAAACAGTTATAAAGCATAATAATAATTTGCATACTCATTATGGAAGGTATGTTTTCTGTAGGATCGGTGAGGGCAGGGCCTGCTGGAGTTTGGGAAACGCACATACAGCACTAGGGAATCATGACCAGGCCATGCACTTTGCAGAAAAGCACTTAGAAATCGCAAAAGAGGTTTGTGCAATTATAGACCCATCAGTAGGTGCATATCTGGAAGTACCTTTGATAATTGTTTTAAAGGAAACCTGTCTTGCTCTAAACTGCAGCAGGGCTATATGCATTTTGAATAAATAAATAAATTATTATTGTACCTTAGGATGTATTTGAATTAAATGCCCGAATTGTCTTGTGTACAGACTGGTGATCGTAGCGGGGAACTCACAGCTCGCATGAACGTCTCAGATCTCCAGATGGTCCTCGGCCTCAGTTACAGCACAAACAATTCAGTACTTTCTGAGAACAAAGAGATCGACTACAACCTGCACGGTACACAAATACAGCACTAGGTCTCCCTTCAGCCATAGTATCCCAAGTTTCTCTGTATGATTTATCAATGGATTAAAGTGAGGGACCGCTGCAATTAAGGTTTTAACTTGATTGACTTGGTTTGTTGTTTTTTCAGGAGCAAGACCCAGGATGAGCCGACGGCACAGTATGGAGAACCTAGAGCTGATGAAACTCACACCTGATAAGATCAACGCAAATGTATTTATATGATTCATAACTCTATTTATAGTCATCAGTTCATAAGATAATGAAGCATAAATCTGTTTTTCAATCTCAGCATCAGGGATTCATAGTAATTTAATGTCTGTCCTGCAGGGTCAGAAGTGGACCAGTGACATCCTCTTCAAGCAGTCCAAACCCTCACTGGCCAAGTCATCCTCAAAGCTCTCCTTTGTCAATCGTTTCCGAGGAAAGAAGCACAAACTGCAGAGCAGCTCCAGTAAAATCCTGCAGGACACCAGCAACACACAGGAAGCTCCTCAGAACAAAGTACTAAAACCACATGCAAACATGTTTACTAAAAGCCATAGAATACCAAGTCAAAAAGACTATATTTATTAGTTGAGATTCCTGATCTGAGAAGGATTCACGAGTCCATATTATTCTAAAGAAAAATATGTTTTTGTAGTCTTTCATCAAAATGTAATAACTTGCTTCACTTCTGAAATGTCTTCCCCTTTAAAGTCTGAACAGTTTATAAATTTAAAATACTGGTTGCAAAATTGTGTATGCGTTCTCAGTTCTTCAGAGGGCATTAGTTTTAACCTTTGACCTCTTTGCTCCCAGAATGGGAGTACTGACATGTTAGGAGACGAGGGTTTCTTTGACTTGCTGAGTCGATTCCAGAGCAACAGGATGGATGACCAGCGTTGTGCCATACAGGATGGGAGGAGCCACCTGTCTGTCAATTCTAGCTCCGCCTCCCCACCCACCACCCCACCCAGAACCATCAGGAAATGTTAGTCTTATTTCATGTTGGTTCATTGAATTTGTCTTTGAATATTCAAACAAGTAGCATTTAAAATGACGGAAATATCATACAAGTAGCTGAACCTGTGTCTATCTATCCAGCATTCTCAGAGTCGGCTGCATCTCCAGGTCAGGAGCCGTTCCTCAGACTGTTGGCCAACGCTCAGGGCAGGAGGCTGGATGAGCAGAGGGCAGGAACAGGAAACAGTCTGCCCGGTCTGCGCACCCTATCCGAACACAGCAGCACTAACAGCAGACAGATGATCCTCAGCCAGGTCATGGCCAGCACAGACGCCACCGAACCTGACGACCAGTTCTTTGACATGCTCGTCAAGTGTCAGGTGAGACCTGAATGTGTTTGAATTAAGCGGAGTAGAAAACAAGTGCAAAATAGCAGCTATAGGAAAAGAATTGCATTCATTTAAAGCCATTCATCTCGTTTTTCTGTCTCTCTAAGGGGTCTCGTCTGGATGATCAGAGGTGCGCCCCTCCTCCGCCATCCTCCCGTGGCCCCACCGTCCCGGATGAAGACTTCTTCAGCCTCATCATGCGCTCACGAGCAGAGAGTCACGCTGCCCTCCTGCCGCTGAACAAACACTTCTCTGAACATATTCAGAAATTAGCTCTTTTTCATGCACACGAGTGTTACAAACCTCACGCTGGTAATACAAACATAGTGATGGTCGAGTAACATGCCATCAGTATGAACTGTCCTGTCTGCTACATGATTATGATGGCATTTTGTGTACAGCTGTACTGAGCAACTCTGGGGAAAATGTCTTTGTAAATAACACACATTAATTTTTTACTGGATTTAAGCTCTTTGTACATTTGCATTTGTAAGGATTTCAAAGGTTGTTTTAGTTTAGGATGTATTGTTTTGAATATTATCACGCCAATGACTCACAAAAATGTATCTTTCGATACAAAACTGCAGGTTTATTTGTATTTATTTAAATAGCATTACTACCACTAGTTACCTTCCAGTTAGTATATATAGTTGTGACAAAAATCTCTCTAGTTTTTTAATGTCACATTTAGATTATAAAAAAGTGGTTATACTATGTCAAAGTGGTTGATACAGTAACATTTACAACAGAACCATGTAGAAATAAAACCTGTACAGAAATATTTATCATTCACCTTGTTCAGTGTTCTTATCGGACAAGGACTTATCTGTTGTTTGAATCTCATTTTTACAGGCAAGCAGAGCATTTGAATGTTCTTTAATTCCAACAGTAACTAAAATACTATTCTTCAAAAGTATGGTAGGGCGAGCTCTCCAGTGCATTGGTCTTTTGTAGTTTACATCATTTCCCAAATCATGTAAAATACAATGTAGAATCATCGAGCAAAAAAAGGTTAAGATTCAGGTAAAGGCAGATGATTTAAAAGGTCGGGATCTTCTTCCAGAAGAATGGAGATGAACATTTCTTTCACAGTGTCACTACCTTTACGCACTATGCTGCAGATCTTCCTCATGCTGGCTTCACTGGTTGAATTAGGATGTGTGATTTCAGAATATAATTCTTCATGAATGATTTGCTTCTGCAGCAGTTTGTCTGCGATGTTATTCACATTCTCAACACTTTTAATAAGAGCACACCAGTTTCTATCAAAAAACTGAACTTTATCAAAGTTGACAGTCAATCGTGGTGTATTTTGGTTTTGTCCAGATTGAAACAAAGTCTCAGTCCTGTTTGGATGCATGTTGATTAATTTTTTCCAAATCGTTGCAGTCCAAACTGATTTCTGATCATCCACTCGGCTGAGAGACATATTGATGTCATCGACCACAGGATGTTTGACCTGAAAGAAGTTTGGCTCAATGTCTCCTCTTAATTTGATTGCTTTGGGTTGGACAGAAGCGCCAGGAACCTCAAGACTGTGTTGTTTCTTCATCTGCAGTGGGGTTTCAGGTCTTGAAAGAATGATTTGATGACACGATTTTTTCTTTGTTTTAATTTTTTCTTCAAAAACAGAATCTATTGGTAAAAAATACACATGGAGAATGATGGGGTTCTTGTGTGTCATGAAGATCAGTAGATCACAGTGAACTTTTACTGCTATCCCTAGTTTGATAAGCACTGGTGTTGCAGGAGAAAAGGATGGTTGGACTATTTTAGCGTGATAACGGGTCAACTCTACAGATTGAAAATATATTCCTTCATCTCTTGTGCTGAGGAGCTTCACAGCCTCTCTGAGAGAGGGGTCTGACTCTGCTAAACAGGCGTAATGAGGCAGATGAGCCTCCTCCAGTTTCCCTGAGATCACTGTCACATCAATCACAGGACCAATTCGCTCATACTTAAGTCTCTCCAGCTCTTCTCTGAGGAAACGTCCATCCACTGCACGGTACTGGAGAGTGACGTCACCAGCACAGACCCATCGCATTCTGGTCCTGCTGCACTCGAATCGACCCGCCGGGGTGCTGATCCTGAACTCTGACCCTCCTTCATCTGTACAGACTGATGGCTCCACCTGAACCCACTGATCAGAGTCAACAATGTGAACACAAGACTGACACACTGGGAGCGGCTGAAGATTCAGTCCAGACGGTTCAGAGATGTTCAGCCTAGAACAGAGATGATAATGACAAATGAGATGAGAAATGTATGAGAAACGTATACGTTGATAAGATATCATCACTTTTACAGCTAAACATTTAAGTTTTTATTTTATTACACTTTTACACACACATATATATATATATATATATATATATATATATATATGCATCTGTAGATTTCAATAATCTTTAAAGGGCATTTTCTCAAAATGAGACGGATATCTCCACTTCAGTAGCACTTACACCAAACTTTATAGTTTTATTCATGTCTGTATTCTGACGGTTTTTACAGAGGGGTTTGTTAATATAGCATTCAAATTTATAACATTTTATTCCTTTTTCTGACCCGTCACAGTATTTTCTGATTTTTGGAGTAAAAAAAGAAACAAATCCCCTCTTAAAAACCCCTAACTCTAATATGTCAATGAAATGAAACAATGAAGTTTGAAACAGGCTTTATACAATGTTCAGATTTTTGTTTGAGAAATGTAATGCAAATTCATGTTTAATTACACAATGTCTTTGTGTAATTAAATAAACATATTTAAACAATTTAGAAAACAGTTGTCCTAATGCACTCAGTTGGGGAAAGTACGGTGACGTCTGTTAAAATGTTTACCCTATTCACCTGACGTGAATGTCTTTTAATGTGAATAACATTTTTGGTGCATGTTTAGCCTAAAACTATAACATAAAATAACATATAACATAATCTTACCCTTTTATCTTTTTCAAACCCTTTGGTTTGAAGTGAATCTCCACTTTCTCGTTACAGCTGTGACTCCAGTCCTGTTCTTTGCACTGATCAGTGAGTTTACTGCACTTCCTCCTTCAGAAAGAAGGTGGAAACAAAACACATAAAAGCACCAGAGACTCTAAGAGAAGGCCATCTTGTCACCCGTCACGATATGAAAAGCAAACCATGTTTTTGTGGTTATGATGATTGTATTTCAAAGTCATAAACTGGAGAGCAGTAGCTCAACTAATAAATATCTGGTGGTGTTTGAAATATTTAATCTAAAACATGAGGAAAATTCTGGATTATTTTACAAACTAATTTAAAAACCAAACAACATTTAATTGACTAAACACCCACTTGACAAACTAACATTTCTGAAGTTTTGCAGATTTTGTGTTCCATATTTTCTATCCATCTTGTGTAAGTAACTCATTTGTTTTGTGGTCTTAACCTATTTCAAAAACAAGCTTCTTAAACAATGTATCTTGAGAGAGGGTCAGACTCTGCTAAACAGGCGTAATGAGGCAGATGAGTCTCCTCCAGTTTCCCTGAGATCACTGTCACATCAATCACAGGACCAATTCGCTCACACTGAAGTCTCTCCAGCTCTTCTCTGAGGAAACATCCATCCACTGCACGGTACTGGAGAGTGACGTCACCAGCACAGACCCATCGCATTCTGGTCCTGCTGCACTCGAATCGACCCGCCGGGGTGCTGATCCTGAACTCTGACCCTCCTTCATCTGTCCAGACTGACGGCTCCACCTGAACCCACTGATCAGAGTCAACAATGTGAACACAAGACTGACACACTGGGAGCGGCTGAAGATTCAGTCCAGACAGTTCAGAGATGTTCAGCCTAGAACAG
Organism: Onychostoma macrolepis; assembly: GCF_012432095.1. Taxonomy (NCBI): domain Eukaryota; kingdom Metazoa; phylum Chordata; class Actinopteri; order Cypriniformes; family Cyprinidae; genus Onychostoma; species Onychostoma macrolepis. The sequence continues at coordinate 28,890,535 of NC_081156.1, read as the reverse complement.
AGATGATAATGACAAATGAGATGATAAATGTATGAGAAACATATACGTTGATAAGATGTCATCACTTTTCCAGCTAAACATTTAAGTTTTTATCTTATTACACTTTTACACACACATATATATATATATATATGCATCTGTAGATTTCAATAATCTTTAAAGGGCATTTTCTCAAAATGAGACGGATATCTCCACTTCAGTAGCACTTACACCAAACTTTATAGTTTTATTCATGTCTGTATTCTGACGGTTTTACAGAGGGTTTGTTAATATAGCATTCAAATTTATAACATTTTATTCCTTTTTCTGACCCTTCACAGTATTTTCTGATTTTTGGAGTAAAAAGAAACAAATCCTCTTAAAACCCCTAACTCTAATATGTCAATGAAATGAAACAATGAAGTTTGAAACAGGCTTTATACAATGTTCAGATTTTTGTTTGAGAAATGTAATGCAAATTCATGTTTAATTACACAATGTCTTTGTGTAATTAAATAAACATATTTAAACAATTTAGAAAACAGTTGTCCTAATGCACTCAGTTGGGGAAAGTATGGTGACGTCTGTTAAAATGTTTACCCTATTCACCTGACGTGAATGTCTTTTAATGTGAATAACATTTTTGGTGCATGTTTAGCCTAAAACATAAAATAACATATAACATAATCTTACCCTTTTATCTTTTTCAAACCCTTTGGTTTGAAGTGAATCTCCACTTTCTCATTACAGCTGTGACTCCAGTCCTGTTCTTTGCACTGATCAGTGAGTTTACTGCACTTCCTCCTTCAGAAAGAAGGTGGAAACAAAACACATAAAAGCACCAGAGACTCTAAGAGAAGGCCATCTTGTCACCCGTCACGATATGAAAAGCAAACCATGTTTTTGTGGTTATGATGATTGTATTTCAAAGTCATAAACTGGAGAGCAGTAGCTCAACTAATAAATATCTGGTGGTGTTTGAAATATTTAATCTAAAACATGAGGAAAATTCTGGATTATTTTACAAACTAATTTAAAAAGCAAACAACATTTAATTGACTAAACACCCACTTGACAAACTAACATTTCTGAAGTTTTGCAGATTTTATGTTCCATATTTTCTATCCATCTTGTGTAAGTAACTCATTTGTTTTGTGGTCTTAACCTATTTCAAAAACAAGCTTCTTAAACAATGTATCTTCAGACAGGTCAAATACACAGCTATTGAGCACACAAACCCTTCAATGATCACAGAGCAGTGTGGATCCGTCAGCGAGTTCTTCAGTAACATGAGACCCTCCTCCAAAATCAATCCAGTGACACTGACACTACAACATTGAAGTTACACAAACATCATCAGTATTCACAATAATGTACTATAAAAATGTGTTTTGTACAATGGCAATGCTGTCAGCAATTCATTGAGTTCTTTACAGTTTAGTTAGTGATTGTTCAGTTAGCTTGCAGCACAGAGAGGGAGGGATATTATATAATGAACAAATCTATAATGTGGAATTGATGCATTTTGATGTAAAGGGATAGTTTACCCAATAAATAATATTATCAGTCATCATTAACCTCGTCATTTCAAACCTTATATTCCAATTAACACAAAGGACATGTTTTGAAGAAAATAGTTGATCGCATTTACAACAAACGGGGACTGGAGTTTCAGTCTTAAAAATTCAAGCCTTTATTCAATTTAAACATTTGGTCTACCTCTCCTTGGCACATTCAGTTTCTTATTTGTTGATTTTCTTTTTTCAGATGCCTTTGGTTTGACCTAATATGTGACTAAAGTGTATTATTTGGCCACTGTTCCTTGAGAAGAAATCAATCACATGAATTAAGGCAAATCCTCTTACATGAGCTGCTGTAGACTGGTGCAGGTCTGGGCGAGCGAAATGATCCCAGAAGCCCAGCTCTTATTCAGACTGACCAGCTTCAGATGCAGCACCTTCAAACCCACAGAATGAAATGAAGACAGCAGCAAACTGACATGCTCATCAAGAGCTGAAGAGCTGCAAAAATATTTTTGACCACAAAAAAAAAAATGTATGAATAACAACAAATCTACTGATGAGATAAATAGAGTAATTACAAAATGAATATTGTTCTTACTCATCTGCTAATTTTCCTGTCTTGCTGAGTTTCTGTAAGAAGAGTGTCCAGTCAGTGCTGGATATCTCTGATTGTGGACATTTAAGACTCATGTTTAAGACTGCTGGAAATAATGGATTCTTCTCTGAGGAGCTCAAAGACAAACTGAAACCCACAAAGACACAGATGTACATTTGATAACAGCACTGTACTGCAGTGTTCGAAAACATACATAACATTTATAAGACTATATAATTATTCTAAAAGTTATTCTTTAAAAGAAAGATTACAGTGTACGTGCAAAAGTTTCTTACGAGACATCTCCACGACCGACAAACAGGTCAAGTGACCATCTGGGACTCTCAGCACTGTATTCATCCTCTTGAACTCTACCAAGTCAGAAAGACAGATAACTTATCAAAACAACTAATAAATTGTTATATTTAGGTAAACTGATATTTTATATGTCTGTATTAGATGTATGACACAGTCTGTTTAAATTACCTCAGCCATCTCAAGATTTCTGATTCACCAAGACTTGGATCAAATCTCCAGCTTCTAACAGGTGCTCCACTGACAACCTTGAGTCAAAATAATAATAATAACAATAATAATTTTTTACTAAATATTTTATTATATTGAACTGATTAACTTCACACTGTTATTAATTTGAACTAAATCAACTGACATGAGCTAAATAATGACATTATTTTCTTTTAGAGCCACTTTACAGCAGAATCTGAACTGTCTCCATAGTTGAGTATCTATAATTGATGTTTGCATATAAACACATTTTACCAGTTCCAAACCACATCAATCTTAAATAACTACTAATAATTTTGTATTTAATCATTTATAAATTATATATAATTGTCCATGAAGGCTGGAAGTGAAAAACTCCTTATATTCAGGTGTGCATAATTATTAAGCAGGTTTTCTTTTACAGTTAATATAAGCCAAAAAAAAAAAAAAAAAGATTTAACTCAGACTGAAAAGTCGAAAATTATTAAATCCCCATGAGAAATATTCAAAACTAATGCAATACAGTTAATGCAAATTCAAGGCAAGACCACTGGACAGCAAAATGCTCATTGGCTCAGTAGGATCAGAAAAAAAACAGGTGGAGAAGAAAAGACTATGTTAACTGCAAAAGGATTATAAATTAATGTGAAGAATTAGGTGTGAAACCATCAGGAACCATTTAGTCTCCAGCGCCACCATTTTCCAGAACTCCAACCTACTCTGGATTCTCCAGAAGTGCAAAGTTCTCAGAGATTTTGCTTGGGTAAACAAATCCTTAAAAAAAGACCCTCACTTAATAAGAATCACATTTACCACTGTTTGAAGAATTTATCTTCCAGAATCTGGCAGTAAGTTTTGAGAGTTGATTTTTAGTCCATCTCTGCAAGACGAGGTGAAGAGAATATCAACTTGCCTAATAATTATGCATGCACTATATATACAGTACATATATATATATATATATATATATATATATGCATCTGTAGATTTCAATAATCTTTAAAGGGCATTTTCTCAAAATGAGACGGATATCTCCACTTCAGTAGCACTTACACCAAACTTTATAGTTTTATTCATGTCTGTATTCTGAAGGTTTTTACAGAGGGGTTTGTTAATATAGCATTCAAATGATTTATAACATTTTATTCCTTTTTCTGACCCATCACAGTATTTTCTGATTTTTGGAGTAATAAAAAGAAACAAATCCCCTCTTAAAACCCTAACTCTAATATGTCAATGAAATGAAACAATGAAGTTTGAAACAGGCTTTATACAATGTTCAGATTTTTGTTTGAGAAATGTAATGCAAATTCATGTTTAATTACACAATGTCTTTGTGTAATTAAATAAACATATTTAAACAATTTAGAAAACAGTTGTCCTAATGCACTCAGTTGGGGAAAGTATGGTGACGTCTGTTAAAATGTTTACCCTATTCACCTGACGTGAATGTCTTTTAATGTGAATAACATTTTGCTGCATGTTTAGTCTAAAACATAAAAGAACATATAAAATGATCTTAACTGGTCGTCTGGTTCAGTGGCGTCTGTGATGGCCATGACCTGGCTGAGGATCATCTGTCCGCTGCTAGTGCTGCTGTGTTCAGATAGGGTGTGCAGGCCTGACAGGCTCTTTCCTGTTCCTGCCCTCTGCTCGTCCAGCCTCCTGCCCTGAGTGAGGAACGGCTCCTGACCTGGAGATGCAGCCGACTCTGAGAATGCTGGATAGACAGACACATGTTCAACTACACGTATGATATTCACGTCATTTTAAAAAATGCTACTTGTTTGAATATTCAAAAGACAAATTCAATGAATAACGTGAAATAATACTAACATTTACTGATGGTTCTGGGTGGGGTGGTGGGTGTTGAGGCAAAGCTAGAATTGACAGACAGATTATTTTTGGAGTAATAAAAAGAAAGAAATGCCCTCTTAAAAACCCCTAACTCTAATATGCCAATGAAATGAAACAATGAAGTTTGAAACAGGCTTTATACAATGTTCAGATTTTTGTTTGAGAAATGTAATGCAAATTCATGTTTAATTACACAATGTCTTTGTGTAATTAAATAAACATATTTAAACAATTTATAAAACAGTTGTCTTAATGCACTCAGTTGGGGAAAGTATGGTGACGTGTTAAAATGTTTACCCTATTCACCTGACGTGAATACCTTAACATTTTTGGTGCATGTTTAGCCTAAAAACATATAAAATAATCTTACCCT